>NW_024396743.1:2890845-3549603 GCF_004115215.2 Ornithorhynchus anatinus | reverse complement strand
CCGGCTTTGACGGCTCTGACCCCCGGGGTCCGGGCCGGGAGGCGTCTCGGTGCGGGCCGGAGGCCGGGAGGCGCGGGCTCGGCCTCCCCGAGACGGTGCCCGCCGGAATCTCGGGATGGCGTCGCCCCCGCCGCGAGGGCGCGTGCCAACCGTACCTATTGAGCGCTTACTGAGGGCAGGGCACCGGCTCGACACATTGTCTGCCCACCACGGGCTTCCTATCTAGCGGGGGAGACGGACGTTAAGAGAGAAGAATGAACTACGCGCGGTCCGTTGGTGAGGCTGCGGTGGTCCGGCACCTCATGGGGCGGGGGCTCCACGATGGCGACCCCCGGCCCCCCACGGGACGTCTGCCAGGATCCCCGGCCCAACGAGGCGCTTACCTTCAGCAGCTCCTTCAGCTCCTCCATGGTCTGCTTGTTGGCCACCTCGTCGTGGACCGTCTGGCCACAGTTTTTCACCACCGACTCCATGACCTGCCGGGCGACAGCGGAGAGCCTTCCTCCCCTCTTCTCCACCCCCAGCCCCCTGCCCCATTTATTCAATCATTCATCCAGTCGGATTTACTGAGCGCTTACTGTGCGCCAAGCGCTGTACTGACCGCTTCGGGGGGGGGGGGGACACAGAACAATACACGGACATGACCCCCGCCCACGACAAGCTCACAGTTTAGAGGTCTATCTCTGTGAGCTGGGGGACGCAGCAGGTCACATCCGCTCAGACTATGAGAAGCAGCATGGAGTAGTGGCTAGAGCCCAGGCCTGGGAGTCAGAAGGTCACGGGTTCTAATCCCGGCTCCGCCACTTGTCTGCTGTGTGACTGTGGGCAAGTCACCTCTCTGGGCCTCAGTTCCCTCATCTGGAAAATGGGGACGGAGACTGTGAGCCCCACAGGGGACAGGGACCGTGTCCACCTCGCTTTGCTTGGATCCGCCCTAGCGCTTAGTACAGTGCCTGGCACATAGTAAGCGCTTACCAAATACCATCATTATTATTATTTGGTGCCCAAAGGGCTTCCGGGCCGCACGGAAAGCAGCCCCCTCCCCGGCGATTCGACGCACCCTTCCCCAGTAACCGTTTCTGAGCGCGGCCCGGGGAGGGTTCTAAGCCCCGGCTCCGCGCCTCGCCCGCTGCGCGACCTCGGCCGGGTCGTTTCCCTTCTCCCGGACCCCTCCTTTGTCAAATAGGAATTCGATCCCTGTTCTCCCTCCCTTTTAGCCTGGGAGCCCCATGTGGGACGGGGACCGTGTGCGATCGGAGTGGGAATGGAGGACGCCGTCAAATCTCTTGGATTGGGCTTTCCCGAGCGCTCAGGGAGCGCCCGGTAGATAACCGCCGGGACCACGACGGTCGTTATTACCTCCAGCGCGTAGAGGGCCACGTGAGGGTTCTTGTCGTTGACTTTCTTCTTGATGGAACTCACCGCGTATTTTGCTCTGGAGAGGGGGAGAGGGAGAGAGGAAAACAAGATGGCGCCCACCGAACGGCAATTCCAGAGGCCTCGGTGAAGCACCCGCCCGCGCCGGGCTGGTCGCGGGGGGACCGCCGCGGCGGGGCGGCCCAGCGGGAAGACCCCGAGGCCGGGAGTCGGAGGACCCGGGTTCTCATCCCGGCTCCGCCACCCGCTTCGCTCCTCCGTCCCTCGGTTTCCTCCACTACGAAATGGGGATTCGATCCCCTCTTCTTCCCCTCCTTGGGAGCCCCTTGAGGGACAGGGACTGGGTCCCACCCGATTAGCCTGCATCCACCCCGGAGCCCAGAACGGTGTTTGAAACACAATGATAATGGTATTTAAGCGCTTACTACATGCCAAAAAGGCCTTAAAGGCGGGGGGGAGTCACCATCTGTGGGATATGAGGAGGGAGGGCGTTCCGGGCCGGAGGCGGGACGTGGGCCAGGGGTCGGCGGCGAGGGCTACCGCTCGAGAGGAGGTGAGCTACGGCTCGGCCAGGTGACGGGAAAGACTCGAGGCCGGAATTCCAAACGCGGTTCCTCGGGGCCGCGTGCCCGTGAGAAGCGGCGCGGCCTAGTGGGTAGAGCCCGGGCCCGGCCGTCAGAAGGACCCGGGTTCCGATCCCGGCTCCGCCGCTCGTCCGCTGTGTGACCTCGGGCCCGTCACTTCACTGCTCTGGGCCTCAGTTCCCTCATCTGGCAAATGGGGATTAAGACTGTGAGCCCCACGTGGGGAAAGGTTAGATAAATTGTATCTTCGCTAGTGCTTAGAAGAGTGCTTGGCACATAGTAAGCGCTTAACCAACACGATAATTATTATTAGGGAGGCTTTTGGGGGGGGGGGGGGCGGGTTAGAGAGGAAAGACCCACCCCGCCCCCAGCCCCCCCGGCTACTTACTGTGTGTCTCCCTGGCGGATCATGTCACATATCTGCAGGATGGACACCCAGTCTGTCTCAAGCAGGAGTTGGCTGGTGGCTTTGTCTGAAAAGAAGAGATAACCCAGAGCGTCACTTTCGTTCATTCATTTGTATTTACTGAGCGCTTACTGTGTGCACGGCACCGTACTGAGCGCCTGGGAGAGGACAGTAATAACCGTAGACGGACACCATCCCCGCCCACAATGAGCTGACAGTCTCGAGGGGGAGATGGACATGAATAGAAATAAATTTCAGAGATGGCGGTCACATTTCTTGAGCGCTCACTGTGTGCAGAGCACTGTGCTTGCTTGTTATAACACTATAACGGACACGTTTCCTGCCCACAACGAGCTGACAGCCTAGAGGGGGAGGGGGACACGAATATGAACAAATGACAGCTAGGGACATCGGTGGTGTGGGGCTGGGAAGGGGGATGACGAAAGGGAGCGGGTCGGGGCGATGCAGATGGGAGAGGAGGAGGAGGGGGCAGTCAGGGAAGGCCTCCGGGAGGGGGTGGGCCGTCGAGAAGACTTTGAAGGGAGGGAGAGTCACCATCTGTGGGATTTGAGGAGGGGGGGCGTTCGGGGCCCGAGGCGGGACCTGTGGCGGGGGCGAGACGGAGGCCCGTGAGCAGGTTGGCACGGGAGGAGCGGAACGTGCGCGCCGGGCCGGACGACGAGAGCCGCCAGGCGAGGCCGGAGGCGGCGAGCCGCCGGACGGCGTTGAAGCCGCCGGCGAGGGGCCTCTGTCGGATGTGGAGGTAGATGGGCAACCACCGGACGCTCCTGAGGAACGGGGAACCACGGCCCCAACGTTTTTGTAGAAGAACGACGCGGGCACCCGAGGGAGGTGGGGACTGGAGTGGGGAGGGACGGGAGGCCGGGAGGTCTCCCGGGAGGCCGATGCACCGATCAAGGTGGGAGGGGATCAATGACTGCGACAGGCGACCCGATAAATACCACCGATCGATCGAGTGGCCGAGAGGAGATACGGGACAAGGAGGCCGCGGTGGAAAAGTACGGCAGAGAGCTGAGGGATTCATCGGGAGGGGAATTTCTCAAAGACGACCCAACGTTTATCGGCTTCCTCTCGGCGGAACCTCTTTAAAAAAGGAGAGCAGTGAATTGTGCACGTATTTCTTCACGCCTATTTAATCCTCTCCTCCCTGAAGGGGTCCTTTGACCGGGCTTGACGCATTTAACAAATGCAACAGCGGCAATAATAATCATTTTTATTAATAGTAATAATTATCGTGGTATCTGTTAAGCACTTACTACGTGCCGGGCACAGGCTTAATCCCCATTTTCCAGATGAGGGAACTGAGGCACAGAGAAGTGACTTGCCCTAGGTCGCGTGGCAGACGGCACCGGCGTCAGGATTCATTCGGTCGTAGTGACCGAGTGCTTACTGCGCGCAGAGCTCCGTACTAAGCGCTCACCGTAGGTTCTCGGAGGCTGGCCGAGGCGTAATCACAAGTAAGTCTGGCACAGAGTAACAAAGTGCTTAAATATTAAAATAATAATGATGATTACAATAATCAACCCGGCTCTGTGGGTAGAGCACAGGCCTAGGGGTCAGACGGACCTGGGTCCCGGTCCCGGCTCCGCCCCGGGTCCGCTGGGTGACCCTGGGCGAGTCGCTTCGCTTTTCGGGGCCTCGGTTCCCTGATCTGGAAAATGGGGATGAAGACTGCGAGCCCCACGTGGGACAGGGACTGGGTCCAACCTGCTTGACCTGTACTTTCCTCGGTGATTAGAACAGTGTTTGGCACAGAGTAAGTGCTTAACAAGTCCCATTATTATTATTATTATTATTCTCTGGGCCCTCCATCTCATCTGTAAAATGGGGATGAAGACTGTGAGCCCCACGTGGGACAGGGATTGTGTCCAACCTGATTACTCTGTAGCTATCCCGGTGCCGGGCACATAGCAAATGCTTAACAGATACTATTATCATTAGTAATAATAATAGAGTATGATGCTATCCCGGCTCTGCCACTTGTCAGCTGTGTGACTGTGGGCAAGTCACTTCACTTCTCTGTGCCTCAGTTCCCTCGTCTGTAAAATGGGGATGAAGACTGTGAGCCTCACGGGGGACATCCTGATCACCCTGTATCTCCCCCAGCGCTTAGAACAGTGCTCTGCACATAGTAAGCGCTTGACAAATACCAACGTTATTATCATTATTATTAACAGTGCTCTGCACATAGTAAGCGCTTAACAAATACCGACATTATCATTATTGCATACGGAGAAAACGATCACCCTCTGACCCAGTCCGGGAGACTGTCCTGATCAGAAAGGCCCAGCCGGTCGTGTAACGGTCGGGGAAGGCCCGGACCAAAGCGTTTTATTTTTTCCTTCCCCCCGAAAGCGGGAGGGAGCACTGGGTGCGAGCTAATGCCGAGAGAAAGAGCAAGCTTCTCTTAGGAGAAGCAGCGGGGCCTAGCGGTTAGAGCCCGGGCGTCCAGAGGACCTGGGTTCGCGACCCGGCTCCTCCCCATGTCGGCCGGGTGACCCCGGACAGGTCCCTTCCCTTGTCTCCGGGTCTCAGTTCCCTCATCTGGAAAATGGGGACAGTGAGCTCCATGGGGGACAGTGACTCGATTGATTGCCATCGTTCTCGTCCGCCCGTCTCCCCCGATCAGACCGTGCGCCCGTCGAACGGCAGGGACCGTCTCTATCCGTTGCCGACTTGTTCATTCCAAGCGCTTAGTACGGTGCTCCGCACATAGTAAGCGCTCAATAAATACTACTGAATGAATGAACTGTATCCCACCTAACTTGAATCAACCCCAGCGATTAGAAGAGGGCTTGGCACACAGTAAGTGGTTACCAAGCATCAAAAGCGATTGACGAATACCGTATTTAAGGGAAAAAAAAAAAAAGGTGGGGGAGTCTGTTTTATTTTTTTCCCTCGGAAAGTGGCGTGGGCGGGCGGAAAGGGGAAACCCGAGAGAAGGGATAAGTTCCTACTGTCCGAGATTCGGGGCTACGAATTCTCCCAAAGCCCTAACACCCTGAAAACCGCAGGTCGAGTCTTCCATTGACCTTAGGAGCCAAAAGCTTTGGTGCAATTCCAAATAAAAGTAAAAATGTCGGCTTCTCTCTAAAAGGAGTTTTATACCGACTGAGCCCCTCCTCTCCTCCCGCTCCCTTCTGCGTCGCCCCGACTCGCTCCCTCTCTTCATCCCCCGCTTCCCGGCCCCGCACCCCTCACGTCCACATCCCTCATTTCTTTCTTTCTATTCCCGTCTGTCTCCCTCCCTCTAGCCTGTCAGCTCGTTGTGGGCTGGGAATGTGTCTATTGCTGTACTGTCCTCCCCCGAGCGCCTAGTACAGTGCGCACGGTAAACGCTCAATAAATACGACGGAAAGAATGAGTCATCCTGCCCTCGTGACTCGGGTCTTCTGACTTCTTGTCCACCTTGCCGGCTTTTTTTTTTTTTTTTTTTTAAATGGTACCTGTGAAGCGCTTACTACGTGCCAGGCCCTGTACTAAGCGCCGGGGCGGCTCCGAGCAAACGGGCTGGGGCACCGTCCCCGTCCCCCTTAGGGTTCACGGTCTCAATCCCCGTTTTCCAGATGAGGGAACTGAGGCCCAGAGAAGTCAAGTGACTCGCCCGCCGTCACCCAGCGGACGAGTGGCGGAGCCGGGATCAGAACCCGCGACCTTCTGACTCCCAGGCCCGGGCTCGAGCCACCAGGCCCCGCTGCTCTATCTGGCCTGGTTAACTCGTGTCTATTCGAGTGCTTAGTACAGTGCTTGACACATAGTGAGCGCTTAATAAAGACTGTTAAAAATAAGCAAAAGACACACAGGAGCAGAGGAAGCCTGGCACAAAGTAAGCGCTGAAGCCCCCCTTTTCCTCCGCCCCTCCGACTCCCTCCCTCTGCTCTTCCCCCCTTCCCCGCCCCACACTTATATATATATATGTATGATTCTATTTAATAATAACGTTGATATCTGTTAAGCGCTTACTATGTGCCGAGCCCCGTTCTAAGCGCTGGGGTAGACACAGGGGAATCGGGTCGTCCCCACGTGGGGCTCACGGTCTTAATCCCCATTTTACGGAGGAGGGAACCGAGGCACCGAGAGGTTAAGTGACTTGCCCAAAGTCACACAGCCCACAAGTGGCCGAGCCGGGACTCGAACCCATGACCTCTGACTCCAAAGCCCGTGCTCTTTCCACTGAGCCACGCTGCTTCCCATTTTATTCACGACGCGTCGATATCTGTCATTCCATTTATCGATTTTGACGCTGTCGATGCCCGTCTGCTTGTTTTGCTCTCCGCCTTCCAGACTGTGAGCCCACCGTGGATAGGGAATGTCTCTCTGTTGCTGAACTGTGCTTCCCAAGTGCTTAGTACAGTGTCCTGCACACAGGAAACGCTCAATACAAAGGGAAAACCATGATGATTATTATGATTCGGGGCCTCTTCTCTCAATCCTCCACTTCTGGACTCCACCAATCGCCAGGGAGGCGACGGTGCCGGCCCCGGATGGGAAGGAGAGGTTCAACTTAAACTACCTCCCCTTTTCGGCCGTAAACTCGTCACTGGTCGAGGACCTGGGTTCTAATGCCGCCTCCGCCACCCGCCTGCTGTGCGACCTTGGGCAAATCACTTCACTTCTCTGGGCCTCTGTCACTCCATCCGTCTTCCCGGCCCGAAGCCCCGCTTTTCCTCTTCTCCCGCTCCCTCCTGCGTCGCCCTGACGCGCTCCCTTCGTCCGTTCGTTCTGTCGCATTGATTGGGCGCTTCCTGGGTGCAGAGCACTGTACTAGGCGCTCGGAAAGCGTCCAACCGGGCAACAGATGGAGCCAATCCCTGCCCGACAACGGGCTGGCAGCCAGAAGCGGCCTGGCTTCGCGGCAAGAGGCCGGGCTTGGGAGGCAGAGGTCGTGGGTTCTAATCCCGCTCCGCCACCTGTCGGCTTGCACTTCTCTGGGCCTCAGTGACCTCAGCTGGAAGATGGGGATGAATTCATTCATTCGATACTATCTGTTGAGCGCTTACTATGTGCGGAGCACTGGACTAAGCGCTTGGAATGGACAATTCGGCAAAGGACCGGGAGCCTCACGTGGGACAACCGGATGACCCCGCATCTCCCCCGGCGCTTAGAACGGTGCTCTGCACCTAGGAAGCGCTTAACAAATAATAATAATACTGTTGGTATCTGTTAAGCGCTTCCTAGGTGCAGAGCACCGTTCTAAGCGCCGGGGGAGATGCGGGGTCATCCGGTTGTCCTACCTGAGGCTCCCAGTCTTCATCCCCATTTTCCAGAGGAGGTCACTGAGGCCCAGAGAAGTGAAGCGACTCGCCCACGGTCGCCCAGCTGACGAGTGGCAGAGCCGGGATTCGAACCCATGACCTCTGACTTCCAAGCCTTTCCACTGCGCCACGCTGCTTCTCTTTTTATGACCTTGCATCTCCCCCAGCGCTTAGAACGGTGCTTGGCACAGAGGAAGGGCTTGACAAATACCGACATTATTATTAATTATCATTATTATTTTAACATTATTATGATTAGGGAGACCGTCTGGTATCAACCGAAGCCTGCCGTGTGACCTTGGCCCTGTCTCTTCTCCGTGCCTCAGTTTCCCCCCCCCCCGGTAGAACGGGGATGGAGCCCGCTGGGTCCGACCCCCTTGGCTTGGATCGGCCCCAGCGTTTAGCGCAGTGCCGGGCACACACTATCGTGAACGGCGATGGTGACCTCGCCCCGGCGCTTCGTGCAGTGCTCCGCACCGAGGAGGCGCTCAGTACACAGGGCGGGGGCGCGTTACCTAGGAGACGCTCGAAGGTGCCGCCGCCTCTCCCCATGGCGACCTCGGGCCGCGGATGGTCCTGCGCTCCTGCCGCCGCCGCCGCCGCTTCCGCCTTCCGGCTTCCGCCCCGGGCGCGCGCCGACGCGGGGACGCGCAGAAACTGCGGACGCTCCCGCCCGCCCCTCCGGGGGCGGGGCCAGCGCCGACGTCGAGGGCGGTGATTGGACGACCGCCGCGGGGCGCGCGCGCTCCCGGGGAGGGGGAGGGCGGGGCCAGCGCGGCGTCGAAGGCGGTGATTGGACGACCGCCGCGGGTCGAGCGCGCGCCCGGGGAGGGGAGGGCGACGATTGGACGACTGCCGCGGGGCCGCGCGCACCTGGGGGGGGGGGAGGGCGGTGATTGGACGACCGCCGCGGGTCGCTTGCTCCCTGGTAAGGGAGGGCGGTGATTGGTCGACTGCCTCTGGGGCCCGCCCAGGCCGAGGCCGCGCGCTCCCAGGAGGGGGGAGCCGACGTCGAGGGCGGTGATTGGACGGCTGCCGCGGGGACGCGCCCAGTGATAATAATGGTGCTATTTCTTAAGCGCTTATTAATAATGTTGGTATTTGCTAAGCGCTTACTATGTGCAGAGCACTGTTCTAAGCGCTGGGGGAGAGACGGGGTCATCGGGTCGTCCCCCGTGAGGCTCACAGTTAATCCCCATTTGACGGATGAGGGAACTGAGGCCCAGAGAAGTGAAGGGACTTGCCTACAGTCACACAGCTGACAAGTGGCGGAGGCGGGACTCGAACCCATGACTTCCGACTCCCATGTCTGGGCTCTTTCCACTGAGCCACGCTGCTTCTCTAACTTACTATGTGGCAGCCACTGAACTAGGCGCAGGAGTGGATACAAGTGAAACAGGCCGGACCCAGTCCCTGTCCCCTATGGGGCTCACAGTCTTCGTCCCCATTTTCCAGATGAGGGGACTGAGGCCTAGGGGACATGACTTGCCCAAGGTCCTTCTGACTTCCAGTCCCCTGCTCTACCCACTAGGCCCCACCGCTTCGCCCTGCCTTGCTCTCCCTTCCCAGCCCCACAATTATGTCCACAACCGGTCCTTTATTCATTCAGTCGTATTTATTGAGCGCCTACTGCGGGCAGAACACTGTACTAAGCGCTTGGGGAGTCCAATTCGCCAACAGAGACTTGCCCCCAGTCACACGGCTGACAAGTGGCAGAGCGGGGATTCGAACCCATGACCTCTGATTCCAAAGCCCGGGCTCTTTGCACTGAGCCAGGCTGCTTAGCACAGTGCTCGGCCCATGGGAAAAGCTTAACCAATGCCATCGTCAGAAGCAGCGTGGAAAGAGCCCGGGCTTTGGAGTCAGAGGTCATGAGTTCAAATCCCGGCTCGGCCACTTGCCAGCTGTGTGACTGTGGGCAAGTCGCTTCACTTCTCTGTGCCTCAGTTCCCTCATCTGTAAAATGGGGATGAAGTCTGTGAGCCCCACGGGGGACAACCTGATTCCCCTGTGTCTACCCCAGCGCTTAGAACGGTGCTCGGCACATAGTAAGCGCTTAACAAATACCATCACTATTATTTATTATTATTTCACTCTCCCAAGCGCTTAGTACAGCGCCTCGGGCCTAGTAGGCGCTCAATCCAGCTGACAGGCTGGGAGGGATGGACGGGGAGGGCGCCCATTGGCCGCCTCTGAGGCGACGGAGGGCGGGAGCAGAGGCTCGAGGGGAGGGCGCTGATTGGAGGCGGCGCGGGGCGGGCGGCCAATGAGGAGGAGGCGCGAGCCGCCTGGGGACCAATGGGAGCGGGGAAGAGGCTCGCGCGACGGCGGCGGCGGCGGAGGGATCCGGGATGTGCCTGCTGGTGCTGGGGCCCGCGGGAGGCGGCAAGACGCTGCTGGTGAAGCGACTGCAGAATATCCTTCCGCGCGGGGGGGTGGGGGGGCGGCGGTCCTGGCCTTGGGAGGTCCTGGGTTCTAATTCCACCTCCGCCTCTTGTCTGCTCTGTGACCCTGGGCAAGTCACTTCACTGGGCCTCAGTGACCTCCTCTGTCAAATGGGGGTTGAAACTGTGAGCCCGGGTGGGACCACCTGATGACCTCGTATCCACCCCAGCGCTTAGAACAGTGCTTGGCACTTAGTAAGCGCTTAACAAATGCCCTTATTATTCTTATTATTGTCCCCTGGGTGACCGTGGGCGAGTCACTCGACTTCTCTGGGCCTCAGTTCCCTCCTCTGTCAAATGGGGATGAAGACTGGGAGCCCCCAGGTGGGACAAACTGATGACCTTGGATCCACCCCAGCGCTTACAACAGTAACTTGGCACCTAGTAAGCGCTTAACAAATACCCTCATTATCAATATTCTTGTCCGCTGTGGGCGAGTCACTTCCCTGGGCCTCAGTAATCTCATCTGTCAAATGGGGATGGAGACGGTGAGCCCCCCTCGTGGGACAACCTGATGACCTTCTATCTCCCCCAGCGTTTAGGACAGTGCTTGTCGCCTAGAAAGCACTGAATAAATGCCCTCATTATTATTATTATTGTCCCCTGGGTGACCGTGGGCGAGTCATTTGACTTCCCTGGACCTCAGTGACCTCATCTGGGAAATGGGGATGGAGACTGTGTCCAACTCGATATAATAATAATATCGTTGGATTTGGTGGATTTGCCTGTATCTATCACAGCGCTGAGTATAGTGCCTGGCACGTAGTAAGCATTCAATAACTACGATCGAATTGAGTGAATGAATGATTTGCCTGTTCCCACCCCAGCGCTTAGTGCAGCGTCCGGCACCTAATAAGCGCTTAACAAATACCACAGTTATTATTATTATTCTCTGGGCCTCAGTTCCTTCATCTGTAAGATGGAATTTCAAGAAGAATCAGACTGGTATTTAAGCGCTTACTATGTGCCGAGCACTGTTCTAAACGCTGTAGCATGGCCTAGGAGAAAGAGCTTACGCCTGGGAGTCTGAGGTCCTGGGTTCTAACGCCTGTTTGCTGTGTGGCTTTAGGGCAGTCACTCCATTTCTCTGGGCCTTGGTTTCCTCTTTTTTTAATCCAAGTGAAGTGAGTTGCCCCAGGTCGCACAGCAGACGAGCGGCGGAGCCGGGATTAGAACCCATGACCTCCTGTCTCCCAGGCCACCGCGCCACGCTGCTTCTCTGATTGACTGATGAATGAATGAACAGATGAATGAACTTAACCACGTCCTCACAGCTGACCTCTGGAGAGACAAAGGGAGACCTCGGAGATCCCCCCCCGACGCAGCCCACGGTACCGACCCGTCGATCGTTGCTATTTACTGAGCGTTACACCGTGCAGAGCACTGTGCCGAGCGCTTGGGAGAGTCCAATGGGGCGGAATCAGGACCCCGGCGACCGAGGGGGACCCCCCCCCCCCCCACCCCGGTGATGTCACGCCTTGTTTTCCTCCCTCCCCAACCAGGTGGGCACGAACCTCACCGACCTCGTGGTCCAGAGGAAGATGGTGGTCAGGGAGCTGGGTGGGCGCATGGCCCCAATCTGGCCCAGCTACTACGGAAGCGCACGCGCCGTCATGGTGAGGGAACTTTCCCGACATTCCTCGAGGGGGGCTACCTTTTCCATCAATCAGTCGATCGATCGCTGGTATTTATCCAGCGCTTACTATGTGCAGAGCACTGGAGTTTCCTGCAGGTCTCTTCCCTTTCAGTCGATCGGTCGGTGGTATTTATCGAGCGCTTACTATGTGCAGAGCACTGGAGATTCCCGAAGGAGGTCTTCCCTTTCAATCAGTCGATCGATCGGTGGTATTTATGGTGCGCTTACTATGTGCATCATTGATCAATCAGTGACATTTATCGAGCGCTTACTACGTGCAGAGCACTGGGGTTTCCTGCAGGTCTTCCCTTTCAATCAGTCGATCGATCAGTGTTATTTATCCAGCCCTTACTATGTGCAGAGCACTGGAGATTCCCGAAGGAGGTCTTCCCTTTCAATCAGTCGATCAGTGACATTTATCGAGCGCTTACTCTGTGCAGAGCACTGGAGATTCCCGAAGGAAGTCTTCCCTTTCAATCAGTCGATCAGTGACATTTATCGAGCGCTTACTCTGTGCAGAGCACTGGAGATTCCCGAAGGAAGTCTTCCCTTTCAATCATCAGTCGATCACTGGATGGTATTTACTGAGCGCTTACTAAGTGCAGAGCACTGTACTAAGTGCTTGGGAGATTACAACACAACAATAAAGAGACACACTCCCTGCCCGCGGCGCTTAGAACGGCGCCCGGCGCATAGTAAAGCGCTTACCAAATACCCCAATTTGGCCTGCGAGTCAGAAGGTCATGGGTTCTAATCCCGGCTCCGCCACTTGTCTGCCGCGTGGCCTCTGCCGCGTGGCCTCGGGCAGGTCACTTTGCTTCTCTCTGCCTCGGCGACCTCATCTGTCAAATGGGGATCGAGCCTGGGAGTCCTTCGCGGAACAGGGGCTGCGTCACCCCGATTTGCTTGGATCCACCCCCGCGCTTAGTACAGCGCCTGGCACGTAATAAGCGCTTAAGAAATGCCTCCGTTCTTCTGATGATGACGATGCCGACGACCGCGGGCTCCCCTCTCCCTCCGCCCCAGTTCGTCATCGACGCTTCCGACCCCACTCAGCTGTCGTCGTCCTGCGCCCAGCTCCTCAGCGTCCTGTCCGCGGAGCAGCTGGCCACGGCGCCCGTCCTCGTCCTCTTCAACAAGATGTGAGGGTCCGGGGGCCCCGGGGGCGGGCACGAGGGGGCCCCCGTCTTTCCGGGCAAAGCCACCTCACCTCTCTGGGCCTCAGCTCCCTCCTCTGGAAAATGGGGATCGTCGGCCCCACGTGGGACCACCTGACGCCCTTCTATCTCCCCCAGCGCTTAGAACGGTGCTCGGCACCTAGGAAGCGCCTGATGGACACCCTCCTTTTTAGCGTGACGATCCGAAGGGCGGGCTGCGGGAGGTGGGCGGGAGTCCTCCTTGGGTGCCGCTCGTGGGCGGGGGCATCTGGAGGGGGGCGGGAGGGACGTGGCCGCCGCCGGGGCCGCAACGGGTTTCCCGCGGGCGCAGCGACCTGCCGTCTTACATGACCCCGGAGGAGATGGAGGGCCTGCTCCGCCTCCCGGACATCATCGCCACCGCCGGCCGGCCCGTCGCCACCGCCCGCGTCAGCGCCCGGGACGGCACCGGCCTGACCCAGGTCCTCCGCTGGCTGCGGGACGCCCGCCTCGCCCCATCCCACCGACCCAGCTAGCCTCCCGGCGGGGAGGAAGGCCCGCGGCCCCAGGTGGCGACGACCAGGAGGACGGTCATTGCGGATAACCAATAATGACGACGTCATGGCGATTGGGATCTTAATAATAATGGTAATCGTGCCCTTCGGGGCTCGGTGGCAAGGGCCCGGGCTTGGGAGTCAGGGGACGCGGGTTCTGATCCCCGCCCCGCCCCTTCTCGGCTGTGGGACTCCGGGCAAGCCGCTTCACTTCTCTTAGAACGGTGCTTGGCACGTAGTAAGCGCGTAACGATTACCATCATTATTATTGTGATTCTCTGGGCCTCAGTTCCCTCATCTGGAAAATGGGGATGAAGACCGGGAGCCCCACGGGGGACGACCTGATTCCCTTGTATCCACCCCGGCGCTTAGAACGGTGCTCGGCACAGAGTGGGCGCTTAACGAAGACCGCCGTTATCATTACTACTGGGTGAGCGCCGGGGTGGATCCGAGCAAATCGGGTCGGACGCAGTCCCCGTCCCCCGTGGGGTTCACCGTCTCAATCCCCGTTTTCCAGATGAGGGAACTGAGGCCGGGAGAAGTGGAGTGACTGGCCCAGGGTCGCAGAGGAGACGAGTGGCAGAGTCGGGATCAGAACCCGGGACCTTCTGACTCCCGGTCCATTACGCCACGCTGCTCCGTGACGTTTGTCGAAGCCCCCCAGATTCGTGCGTTCGCAGTGAGGTTAACCCAAAGGCTGAGACACTCTAGTGGATTGGGCCCAGGCCCGGGAGTCGGAAGGTCTTGGGTTCTAATCCCCCCTCCGCCACTCATTCTTTCTTTCAGTCGGATTTACTGAGCGCTTACTCTGTGCAAAGCACTCTACCAAACGCTTAGGGGAGGACAACGTAACAGTAGACAGACACATTCCCGGCCCACGAAGACTAGAGGACGAGCTTACGGTGTAGAGCCCTTCTACCCGCGTTTAGTACAGTGCTTCGCACAGCACACGGCAAGCGCTCAGTAAATACGACCGAATGAATAAAACACCTCCTTCAAGAAACCTTCCCCGACTATCGTCTTTTTCCCCCTCCGTCTCTAGACCGGAAGCTCGACGTGGCCGGGGAACGTGTCAGCCGACTCTCTCGTATCTTACTCTCCCAAGTACTTAGCACAGCGCTCTGCACGTGGTGAGCGCTCAATAGACGCCGCCGATCGATCAGTCGCTCCGCACACGGTAAACGCACGGGAAACGCTATCGATTAATCGATTGATTTCTCCTCTGATTGGGCCTCTCCCTTATGGCGCTTGGGTCTTTCCCCCCGGGAGGCGGAGGTCGTGTCCACTGTAAATCCGTGGTATTTACTGAGCGCTTACTCTGTGCAGAGCACCGGACTAAGCGCTTGGGAGAGGGCGGACCAAAAGAATCAGCGGATGCGTTCCCTGCCCACCGCGGGCTTAGTGCTCCGCACACCGTAAACGCTCGGTCGATGCGATGGGTCGGTCGATGCAATGAGGCGGGATCGGGGAGAAGCGCTTGGCACATAGTAAGCGCTTAACCAATACCATCGTTACTATTAAATGGCCGACTCGGAATACGGTGTCTTCCCAGCTGGTGGAGGTGGAGCGCGGCGTCCTTCATTCGACGGTATTTGCTGAGCGCTCACTGTGTGCAGAGCCCCGTACTGAGCGCTTGGGAGGGGACCGTAGGACGGGAAAGAGACGCAGTCCCTGCCCACAACGAGCTGACAGTCCAGAGCGGGAGACGGACGTGAAGAGAAAGAAATAAATGAGGGATGTGGCGGCCCTAAGCGGCGTGGGCCTGGGAGGGGGGGACGAGTGCGAGTCGGGGCGACTCAGAAGGGAGGGGGAGAGGAGGAAAGAGGGGAAGGCCTAGTCCGGGAAGGAAGGTTGTCCTCCTCCTGCCCGGGTAGGGGGGCTTCTCCCAGCCGGGGCCCGGGCCTGGACCCGGGGCAGGGGTGGGGGGCCAGAAAGTGTCCGGGGCAGGGGCCCCCCGGTCGTGGGGGCGGCTGCCGCGACACTGCGCTCTGCTCCTTTCGGCCTCTCCCCCTCACGCCGTCTCCCTCCTTCTTCACACTCTCTCTCTTTCCCTCCATCTGTCTCACTCTCCCTCCCTCCGGCTCTCTCCCCCTTCTCTCTCTTTCTCCCTCCCTCTCTTCCATCCTCCCTCTCCCTATCTCCCTCTTCCTCTCCCCTTTTCCCTTTCTCCCTCCCTCCCTCCCTCCCTCCCTCTCTCTCCCTGTCTTTCTCTCCCCATCCGCATCTCTTCCCTTTCCTTATCCCTCTCTTCCCCCTCCTTTCTCTTTGTCTCTCTTTCTCCTCCCTCTCTGTCTCCATCGTCCTCTCCCTTTTTCCCTCCCTCTCCCTCTCTTTTTCTCTTCCTCATCTCTCTCCCTTTCTCTCCCCCATTCTCATCTCACACTTCCCCTTTCTTTATCCCTCTTTCCCCCTTTCTCTCACTTTCTCTCTCTCTCGCTCTCCCTTTCTTCCATCCTCCCTCTCTGTCTCCATCTTCCTCTCCCTCTTTTCCCTCCCTCCCTCTTTCTTCCTCTCTCTCCCCCTCATCCTCCTCTCTCACTCCCCCTTTCCTTATCTCTCCCCCCCCCCCCGCTTTTCTCTCTCTCCCTCCCTCTTCCTCCCCCCGACTCCATCTTCCTCTCCCTCTTTCTCCCTCTCTCTCCTCCTTTCTCCCTCCCCCTTCCTTTCTTTCCCCCATCCTCATCTTTCACTCCCCCTTCCTTATCCCTTTCTCCCCCCTTCTCTTTCTCTCTCTCCTTTTCTCTTTCTCCCCTCATCTCTTCCTCCTCTCTCCGCCTCACATTCCGTATCTGTCATTTATTTCTTTATATTAATGTCCGTCTCCCCTTCTAGACAGCAAACTCACTGTGGGCAGGGAATGTGTCTTTTGTATAGTTACATTGTCCTCTCCCAAGTACTTAGTACAGTTTTCTGTACACAGAAAGCGCTCAATAAATACGATGACCTGACTGATTTACTGACTGAATGACAGATAGTAAGCGGTTAACACATACCATCCCAAAAAAAAAAAAAAAAAGACATGGACTCCATCCGTTTCCCAAACTCACTTGTGAAACCCAAACCTGAGATTTCGGCTCCTCCCATCCGGGTGTGTCTTGCCGGGAACCGAAGGATTGAGTTTCGTTTCTCTAGAAAACAGAACATTTGAAGCAGGAAATTGAGAGTCACAGCCTTCATCCCCGGCAGTGGAGGTGATGTAATAATTGATATCTTTATGGTACTTGTTAAGCGCTTACTGTGTGTCAGGCACTGTAATAAGCGATGAGGTAGATACAAGTTAAAATCCGGTTGGACCCAGTTCCTGTCCCATGTGGGGCTCCCCGTCTTTCATTCCCACTTCACAGGTGAGGTAACTGAGGCCCAGAGAAGCGAAGCGACTGGCCCAGGGTCACCCAGCAGACAGGCGGCGGAGCCGGGATTGGAACCCAGGTCCTTCTGACTCCCGGGCCCGGGCCCTAGCCACGAAGTACGCTGCTTCTGACGACGAAGAAGCTCCAAGCCTTCAGTTCGGTGCTCAAAACACACCATTTATTGATCGGTTTTTCATATATAATATATACCTATGTTTATAGCATATGCTATAAATGAATACTGATAGATATTGATGTAGAGTCTCTGTCCCACATGGGGCTCGAGGTCGAAGTAGGAGGAAGTGGGATTTAATCCACATTGTACAGTTGAGGAGACTGAGGCCCAGAGAGGTGAAGTGACTTTCCCGAGGTCACACAGTAAGCGGTCGACAGAGCCGGGATGAGACCCCAAGTCCTCTGACTCCCAGGCCCGGGGCTCCTTCCGCTAGGCCGCCCCGCTTCCCTAATAACCTGTGTAACCTAATCTCTACTAATTTCGTCTAATAATAATCCATGGGGAAACCTGTATTCTAACTGAACACATTCTTTAATATCTCAATCAGTTAAAGCTTATGATCGGTTAGATGTCATTTCCCATCCTGCCGATTAGCCTCGGCATTTCCAGAGTTAAAATACCGTTCAAAAGGCCGTCAGTCCGTCGAGAGTATTTACTGAGCTCTTACCTCGCGCAAAGCACTGTACTAAACGCTTGAGAGAGTCATAATGACTGAGGTAGCTCTCCGGTGCTTACGACGTACCAAGCACTACAGTCAGTCAGTCGTACTTACTGAGCGCTTACTGTGCGCAGAGCACCGTACTAAGCACTTGGGAGAGGACAGTAGAACAATATGAGAGACCCCTTCCCTGCGACCTTACAGTCTAGAGCGCTGCACTAAGCGCTCGAGAGAGTATAATACCAAAATTATTATCATTATCACTATTGTTCTTACAGTATAACGATATAACAGACGCATTCCCCGCCCACGACGACCTTTCAGTCTACAGCACCGTACTAAGCGCTTGGGAGAGCACAATACCAAAACTATCTTTATTTTTCTCATTACGATATAACAGTATAAGACACACATTCCCTGATCACAACGACCTTACGGGCTAGAGCGCCGTACTAAGTCCCTGGGAGAGGACGATACCGAAATTCTTCTTCTTGTCGTTATTACGGTATAACGGAATAACAGACGCGTTCCCTCCCCACGACGACCTTACGGTCTAGAGTACTGTACTAAGCGCCTGAGACAGTACGGAACCACAGTTATTATTATTATTACGACTTACAGTATTACGGTATACCAATATAAAAGACGTGTTCCCTGCCCACAACAAACCTGAAGCACTGAGATGGGTACAGGGCGATCAGACCAGACACACTCCCTCCCCGTCGTGGGATTCCGGTTCCGGGGGGAGAGAGAGCAGGTACTGAATCCCCATGTTCCAGATGAGGGAACTGAGGCCCCCGGGGAAGTGAAGTGACTTGCCCAGGGCCACTTGGCCCGGGGGGAAGCGGCGGAAGGCGAACCCAGGCCTCCTGCCTCCCGATCCCCGGGCCCTCTCCCCCAGGCCGCACTGCTTTTCCCCGGGCGTCGACCCCTGAACGCAAATGAACAGACTCAGATTCAAACCATCGGACAGGAATTGGCCGCCTCTTGCCCGAGGAACCTCGCAGATGGCAGTAATCATTCATTCGATAGTATTTATTGAGCGCTTACGACGTGCAGAGCACTGTACTGAGCGCTTGGAATGAACAAGTCGGCAACAGATGAGTCGGCAACAGATAGTAGAGATGTCTCATCGGCCTCTCGGTCATTAAAGCGATGGGACGGTGGCGTACGCCACCCATCATACCGTACGTATCCCGGCCTCTATCTGTAAATCGATTTTAATAGCTTTGGATAGAGCGTCCAAAGTAGGAGAATCACGACCGCCTTTATCCGGGTAATTCCGATCCTCGACGCTAAGGCCGCCTTCCTCCCCGCCTCCCCTCTCGTGGGTCCTCTCAACGCCGCCGTCGGCGGTCGCCCGCCCGCCGTCGTCATCTCGATTCCCACGGTCGCAGATCCCACCACCGACATCGCCCCCGCTCCCGACTCCGTCCTCCGCGTCATCCACGCGGCTTTCTCCCCCCGGAACCCAGGCGTCCCCGAAAAAGCGGACCGAACCGAACCATTTCCTGACTCGGTCCCTGAGGTCTTTCAACATGGCCTCTTGTTCCAGAAGGAGGACCCGCCAGGCGGCGCCCCTCGTCTCTCCGACCTCCTTCCCCGAGACCTTGAGGTACCAGAGGAGTTTCCCCAAGGAATCGGCTTCCGCACAGTTCCCGTACGGCCAAGAGGCCTTGACCTCCACGCTGGGAGGCGGGGGTTCGAAGTCGACGTCCGGGAACATCTCATGACACCTACTACAGGGGACGGACGGGACGAATCTATCCCCATTCCACTTGTAGGCCGTGCTGATCACTTTCCCGGGGAAGGTCACGGACCACTTCTGTCCGTGGGAGAAGGTCCAGACGGCCAGGGCCACCTCCTGGGGCCACCGACCGAGACTGGCCGCCCGGATGACGACGAACCGGGCCGCCTTCCCCTTACAGGCTATCGAACAGCCGAAGAAAGGCCGACTTCTGCGTCCCCGGTCGTCGGTGTAGAAGCTGACGCTGACGGTGGAGGCCAGAAAGTAGTTCACGCTCTTGGGGTCCACTTTGGTCTTCAGTAGGTATCGGTGGAAACGCTCGAGGTCTTCGAGGACCTGCTCCGTGTCGAAGCGGTTCACCTGTTCGAGCTGGAGGTAGAAGAGTGCCGGAGAGGTGACCGAAAGGCCCCCGCGCTCTCCCGAGCGCTTACTACGGCGCTCCAGACGGAATAAGAGCTCAGTACGTAGCTCTGGTTTCTTTCTCTCTCTCGGGGTCCGGGGGAGGGGCCTAGAACAATTCTGGACCCGTAGTAGGCGCTTGAGTAGCGGCGTGGCCTGGTGCCTAGAGCCCGGGCCTGGGTTCTCATCCCGCCAGGTGACCTTGGACAAGTCACTTCACTTCTCTGGGCCTCAGTTCCCTCATCTGTAAAACGGGGACTAAGACCGTGAGCCCCACGTGGGACGGGGACTGTATCCGACCTGACGAACCCGTATCCGCCCCGGCGCTTGGAACGGTGCTTGGCACGTAGCGACCGCTTAACGAGTATCGTTATTATTAGCCTCGTTCTTATTAAGTGTGTCCAGATCTGTAATTTATGTATTTATACTTATATTCATGTCTCTCTCCCCATCTAGACTGGCTGATAATAATAATAAGGGCATTTTTTAGGCACCGTACTGGGCACTGGGGGGGATACGAGCCAACGGGGTTGGACACCGTCCCACAGTGGGCTCACGGTTCTTCGGCCCCATCTTAGAGATGAGGGAGGAGCTGAGGCCCAGGGAAGCGAAGCGACTCGCGCGGGGTCACACGGAAGACGGAAAGCGGAGCCGGGATCAGAACGCGTGGCCTTCCGGACTCCCGGGCCCGGGCTCTAGCCGCCGGGCCGCGCCGCTCCCGCCGGGTGGCCGGGGAACTTACGAAATCTACGAGGAAGGCGTAGGGCGTCTGCCGGGGGATGAGGGTCTTGTATTTCTCAAAGGCTTCCGGGAAATCCTTCCTCAGCTCGGAAAAGAGCCCTTCAAACAGCTCCTTGGGCTGCACCTCCGGCTCTTGGATGTAGCCAAGAACCAACAGGGAGTGGAGCACCTGGATGGGAGAAAGTGGGGTTCTGAAGAAGCCGGACCCCGAAGAGCCAGCCGGTCTCTCCAGCCTCCGGGATGAGAGAAGGCCCTTCCCACCCGCCTCCGCTTCGGACAGAGACTCCTCACCGGCGGCTTTGGAGCCGTCCGTCCCCTCGCCCCCTCCGACCTCACCCGGCCGCTCTCCGACTCCAACCCGGCCCGCACGCTCCGCTCCTCTGGTGCCGACCTCCTCGCCGGGGCTCCGTCTCGTCTCTCTCGCCCACGTCCCGCCTCTGGCCCGGAACGCCCTTCCTCCTCAAATCCGACGGACGATCCCGATCTCCTCCAAGAGGCCTTCCCCGACCGGGCCCTCTCTTCCTCTTCCCCCACTCCCTCCCGCGTCGCCTCTGCCCTGGAATCTCTCCCCTTTATTACCCCCTCCCTCGGCCCCACCGGATCCATCGTTTATTTAGAGTCCTGTCCGTCTCCCCCTCTGAACCGGAAGCTCCTCGTGGGCAGGGAACAAGTCGACCTACTCCGTTGTATCGATCGATCGATGGGCGGGATTGTCCGGGCGCTTACTACGTACACCGCGGGAGAGAACGGCCCGACGGAACCGGCAGACACATTCCCTGCGCCTAAGGAGCTCGTCGGCCTCTCCCAAGCGCTCGGTCCAGTGCTCCGCACACAGTAAGCGCTCGGTAAATACCGTCGTCGGATCGACTGGCTGATTCGGAAGGATGGGAAGAGGAGGAAAGACGGGGAGGGGTGGCGGGAACGACCGAAGGGGTCAAACCGCCAACCGGTCGCACCGTCTGAGCGCTCACTGGGTGCGGAGCCCCGGACCGGACGCCGGCCGACAGTCGGTAGACCCAACCCCCGCCCACGGCGCTCAATAGATACGATGGAATGAATGAACGAAGGAGATTACGGTCGAGAGGGGGCCGCGGGCATCAGGATAAATTCCGGATACGGACTTAAATGCTCCTCTGATTGCCCCCCGATTATTACCGACCGACTGGCTGAGGGGGGCCGGGGGCGGGGGGGGCGGGCCAGCGGGTAAAAGAGGGAAGACCGGGGCACGAACCTTTTCCAGAAAGGTATACTGGATCTTTTTGGGTACCGCCTTGTATTTCAGCAGGTGCAGAGTTGCACAGAAAAATTGATAAGCGCTCTTCACGAATTTGCCTTTATTCCAGGTCTGGAATTCCCAATTCAGCTCCCTAAAACGAAAGGGGAGACAGAGAATGAGACCCCAAAGCAGGAAACCAAACCTGTGTGGCCTGGGAGCCAGAGGACCTGGGTTCTTAGAATAATAATGATGATGATGACGACGATGGTGTTTGTTAAGCGCTTACTATGTGCCGAGCACTGTCCTAAGCGCTGGGGGAGATACGTGGTAATCAGATCGTCCCACGTGGGGGCTCACGTTTTTTAATCCCCATTTTTCCGGATGAGGCAACTGAGGCACGGAGAAGTGAAGTGACTTGCCCAAGGTCACAGAGCAGACAAGCGGCGGGGCCGGGATTAGAACCCACGGCCTCCGACTCCCAAGCCCGGCCTCCTTCCACCGAGCCACGCCGCTTCTTCTTCCGATCCCCGCTCGGCCGCTCGCCTGCTTCTCCGTGGCTCAGTTTCCTCATCCTTAAAATAGGGATAAAATGCCGGGCAGCCTGGCCGAGCGGAAAGAGCCCGGGGCCCGGGAGTCAGAGGCCGCGGGTTCTAATCCCGGCTCCGTCACCTGTCCGCTGGGTGACCTGGGGCAGGTCACCTCGCTTCTCCGGGCCTCGCCGACCTCGTCCGTCAAAGGGGGATTAAGACCGTGAGCCTCACGTGGGACCACCTGATGATCTTGCGTCGCCCCCCGCGCTTAGTACGGTGCTTGGCACACGGGAAGCGCTTAACAGATATCGTCATGATTATCATCTGATTGGGCATCTCTTTATCGTTCTCTTGCCCTCCCCCAAAGGCTCGCTACGGTGCTCCGCACCCGGTCGGCGCTCGATAAATCCCACCGAACGAAAGAACGAACGATCTCGTTTCCGCACTGGGGCTCCTTGAGGGCACCGAATAATCGGCGGCGGCGTTCGTGGGAAAATCCGCCGTTTAGTACGGCGCTTGACACGTGGTGGGGGCTTAAGAGATACCACGGTCATGATTATGCTTGTGCCCAGGTGGAGCGCTCTGCTCCCGAGGAGGGACGAGAGGTCCTCGAAACCGGATTTCGTACCATCCGAGAGAGGCCCGCCTCTCCATCGATCAAACGCCACTTAAAACACAAGAGGAAAGAGCAGATTTCCGCGTTACTTATTTCTCTCCGTCCCCCTAGCGCCGGCAGTCGATGGAGGGAATCACGCTGGGGTCCCCCCTCCGGGCCGGAGGCTCCGCACGGCCGGGGAATGCGGCCACCGACTCCGTCCTCTCTCCGCCGTCCTCTCCCAGGCGCTCAGTCCAGTGCTCCGCACGCAGTAAGCGCCGAATAGATACCATCCCTTGTCGGACTGATGGAGATGTGTTACCTCGCTTCAATCTCAAGCCGGTCCTGCAGGAGAGACAGGGAGGGAGAGATCGAGTCGGATTATCCGGCAGGAGATCATCGGACTTCTCCCGACCCCCGAAACCAGCGCCGAAGAGGGAACGTTAGCGGCGGTTGGGCTCCGCTCGGGATCGCGAGACCGTCTGCTCGCCGTCGGGCCGGACTCTCCCACAGCGCTCTGCGCGGCGCGGGCGCTCGGTGAACGCAGCGGACCTACCGGCGGGGAGGGCGGAGGGGGACTCGGCGTTTCCAAGATTCCGGAGTCCCGATCCGACGACATCGTGATGTCGGAGACGGGGACCGGTCGGCGAGAGGAGGCGGCGGCGGAATCGATCCGCCTGCGGGGAAGGAGAGATGGCGGGAAGCGAGTCGACGAGGCGATATCCAGCGATAGCGTCAGCGGGGTGGGGAGAGGAAAGGCAGGGCAGGGTCGGGGGGGCTCGGGAGGGGAGACGAGGAACGCGGTCGGGGGCCTCTGGCCACGGCCGCCGAAAGATAACCCTTCCGACCGCTGAGGTGGATCCGAGGCGATGGGGTCGGACGCGGTCCCCGTCCCCCGTGGGGGCCCCGGCCTCCATCCCCTTTTTCCAGAGGAGGGGACTGAGGCCCGGAGAACCGAAGCGACTTATCCGAGGTGCCGCGGCGGACGGGCGGCGGAGGCGGGAGGGGAACTCGGGTCCTTCTGACGCTCGGGCCCGGGCTCTACCCGCTAGGACACGCCGCCTCTCTAAAGGTGGCTCGGGACTAGGAAAAAAGGCAGGATTGTGGAGGAGGAGGGAGGCCGGGGTTAGCGGTGTCGTAATAATAATAATAATAATAATGTTGGTATTTGTTAAGCGCTTACTATGTGCGGAGCACCGTTCTAAGCGCTGGGGTAGACACGGGGGAATCGGGTCGTCCCACGTGGGGCTCACAGTCTTCATCCCCATTTTACAGATGAGGGAACCGAGGCCCGGAGAAGTGAAGTGACTCGCCCACGGTCACACAGCCGACAAGTGGCAGAGCTGGGATTCGAACTCGTGAGCCCTGACTCCAAAGCCCGTGCTCTTTCCACTGCGGTACCGTAGCCCGGGAGTCGGAGGTCGCGGGTTCTCATCCCCGCTCCGCCGCTTCTCTGCCGCGGGCGAGTCACTTCACTTCTCTGAGCCTCCGTTCCCTCGTCTGGAAAACGGGGATGACGACCGGGAGCCCCACGGGGGACGACCCGATGGCCCCGGGTCTCCCCCCGCCCCCACAGCAGCGCTCGGCCCGTGGTAAGCGCTTAACCAACGCCGTCGTTATCGTTACTATTATTGGACCCTCCCGAGCGCTCAGCACGGTAGGTGCTCAGGGCGTACGACCGAGCGGATGAACCAATAGATACGATCGAAAGAATGAGGAAGATTGGGGATTTCCTAGGGCGGTGGAGGAATCCCCCAAGGGAGCGGGAGTAAACCGGGCGGAACTTTCGGATCCCGACCGAGGGTCCGATCTCGGATTCGCCGAGCGCTTACCGCGTGCGGAGCGCCGGGCTAAGCGCTTGGGAATCCAACCCAGCAATAGAGAGAGGGCATCCCCGCCCGCGCCGGGCTCACGGTCTAGAAGGGGGGAGACGGACGGCGAGACGAGTAAGACGGGCACCGGCGGCACGCGTAGAAACCAATAGAAATCTAGATGCGGGCGCGTCGAAACAAGTCAACGGGCATCCGCTCCCGAACCCCAAAATCCATCCCGGGCCGGCTGACTCCCTATCCCCGATCCCACGCCGGGCTCACGGTCCCGGGGGGAGGGAGAACGGGGATCGAACCCCCGTTTCGCGGACGGGCAGCCCGAGAACCCCGGGAAGCTACGGGACTCGCCCAGGATCGCCCCCGACCGCTAGACCCCCGGGGTTCCCCAAGCGGCATCTCGGACCAAGCCCGAGATCGTCGCCGATTTGTACTTACCGAGCGCTTGGCACGGCGCTCCGCGCAGGCGCTCGCTAGATCCGGCCGGCCGGACGACCGTCCGACCCGATCGCCTCCGCTCTACCCCGGGGCTTAGGGCGGCCCTCGACTCGTTCGTAGGCGCTCAGCAGATGGTTACGATCTATACCGGCGTTATACGTTAGGCACTACGGGCGCCTACGGACGTACAGTTGACGTTATCACCGCTATCAATAAAGGTGACAAAAGGAGACGAGAGACGGCGAGCCTCACCTCGAAACAGCAGTGCAGCCGCCGCGCCCGCGGCTTTTGCTTTCGAATCCCGGAGCGGGAGAAGAGAAAGGAATGAAAGTGAAGAAATACCATTTCCGGGAAGGAGCCCGCCTCGGGAAATCTGGTAAACCGCCAGCCGGCCGACCCGCCCCCGTCCCAGACCGGATCGAACCGGTTCCCCGCGCCCCGGGCCCCGGGTCGGGGTGGCGGGACGGTCGGCTCGGCCCGCGGGGGCGGGGGAACGTGTCGGATCGTTGTCGCGCCTGTCTCTCCGGAGCGCTTAGTACAGTGTCCTGAACGAATGACTGAATGACCGAACCGGGTGAGCCGGCCGATGGCGGCGCTGCTCGGTTTCCTCTTCTGTAAGATGGGGATTACGCTGCCGAACGACACGGTCTAGTTTGAAGAGCCCCGGTCTGGGCGTCGGAGGACCCGGGTTCCAATCCCGACCCCGCCTCCGGTCTGCCGCGAGACCCCGGGCCGGTCCCTTCGTTTCTCCGTGCCTCGGTTTCCTCTTCTGGGAAATGGGGATTAAATTGAGGAACGACACGGTCTAGTTTGAAGAGCCCGGGCCTGGGCGTCGGAGGACCCGAGTTCTAATCCCCGCTCCGCCTCTGGTCTGCCGTGAGACCTCGGGCGGGTCCCTTCATTCGTCCGTGCCTCGGTTCCTCTTTTGTAAAATGGGGATTAAATTGAGGAACGACACGGTCTAGTTTGAAGAGCCCGGGCCTGGGCGTCGGAGGACCCGAGTTCTAATCCCCGCTCCGCCTCTGGTCTGCCGTGAGACCTCGGGCGGGTCCCTTCATTCGTCCGTGCCTCGGTTCCTCTTCTGTGAAATGGGGATTAAATTGAGGAACGACAGGGTCTAGTTTGAAGAGCCCGGGGCTGGGCGTCGGAGGACCCGAGTTCTAGTCCTTATTCCACCACCGGTCTGCCGTGTGACCTCGGGCAGGCCCCTTCATTCGTCCGTGCCTCAGTTCCTCTTCTGTAAAATGGGGATTAAATTGAGGAACGACACGGTCTAATTTGAAGAGCCCGGGCCTGGGCGTCGGAGGACCCGAGTTCTAATCCCCGCTCTGCCTCTGGTCTGCCGTGAGACCTCGGGCGAGTCCCTTCATTCGTCCGTGCCTCGGTTCCTCTTCTGTAAAATGGGGATTAAATTGAAGAACGACAGGGTCTAGTTTGAAGAGCCCGGGCCTGGGCGTCGGAGGACCCGAGTTCTAATCCCGGCTCCGCCACTGGTCTGCCCTGAGACCTTGGGCAAGCCTCTTCACTTGTCTATGCTCCAGTTCCCTGACCTGCAAAATGGGGATTCAGCACCCGTTGCCCCCGCCGCTGAGCCCTTGACCCCCATCTGGGTTTACCTCGGCGCTCAGTAGAGTGCTTGACACCTAGTAAGCACTTGACAGGATACAATTATTGCCGTTATTATTATTAATAATGATACCCGTTCTCCCCCCCCCTCCTCGGACCGTGAGCCCCAGGCGGGCCGGGGACCGTGACCAATCTGACGGCGTTAGCCACCCCGGCGTTTCCCTTGGTGCTCGATGGACGGTAAACGCTGGACCGAAGCGCCGAGCGGGAAGCCGTGCGGTCTAGCGGGCAGAGCCCGGGCCCGGGAGTCCCAAGGGCCTCTGGGTTCTAGAGCCGGGGCCGCCCCGGGACCCTGGACAAGTCGGGATGTGCTCAGGGTCACCCCCGGGCTCGAAAGACCCCAACGGTGGCCCACCCGCCTCCACCGGAGACCCCTCGCCGGCGGCTTTGAAGCCGTCCGTCCCCTCGCCCGTTTTGACCTCACCTGGCCGCTCTCCTACTCGGACGCGCTCCGCTCCTCCGACGCCAACCTCCTCGCCGGGCCTCCGTCTCGCCCGCCTCGCCGTCGACCCCGGCCCGCGTCCCGCCTCGGGCCCCGGACGCCCTCCCGCCTCAAATCCCACAGATGACGACTCTCCCCCCGACTTCAAAGCCTTAATCGAAAGCCCGTCTCCTCCAGGAGGCCTTCCCAGGCCAGATTCCCCCCTTTCCTCTTCTCCCGCTCCTCTGCTTCGCCGACTTGCTCCCTTCGTTCTCCCCCGCCCCTCTGCGTCTGTACGTATCTGGCATTTATTTCTCTTGCCCTCCATCTCCCCCGACCCCACCTCTGGATCGTAAGCCGGTCGTGGGCGGGGAGTGTCCGTTTATTGTTGTGTTGCGCTCTCCCAGGCGCTCGGTACAGTGCTCCGCACGCAGTAAGCGCTCAACGAGCGACTGCACGGCGCTCCTCCGCGCCCGTCCCCTCGCCTGCAAAATGGGGACTCCATCCCACTTCTCTTACTCGCTCCGTGAGCCCCAGGTGGGACCCGATTACCTGGAACCCACCCCAGCGCTCAGTACGGCGCAGGCTCATAGCGAGCGCCTAACCGACACCGAGGTTAGCAACACCGCAGTCCCCGTCCCGCCTGGGGCTCACGGTTGAAGGAGGTAGGAAACGGGCAAGAGACGGGTAGGCTGCCCCGGCGTCTCGTCTATCGTCGGGACTATCTCGGGTCGCCAGACAGCGGCGACGGCGACGACTTCGGTCCGGGAGGAGACTCCGGGGTTTTTGGTGATTTCCCGTGCAGACCTCCCATCCGGAGAACGCGAGACGTAGTCGGATCCGTCCGGGTAGAACGCGGAGTTCCTCCCCGCCGGCCGACGCCGCTCGTGGCGGTTCCGGGTACGGTAAGATCTCTATTTTCCTCCGTACGCGGTCCTTGGCTCTACGCTTCCAGGTTCGACTTATACAGGCAGCAGAGGGGTTTATTTACAGAAATTAAAGGGGCAAAACCTGGGCGAGGCTACGGCCGGGTGCCCCGGGGAGCTGCTCGGCAGCTGATCGCGACCTTCCGCCCCGGGAGGCGGTGGGAATTTTCCGGAACCCCCGCCGAGCCCGAACCCCCGCGAGACCGGGGGACGGGCTTCGGCCCTCCCGGGGAAAACCCGACTGCCGTCCGAAGCCCCTCGAGGCGGGAAGCTCCTCCGCGGCAGACGCCCCCGGCCTCCGCGACGGCCCCTCCGGTCAGTGCCGGCGGGGCGGGCGCGGAGGTGGTCTTGGGGCGGGGAGGGCGGCGGGACGACGTGCCCGGCCCGCCCCGCCCCGGGTCCGCAAGTGCCGGTTCGGCAGTCCCTTAGAGGATGCTATCTAACAGCTGGCGCAGTTGCTCTCCTTCCCGCGTGACGAACGCTCGGGTTTCCTCTCTGATCTCCCTGATGCGCGGGTTCTTCATCAGCTCCTCTTCGCTCTGCAGAAACGAGAAGGCGGCGGGGCCGTCGGGTGGGGGGGGGGAGCGGGAAGAGGCGCCCGCGGCCCCTCGGAGGAGCCGGGCACCTCCCCCCCGCCCCCCGAGACCGGGTCCCCCGACTCACCGGATATTCCGCCGGCTCATCCATCCGATAGGCCTTTAGGCCGAATCTCCGGAGGCCCACCTGGAGGAAGCTCGCCACCGTCGGGGCCAGTTCGTGCAGCTCGTCCTCTTCGAAGGCGTAGACGGCCCCGCCCTCCCCCACCAGGATGACCAGCTGCTCGGCGGGGGCCAGGCAGGGGAAGTCGTCCACCGCGCCCAGGACCCTCATCCTCTCGGGGCTCGGCAGGTACAGGTTCTCCCAGAACTCCAGCGTCCTCTCTTCCCCGGCGTAGACGGTCCCCCCGAGGTCGCAGACGCGCAGCCGGGCGTCCGGCAGGCCGACCGTCTTGCCCTTGTTCCTCGACACGAACCCGGAGAGCGCGTCCAGGGAGCCGGCTGAAAGGCACCAGGGAAACCCACCGTGAGCCCCACCCCACCTGCGGTACGGCGCCTGGCGCGCAGTGAGCGCTTAACAGGCATCACTTATTATTACCGGTCTCTCAGCTTAAGCTGGCAATGAGAGAGAGAAGCGAAGCAGCGTGAGCCCGAGCCCGGGAGTCCAAGGGACCCGGGTTCTCATCCCGGCTCCGCCACTCGTCTGCTGGGTGACCCTGGCCCAGTCACTTCCCTTCTCTGGGCCTCCGTTCCCTCACCCGGGAAACGGGGATGAAGGCCGGGAGCCCCACGGGGGACGGGGAGGGGCCGCGTCCGGCCCCATCGAGGCGTGTCTGCCCCAGGGCTCCGTACGGTGCCGGTCACACCGGTGGGCCCTTACGTGCCGTTTCCCAAAATTAGACGACGATGAACCGGGGATGAAAACGCCCCTGCCCACCCGAGACGACAAACTCACAGTGGTTCAGCAGCTCCTGACGGGTCACGAGACTTTCATCGCGGGGCAGCCTGGTTTTCCCAAGAGGGACGGAGAAAAGCACAGTGAGCAAGCATCCTTCCCCGGAGACGCGCGTCCGACTACATTCACCCCCCTCTGGGCCGCGAGCTCGTCGTGGGCAGGGATTAGATCTGTTTGCGGTTCTACTGTCCTCTCCCCGGCGCTCAGCACGGTGCCTCGCTCACGGTAAGCGCTCGGTCAACGCGACGGAGTGAACGACGGCGACTGAACGTCTTCTACCTCCGCCCTTACGTCCCGGGCTGCCTTACCCCTCGGGGATCGCTCCCGGACTACGTCTCGCCCCTTGAGGTTTAACGGGGCCTCGATTAAAACCCGGCGGGACGGGGCTCGGCCGGGGGAGGGGAGGGCGGTGCCCTCCGGTCACGGCTCTCCTTTCAAACCTAAGGCCGGGCGCTCTGCGAGGCCGTCCGGGTTTCCGCGGGGACGGCCGGGTCTCGCCGCTTCCATCGGGTCACCCGGCTCCGGTCGGTCCCTCCGCTTCGCCGGCCGCCCGCGGGTCCGTCTCAGCCGTCTCGCGCCGGGCGGGGGCCTCGACGTCGTCCGGCGATGACGTTCTGTCGAGCGCTTAGCGTGGGCGGCGGGGGGGAGGGACGGCGCAGCCCCGGGGACTTTGGTGTCCGTCCATCCGCCCGCCCACCCCCGAATCCTCGGCTGGAGCCGCCTGTCCCTCGCGGCCCCTGCTCGGCCAGGCCGGCGTCGGGCTGGGGAGGGGAGGGGCCGCCTTCTCGACCACTTTCTGTTCGGCGGCCACGGCGGGAGCCCGGTCTCAGCCGACGACCGGCGGCGGGTAGGCCCGTCCGCTCGTAGGGCCTTCGGGGGAGGGAGCCGGGCCCCTAGGCTGAGGTTCTTCCTAGAGTCGGGTGGTGGTTAGAGGATTTTTCCTTCGGGCGCTTCTCGGCGCGTGCGGAGCGCCCTTCTTCTTGGGAAAGAACTTCACCGGCGGGAATCAGATACCGTCCTTGGTCTTCGAGGGGCTCACGGGGGTGTGAAATCGGGGAGAAGCGTCAAGGCTGAGGGCACGGGGCGTAGTCAAGGTAGTCTCACCTCGTTGCCAGACGAGAGACACCCCCCTCCACGGAAAGTCGGGGCGGGAAACGCGCCCCCCGGCTCTGTGGGGTGGGACTCGCCCGAGCGCCGAGTCCAGCGCGCTGCTCACGGTAGGCGCTCGGTAAAAACCGCCGGGGACGACGGGCGGTTCTTCTTCGGGGTGACGGACGTCGGCTCGCTGTTGGGGGATGGAGCCGGCCCCCGCAGAGAGCCCCGCCGCCAGCTCCCCCGACCCCCAGAGCCTCCCTCCAGGACTCGGGCCGTGACGGCGGCCGTTATCTCGCCCATTTCTCCCAAGAGGGGCGACCCCGGGGGGTCGGCGGGACACCCCAACCGGCGTCTCCATCTCTATAACGTCGGGGCTTCCGTTCGGGATGGCTCCGGTTCGGCTGGCCGGCGCTCGTCGGAAGGAGACGGCAGCGCTCTAAGGCGGGAGGAGGGGACGGGGACTTCTCGGGACCCCGATTTCTCCGCGCTCCAAGTAGCCGGGGGGCCGGAGGCGGGCTGCGGACCAGACGCCGGAGGAGACCTCTAGCCGACGGAGGCTGACGCAAGCCAACGGTGCCGAGAGGAGACTCGTCTTGCGTGGCGGTCAACTGGGTCGGCTGGGTGGGGAATGACGCTGTCCGTGTTGTACTGTCCTCTCCCAAGCGCTTAGTACAGTGCTCCGCACACGGTAAGCGCTCCACAGATACAACTCAATGAACGAACGGAACGTATTTACCCACCCTATTGTATCGTCCTCTTCCACGTGCTCGCTACGGCGCCCGGCACAAAGTAGGCACCCAATTAACGCGATTTCCGTCGTGTACCGCTAAGAGACACATCAGGGGCGGACGCAAAGATTTTCACATTAAACAGGACTAACTTTAGCCTTGAGCTCCTCGCCCAAAGACGCTCTAACTCACGACGCCCCGGCAGGGCGATCCGTTACGGGCAACGAACGGAGACAGTGACTCACCTTGTGAGGGACTGAGGAGCCATTTCAGAGAGTGGGAATAAAAAGGAAAAAATAAAATAACACACTTAATAAAAGGGGGGTGGGGGGAGGGAGGGAGGGAGGGAGGGGGGAAATACCACCCTCAAAATAAGGGGAAAATGAATCTCAACAAAAATTGGTCTGTGAGACCAGGTGACGTCAAACTGATTGCACGAGCGATGTTCTCTTTTCTGGTCCCAGAACAGCCTTCTGAAAAACAAAAAGCAAAACCTACTTAATTTTCCGTGGGTTTACAGCCTTCGGTAATAAAACCAGTTGCCCGGGGTGGAGGCTGGGCACCACTCCCTTGCCTTTAGATCGTTTCATCCAGCGAAGCAGCACGGCCCAGTGGCTAGAGCTGCCTGGGAGTCGGGTCACGGGTTCTAATCGTGACTCCGCCACTTTGCCGAATGACGTCGGGCAAGTCGCTTCTTTTCTCAGTTCCGCAATTCTCTCATTTGGAAAATGGGGATGGAGACCGTGAGCCCCACGTAGGACGGGGACTGTCCAACCCCATTCGCTTGTCTCCACCCCGGTGCTTGGCACAGTGCCTGGCACCCAGTAAGCGCTTCACAAATACTACCGTTATATTATTACGACTTGTGGATGTTTTTGCTTACTTGCCTAGTTTCTCCTCCCCCACCCCTTGCCATTTCCTGTTTAATCAGGCAGACAGTCGGACGGACAGAAAGATGATCACAAGCCTCTCCCTGGGGATTCCCGGGGGGGGGGGAGTGATTCATCAGGGCCTTTTCGGGAGGGGGCCATTAGGAGAAGCAGCACGGCCCAGCGGCTAGAGCCCGGGCCTGGGAGTCAGAAGGCCCTGGGTTCTAATCCCGGCTCCGCCACCTGCCTGCTGTGTGACCCTGGGCGAGTCACTTCCTGTGCCTCGGTTCCCTTCATCTGTAAAATTGGGATTAGAACTGTGAGCCCTAACCGAGACGGAGACTGTGTCGAACCCAACTATCCTGTACCTCACCCGACTCTTAGAACAGTGTCTGGCACATAATAAAGGCTTTTGTTAAGCACTTACTATATGTGAAGTGCTTAGCAGATACCATCATTATTGTTACTATTATTATTAATGCAGCAGCAGGAGGGAGGGGGGCGAGGCAAGGAGGGGGTTTAGTTACCTTTTACCATAAATCACAAAGTAACATTTCAGTTTTTACAATAATAACTAGAATAATTCTGGTATTGTTTCCACGCTTCCTGTGCAGCAGGCACTGTCCTAAACGCTGCGGTGGATACAGGCAAACACTGGTTTCCTGGATGTTTGCTCAACTATATTGGGCGCTTGCCAAATAAAAAGTGAAACCTACTGAGGAATCCACGGGCCGGCCCCGACTTTTTTAAAATAGTAGATTTTACAGGCCCTGAAACCGTCGCTCCCCTTCTTCATCCCCACCCCTCCCAGCCCCACACCACTTACAATAATGATGGTATCTGTTAAGCGCTTACTAGGTGCCAAGCACTGTTCTAAGCACTGGGGGGGGGGGGGGGTTAAAAGGTGATCGGGGTGTCTCATGGGGGGCTCCAGTCTTCATCCCCATTTTCCAGATGAGGTCACGGAGGCCCAGAGAAGGGAAGCGACTGGCCCAAAGTCACACAGCTGACGAGCGGCGGGGCCGGGATTCGAACCCACGCCCTCTGACTCCCAAGCCCGGGGTCTTGCCACTGAACCTCGCTGCTTCTCAATAGAAATAAAATTGCAGATATATATCTATAATATATAGATGCACATATACAGATATGTACATATAAATCTGTAATTTTATTTATAGATATATCTATATTATATATATATATCTGTAATTTATTTACAGATATATATACATAAGTGAATCACATATACATAGAGAAGCAGTGTGGCTCAGTGGCAAGAGCCCTGGCGTGGGAGTCAAAAGTCGTGGGTTCGAATCCCCCCATTCGTCAGCTGGGTGACTTTGGGCAAGTCACTTCACTTCTCTGGGCCTCAGTTCCCTCATCTGTAAAATGGGGATGAAAAGTGTGTGAGCCCCACGTGGGACAACCTGATTAACCTGTATCTTTCCCCCAGCGCTTAGAACAGGGCTTGGCACATTGTCAGCGCTTAACAAATACCACCATTATTATTATTATTATTGTTAGTGGCAGCTGACTGGTTTTGTTGTCTGTCTCCCCCCCCCCCCTTTCTAGACTGTGAGCCCGTTGGGGGCAGGGCTGGCCTCTCTTTACTGCTCTACTCTACTTCCCCAAAGCGCTTAGTACAGTGCTCTGCACACAGGAAGAGCTGAATAAACAGGGCTGAATGAATAAATAGGCCTGAATAAAGAAATAGGCCTAAATAAAGAAATAGGGCTGAATAACGAAATAGGACTGAATAAAAAAATAGGACTGAATAAAAAAATAGGACTGAATAAAGACACAGGACTAAAGAAATAGGCCTGAATAAAGAAATAGGCCTGAATAAAGAAATAGGCCTGAATAAAGAAATAGGACTGAATAGCAGTAAATGAATAAATAGGACTAAATGAATAGGAGTAAATGAATAAATAAGACTAAATAAATAGAAGTGAATGAATGCATAGGACTGAGTAAATAGGGCTAAATGAATAAATGGGACTGAATGAATGAATAGGAGTAAACGAAGAGAGCGGGAGAAGGAGGAGGGGAAGGAAAACGGAGGCAAAAAGATTTGAGGGAGAGAAAAAGGCACGGGAGGGGGAGGAGAGGGAGCATCGTCTCTGTCGGGCCGTGAATACTGACCGTGCGCGGATCCCGCTGCCGGTAAGGACGAACCCGAGGACCTTCCATTGGCCGCAGAAAATGGCGGCCACGATGACGAACCTCCCCTCGGTCGGAGACGACAAACACCTCACTGCGCAGGCGCAGACGCCCGCGCCCCGTCTCGCGCTCCCCCACCCCCCCCCCGCCACACCCCAAAATGGCGGCCCCAACCGCCAATCTTCACTAGTCAAGAAGCACAAACACCCTACTGCGCAGGCGCACACGGCCTGCCTCGCTGTCGTCCCCCCCCCAAAATGGCGGTCGCAACCGGAAATCTTCCCTAGTCAGGAAGCACCAACACCCCACTAAGAAGGCGCCCACGGCCTACCTCGCTGCCCCCCCCCCCCCCAAATAATAATAATGTTGGTATTTGCGAAGCGCTGGGGGAGATACAGGGGAATCAGGTTGTCCCACGTGAGGCTCACAGTTAATCCCATTTTACAGATGAGGGAACTGAGGCACAGAGACGTTAAGTGACTTGCCCACAGTCACACAGCTGACAAGTGGCAGAGGCGGGATTCAAACTCATGACCTCTGACTCCCGAGCCCGGGCTCTTGCCACTGAGCCACCCTGCTTCCCCCAAATGACGGCCCCAACCCCAAAACCTCACTAGTCAGGAAGCTCCAACGCCCCACCGCGAAGGTGCCCACGGCCTACCTCTCTGCACCCCCCTCACCCCAATATGGTGGCCCCAAACCATCACTAGTCATTTGTTCAATCGTATTTATTGAGCGCCTACTAGGTGCAGAGCACCGTACCAAGCGCTTGGAAGGTACAGCTAGGCAAGAGGTAGAGACGATCCCTGCCCGACGACCGGCTCACGGCCTAAAACAAAAGTGGTATTTGTTAAGCACTTACTATGTGCAAAGCACTGGGGGATAACAAGGTGATTAAGTTGTCCCACATGGGGCTCACAGTTTTAATCCCCATTTTACAGATGAGATACCTAAGGCACAGAGAAGTGAAGTGACTTGCCCAAAGTCACACAGCTGGCAAGCAGCAGAGTGGGGATTAGAACCCACAACCTCTTACTCCCAAGACCAGGCTCTTTTCACTGAGCCATGCTACTAGGTGCCCCCCCCCCCCATCATAGTAATTGGTAGATACAGGATAATCAGGTTGTCCCATGTAGGGCTCACAGTCTTCACCCCCCCATTTTACAGATGAGGTCAATGAGGCTCAGAGAAGCAAAGTGACTTGCCCAGTCACGCAGCTGACAAGTGGCAGAGCCGGGATTTGAACCCACGACCTCTGACTCCGTAGCCCAGGCTCTTTCCACTGAGCCACACTCTGGCTTGCCACCCCCCCCCCATCATAATTATGGGATTAAGTGTTTACTATGTGCCAGGCACTGTACTAAACGCTGCAGTGGATCCAAGCAAAGCGGGTTGGACACAGTCCCTGTCCCACGTGGGATTCAGTCTCAGTCCCCCATTTCCAGACGAGGTAACTGAGGCCCAGGGTGAGTGACTTGTCCAAGGTCACACTGCAGCCAAATGGCAGAGTTGGGATCAGAACCCACGGCCTTCCGGCTCCCAGGGCCGTGTTCGAGCTTACAGTCTAGAGGGGGAAGGAGGTGTTAATGTAAAAAAAGAAATTACGGATGCAGACGTGAGTCCTGCGGGGTTGAGGGCGGGGTGAATCAAGGGAGCGATTCAGGGTGACGCAGAAGGGAGTGGGAGACCAGGAAAGGAGGGCTGAGTCAGGGAAGGCTTCTTGGAGGAGACGGGCCCTCCCGTCTCTGAGATTGCATTCATTCATTCAATCGTATTTATTGAGTGCTTACTGTGCGCAGAGGACACGGGGCCCAGACGGCAAAGGGTCCGTGTCCACCCGCTAATATCGTATCCATCCGGGGTTTAATACAGTGCTCGGCGCATGCTAAGCGCCGATCGGATACCACAATCCTTGTTGTTCAGAAGGCGTTGCGCCCATAGCCAACCTCAGCGGTGTCACGTGCCGCATTACCTGTTTGAATCGTCCCCGAGGGCGTAAACTCCAACAAATATTTAAGAGGGACGTCGCTCCTTCCTGCCCGCCCACCTCCCCGAGGGCCGCGGTCCCCCTCAAGTCCAAGACCCGGCTCAGCGCGTCCGGGGGTCACTTCCTGCCCGACTGGGGCCGGACATCCCGTCTGGCTTCGGCCAAGCCCAGGCTTTCCGGCCTGCTTGGGGGTCGGCGGAGGATGGCTCGCGGGAGCCTGTTGGAGAGAGGCGGCCGAGGGGTCCGAGCGAACCGAGAGAAGAGGGCCAAGCTGGGTTTGGGGTCCGATCTCCTCAGAGCCTCGGACCACCCGGGGGAACCGAGAGACGGCTCACGAACGGGTTTCACTGTTGAGGATTTGAGTTTCGGGTGCCCCCTCCCACCGTGCCCACCACCCCAGCCGCGTCGTCTCTGCGGAGGCCAAGGCGGCACCGAAGTTGGAGCCGGAGCGGACGGCCGCTCTCCGGCAGCCATTTCGGGGCCAGCCTGTGGGATTCTGGGAGTCGGGGTCCGGTCGGCCCCCGCCAGTCTGCGTCTGTGGGAAGGAGCCAGGCTGCGGGCCCGAAGCTTTTATTCCCAGAGAAGCGACCCTCGGCGGCTCCTCTCCGAGCCCTCCGAGTCCCAAGAGGCCCAGACGCCGGGGGAAAGAAAGGGGAGGGAATCGCTCCCGAAGCCCCAGGGCCGGGAGAGAGAGGGGAGGCCCGCCTCCCCGTCCCCGCTGCCGGTCCGGGGCCAATTTCCGAGGAAGGCCGGCCCCAAGTCCGACGTCCCCCGTCCTCTGGCGTTTCACCGCGGTTCTTTCCGTCTCCCCCGCGGCGGCTCCGGCCGCTGCCCCTGTCTGAGTTTCTTGAGCTGCCTGTAGGCCTGCACGACCCGCGCCCGCTCTTCCTCCACGATCCGCTGGCGAGCCAGGGAGACGGGGGGCGGCTGGGGACGGCTGCCGGGGGCCAGGAGGGTCTTCAGCAGGAGCTGTTTCTGGCCGGGCTGCGGAAGGGGAAGGGACGCGGGCGGCTGCGGTCAGCGTTCGGTGGCTGGCCTGAGGCCCACCTCCCACCCCTGGCCTGGAATTATCTTATGACTGATATGTATACATCTATAATTCTATTTATTCACATTGATGACTGGCCCCTTATTTTGTTGTCTGTCTCCCCCTTTCTAGACGTGAGCCCGTTGGGTAGGGACCGTCTCTATGCCGAACTGTACTTTCCAAGCGCCTCGTCCAGTACTTTGCACAGAGAAAGCACTCAATAAACACGACTGAATTGAACGAATGAATAAGGGGGAACGCCGAGGCTCGGCCCTCCGGTCATCCGGTCGCATTTACTGAGCGCTTACCGTGGGCAGAACTGGGCTGAGCGCCCGAGAGTACGATACGATAAAGGGACGCCTTCCCTTCCGGCAGAGACCTTACAGTCCAGTGAGGGGGGCGGACGTTAATATAGATAGATGAGGAATGTGGACATAAGGCGTGCGGGGCCGGGAGGGGGAAAAGGAAGAAAAGGAGCGAGTCAGGGCGACAGAGAAGGGAGTGAGAGAAGAACCATCCAGAAGGCCTTCTCAGGCCGCTCAGATGACGGGGGCGAAGCCCGTGTCGGGGCCCGGGGGCCCGGGGTCCGGAATCGGTCTTCCCCCGCCTTCTCCGCGACGTCCCCTTACCTTGTCGCGGCCGATGCTCTTTCTGGGCTTGGCCGTCAGCTCCGGGGGCTGCGTGGCCACCTCGCCAAACTTCACCGGGTCTGGAAGGGCAAGGGGCAGGTGGGATTGGCCCCTTGGCCACCCCTGCGCCCGCCTGAAACGTCTCATTTCCTGACAGAAAATGCAGCTGCCTCGGGGTTAAAGGACCGGGAACCCGCTGTTGGGCAGGGATTGTCCCTATCTGTTGCCGAATTGTACATTCTAAGAGCTTAGTCCAGTGCTCTGCACATAGTAAGCGCTCAATAAATACGACTGAATGAGTGAATAAAGCACAGAGCCTCCCCAGCTCCCCCGACACAGCGGCAGAGCCTGGGCTCTGACAGGGAGAAGACACGGTTCCCAGCCGAGGCCAAGCGAGGCCAGAAGACGTGGGTTCTAATCCCACCACGGGTCTCGGGCAAGCACTTCACTTTTCTGGGCCTCGGTTCCCTCATCTGGAAAATGGGGATGGAGACCGTGAGCCCCACGTGGGACAGGGACCGTGTCCAACCCCATTTGCTTGGATCCACTCCAGCGCTTACTACAGTGCTTAGTCCAACCAGACTACGCTGTAGCGACCGACCGCGTCACTTTCCAAACAGCTGGCACAGAGGAAGAGCTTGATAATAATTATAATAACTATTATGCTCTCTGTTAAGTGCTTACTATGTGCCAGGCACTGTACTAAGCACTGGAGTGGACACAAGCAAATGGGGTTGGACACAGTCTCTGCCCCCCATGAGGCTCACGGTCTCCATCCCCATTTACCAGATAAGAGAACTGAAGCCCAGAGAAGTGAAGGGACTCGCCTAAGGTCCCACGGCAGACATGTGGCAGGCTGGGATTAGAACTCATGACCATCTGAGTCCCGGGCCCCGATAATAATGGTACTGGTTAAGCGCTCACACCTGATCCACCCCTCAGGGAGCAAGGGATCATGATACCAAAATTCAAGGAGCCGCCCTCCCCCAATCTGGGGCGATTAAGCACGACGACGACGGTATCCGTTGAGCGCTTGCTAGTCGCCACACACTGTACTAAGCGTCGGGATAGACACAAGTTCATCAGGATGGACGCTTTCCCCGTCCTACGTGGGGCTCCGGGGTCAGCGTAGGAGGGAGAAGAGCTACCTTGGAACAGTTCCTTTTCCAGCTGGACCTCGGCCTTCTCCTCCTTCCGCCGTCGTGCCTTCTCCAGACGTCGTCTCTGGAACCTGAGGAGCCGAGAGTCGACGCTTTTCATTCGTTCACTCGATGGGATTTATTGAGCGCTTACTGTGTGCAGAGCACTGTACTGAGCTCTTGGGAAAGTAGAGTTCGGCAACAAATAGAGGCGATCACTGCCCGCGACGGGCTCGCAATCTGGAAGGGGGGAACCTTTGACCCGGCGCTTCGGTGCTCACAGACCTCTCGATCCACCAGTGGTATTTATCGAGCGCTTATTAAGTGCTGGGGACTGGACTAGGCACTTGGGAGAGGGCAGTACACGTTCCCTGCCCACAACGAGCTTACAGTACAGTCCTCGAGAAGCTGCGAGGCTCAGTGGCAAGAGCCCGGGCTTGGGAGTCAGAGGTCGTGGGTTCTAATCCCGACTGCGCCACTTGTCGGCTGGGTGACTTTGGGCCAGTCACTTCACTTCTCTGGGCCTCGGTTCCCTCATCTGGAAAAGGGGGATGAAGACTGTGAGCCCCATGCGGGACAACCTGATAACCCTGTATCTCCCCCAGTGCTCAGAACAGTGCTTGACACATAGTAAGCGCTTAACAGATGCCATTATTATTATTATTATGGTTCTTGAGAAGCAGCGTGGCTTAGTGGAAAGAGCCCGGGCTTGGGAGTCAGAGGTGGTGGGTTCTCATCCCCGGTCTGATCCTCTAGACCGTGAGCCCGTCGTCGGGTTGGGATAGTCTCGATTTGTTGCCGAATTTGTTGCTTAGGACAGCGCTCTGCACTTGTCAGCTGTGTGACTGTGGGCAAGTCACTTAACTTCTCCGTGCCTCAGTTCCCTCATCTGTAAAATGGGGATTAACTGTGAGCCTCACGTGGGGCAAGCTGATTACCCTGTATCTCCCCCAGCGCTGAGAACAGTGCTCTGCACATAGTAAGCGCTTAACATATACCAACATTATAGTAAGCGCTCAATAAATACGATTGAATGAATGAACTGATTGATCTGGTCGAATCTTGGGTGGGCATCTGGTGCCACCTACTGGCAGGCCCCCATCATTACAGGCACTAATAATAATAATAATAATAATGTTGGTATTTGTTATTATTATTAACAACAATAATAAGAGCAGCGTGGCTCAGTGGAAAGAGCACGGGCTTTGGAGTCAGGGCTCATGAGTTCGAATCCCACTCTGCCACTTGTCGGCTGCGTGACTGTGGGCGAGTCACTTCACTTCTCTGTGCCTCAGTTCCCTCATCGGTAAAATGGGGATGAAGACCGTGAGCCCCACGTGGGACGACCCGATTCCCCTATGTCTACCCCAGCGCTTAGAACAGTGCTCGGCACATAGTAAGCGCTTAACAAATACCAACATTATTATTATAATAATAATGGTAGCACTTACTATGTGCAGAGCGCTGTTCTAAGCGCTGGGGCAGATACGAGGTCATCAGACCCAACCAACCCCTCACCCACCCAACCCACCCATCCAATTCCTCACCCACCCACCCGCTCATTCCCTCTCCCCCCAGGGCTGGCCGGCCGGCTCACTCTTTCTTCCGCTGGGACTTGTCCTTCTCGGCCCCCGCCTCCGGGTCTTCCGTCTCGGGCTGGCGGTCCAGCTGGTTTTTGGTGAGGAAGAAGACGCGCTCGGTCTCCCGCTCCATGCGGCTGATGTACTGCCTCTCCGACTCGCCCTTCCGCTGCTTGAACTTGGGCACGGGGATGGCGGGTGCGGGGCCTCGCTCCTCCACCTCCAACTTGTGCCTCAAGGCCTCCCGGGCTGGGGGAGGGGAAGGATGACCTCTTCAGCCCGGGGGAGGGAAGGGGAGACCCCCAACCCGGCCCCGCCCCGAGACTCAGGGGGAGAAGGTCACGTTAGACGCAGGGTAGCCTAATCATAATAGCAATAATAACGTTGGCTCGCCGTGGGCAGGGAATGTGTCCGTTTGTAGTCACAACGTCCTCTCCGCAAGCGCTTAGTACGGTGCTCTGCACAGAGTAAGCGCTCAATAATGTTGGTATTTGTTAAGCGCTTACTATGTGCCGAGCACTGTTCTAAGCGCTGGGGTAGACATAGGGGAATCGGGTTGTCCCACGTGGGGCTCACGGTCTTAATCCCCATTTTACAGATGAGGGAACTGAGGCACAGAGAAGTTAAGTGACTTGCCCACAGTCACACAGCCGACAAGTGGCAGAGCTGGGATTCGAACTCATGAGCCCTGACTCCAAAGCCCGTGCTCTTTCCACTGAGCCACGCTGCTTCTCAATAAATACGCCTAAACGAATAATGGTATCTGTTGAGCACATACTAGGCGCGGAGCATAGGGAGCGGGCAGTACAGCGGACACACGGTAAGCGCCTACCAAGCAGTGTGGCTTAGTGGGGAGTGCCCAGACCCGGGAGTCGGAGGGCCCTGGGTTCTAGCCCCGGCTCCGCCGCGTCCGCTGTGTGACCTCGGGCCGCTCACTTCATTTCTCTGGGCCTCAGTTCCCTCATCAGGAAAATGGGGATTGAGAGCCCCATACGGGACGGGGACTGGGTCCAGCCTGATTAACTTGTACCTACCCCAGCGCTTAGAACAGTGTCAGGGCAGCACGATAGTTATTATCACCAAACTCCATCCACTCACCCGCTTTCCTCTTCTTCTTGCTGCTGGGTTTCTTCATCTCCTCGCGGCTCTTCATGATCTCCCGCAGCCGGAAGGGGATGCCCTGGTCGTCCGGATTCCTGGGTCTGGAGTTCACTTTCTTCTTCTCCTCCTCTTCTCCTCGGCTAGAACGGGAGCCACCGCGTGAGGATCCGGGCCCCGGCGGGTGGGGAGGCCACGCAATCCCCCCAGGAGCGCAACGTGAAGCAGCAGCACGACCTAACGGGTGGAGCTCGGGCCCGAGTTCTAATTCCGGCTCCGCCACTCCTCTGCTGGGTGACTTGGAGCGAGTCATTTTACTACTCTGTCAACCGTATTTGAGCCCTTACTGTGTGCTGAAGCGCTGGACTGAACGCTTGGGAGGGCACGATAACGACGGCATTGTTTAAGCGCTTACTTGGTGCCGGGCACTGTAATAATAATGTTGGTATTTGTTAAGCGCTTACTAGGTGCCGAGCACTGTTCTAAGCGCTGGGGTAGATACAGGGGAATCAGGTCCCATGCGGGGCTCACGGTCTTAATCCCCATTTTCCAGATGAGGTAACTGAGGCACAGAGAGGTTAAGTGACTTGCCCAAAGTCACACAGCTGACAAGCGGCGGACCTGGGATTAGAACCCACGGCCTCTGACTCCTAAGCCCGTGCTCTTTCCGCTGAGCCATGCTGCTGCGGAGACGAGCAAATTGAGTCGGACGCAGTCCCCCGTCCCGGGTGGGACTCGCAGTCTCAACCCCCATTTTACAGATGGGGGGAACTGAGGCCCAGAGAAATGAAGCGACTTGCCCAAGGTCCCACAGCAGACGATGGCCTAATGGACAGCGAACGGGCCTGGGAGTCAGAAGGTCATGGGTTCTAATCCCGTCTCCGCCACGTGCCTGCTGTGTGACCCTGGGCAAGTCACTTTGCTTTTCTGGGCCTCAGTTATGTCATCTGTCAAATGGGGATGAGGACTGAGCCCCACGTGGGACAACCTGCTGAATTTGTATCCCAGTCCGGCGTTTAGAACAGTGCTTGGCACGCAGTAAGCGCTTAACAGAAACCATCATTATTATCATGATTACGAGCGCTTAGTACAGTGCTTTGCACACCCTAAGCACTCGGCATATACGATCAAATGTTGCCGAATTGCCCATTCCAAGCGCTTAGTACAGTGCTCGGCACGTAGTAAGCGCTCACTAAATACTACTGGATGAACACCCAACCCCCCCCCCCCCAGGCTGACTGATCTGGGGGGGCCACGATGCAACCAATGGTGCACTGTGCCAAGCGCTTGGGGGCGTCCACGCTTTAGTGGCAAGAGCCCGGGCTTGGGAGTCGGAGGCCGTGGGTTCGAATCCCGCCGCCCTCCAGCTGTGTGACCTTGGGCCAGTGGCTTCCCTTCTCCGGGCCTCGGTGAGCTCATCTGGAAAATGGGTTTGGAGGCCGGGTGCCCCAAGTGGGGACAAGCTGGGGGTCAGGTACCTGAGCGGATGGCGCGGCCCCGGGGGACGGGGACCGGGACCGGGACCGGGACCGGGCCGGAGGCCTGCGGCCCCTCCTCGCCCCGCTGGTCGCCCGCGGCCGCGGCCCGCTCGCCCCATTGCAAAGCCCACTCTCCCCCACGTGGCCGCCCTCCCGCCCTTTTCAGCCCGCCCCCTCGGCTCCTCCACCCCCTATTGGTCCACAGCCCCCCCCTGCCGCCCGGCCATTGGCCCAGGCGGCCGTCACTCATATGGCGGGCGAGGCCGGAGCCGCCTCCCCAGCTCCCTACGTAGCTCCGCCCCCTCAGCTCCTCCACCGCTTATTGGTCCACAGCCCACCCCCGCCACCCTTCCATTGGTCGACATGGCCGTCACTCCTACAACGGTCCTCCCCATCTGCCGCCCGCCGCTTTTAGACCGCCCCCTCAGTTCCGCCGCCGTCTATTGGTCCACAGCCCACCCTGCCACCCTTCCATTGGTCGACATGGCCGTCACTCCTGCAACGGTCCGCCCCATCTTCCTCCTGCTGCTTTAAGACCGCCCCCTCGGCTCCTCCACCGCCTATTGGTCCAGAGCGCCACCCTGCCACCCGGCCATTGGTCGAGGTGACCGTCACTCCTACAACGATCCTCTCCTTTCGTAGCTCCCCTCCCCTTTCAGCCCGGCTCTTCGGCTCCTCCATCGTCTATTGGTCCACAGCGGCGCCCTCCCCCCGGCCATTGGTCCGGTCGGCCGTCACTCATAGCCCGGGCCTCGAGGGCAGGCCCGGAGCCGCCTCCCCACGCACGCCCCCTGCCTCCCCTTTCGGCCCGCCTCCTCAGCCCCTCCCTCGCCTATTGGTCCATAGCCGCACCCTGCGTACTCGTCGATTGGCCGAGGCGCCCGTCACTCATAAAACATTCTCTAGGGCACCTCCTCGACTCCTCACTCGCCCCCCTCCCTCTTGCCCCTTCAAGCCCCGCCCTCCCGTCACTCCTATTGGCCAGGAGCGGCGGGACGCGCCCTGCGATTGGTCACCTCGGCCGTCAGTCACAGAGCGCCGGTCTTGGGCTGCTGGGGAAAGGGGGCCGAGGCGATGCTGCTGCGGACCGTGGCCGCCAACGCCCGGGCAACTACCCGGATAAACATCCGGGTAAATACCCGGTTCGCGGCCCGCAGAAATGCCCGGATGTTGCCCCGGCCGGGGGAAGCTAAAGGCCTGAAGGCCTCCAGAGGTCAAAGGTCACGGCGGCGGGGTCAGGGGAGGAGAATTAAAATAATACTACCATTAAGAATGGTGTCTGTTAAGCGCTTACTACGTGCCAAGCGCTGTCCTAAGCGCTGGGGTCATCAGGTGGTCCCGTGTGATGCCAAATGGTACCTCCCAAGCGCTTAGGACAGCGCTTGGCACCCAGCAAGCGCTCACTGAATACGATTGAGTGAATGATTGAAGCCCCATTTGACAGAGGAGGGAACTGAGGCACAGAGAAGCGAAGGAACTTCCCCAAAGTCCCACAGCTGAGAGGTCGCGGAGCCCGGGATTAGAACCCACGACCTCGGACTCCCTAGCCCGGTCTCTTGCCACTAGGCCACGCTGCTTCTCCAATAATAATAATAATAATAATGGTGATATTTGTCAGGTGCTTACTATGTGCCCAGCACTGTGCTAAGTGCAGGGGTGGACCATAAACTCACCATCTTAAGCCCCATTTTACAGATGAGCTGAAATGCCTGCAGTAAAAGCAGCAGCGTGCACGAGAAGCAGCGTGGCTCAGTGGAAAGAGCACGGGCTTTGGAGTCAGGGCTCATGAGTTCGAATCCCAGCTCTGCCACTTGTCGGCTGTGTGACTGTGGGCGAGTCACTTAACTTCTCTGGGCCTCAGTTCCCTCATCTGTAAAATGGGGATTAAGACTGTGAGCCCCACATGGGACAACCTGATTCCCCTATGTTTACCCCAGCGCTTAGAACAGTGCTCGGCACATAGTAAGCGCTTAACAAATACCAACATTATTATTATTATTATTAAAATAAGCCCCATAATTATCATTATTATTTTTAGAGAAATTTGAAGACCAGCGTGGCCCAGTGGAAAGGAGCCCGGGCCTGGGAGTCAGAAGGACCTGAGTTCTCCTCCCGGCTCGGCCACTTGTCTCCTGGGTGACCTTGGGCAAGTCACTTCACTTCTCTGTGCCTCAGTTACCTCATCTGTAAAATGGGGATTAACTGTGAGCCTCACGTGGGACACCCTGATGACCCTGTATCTCCCCCAGCACTTAGAACAGTGCTCTGCACATAGTAAGCGCTTAACAAATACCAACATTGTTATTATTATTTCACTTTTGCAGCCCACGTTTCCCTCATCTGCAAAATGGGGATTAAATCCTCCGATTTAGAGATTTAGCCCATGTGGTGAGGATCTTGTACCTTCCCCTAGCACTCAGAACAGTGCTTGGCACAGAGTAAATGTTACAGATACCCATAAAAGCAGCAAGATGTGGTGGAGGGAGAGCCCAGGCCTGGGAGTGCAAAGTCCTGGGTTCTAATCCCGGCTCCACTACGTGTCGGCTGCGTGACCTGGGGCAAGTCGCTTCGCTTCTCTGGGCCTCGGTTCCCTCATCTGGAAAATGGGGATGGAGGCCGGGAGCCCCACGTGGGCCAGGGACCGGGTCCAACCGATTTACTTGGATCCACCCCGGTGCTTCGCACAGGGCCTGGCACGTAGTAAGCGCTTAATACGTACCGTTATTATTATGATTGCTTAGAGAAGCAGCGTGGCTCAGTGGAAAGAGCACGGGCTTTGGAGTCAGGGCTCATGAGTTCGAATCCCAGCTCTGCCACTTGTCGGCTATGTGACTGTGGGCGAGTCACTTAACTTCTCTGTGCCTCAGTTCCCTCATCTGTAAAATGGGGATGAAGACCGTGAGCCCCACGTGGGACGACCCGATTCCCCTATGTCTACCCCAGCGCTTAGAACAGTGCTCGGCACATAGTAAGCGCTTAACAAATACCAACATTATTATGATTGTGAAAAGACTGAATTCCCATTGACCCCTCAATCGGGGACCGGGGGAAGGGACTCTTGGCGTCCGATTTGGGGAGCCCCAAGGTGGCGGCGGGGGAGGTCGAGGCGGCCGATGTCGGCCGCCTACCAGGCAGGTAACCGATTTATTCGCACCGCCCCCAGGATCGGCTCCGATGCCTCAGTTTCTCCGGGCCCCGAGGCGGCTCCGGGCCGGACCCGTCCGGGGAGGCCCGTGGAGAAGGCGACCCCCGGGCCGAGGAGGGGACCCCGCGGCCGCCCGTCCCCCCGCCCCCCACAAACTGCTGCATGAGCGGCTGCCCCAACTGCGTGTGGCTCGCTTACGCCGAGGAGCTGGGGCGCCGCTTCCAAGATGGCGGGGAGAAGGCCTTGGCCGCCGTGGAGGAGCAGGTCCGCGACGAGAACGTCAAGGCTTTCATCAAGATGGAGATCCGACTGCGCATGAAGGACGGAGGCTGAGGGCGGACCCCGGTCGACGGCCGCCCGGCTCCCGTCTTCGGCCCCTGAGGATTGCGGGCCTTCCTTTCCGAGGAACATTTTGCCCTGAGAGGACCTCGGGGTGGAGGAGAGGTTATTTATGCATTCTCTGCTGCATCTCTGCCTGAGAATAAACACCCCAACGCGCCCAGAATTCCTCTCTTCGCTGCTTTCTTTTTCTATATATATAATAATAATAACTGTGGTATTTGTGAAGCGCTTACTACGTACCAGGCACTGTTCTGAGCGCCTGGGGAGATACGAGCTGCTCAGGTCGGACACAGTTCCTGCCCATCGCGGGGCTCGCAGACTTAACCCCCATTTTCCAGATGAGGGAACTGAGGCCCAGAGAATAGTAATAGTGCTTAGCACATAGTAAGTGTGTAACAACAATTTAATGGTACTAAAATAACATTTACTGGATTCTGAGGCCAGATCTGTCAGTCAGGGGAGGAGGAAGGGTTGCCTGCGTCTATTGGGGGAGCTCATTTATCTCCCAGATAAGAGGATTATGGCTCTCCTTTCTTTAGTGATTAAACTAAATCTATTCTCTTGGTCTCTTATATACACACCCGCACGTGTATCTATCAGATATGATTATGGATGTAATAATAATTATGGCATATGTTAAGCGCTTAACTACGTGCCAGGTACTGTACTAAGCACCGGGGTGGATACAGATACAAGCAGATGGGGTTGGACACTGTCCCTGTCCCACGTGGGGCTCACTGTCTCCATCCCCATTTTACAGAGGAGGGAACTGAGGCCCAGGGAAGTGAAGTGACTGGCCCGCAGTCACACGGCTGACAGGCGGCCGAGTCGGGATCAGAACCCACGACCTCTGACTCCCATCCCGGGCTCTTTCCACTGAGCCGCACTGCTTCTCAATATGTGTGTGTATCGGATCCTCCTGTTTGATAAAGAAGCACGTTTTATTTATATATATAGAGAGAGAGAAATACCGTACATTTATTGATATATAATAATAATGGTATTTGTTAAGCGCTTACTCTGTGCCGAGCACTGTTGTAAGCGCCGAGATAAGTTGTCCCACCTGGGGCTCGCTGTCTCCATCCCCATTTTCCAGAGGAGGTCACTGAGGCCCAGAGAAGTGAAGTGACTTGCCCCAGGTCACACAGCAGACAAGTGGGGGAGCTGGGATTAGAACCCAGGACCTCTGACTCCCAAGCCCGCCCTCTTGTCACTGAGCCTCGCTGCTTCCCCATATGTACGTATATATACACAATATACATATATATTATAAAAATAGCTTCATGATCGCCTTTCCCTCCGCTAATTGATCAATCAGTGGTATTTACTGAGCGCTTCCTATGTGCAGAACACTGTAGTAAGCACTTAGGAGAGTACAATATAACCATAGCTGTATTCCCTGCCCATAATGAAATTCAAACATGAATTTCTAGCTCGTGAGCCCGTTGTTGAGTGGGTGTCTCTACCTGTTGCCGAATTGTACTTTCCAAGCTGCTTAGTCCAGTGCTCTGCACACGGCGAGCGCTCAATAAATACGATCGAATGAGTATAAATAAATAAATGACAGATTTGGACAGAAGCGCTGTAAGCCCGTCAAAGGGCAGGGACTGTATCTGTTACCGATCTGACCATTCCAAGCGCTTAGTCCCAGTGCTCTGCACATAGTAAGCGCTCAATAAATACTATTGAATGAATGAATGGGAAGGAAGAATAATAAAGGAAGCAAGTCCTAAGTGTTCAGTACAATGCTCTGCACATAGTCAACGCTCAATAAATGCCACTGATGGAGACAATCAAGGAAGCGCTTAACAAAGACCGTGATTATTACTGTCGTTCGTTCATCCATTCAATCGTATTTATTGATCGCCTACTGTGTGCAGAGCACTGTACTAAGCGCTTGGGAGAGGACAGTTCAGCAACAGATAGAGGCGATCGCTGCCCACAGCGGGCTCACAGTCTAGCCTAGTTTGGGCAAGTCTTCTCTGGGCCTCAGTGACCTCATCTGTCAAATGGGGCTGAAGACTGTGAGCCCCTCGTGGGCCAGCCCGATGACCTCGTATCTCCCCTGGCGCTTGGGACGGTGCTTGGCACCTAGTAGGCATTTAACAAATACCATCACGTCGTTATTAGATCTAAAAACGACGTGATGGTATTTACGAAGGGCTTACTAGGTGCCAAGCACCGGACTGAGAACGTTATTAATGGGCAAAGGCGGGACCGCTTCAGTCTCCCTTCGCTTCTGAACTTCACGGGCCCCTTCAAGGACACACCTGGTCCGATTCTGCAACCCGTCGCGCCCCCCGGGGCCACCCCTTCCCCGCCCTCCGCCCCAAAGGATTCTCCCCCTGCCCTTAATCCCCAGGAGGGGATTGATTGTCCCCTGTCATCGAGAAGCTCATTAGGGAGACACCGTAGCCAGGAGGATCGTAATCCAATTACCTGGAGGGGGATAAATCCCCGTCTGCCGCATCCCGCTCTGAGCCACCAGGTGAAGGAAGAGGGAAGAGATTGGGGGGCAGAACAGCCGAGAGCCACCCCCTCTGAGGGCAAGGAGGGGAGGTGAGTAATAATAACGATGTTAATAATTATAATGATGGCCCGTTCGGCGCTTACTACGTGCCAGGCACCGTTTGAAGCGCCGGGGAAGTTACAGGTTAAGGGGGTCGTCCCGGTGTGGGGCTCACGGTCTTAGTCCCCATTTTACAGAGGAGGAAACGGAGGGCGGAGAAGTGAAGCGACTCGACCGAAGTCGCACAGCCGGCAAGTGGTGGTATCTGTTAAGTACTCCCTGCGTGCCGGGAACTGTACTGAGCGCTGGGCTGGGTCCAAGCAGATGGGGTCGGACCCAGTCCCTGTCCCCCGGGAGGCTCACGGTCTTCATCCCCATTTTCCGGATGAGGGGAGTGAGGCCCAGGGGAGCGAAGTGAGTGGGCACCCGGCGGACAGGTGGCGGGGGCGGGATTAGAACCCACGGCCTCGGACTCCCAAAGCCCGGGCTCTCCCCGCTTCCGTCAGCGGTCGGTCGCCCCTCCTCTCCCTCCCAGGCCGCGCAAGCCGGAGCCGGGGGAAGACCTCGGCGGGACTGACCTCTGACCCCTCGCGGCCCCCCACCCCGGCCCCGCCATGAGCCTGGAGCCGCCGCCCAGGGCCGAGCCGAAGTCAGCCACCAGGGTGACCGGCGGCCCCGTCACCCCCAGGAAGGGACCCCCCAAATTCAAGCAACGGCAGACCCGGCAGTTCAAGAGCAAGCCCCCCAAGAAAGGCGTGCAGGGGTAAGACCGGTTTTTCTTTAAACGGCATTTCTTAGGCGCTCATTCATTCATTCATCAGTATTTATTGAGCGCCTACTATGTGCAGAGCACTGTACCAAGCGCTCGGAACGTACATTCGGCGACAGAATCTACGCCAGCGCTTAGTACCGCGTGCCAGGCACGTAGTAAGAGCTCGCTATGTGCCTGGTACTGTCCTCAGCTCCGGGGGAAACACGGGCTCTGTGCCGAGTCCCAATTCTCCTGTCTTGCCCTCTGCCAAGCACTCAGTACAGTCCTCCGCACGTAGGTAGCCGACTTGTACATTCCCAGCGCTTAGCACACTGCTCTGCACATAGTAAGCGCTCAGTAAATACTACTGAATGAATATGTAAGCGCTCGATAAATACCATCGATTGAGGAAGCGCGGGGGGAGGCGCAAGAAAAATAATATTTTTGAAGGGTATCCGTTAAGCTCTTGTTATGTTCGTTCAGTCGTATTTATTGAGCGCTTACCGAGCGCGAAGCACCGTACAGAACGCTTGGGAGAGAATGTTGTGTCAGTCAGTGGTATTTATCAATCTCCTTTTTTTTATCCTAGCGGTATTTAAGCACCTACTGAGTGCATACTGAGGGATAGAAACAAGCTAATCAGGTGGGACCCAGCGGGGTTCACCGTCTCCATCCCCATTTTCCAGAAGAGGAAACCGAGTCCCAGAGAAGTGAAGCGACCGGCCCAAGGTCACCCAGCGGACAAGTGGCGGGGGCAGGATTAGAACCCAGGTCCTTCCGACCCCCCAGCCCGCGCTCTTACCCACTAGGCCACGCGGCATCTGGTTGGCAGAGGTGGCCGATAGTGCTCTGCACACGGTAGGCGCTCAGTGAATACGACCGAATGAATGGACGGATGAATCCAGAGCTTAGTAATGACAACTCGAGGTGAAGCAGAGCGGCCTAGTGGGTAGACCCTGGGCCTGGGAGTCAGAGGACCTGGGTTCTGATCCCGGCTCCGCCACTTGTCTGCTGCTGGGTGACCTTGGACGTGTCACTTTACTTGCCCGGTCCTCAGTCCCCTCATTTGCAAAAGGGGGGTGAAGACCGGCAGCCCCAAGCGGGACAGGGATTGTGTCCAAACTGATTAGCTTGTAGCTACCCTGGCACTCGGTACGGTGCCTGATACAAAGTAAGTGCTTAACAAGCACCTTAAATAAAACAAAGCCAAACGGAATTTTTTTTTAAAAAAAGAGAAAACTTCACCTCTTCCGTCTCCTCGGTGTACTCGGTCTCCATCGTCTCCACGGTCTCCTCCGTCTCCACGGTCTCCTCCGTCTCCTCTCTCTCTACCATCTCCTCTGCCTCCACCTGTCTCCACTATCTCTGTCTGCAACGTCTCCTCCATCTCTCCTGTCTTCACCCTCTCCTCCGTCTCTACCGCCTCCTCCATCTCCCCCGTCTCCCCCGTCTCCTCCGTGTCTTCACCCTGTCCCCCATCTTTCCTGCCTTCTCCATGTCCGCGGTCTCCCCCACCTCCACTATCTCCTACGTCTCCTCCGTCTCTCCCGTCTTCACCCTCTCCTCCATCTCCCCAGTCTCCTCTTGTCTCTGCCGTCTCCTCTGTCTCCATTTCCTCTCTCTCCTCCATCTCTCCGCTCTGCACCCTCTCCTCCGTCTCTCCCGCCTCCTCCGTCTCCACGGTCTCCCCCCGTCTCCTCTGTCTCTGAGTCTCTGGTTCTTTCAGGTTCGGGGATGACATTCCCGGCATGGAAGGATTAGGGACAGGTAAGGGATCGGGATCCCCCCGGCGGGCCGCGGGAGGGGAGAGACGACCGTGAAGCCTGAAGGCCAGAGAGCCCCCCTCCCCGCTCAGCCCCCCGACGGACCGAACCCCTCTCCTCCGCCGTCCCCCGACCCCCGTCCAACTGGTCACCCGGGGCCCGTTGTAGAAAACCCAGTTTAGGGGCTGAGGGCAGAGAAGGTAGGGTAGCCCAAGAGCTGGGGAAGACCTCCCCCCTTCCCCACAGAACCCCCCCTTCTTCAACCCCCTAGGGCCCAGGGCGGCTTGCGTCTCCCGATTAGCTTGTTATCTCCCCCGGCGCTCAGAACGGCGCCTGCCACATAGTGAGCGCTCAACCCTTACCGTCATATTACAGCCAGCACGGTGACCTAACTGTCCTCTCCTTCTGCCTTCCAGACATCACCGTCATCTGCCCGTGGGAAGCTTTTAACCACCTGGAACTCCACGAGCTGGCTCAATACGGCATCATCTAGTCAGTCGGATTCACTGAGCGCTTACTGCGTGCCGAGCACTGGACTGAGCGCTTGGGGGAGGGCGACAGAACAATAGAACAGACCCACTCCCTGCCCGCAGCGAGCTTCCAGTCTAGAGGGGGAGACGGACGTGAGTAGAAATAAATAAAATGGCAGACATAAGCGGTGTGGGGCTGGGAGCGGGGGGTTAATAATAATAACGATAGTATTTGTTAAGCGCTTATTATGTGCCAAGCCCTGTTCTAAACTCTGGGGTAGATACAGAATAGATCGTCCCACGTGGGGCTCGCGGTCCTAATCCCCATTATACAGTTGAGGCGACGGAGGCACAGAGAAATTAAGTGGCTTGCCCAAAGTCACACGGCAGACAATTGAGGGAGCGAGTCAGGGCGATGCAGAGAGGAGCGGAAGAAGACGAAAGGGGGGTTGCTACTTCAAGGACAGTGGAATAGGATAAATCCAGTGCTCTGCACCTAGTTCATGCTCAATAAATAGTAAGAACGACTGTGGTATTTGTGAAATGCCTACCTCGTGCCAGACACCGTACGAAGCGATGGGGTAGATAGAAGGTGATCGGATTGGACGCGATCCCTGTCCCACGTAACAGTGGTTCTAATTCTGGTATTTGTTAGGCGCTTGCCGGGCACTGTAGTGAGTGGAGAGGTGGATACAAGCAAACCGGGTTGGGCACGTGGGGCTCACGGTCTTCATCCCCACTTTACAGAGGAGGGAACCGAGGCCCGGAGAAGCGAAGCGACCTGCCCGAGGTCACGCAAAAGACACAGCGACAGAGCCGGGATGGCAACCTTCCGACTCCCAGGTCCCTGCTCTATCCACTAGGCCCTGCCGCCCGCCCCCCCCCCCGCCTCGGCTTACTTGTCACTTCACTTCTCTGGGCCTCGGTTTCCTCATCTGGAGAATGGGGATGAAGACCGGGAGCCCCCCGTGGGACAACCTGATTCCCCTGTATCTACCCCAGCGCTTAGAACAGCACAAGGCACAGAGTAAGCGCCAAAGCAAGACGCTAACAATGCCGTAGGTTGGTCGATGGACCACGGTGGGTCCCCACCCTCGGAGACGGCCGGGAGACCGGATTCCGTCTGAGGTCACAGAAGAGCGGAACCGCGCCGAGTCTGGGCGGCCGGGGCTTCACCAAAACCCCGCCACTTGTCAGGGGCCGTTGAGCAGGGACTGGCTGGGATTAGGATTTTCAGCTCACATCCCGTCGGGGCTACGGCAGTAAGGAGGAAAAGACGTAATTGAAAGCTCAACGGACATCCCGACGTGAAGCCGCCTTCGGCCAAATGAAGACGAAGGTGATGGTCACAGATAACGGTCTTGATTAAGCGCTCGTTGGAGAAGCGGGGCGGCCTAGCGGGTAGGGCCCGGGCCTGGGAGTCAGAAGGACCTGGGTTCTCATCCCGGCTCTGCCGCTTGCCTGCTGGGAGGCCTCGGACGAGTCCCTTCACGTCTCTGGGCCTCAGTTCCCTCGGCTGGAAAATGGGGATGAAGCCCGGGAGCCCCACGTGGGACGGGGGACTGCGAACAACCCCTTTGGCTTGTATCCAGAACGGTGCCCGGCACAGAGTACACGTTTAGCAAATGCCACAGTTATTATTATGTCTTCTGGGCGACCTTGGGCAAGTCGCTTCAGTTGTATTTATTAAGCGCTTACTGTGTGCAGAGCACCGTACTAAGCGCTTGGAAAGTTCAGATCGGCAACAGACGGAGACAATCCCTGCCCGACGACGGGCTCACGGTCTAGAAGCGGGGAGGCAGAGAACAAACCAAAACAAGTAGAAGGGGATCGATATAAATAAATAGAATTATAACCCTATACCCATTACTTGTCTGGCCTTCAGTATCCTCATCTGTAAAATGGGATTAAATCCCACCCCCTCCTAGTTAGACCGTGAGACCCGTGTGGGCCGGGAACTGTGTCCGACCAGGAGGTCTTCAGTCTCCCCCTGTGCTCGCTACGTTATCATTAACATAATTACAGCGCTTGGCACATAGCAGGCGCTTAACAAATACCCCAGTTAATAATGTACTCTGTGTCGAGCGACAGGGTAGATACGAAATCATCAGGTCAGACCTAGTTCCTGCCCCGCAGCGGGGCTCACGACCTAAGGCCGAAGCAGACCGGGCATTGGGTGCCCATTTTCCAGGTGAGGAAACTGAGGCCCAGAGGAGGGAAGTGACTTGCCCAGGGTCAACCAGCAGACAAGGGGCAGGGCCGGGATGAGAACCCGGGTCCTTAGACTTCCAGGACCCCGGGGGGGGTCTAACCATTAGCCAGCGCTGCTTCTCTAGAAGGGAGGCCTTGATGCGAGTCAGACATTCTAGACTGTGGGGAAGGAACGTGTCCACCCGCTCTGTTGTACTGGACTCTCCCGAGCGCTCAGTACAGCGCCCTGCACACAATAAGTGCTCAGTAACTGCCTCTGATTCAATACCATTGGCTGATAAGAGAAGCCGCGTGGCTCAGTGGAAAGAGCACGGGTTTAAGAGTCAGAGATTGTGAGTTCCAATCCCGGCTCTGCCACCTCTCAGCTGTGTGACTTTGGGCAAGACGCTTGACTTCTCTGGGCCTCAGTGACCTTGCCTGTAAAATGGGGATGAAGACTGTGAGCCTCACGTGGAACAACCCGATTACCCTGTGTCTCCCCCCAGCGCTCAGAACAGTGCTCGGCACATAGTAAGCGCTTAACAAATACCAACATGATTATTATTATCCACTCTGGACTGTCAGCTCCTGTGGGCAGGGAACGTCTCTGGTTACTGTTCTAGTGGACTCTCCCGAGTGCTTAGTAATAATAATAATATTGGTATCTGTTAAGTGCTTACTGTGTGCACGGCACTATTCTAAACGCCGGGGAGGATAATAATGTTGGTATTTGTTAAGCGCCTACTATGTGCAGAGCACCGTTCTAAGCGCCGGGGGAGATACGGGGTCATCAGGTGGTCCCACGTGAGGCTCACAGTTAATCCCCGTTTTCCAGATGAGGTAAGTGAGGCACAGAGAAGTGAAGTGACTCGCCCACAGTCACACAGCTGACAAGTGGCAGAGCCGGGAGTCGAACCCATGACCTCCGACTCCCAAGCCCAAGCTCTTTCCACTGAGTCACGCTGCACAGAGTAATAGCTCGATAAGTACGATGGAATGGATGGGATGGATGGGATGGATGGATGGATGGATGGATGGATGGATGGATGGATGGATGGATGGATGAATGGATGAATGATGGAATGAATTGATGAATGAACGAATGGATGGATTGATGAATGGATGAATGATGGAATGAATGAATGATGGAATGAATGAATGAATGGATGGATGAATGATGGAATGAGTGAATGGATGGATGAATGAATGGATGAATGGATGGATGGATGGATGGATGGATGAATGATGGAATGAATGGATGGATGGATGGATGGATGGATGGATGGATGGATGGATGATGGAATGAATGAATGGATGGATGAATGAATGGATGAATGGATGATGGAATGAATGAATGGATGGATGAATGAATGGATGAATGGATGGATGGATGGATGGATGGATGGATGGATGAATGATGGAATGAATGGATGGATGGATGGATGGATGGATGGATGGATGGATGGATGATGGAATGAATGAATGGATGGATGAATGAATGGATGAATGGATGGATGGATGAATGATGGAATGAATGGATGGATGGATGGATGATGGAATGAATGAATGGATGGATGAATGAATGGATGAATGGATGGATGGATGAATGATGGAATGAATGAATGGATGGATGGATGAATGGATGAATGGATGGATGGGTGGATGAATGATGGAATGAATGAATGGATGGATGAATGATGAAATGGATGGATGGATGGGTGGATGGATGATGGGATGATCGGATGAATGATGGAATGGATGGATGAATGATGGAATGAATGAATGGATGGATGAATGGATGGACGGACGGACTCCCCTTGAGGAGGCGGTCTGTGGCCGCCCGGCGCCGGCTGTCAATCAAGCGGAAGGGGGCGGGACCTGGAGGAGACTTCCGGCGCCGCCAGCCGTCCATCATGCCGAGGGGGGCGGGGCGAGGGGGGCCGCAACGCAGCTTCCGGAGTCGCCGTCCGTCCGTCAGGCGCGCGGGGCGGGGGCGGGGGCGGGGGCGGGGGGCCGGAACGTTGTTTCTGCAGCCGCGCGGCCGGGGGAGCGCATTCAGGGAGGCGCCCGTCGAGCGGCGGGGGAGCCGGATGTGGGGGCGGGGGAGCGCATTGAGGGGGGCACCGGGCCTGCGGCCTCCGCCTGGGGACCGGGCCTCCCGCCGCCATCGCCGCCGCCGCCGCCCTCCTCCTCTTCGCCCTCGCCCTCACCCCGCGGAGACAGCGGCAGCAGGAGCCCCGACGGAGCGGCGGCCGCCATGGCCGACAGCATCGTGAGTCAGGCCCGGGGCCGGAGGGCGGCCCGGGGGAGGAGGCGGCGGCGACAGCACAGTCCCCCTCCTCCTCCCCTGTCGGCCAGTCCTCTTTCCTCGGCCCTTCCTGGGCGCGGAGCGCCGTGCCAAACGCTTGGGAAGGACAACTCGGCCGTAGTCATTCGTTTGATCGCATTTATTGAGCGCTTCTTAAGCGCAGAGCACCGTGCTGAGCGCTTGGAAAGGACAGCTCGGCCGTAGTCGCTCGTTTCTTCGTTTGGGCGTCTTTACTGAGCGCTTCTTGAGCGCAGAGCACTGGGCTAAGCGCTTGGAAAGGACAGCTCGGCCGTAGTCATTCGTTTAATAATAATGTTGGTATCTGTTAAGCGCTTACTATGTGCCGAGCACTGTTCTAAGCGCTGGGGGAGACACGGGAATCGGGTTGTGCCACGTGGGGCTCACGGCCTTCATCCCCATTTTCCAGATGAGGGAACTGAGGCACAGAGAAGTGAAGTGACTTGCCCACGGTCACACAGCTGACAAGTGGCAGAGCTGGGATTCGAACTCATGACCTGTGACTCCAAAGCCCCATGCTCTTTCCACTGAGCCATGCTGCTTCTCATGCATTTGGTTTATGCATTTGGTTGTATTTATTGAGCGCCTCCTGAGCGCAGAGCACTGTGCCGAGCGCTCGGAAAGGACAGCTCAGCCATAGCCACTCAATCATTCGTTTGATCGTCTTTATTGAGCCCTTCCTGGGCGCAGAGCACTGTGCCGAGCGCTTGGAAAGGACAACAGAGAAGCAGCGTGGCGCAGTGGAAAGAGCACGGGCTTTGGAGTCAGGGGTCATGAGTTCGAATCCCAGCTCTGCCACTTGTGTCAGCTGGGTGACCGTGGGCGAGTCACTTCACTTCTCTGTGCCGCAGTTCCCTCATCTGTAAAATGGGGATGAAGACTGTGAGCCCCACGTGGGACGACCCGATTCCCCTGTGTCCACCCCAGCGCTTAGAACAGTGCTCGGCACATAGTAAGCGCTTAACAAATACCGACGTTATTATTATTACAACTCGGCAACCAATTCGGTCGTATTTAGGGAGCGCTTCCTGGGTGCGGAGCACTGGACGAAGCGCTTGGAAAGTCCAATTGAAGGGGGAGACAAACGACAACGCAAGTAGAGAGGCGTCGATACGGTCACAGTAGATAAGTAACAAATAAAAATAAAAATGGTATTTGTTAAGCGTCTATTATGTGCCAAGCACTGTTCTAAGGCCTGGGGGAGATACAGGGCCATCAGGTTGCCCCCCGTGGGGCTCACAGTCTTCATCCCCCTTTGACAGATGAGGTAACTGAGGCCCAGTGAAGCGACTTGCCCAAAGCCACACAGCTCATTAGTGGCAGAGTCGGGATTAGAACCCACGTCCTCCGACTCCCAAGCCCGGGCTCTTTGCACTAAGCCGGATTGGAGATGTGAATACGCGTCGAAACGAGCAGACAGGCATCAGTAGCGTCGATAAAAATCAATAGAATTATAGATGCTTGTGTATATAGATGCGTCGGAACAAGTAGACAGGCATCAATAGAATTAGAGATGTGTACCTACGCTTCAGAACAAGAAGACAGGCATCAGTAGCATCCATAAAAATCAACAGAATTACAGCTGGATGTAAACATCAAAACAGGTAGACGGGCATCAATAGCGTCAGTAAAGATCAATAGAATTAGAGATATATATATACACATCGAAATAAATAGATGGGCATCAATAAATAGCAATAAAAATTTTAGATGTATGTGTACATCAAAACAAGTACACAGGCCTTAATAGAATCAGAAATCAATAAATATATATTATATATGCAATATACATTTATTGATATGTACGTATCATATACATGTATACGTATGTATATATATATATACATCAGAACAAGTAGATGGGCATCAATAGCATCAGTAGAAATAGAATTATAGATGTATATGCTCATCAAAAGAAGTGAGCAGGCATCAACAGAATCAGTAGAAATCAATAGAATTAGAGGTGTATATGCACATCAGATCGAGTAAACGGGCATCAATAGAAATAAATAGAATTTCAGATGTATATACACATCGGAACAAGTAAACAGACGTCAGTAGCCTCAATAGAAATCCTCTCCTCTCCTCCACCTCCTCCTCCCCTTCCCCCACCCCGCCATTCCCCCTTCCCAGGCCCCATTCGCCGCCGGACTCGCCGCCTAAACCCTGCGCTAAACGCTGGGGTCTCTACACGCTCCGGGATTGGAAGGTCGCTGCGGACAGGGAATGTGTCCTACTGTAATAGAAAGAATTGATCGGCGCAGTGGCTAGAGCACAAGTTTGGGACTCAGAAGGTCCTAATCCTGCCTTCGCCACTTATTATTATTATTATTATTATTATTATTATTATTATACTCATGCAGTGCCAGGCCAAGCGCTTTAGACAGCGCTCTGCACAGGGGAAGCTCTAAATAGGCACGAGCGAATGAATAAAAGTACTAGTGACGTCATCAGCGGCACTTAATAGCGATGATGAGAACTCGTGTTCGGTAAGCGCTTACTTGGTGTCGGGCCAAGCGCTCAGTACAGTGCTGTGCGCATGGGGAGCGCTCAATAAGTACGAGCAAATGAATAAAAGTAATAGTATCATCCCCTGCACTTAATAATTGGGCAACTTTCGAGTGCTCACTAAGGGCCAGGCACCCTACTAAGCGCTGGGGTGGAGACAAGCAAATCGGGTTGGACGCGGTCCCTGTCCCACTTGGGGCCCCTGGTCTTCATCCCCATTTTCCCGATGAGGGAACTGAGGCCAAGAAAAGGGCAGTGATTTACCTAAGGCCACACAGCAGACAGCTGGCGGAGCCGGGATTAGAACCCGTGACCTAACTCCCAGCCTCTAGCCACTGCGCCATGCTGCTGCCCGGCATCATCAGTGGTATTTACTGAGCGCTTAAGGGGTGCAGAGCACTGGCCTAAATGCTTAGGAGGGTCCAGAACAACAGAGTTGGTCGGCACGATCCTTGCCTACGAGCTGACGGTAAAAACGTTCAGTCGTATCCCAGTGCTTACTGTGTGCGGAACATCGTCCTAAGCGCTTGGGCAAGTAAAGCAAATCCACACATTCCCTGCCCTCCACAAGCTTCCAGTCTAGGGGGGATGACAGACGGGAATAGAAATAAAGAAAACGATGGATCCGGACATAAGAGGTGTGGGGCTGGGACGGGGGAATGTATAAAGGGAGCGAGGCAGGGCGACGGGGAAGGGAGTGGGAGAAGAGGAAAGGTCGGGGCTTAGTCAGGGAAGGCCTCCTGGAGGAGACGGATGGGCCTTCGATAAGGCTCGGAAGGGAGGGGAGAGTCGTCGTCCGGGATTTGAGGAGGGAGGGCGTTCCGGGCCCGAGGCGGGACGCGGGCCGGGGGTCGGCGGCGAGACGGGCGAGGCGGAGGCCCGGTGAGCAGGTTTGGCGTTAGAGGAGCGGAGCGTGCGCGCCGGGTCGGGGGAGGAGAGCGGCCAGGTGAGGTCGGAGCGGGCGAGGGGATGGACGGCTTTAAAGCCGCCGGCGAGGAGTCTCTGTTTACGGAGGCGGATGGGCGGCCGCTGGATTGTCCCGAGAAACGGGGAAACGCGGCCCCAACGTCTCTGTAGGAGAACGACGCGGGCAGCGCGGCGAAGGCCGGACTGGAGTGCGGAGAGGCCGGGAGGTCGGCCTGGAGGCCGACGCCGTCCTTAAGGCGGGAGAGGAGAAGTGCTTGGATTTATTGAGCGCCGACTGTGGGCAGAGCACTCGGGAGGGGACAGTAGAAGGGTATAACAGTAGGCACGTTCCCGGCCCCCAAGGAGCTCTCCCGCCCTGACGTTCCTTTCTCTTCCCGCCTCCGCAGATAATCCGGGTCCAGTCCCCGGAAGGGATGAAGCGGATCACGGCTACCAAGAGGGAAACGGCCGCCACGTTTTTAAAAAAGGTACCCGCCGCCTTTCTGGCTCTCTTCCCGCCCCCCCTCCCCCCGTTTTCTTCTTTTAAATGGCAGGTGTTAAGCGCGTACCCTGGGCTCATTCGATCATTTCTATTAGGGACTCACCGCGTGCAGGCCACTGTACTACGCGCTTGGGAGAGGACAGTACAACAGGGCACGTTCCCTGCCCACAACGAGCTGACAGTCTAGCGGGGGAGATGCCCGCAAATAGAAATAAATGACAGCTGTAATAATAATGGTGGTATTTGTCACGCACTTATCGTGCGCCAGCCACTGTACTGAGCACTGAGGCGGATCCAGAGAAGCGGCGGGGCTCGGAGATGGTGGGCTCGTGGCCCGGAACGTCGTCCCTCCTCAAATCCCACAGGCGATGGCTCTCCCCCTCTTCAAAGCCTTCTGGAAGGCCCATCTCCTCCCAGAGGCCTTCCCTGACCGCACCCTCCTCTCCTCCTCTCCCGCTCCCTTCTGCGTCGCCCCGATTTGCTCCCTTTCTTCATCCCCCCCCCTCGACCCCGTACCGCTTAGGTCCACAGCGGTCATTTCTTTCTATTCACGCCGTCTCCCCTCCTAGACTCTAGTAAGCTCGCCGTGGGCAGGGAATGCGTCCGTTTGTCGTTCCGCCGTCCTCTCCCAGAAGCCTAATCCGGTGCTCCGCGCACGGTAAGCACTCCCTAAATTCGATCGACCGAGTCGAGGACGCAAAAGAAATTCTTCAGGGCACCGATTTTCCGGCCAGGGGAAGCGGTCTCGGAGAATCCCACCTCCCCGTCGGCTTTAGATCCAGTCGGGGGCCGGGGGGGCAGGGGCGGCTGGACCGCCCCGGGCCGCGTGGCTAACGGTCACCGAGCGGCGTGTTGATCACGGGGCCCCCTCCCAAAATGGCCGACTCTCTGCTGTATTGGACCCCCTAACGGGAGGGTGGAAGATAGAGGAAATCACGCGCTCCAAAGATCGGGTGTCATTTAAATTTTTTATGAAGACATTACCTGATTCTATTTGTAACTTAATAGTGATGTCCATCTCCCCCCCTGGACTCTAAGCTCATCCCGGGCAGGGATCCCGAAGTATCGTACTCTTTCCCAGCGCTTAGTACAGTGACCTCGGGAAGTGCAGTATCGGGAGCGCTCCGTAAATACCACTGACGGACCTCAGTAAATACCACTGATGGATTTTCTTTTTATTTTTGGGGGGAGATTCCTCATTCGGTCAGTCGGTCATTGGTACGGATGGAATACTTCCCGAGCCCAGAGCCCCTTCGGAAGGAAAGCGAAACGATCCATACGTTCGGATAAAATGGAGCGTTTACGGAGGGGAGAGAATCCGGACCCCTCCCTAGCAGCCCCGTGGGCGGGCGGCGCTGACCCCGTTTCGCCCATCCCCTTCTCGTTTCAGGTGGCCAAGGAGTTTGGCTTCGGGAATAACGGCTTCTCGGTTTACATCAATAGAAACAAGACCGGCGAGATAACCGCCTCCCCCAATAAATCCCTCAACCTGCTGAAAATCAAGTAGGTGCCCCTGGGCGAGGGAGGGAGGCTTGGACCGTCCACTTTCACGTTTTCGGCCCCCGTGGAGGCTCCCGGTCGACTGGCAACCCGTCCCCTTCCCCCGAGCCGTTCGGGTTGGCGTCTCTCCAGTAGCCGGAAGGCTGAGCGGGGATAGTGTCCTCCGGGGGTCGGGCGGGAAGGCTGGGTCGACGGAGAGACGGGAAGCGCTCAGCCGGACCGTCGGCTCGTTGTGGGCGGGGAGCGCGTCCGTTTATCGTTTTGTCGTCCACCCCCTGGCGCTCGGTCCAGTTCTCTGCCCCCCCCGGAAGCGCTCAGTAGGTAGGATCGACCGCAGGAGAGCGGCGCTGACCGGCCGGCCCCCCCCCCCCCCCCGCCGGCTCCCGTTTCCCAACAGACACGGCGACCTCCTGTTCCTCGTCCCGTCGGCGGGGCCGTCGGCGGCCATGGACACCTCCGGCGGCCAGGGACCCCAGACCTGGAGCCTGGCCCCCGTGGTCGAAGACGAGATCGACCAGTACCTGAGCAAGCAGGACGGGAAGATCTACAGGAGCCGCGACCCCCAGCTGTACGTAGCCGCGGGGCCTCCGGTCCCTTATCGGCCAAGAGGGGGTCAGATCCCCTTCTCTCTCCTGCCGGCTGCGGTGTCCGTTAAGCGCTCTCTCCGGGCCGGCCACCGTACCCGGGTAGATCCGAGGCCGTCGGGTTGTCCCCCGTGGGGCTCAAAGTCTCCGTCTTCCAGATGAGGTCACCGAGGCACAGAGAGTGTCACGCAGCAGACGGGCGGGGGAGCGGCCATTAGAACCCAGGTCCCCGGACTCCCAGGTCTCCCGCTCCGGTCCGCGCGGCTCCTCCCTCTGGAAGGAAAGCGGGGAAGGGCGGCTTGGCGCCCAGGGTCGGAGGTCAGGTCAGCCCTTCCGAACCGGCCCCCTCGCCCCCCCCCCCCCCCCCCAAGAACCGTTCCTTCAGTCGTACGTATTGAGCGCTTCTTTGGTGCAGAGCGCCGGGGAGGGGGGCAGTCCAGATCGAGAGGCGAGTTCAGATTTGGTCCAAGCGGCTCTTTCGGAGCCATCGAGGCAGTGAGCAGAGCCCGCTCCCCGGACCCTGTAGAATGATAAAATCTGCATGGGTGAGCCCGTATGCTCTCTTGTTGGGGGATTTTTTTATTTTATTTTTAATCGGTCGGTCCGAGGTTTCTTAGCGAGAGAGCCTAGCCCCCGCGGACAAAAACCTCTCCGGGGGCCGCCCGCCTGGGCCTGGAGAGAGGGGCCTCCGGGGCCGCCGAATTTTTTTGCAGACGAGGCGGAACGCCCGCCGCGAAGCCCTGGGATTCCCAGGGCCGCATTAGCAGGCTTTTATCCGTCGGATGGAAGAACCTCAAATGGCGCCCAAATGGACCCCGCCTCGGTCATTAGCCGCTCGATCCCCCAACCCTCGGCCCGCTCCAGGGGAACCGGCATTAACTGGTTTGAGTGGACTGATACGACCCGCTGTATATTAAATCTCTTTCGAGGAGGGGTCGGGGGGCAGAGGAGAGAGAGAGACGGGGGAGGGAGAGACAGAGGGGGGAAGAGAGAGCGTGTGTCGGGCTAACAGCTGACCACCCCTCCTCATCAGGCTACTGCTTCTCCGCCGTGTGACCTCGAGCGAGTCACTTCGCTTCCCGGGGCCTCAGTTCCCTCATCTGTAAAACGGGGACTGAGACCGCGAGCCCCACGTGGGACGGGGACCGTGTCCAACCCGATTTACTCGTATCCCCCGCTCGGTACAGTGCCCGGCACATAGCAAGCGCTTAACAGATAGCACGCTTATTATTAGCCGACGCCGCCTCTGGAAATCCGACATCCTCCCGCCCCGAATTGAGGACTTGAGGCGGTGGTGACGATGTTGATAATGCTCCTCCCGCCAGTGGCGGTGTTTATGAAGAATTCATCCATTCGATCGTATTTATTGAGCGCTTCCTGTGTGCAGAGCGCCGTCCTGAGCGCTTGGAAAGTACGATTGGGCAACGGAGACGAGCCCTACCCGACCACGGGCTCCCGGTCCAGAGGGGAGAGACGGACCACAAAAAAACCCGAGCAGACGGGCATCCCTACCGTCGGAATAGATAAATAGAACCAGAGATAAATTCCTTTGAGGTGATAACCAGGGTAGAGGCGAGACGGGTAATGACGATACTAGTAGCGATGGTATTAGGCGCTTACTACGTGTCAGGCATTTTTCTCCGTGCTGGCATGGACACAGACCAGTCAGGTTGGACAGAGTCCGTGTCCCCCTTGGGGCTCACCTTCTCTGCCCCACCCGGGGCCGAGGGGAAGGGAGAATGGGGATTTCACCCCCTTTTTATTAATAATAACGATAACACTGATGTATTGAGCGCTTACCATGTGCCAGGCCCTGTACTAAGCGCTGGGGCGGATATAAAAAAAAATCAGGTCAGACACAGTCCCAGTGGTGACGGAACAAATAAACTCACCTCCCCGCGCTTGTTTCTTTTCGGCCCGCGATTCTCCCAGCTGCCGGCACGGTCCCCTGGGAAAGTGTGTCCACTGCGTTCCTCTGGAGGTAAGAGCTTTATTATCAAATTTAATACTGTTAATTATAATAAAAATCGTGGTATCGGTTAAGCGCCTACTCTGCGCCAAGCACTGTAGGAAGCGCTGAGGGAGCTCATTACGGACAGGGAACGTGTGTGTTGATGGTGATGTCGTCCTCTCCCACGCGCTTAGTACAGCGCTGTGCGCCCGGGAAGCGCTCAAGAAGAACGACTGAGTAAAAGATCATCAGGTCCCACGTGGGCTCCGAGTCTAAGTAGGAGGGAGAGCGGGGATCGAATCCCCGTTTTGCAGTTGAAAGAACCAAACGCCGTACTAAGCCCTGGGGGAGATCCAAGCCAAACAGGTCGGACCCAGTCCCTGGCCCACCTGGGGCTCGCAGTCTTCATCCCCATTTTGAGGATGAGGAAACCGAGGCCCAGAGAAGGGAAGCGACTGGCCCACGGTCACCCAGCACACAAGCGGAGGAGAACCCAGATCCTTCTGACTCCCGGCCCCGGGCTCCAGCCACTGGGCCGCGCTGCTTTAGCGAAGGAGGCTAGCTGACGATCCCTTCCGCACCAGCCGCCTGCTTCTTTCCCCCCCCCCCCGGAATTCCATCCCCGCTCCGGAGAGCTCCCCGGTCGGGCAGCTGGAGCCGGAATCCCGGCCCCTGCTCCGGAGAGCTCCCCGGGTGGGCGGCCGGATCCGGAATCCCCGATCCCCCTCCCGGGCTTCGGCTCCGGCCGTCCCGTCAGACCGACGGCCCCCGGGCCGGGTATTCTTTTTTTTTTTTGGCAGCCTTTTGACGAGGATTACTTGAACCACCTGGAGCCGCCCGTGAAACACATGTCTTTCCACGCCTACATCCAGAAGCTGACCGGAGGAGCAGACAAGTAAGTGGCTCGCGCCGGCCGGGGCCACCCTGCCCCGTGAATCCACCAATCGGTTCTGTTTATTGAGCGCTTACGGTGTGCAGAGCGCCACGCTAAGCGCTTGGGAGAGGACGGTACGGCAGTTATTCGATCGCATTTGTCGTGCGCTGTACTAAGCTGTACTCTGCGCTTGGGAGAGGACAGTGTGACAAGTCGATACGTTCCCTGTCCGTAGCGAGCTCACGGTCTAGAGGGGGAGACCGACATTAATATAAGGCAATTGATTAATTACAGATAGATACATAAGTGGCGTGGGGCATGGGGGGCGGGGGGGATGAGTGAAGGGAGTGAGGGCGACGCAGAGGGGAGCGGGGGGAGAGGAGGGTGCAGTCACGGAAGGCTTCTCGGAGGAGGCAGGCCTCCGATAAGGCTTTGAAGGGAAGGAGAGTCGTCGTCCGTGGGATTCGAGGAGGGGAGGGCGTTTCCGGGCCGGAGGCGGGATGGGGAGGCGGGACGGGTGAGACGGAGGCCCGGCGGGAAGGTTGGCATGAGAGGAGCGGAACGTGCTCGCCGAGTCAGTGGGAGAGCGGCGAGGCGAGGTTAGGAGGGGATGAGGAGATGGACGGCTTTAAGCCCGCCGGGGACGAGTTTCCGTTCGCTGCGGAGGTGGATGGGCGACCTCGTCTTTCGAGGGCCACCCACGAGCCGCCAGGAGGATGGAGGAGGGCGGGAGCCAGAAGGGCGGAAGATTCCCACCCGGGGCGGACCGGAGTCCGGGGCCGGGAAGCCCGCGACTCAGCGGCTCTCCCGGCGCTTAGCCGGGGAGGCGGGCCCCGCTGGGAATCGATAACTGACGGATCTGGACGACGGGCGCCGAGGGGCCGCGTGGCCATCCGGCTCCCAAAGGGGACGGACCCAAACGCGTAGGCGACACGCGGAAGGGAGGAGGAGCCGGGCGGTGAAAGTGGCGGTTTTATCACTCTTCCGTTCTCTTTAACTCCAGAGGGAAGTTTGTGGCCCTGGAGAATATCAGCTGCAAGATTAAGTCGGGCTGCGAAGAGCACCTCCCGTGGCCCAATGGCATCTGTACCAAGTGCCAGCCCAGTGCCATCACCCTCAACAGACAGGTGAGCCGGGCGGGGGGCACGGCGGCGGCCCCCTCGCCCAGCCCCGGGACGGCCCGGTGGAAAGAGCCCGGGCCTGGGGGTCGGAGGACCTGGGTTCTCATCCCGGCCCCGCCCCTCGTCTCGCGTGCGACCTGGGGCCTGTCATTTCACGTAAACGCTCAGCGCGGTGCCCTGCACACAGCAAGCGCTCAGTAAATGCGATGGAACGAATCAGCGTGGCCCGGTGGAATGAGCCCGGGCCTGGGAGTCGGAGGACCTCCGTTCTCATCCCGGCTCCGCCACTCGTCTGCCGCCGGGTGACCTTGGCCAAGTCATTTCGCTTCTTGAGAAGCGGCGTGACCCGCTGGGAAGAGCTTGGGGGTCAAGGGAAGTCCCGGCTCTTCCGCCTGTCTCTCGTGCGACCCTGGGCCGAATCGCTTCCCTCCTCCGGGCCTCGGTCCCCCTCGCCCGGAAACTGGGGATCGAGACCGCGGACCCCACGCGGGACGGGGGACCGGTTCCCACCGGACTAGCTCGTCTCTCCCTCGGCGCTCAGTACAGTGCCCGGCCCCTAGTAGATGCTTAACGAATACCGTTAAAAAAGAGCGAGAGAGGGGCCCGGGGCCGAGTGGGGCTCGTGGGCCGGTCCCGTCTTGGGCGGGGGGGGGGGGGGTCCCGCCCCCTCACCCCGGCCCCGCCGTCTTCCAGAAATACAGGCACGTGGACAACATCATGTTCGAGAACCACACCATCGCCGACCGCTTCCTGGACTTCTGGAGGAAAACGGGCAGCCAGCACTTCGGCTACCTGTACGGCCGCTACACGGAGCACAAGGACATCCCCCTGGGCATCCGAGCCGAGGTCGCCCTCATCTACGAGCCCCCCCAGGTGAGACACACCGACGCACGTGCGCACGCTCCCTCCTCCCGCCTTTCTGTGTCTGCGAAGCGCCTGCCCCGTGCCCCGCGCCGTGGCGAGACCCCTCTGGGCCGTGGGCCGGTCGTGGTTGGGGAATAAGCCTGTTCTGATATTGTCCCCTCCCAGCGCTTGGTCCAGTGCTTGGCGCGCTGAACGCACTTTCCCAAGTACGGTAATTATTGTAAGAGGCGCGCGTGACCCAGTGACCGAGCCTCCCCCCTTCCTCCGCTCCTCCTCCCCTCCCCGTCGCCCCGACTCCCTCCCTCCTGCTCTGCCCCCTTCCCGCCCTACACCGCCTGTCTGAGTCCAGATTTACTCTGTTTATTTTCTCTGTGAGGAGTCTCTCTCTCTAATTCTGTTTATTTGTACCGATGCTGTCGATGCCCGTCTACTTGTTTCGTTACCTTGTCTCCCCCCTTCTAGACTGTGAGCCCGCTGTGGGCAGGGGTGGTCTCTACCTGTTGCCGCACTGTCCTTTCCGACCGCTTAGTACAGTGCTCCGCACCAGTAAGCGCTCAGTAAACGCGACTGAATGAACGAATGAAAGGTGCTCGGAGACCGAATTTCACCAGATTGCCTGAAAACCTTGAAGTCCGTCCAGAGCAAGGAAGGGAAGCGACTCGCCCCAAGCCACAGAGCTGCCAGGTGGCGGAGGCGGGATTAGAACCCCCGACCCCCGACTCCCAAGCCCGGGCTCTTGCCACCGAGCCGGGCCACCGCCGGTCTCTCGGTGACGCGCGCGTGTTCTCCTCCCTCCGTCCCCTCACCCCCGTCCCCCGCCCTCCCCCAGATCGGTACGCAGAACAGCCTGGAGCTCCTGGAAGACCCCAAAGCCGAGGTGGTGGATGAGATGGCCGCCAAACTGGGCCTGAGAAAGGTAAGGACGCCCTTGCCGGCGGGCGGGGGCGGGCCCGCGGGGGACGGGGTGGGGGTCCGGAGCGGGCCGAGCCTCACGGGGGTTGGATCTCCCCCGCCGCCCCGGGGCAAGACGCAAGGAGGGCACCGCCCAAACGGCCCTTTGGGCTGAGAGGGGAGGAAGGGAGGGAAGGAAGGAAGACGCAAGCTCCATCCAGGGTTGGGAGTCGGAGGGCGTGCGTTGTCGAAACCCGAACCTCGGTAAGAGAGGAAGGGTCTCGTCCCGCCCTTTCTCCTCATCCCGGGCCGCCTTCCGCCGGCTCGGCCCCGTGGCCCTCCTGCTCCTCCATTTTTTCCGGGGGAGGGTGGCGGGCGTCTCGTCCGATCTGCGATCTTATGCGCGCTCTCTCCCTCCCTCCCCCGGAGCTTGTGCCTCACCCCACACAAATACACACTCCCCCCCCTTCCTGGAGCTTGTGTCGTCACACAGACGTACGCACCTCCCCGCTCCCTAAGAGTTTGCGTTCTGCACCACACAAACACACGCACCCTTTTCTGCCTCCCCTTATCAGAGCTCGTGTCTTCACGCACCAACACACGCATTCACACCCTCTCCCTCCCCCGGAGCTCACGTCCTGGAGACGCCCGTCGCGGACAACTCCGGGCCTCGCTGATTTTTTCTCCCCCTCTGCGACACGCGCGTCCCTCCGTCGGCTCCCGGGGTTTCACAGGTGCCTCGCCCGGGGTCACGGGACCTGTCGACTTTTTTTTTTTCTCCTTTCTCCTTTGCGGTGTTCGTTAAGCGCTTACTGTGTGCCAGGCACCATCCTGAGCCCCGGGGGGGAGCCAGGCTAATCGGGTGGGACCCGGTCCCCGTCCCACGCGGGGCTCACGGTCTCCATCCCCGTTTTACAGTCGTGGTAAGGGAGGCCCGGAGACGTAAAGCAACTGAGCGGAAAGGTGGCGGAGCCGGAACCCGGGCCCTCTGACTCCCAGAGCCCTGTCCGCTTCTTCCGTCCGCGGGTTAGGTCAGGCTGGGGAGAAGCCGGGGATTTTCGCCAGTCCTCTAGGCTTCCGGTCGGTGAGGGGAGAGGGCGTGGAAATCCCGGATCGGCTGGGATTTCGCGGCGGCAGACCGGGCGGGGGGGGGGGGGGGATCCATCAGTGGTAATCGTCGACCGCTGCTGTGCGCGGAGCACTGTGTCAGAGAAGCAGCGCGGCCTGACGGGTAGCACCCGGGCCTGGGAGTCAGAAGGATCTGGGTCCTAATGCCGCCTCCGCCACTTGTCTGCTGTGTGAGTCGGGACAGGTGACGTGACCGCTCTGGGCCTCAGTTCCCTCCTCTGTAAAACGGGGCTGAAGACTGTAAGCCCCACATGGGACGGGGACCGCGTCCAACCCATTTAGCTTGGTATCCGCCCCGGCGCTTAGAACGGTGCCCGGATCGTAGTAAGCGCTTAACAAGTACCATCATTATTGTCATTATTACTATTAAGCCAACATCCCACAGGGGACGGAAGCCACCCGTGATCGTTCTCGCGTCGGAATCGCCGCGGATGCGATCTCTTTCTCCCTCCCAGGTTGGCTGGATATTTACCGACCTCGTCTCCGAAGACACTCGGAAGGGAACGGTCCGATACAGCCGCAATAAGGTAAGGGAGAAGCGGCGCGGCCCCGGGTTCTAATCCCGGCTCCTCTCCTCCTCTGTCGCGGGACCCTTGGGCGAGCCTCCTCGCTTCCCCGGGCCGCGGTTCCCTCGTCGGTAAGACGGGGGTGAGGACCGAGAGTCAGACCTAGGTTCTGACCCCGGCTCCGCTCCTTGCCTGTCGCGTGACCTTAGGCCATCCGCCTCACCTCGCTGGGCCTCAGTTTCCTCGTCGGAAAAATGGGGATTAAGAGCGTGAGCCCCGTGGGGGACGGGCTACGTCCAACATCCCCCCCCAGCCCCGTCTAGGCTGGAAGCTGGCTGTGGGCAGGGAACGTATCTATTTATCGTCGTATTGTCCTCTCCCGAGGGCTTAGTACAGTGCTCCGCACGCAGTAAGCGCTCATTAAATACGACTGAACGAATTGGCTTCGATCTACTATGGCTTCGTCACTATGACGCATAGTGAGCCTCTGACAAGTACCGCGGTTATTTTTTTATTATTATTATTGACTCGTATCTCCCCCGGAGCATAGAAGCCTAGACCGGTCCTCGACGTGTAGCGAGGGCTTAACGAACACCCTCATCGTGAGTGTCCTGATTCTCCTTTATCGTCGTTATGACGATCACTGAGCGAGGGAGGAACAGGGCCCCGGGTTGTGGGAACGACTGCCGGCGCGGCGCTCGTCTCGTGGCAGGACACGTACTTCCTGAGCGCGGAGGAGTGCATCACCGCCGGAAACTTCCAGAACAAGCACCCCAACATGTGCCGGCTCTCCCCGGACGGACACTTCGGATCCAAGTTCGTCACGGCCGTGGCGACAGGTGGGACGCCCCGGGGCCCTCGGCGGGGCCCTGGCCCGGCCCCCCCGCCAACCCCGTTTCCCTCCCCGTGCGGCGGCCTTCCCCGCCCTCGTCCCTCCCCTCCGGGTGTCCGCCGGGCCGGACGCAAGCCCCGGGTGGACCCCGTGGTGACAGACCCTTCCCCGGGCGCTCGGTCCAGCGTCCCGCGGACAGTGAGCGCTCGAAGACCACCGGTGGATCGATCTCGGGGGGGGGGGCGGGGGGAGACGGAACCCAGCCGGGGCCGGGGAGTTTGACGAGCGGTGGGCCCGTCCCGACGGCCGCCTCGGTCCCCCCAGGCGGCCCGGACAACCAGGTCCACTTCGAGGGCTACCAGGTGTCCAACCAGTGCATGGCCCTGGTCCGGGACGAGTGCCTGCTGCCCTGCCGGGACGCCCCGGAGCTGGGCTACGCCAAGGAGTCCAGCAGCGAGCAGTACGTCCCCGACGTCTTCTACAAGGTGAGGCCCCGCCCCGGCCTGCGTGCGCACCCGGACCCACACGTACACCTACGTAGACACACACACACGCACGCGACGTCTTCTGCAAGGTGAGAGCCCACCCCGGACTATCTTTACGTGTCCACGCACATTATTTCGGTTAAATGGCCATAGCTGAAACGTTGTTTTAGTTCAATAATCACGGCTAGATTGACGGAGATTCTCTAAGCGCCCCCTTTCCTCTTCTCCCTCTCCCTTCCGCGTCACCCCGACTCGCTCCCTTCATCCCCCCCACACCCCTTATGTCCCACACCCCTCCTTTCCTTCTTTCCGTTCACGTCCGTCTCCCCCTCTAGACTGTAAGTTTGTTGCGGGCGGGGAACGGGTCCGTTTACTGTTGCATCGTCCCCTCCCGAGCGCGTGGCAGTAATGTCGGTGTTTGTTAAGCGCCTACAATGTGCCGAGCACTGTTCCGAGCGCTGGGGCAGATGGCGCGTAGACGGCCCCGCACACGGGAAGCGCTCACTCGAGACGGGTGAATGAATCGGAATCAGGGTAGGTCATCCTCCCCGTGCATGGAGGTGTCGACCGATGGATTTAAAGGCAAGTTTTCCAAAGGGCAGGCGGCGTCCTCCCGGGAGAACGGTTCGGCGGTCCGAGAGGCAGCGTGTTTATTGAGCGCTGGCTGTGCGTGTAGCGCTGGGCTAAGCGCCCGGGAGAGGACGCCACGGTGGAGTCGTCCCCGACCCACAACGAGCGGGCAGCGCAGAGAGGGAGACTGAGAAATAAATAACAGACACGGACGTGAGCGGTGTAAGGGGCTGGACGGGGCGGGGGGGGATGAATAAAGGGAGCGAGTCAGGCGCAAAAGGGAGCGGGAGAGGAGGGCGTGGCGAGGGAAGGCTTCTTGGAGGAGGTGGGCCCGAGGATCAATGGGAAGGTCGGAGCGGGCTCGCGCCCCGGCTCCCCCGACCCTACAATATCGCCAAGATCCGCCCTCTCCTCTCCACCCAAACGGCCACCTCACCGTTACGGGCTCTCGTCGTATCCCGGCTAGACTACCGCGTCGGCCTTCTCTCCGACCTCCCTCCCTCCTCTCTCGCCCCGCTCCGGTCTATCCTTCGCTCCGCCGCCCGGCTCATCTTCCCGCAGAGACGATCCGGGCCCGTCGCTCCCCTTCTTAAACGACTCCGGCGGTCGCCCGTCGACCTCCGCTGCAAACAGAAACTCCTCACTCTAGGCTTCGAGGCTCTCCGTCACCTCGCCCCTCCCTACCTCTCCTCCCTTCTCTCTCTCCACCGCCCGCCCCGCACGCTCCGCTCCTCCGCCGCCCGCCTCCTCGCCGTCCCCCGGTCTCGCCCGTCCCGCCGTCGACCCCCGGGTCGCGTCCTCCCGCGGTCCCGGGACGCCCTCCCTCCTCACCTCCGTCGAACCGATTCTCTTTCCCTCTTCGAAACCCTACTTAAAAATCACCTCCTCCGAGAGGCGTTCCCGGACCGAGCTCCTCTTCCCCCTCTACTCCCTCTGCCATCCCCCCTTCACCTCTCCGCGGCTAAAGCCTCGTTTTCCCCTTTTCCCTCCGCTCCTCCACCTCTCCCTTCCCATCCCCACGGCACCGTACCCGTCCGCTAGACCGTATATATTTTCGTTACCCTATTTATTTAGTTAACGAATCGTACGTCGCCTCGATTCTATTCAGTCGCCATCGTTTTTACGAGACGTCCTTCCCCTCGACGCTGTTTATTCCCATCGTCCTCGTCCGTCCGTCTCCCCCGATCGGACCGTGAGCCCGTCGAACGGCGGGGACCGTCTCTATCTGTTGCCGACTTGTTCATCCCAAGCGCTTAGTACGGTGCTCTGCACATAGTAAGCGCTCAATAAATACTATTGAATGAATGACCCCCGGGCTCGGACACCGGGCGGCACTGCGGCTTCGCGGCCGCCTCCTGACCGGGCGTAGCCCTCTCCCGCGGCCAAGCCGGACTTATGAAATAAAGAAATGCCGCCGTCCCAAGTGCTGGGGCGATTCGATCGTATTCATGGAACGCTTACCGCGTGCGGAGCGCTGTGGCGAGCCCTCGGGAGGGGACAGCAGAACAAGAGACGAGGCGCTTCCCCCGCCCGTAACGAGCTGACGGCTAAGAGGGGAAGACGGGGCCCGAACGGGAGTAGATGGACGACAGATATCATCGCGGAGGAGCGTTCGAGGAACTGTAGACCGGTCGGCTCGCTGGGGGCGGGGGGCGCGTGAAGCCGCTCTGTTACACCCCCTCCCCCCGGCCGCTTAGTCCGGGCTCTCTGCGCAGTAGGTGCTCAGTAAATACCGCCGGCGGGTCGACTCCCCCCGGCCCCTCCGCCGTTAACGGGGCCCGCCTCCGGCCGATAACCGGGGCTGTGATGGAGCGCCCGGAGGAACGGCGGGAAGAGGGAGGCGCCTGACCTCCGACCTCTTCCCGTTTCAGGATATCGACAAGTTCGGCAACGAGATCACCCAGCTGGCCCGCCCCCTGCCCGTGGAGTACCTGATCATCGACGTGAGTGCTCCCCCCCCCCCCCCCAACCGGGGCGGGTGGTGGTTAGTGCCACGTGTCGGCCGGGTGACCCTGGGCGAGCCACCTCACTTCCGGGCCTCATCCGGAAAGTGGGGGGTCGAGACCGGGCGCCCCGTGTGGGACGAGGCCGGCGCCCGACCCGACTGGCTTGGCTTAGACGAGTGCCCGGCACGTCGTGAGCGCTCAACGGACGCCACAGTTATTCTTCTCATCGCGTGCCAGAGGACGGCCCGGGGTTGGGGGAGGGAAGGGAGAAGCAGCGCGGCCCCGGGTCCCAATCCCGGCTGCGCTCCTTCTCTCTCGCGGGACCCTTGGGCGCCTCTCCTCACTTCTCCGGGCCTCACCTCCCTCGGCGGTAAGATGGGGGTGAGGAACGAGAGTCAGGAGACCTGGGTTCTAATCCCGGCCGCGCTCCTCGTCTGGTTTGTGACCTTGGGCAGTTCACCTCACTTCTCTGGCCTCAGTTTCCTCGTCGGGAAAACGGGGACTAAGAGCGTGAGCCCACGGGGGACGGGGCCCCCGGCCCCATCTAGACTCTAAGCTCGCTGTGGAATGTATCTGTTTATTGCCGTCCTCTCCCAAGGGCTTAGTACAGCGTTCCGCACGCGGTAAGCGCTCGATCAGTACGATCGAATGAACGAATGAAAGACGTCACGGGCCTGGGAGTTCCGGAGAGATCTTGTATCCTCCCCGGTGCTTGGGACGGTGCTTACCAGATACCACGGTCGTCGTCGTCGTCGTCATTATCCTCCCTAGTCAGAGAAGAGCTGAAAGGAGGGGTAGGGAGGGTGTCGGGCTCCCGGGAGTCCCGGAAGGAGCCCGCGTGTCCCCCAACGCTTAGAACGGCGCTCGGCAGCTGGCGGGCGCTCGCCGAGGACCCTAATGATCGATCGCCGTTTTCCGTCGGCTCAGATCACGACGACCTTCCCCAAGGATCCGGTTTACACCTTTTCCATTTCTCAAAGCCCGTTCCCCATCGAGAACCGCGACGTCCTCGGAGAGACGCAGGTAAGGGGCCCCCCGGGACTCCGGTTCCATCCCCCCCCCCCCCGCCCCGGGCTGCGGCCGGACTGCGAGACGTGACCCCCCCCCCCCCCGCCCCGCCAGACCAATCGGCGGTTGACGTCTCCGCGGCGTCCGATATAACGAGCGAGGCCCGTTCCCCGCCCACTTGGAGCCGACGGCCTGTCCCTCGCTCCGTCGACCCACGCTACCTATCGAGCGCCTGCCGGGTGCCGAGCGCTGGTCTGAGCACTCGAGAGAGTCCCGGAGGGCAGAGTCGGTGCGACGGTCTGTCGGTCGACGGGTCAGCCGGCGGTATTCATCGAGCGCTTCCCGTCCCGCAGGACTTCCACAGTCTGGCCACGTACCTGGCCCAGAACCCCACCTCCGTTTTCCTCGACGTCATCTCGGACTTCCACCTGCTGCTCTTCCTGGTCACCAACGAGGTCATGCCCCTTCAGGTACGCGAGGTCCCCTTCGGGGACGGGGAGGGTCCGGGGGGCGGGCACCGCCTCGGGGCTGCGGCCGACCGGCGTCCTGACCCCCGCGGGAACTTCCTCCCTCGCCCCGTCACCCTCCCCGGCGGATCGGCTACGCCGGCGGTACTTTGCCTTTTTTTTTTTTTACGGTATTTCGAACGCTTGCTGCGTGCCAGGCGCTGTACTGAGCGCGGAGGGAGAGCCGAGCTCACCGAGTTGGACCCGGTCCCTGTCCCGCATAGTGATAATAATAACGTTGGTATTTGTTAAGCGCTTACTGTGTGCAGGGCACCGTTCTTAGCGCCGGGGGAGATACGGGGTCGTCGGGTGGTCCCGCGTGAGGCTCACGGTCAATCCCCGTTTTACAGATGAGGTAACCGAGGCACGGAGAAGCCAAGTGACTCGCCCGCAGTCACGCAGCTGGCCGGTGGCGGGGCCGGGAGTCGAACCCGTGACCTCTGGCTCCGAAGCCTGGGCTCTTTCCGCTGAGCCACGCTGCATCGCACGGGGCTCCCAGCCATTCGGTTGTATTTATTGAGCGCTTACCGTGGGCAGAGCGCCGTATTAAGCGCTAGGAAAGTACACTGGGGCCATTCAATTGTATTTATTGAGCGCTTACCGTGTGCAGAGCGCCGTATTAAGCGCTAGGAAAGTACACTGGGCAACAGAGAGGATCCCTACCCAACAACGGGCTCACGGTCCAGAACGGGGGAAGAGTCTTCCTCCCCGTTTTCCAGATGAGGTCGCCGAGGCCCGGAGAGGTGCAGTGATCCGCCCAAGGTCACGCGGCGGAGGCGGAATTAGAACCCAGCCCCCTCCCGACTCCCGGGCCGCAGCCGCGAGGCCCCGGTCCCTGCCGGCGAGGAGCGCCCGGCCTCGGGCCCTCCAAGCCCGCGGGGCCGGGTTGGCGGTTGCCTCCCCGGGGCGTCCCGAGATCGAGGGGTGGCGCGTGCCGACCGTCCGGGCTCTTGCAGGACAGCATGAGCTTGCTGCTGGAGGCCGTCAGGACCCGCAACGAGGAGCTGGCCCAGACGTGGAAGAAGTCGGAGCAGTGGGCCACCATCGAGCAGCTCTGCAGTAAGTACGGCCCGTGGGGACGTGTCCCCCCCCCCGCCCCGAGCGCGGGAACGGGGGCCCGGCGGACGCCCCGGCCCGGCCGGCGGGCACCGAGCCTCCAGGCTCGGGTCACCGTGCCGCTCGCCCTCCTGGCTCCTGTCTGTCACTCACATTGATTGAGCGCTTAACGTGTCCGCGGCGGCCAGCACGGCGCCAGGGAGAGGACGGTGCGGCGAGAGACGGACACGTCCCCTGCTCGCGGCGAGCTGACGGTCTCGGGGGCGGGGAGACGGACGGGAATGGAAATGAGTGAATCCCAGAGCTAGCCGTGTGGCGTCTCCGGGGGACGGTGGATAGATCCGAAAGAGCCGGAGAGGGATCGGAAGGGCATCGATTCTTCTGAAATCGGAGAAGGCCTTCGGAAATCCCCCGGACCGCCCCCCAAAACCAGCAGATGGGTTTCGGACCAGATCTGAGCCACACCGGTCTCCGGGAAGGCCAGGCGGTCGGCGTATTCTGGAGACGTTATCAGGAGGACTAATTCTCCGGGAGAGACGGCAGCGGATAGGAAGGGTCCAGGGAAGACGCGGGAGAGGCGGAGCGGGAGCCGGGCGGATAGAAACCGTTAACGGCGATAACGGAAGAACCCTTGGCGAGGTCACGGATTACGGCAGGGGACGGGACGGTCCGGAGAGAATAGATGCGTAGAGTCGCCGTGAACGGGAAACCGACGGCACGTGACGACGACGACGACGATAACGCGGGCCGTGGGGACGGGAGGGAGGATGACCGACGGGGCGCGAAGCCGCGAACCTGAGTCCTCTGCCCACAGTTGCCCTCGGGGCAGGCGTCGGTGAGGGTCCCCCGCTCCGCGAAAGGGGCGCTCGGAAAAGCGGCCCGGGCCCGGCCCCTCTCGGCCGTGTCATTTTCGGGCCCCGGGGGCTCGAAACCATCACCGCCACCACTGGGGTATTTGGGCAGCGCTCGCTGCGTTCCAGGCGCTTTACCGGGCGCCGGGGGAGATCCCGGCTCATCGGGCTGGACGCCGCGGGGCTCACGGTCTCCGTCCCCGTCTTAGGGATGAGGGAACAGGGGCCCGGAGAAGTGAAGTGACTCGCCCAGGGTCCCGCGGCGGCGGAGCCGGGATGAGAAGCCGGTCCGCTAGGCCACGCTGCTTCGCGGGCTGCCTGGAGTAGGTTCAGTGCTTAACCGGCGGTGCGACGATTACGGTTTGGGGAGGGGCCGGGGTCTCACGGCCGCAGGGCTCTCCCAATCACTCGGTACAGTGCTTTGCACGGCACACGGTAAGCGCTCGGTTAAATCCAGAGGAATGAAGGAAAGAGTGGCGGGGGGGGGGGCCGGGGGCCGGGAGGGCCCCCCCCCCCCCCGGGCCGGGCGGCGTCCGACGGGCGGCGGGCTTCTCTCTCTCCCTGTCCCCCAGGCACGGTCGGGGTCCAGCTTCCAGGCCTGCCGGAGTTCGGCGGGGGTCCGGGGCCCGCCTCCTCCTCCTCCTCGGCCTCCGCCTCGGCCTCCTCCGCCTCGGCCTCCTCCGCCTCGGCCTCGGCCTCGGCCATGTGGGCCTGTCAGCACTGCACCTTCATGAACCAGCCGGGCACGGACCACTGCGAGATGTGCAGTCTCCCCAGGGCCTGACCTCCGCCCGCCGGCCCGTCCCCCGCAATGAAGCCCCGGCCGCGGGCTGACCGGCGACGGGGGGGGGCGGGCTCCGAGACCTCCGAAGTGGGCGCCCGCGAGACGCGGTTTCACCCCGAAACTGGACCTCCTGGACTTCTTCCCCTCCCCGCCCCCCGCCCCCCGTTTACAACAATCTTCCTCGCGGGCGTGAGGGTGCGCGTGAGCGTGCGAGCGCGGGCCCGGCCCCAGAGGGCCTCCGGGGCAGCCCCCCGCCCCTCGCCCCCCCCCCCCCCCCGAATCAGCTGCCCTCGGTGTCCCTCTTTCTCCGTCCGGCCTTCTGGCTCTCCCTCCCTGGTTATTTTATTTTCCCCCCACTCTCTAGCCTAGCTTTGGTTTTCGGTTCTAATTTATATTCTTTCTGCTCCTTCCCGGCCCCGGCCCCGGCCCGTCCGCCCCCATCCCCTCCCCGCACCTCCCCGCCTCCGTCCCCCTCCCCGCCAGAAATCCTCGGGATTCCGCTCCTCTGGGCCGGGCCTCCCGACTCCCATCGCTCCCCTCCGCTCGGCGAAGCGTTCCGGGAGAGCCGACCCGGTTTCGGTAGCGTCACCTCGGTCTCCTTAGGCACGGAGCTCCGTCCCCTTGACGGTCTGCAAGATGTCGGATCGTTTTTTCCATTTCTCCCCCCCCCCCCCCCCCCCGGTATTTTGGGTTCGGTCGTTTGTTTCTTTTGAACCGTTCCCTTTCACACCCTCCCCCATCCTCCACTCACGCCCTGGACGAGCAGGTGAGAGTCCGGGATCCGCCTGCATTGTAAATTCAGAGCGATGAGGCATCCCTCCCTGGAGAACTTTCTCTTTTCCCCTCTCCGCCTTCCTGTTTCAAGTAAAACGAAGCCCCCCCCCCCCTTCGGCCTCCCGCCTGGGTGGGGGCGGAAGGACGGACGGGGCCCGCGAGTCCTCCGCCGTCAAACCCTCAGTGCCTGGCTCCGCCCGTTGAGCCACCCCGCCGGATTCCTCATATCCCCCTCCCCCCCTTTCGCGGAGTCCGGCTCGCCCCCTCGCCCCGTTTTCGGCCCGGGGCCGCCGGGACGCGAGGGAGGGGTGCCCGGCTCACCGGGGCACGGTGAGGGGGCCGGCGGACCGCCGGGCCGGGGCCGGCGGGAGGAAGCGGTCCCGGGTCGCCTCCCTCGTCCTCCGTCACCCCGAAGCCGAACCCAGCCGGTACCCCAGATCCACCCGCCGATGGAACCACGGGCGGCTCTGTCTCTCAGCTCGGTGTCCCAGCTGCGCCCGGTCTGGCCCGAACCCCTCCATCCCCGGAGCCACCAACCACCCCCCGGCCTCATTCTTCAGCCGCGCGGACCCCCCGATCCGGGGGCGCGCCCCCCCCCCCCCCCCCCCCCGCGGGGGTGAACGTCCCCCGCCCCGAGGGTCTCGGGGGGGAGGGCGGAGAGATTCCCGGAAGCCTCCGGGCCCGCCTCTGATGCACAGCCGGGGGGCGGGAGTCCGCCCGAGGCCCCCTTTCCTCCTCTCCCCTCCCGGCGGCGTCGGCGGAAGGGAGAGAAGGGGGGTGTCCTCGGGGGCGGGCGCTGGGTTAGGGTCAGCACTTGCCCCTTCGTTCAGAAATGCACTTTGCCATTATCCAAAGACACCTAGGACTCGGGGAAAGGGGCGACCCCTCTCAGCCGCCCCCCGACATCGACCCGGGGGGCTCGGGCGACGGGCCGCGCCCCCCCCCCCCCGACCGGCTCGCTGGGACCCGAGGGCAAGGCCGCCCCCCGGCCGCCGAGTCCAGCTCTCCCCGACCGTGCCTCTCCGCTCCCGAGTCCGAGCCCCGCGTCGTAGATTGGGACCGTCCGCCTCGGAATTGCCGCCCCGCAAGGAACCTAATAAAAAAAGCACCTGAAACGAGCACACCCCACAACCCCTCCGTTCTTTCGACCGCCGGCGGCTCCTGAGGTCTGGACCGCATCGGGAGGGTGAAAACGGGAAAGCGCCACACGGACAGATACCCAGAATAGGATCCGCGGGGACGGAGGGGGCCGAGGGCGGGCGACGTCTTTCGGAAGGCACCGGGGGTGGTGACCCTCTGGGGCGGGAGGGGAGGAGCAGTCGGCCCGCGGGGGACGGGGGCTACGCACGACCCTACCCGCTCGTCTCCACCCCGGCGTTTAGTACAGTGCCCGGCACGTGGCAAGCGCTTGGCAGACGCCTTAACGATTATAATCTTGATCCCGGCCGGGGCCCGCTCTAGCAGCCGGAGCCTCAGCTTGCGACGAACCCCGGCGACAAACGTTTACACGATCAAACGGGCTCTCGTTCCCGGCCGACGAGCTGCCCCGTGGGCACCTCTCCTCCGAGCGCTTTCCGTCCGTTCCCTCAGTCGCCGCGGACCGGCCCGGCATCGGACGCGTCGACTTGGGGAGGCCGTCCTGGCCGTTGGCCCGGTTTCCTGGGTCTTTTCCAAGAGGGACGGCGGCCCGCCGTATCTGTTGCGCTCGGCGAAAGGACGACGCGACGGTATTACGGACACCTTCCCCGCCCACGCGTCTAGAGGGGAGCTTGAAAGAGCCCGGGCCTGGGTTCCGATCCCGACTCGGCCGCTCATCCGGCGGGTGACCCCGGGCGAGTCACTTCACTGCCCTGGGCCTCGGCTCGCTCTTCCGGGAGACGGGCCTTCGGCAGCCGTCCTCCTGCCCGCTCGGACCGGGGGCCCCACGGGCCGCTCCGCCTGACCTGTTAGCTTCTATCCACGCCAGCGCTCGGCACGGTATCCGGCACAGGGTAAGCGCTTAACAAATACCGGTTCTTTCTCCCACCTGGACTCGGGGCCCCGTGAGGGGCGGGGACTGCGTCCGACCCGAATGACTTGTATCTCCCCCAGCGCTTGGCACCTAGTAGGTGCTTAATAAACACCCCAATCATCACTCCCCTCTTCCGCCTCAGTTTCTCCTCCCCCGGCGTCGCCTTCAACACCTGCCCCTCGCCCGCGAGAGAGCCGCAAAGGTGAGAGGCTGGAGGGGAGCTCCGTGGACCGAGGCGGGGGATCGTTAACGAACCGTACCCACTCAGCCGCTGAACGAGTAGGTACAGTTCTGTGGCCGAACTGTCCGTTCCCAGCGCTCGGCCCGGCGCTCCGCACATAGTGAGCGCTCACTAAATACGATCGAAGGAAGGAACGGTATTTAGGGGGCGCTTACTACGTGCGGGGGGCTGTGCCGAGCGCCTGGGAGGGGACGGTGCGGCCGAGTCGGTGGACGCCCTCCCCGCCCGTAACCGGCCCGCAGGGTGGAGGGACCGCAAGCGGCGCCGACCCTGTGCAGAGCACTGGGCCGAGCGCTCGGGCGAGGAGGACGGAGTTGGGAAGACGATCCCGGCTCCGCCACTCGTCAGCCGTGTGACCGCGGGCGAGTCACTTGTCTGGGCCTCGGTTCCCTCATCTGGAAAACGGGGATTGCGAGCCCCACGCGGGACGACCCGGTGACCCCGTATAGTTATAACGTTGCGATCTGTTAAGCGCTTACTATGGGCCGAGCACCGTTCGTTCAATAGTATTTATCGAGCGCTTACTATGTGCAGAGCACCGTACTAAGCGCTTGGGATGAACAAGTCGGCAACAGATAGAGACGGTCCCCGCCGTCGGACGGGCTTACGGTCTGATCGGGGGAGAAGCGCCGGGGGGGGATACAGGGGCATGGCCCACGTGAGGCTCCCGGGCTTCATCCCCATCTTCCAGACGAGGGAACTGAGGCCCAGAGAAGCGAAGGGACTCGCCCACGGTCCACCCAAGCTGACAAGCGGCGGAGCTGGGATTCGAACTCATGGCCTCTGACTCCCAAGCCCCCGCTCCGTCCGCCGAGCCGCGGGTATCTCCCCCGGCGCTCGGAACAGCGCGCTGCCCAGGGTAAGCGCTTAACGAAGGAGAAGCAGCGTGGCGCAGTGGACGGAGCACGGGCCTGGGAGCCAGGGGCCCTGAGTTCGAATCCCAGCTCTGCCGCCGGGCGACCGTGGGCGAGTCGCTTCGCTTCTCTGGGCCTCAGTTCCCTCGTCTGGAAGATGGGGATGAAGACCGGGAGCCCCACGGGGGACGACCCGATTTCCCCTGTGTCTACCCCGGCGCTTAGAACGGGGCTCGGCCCAGAGTTGGCGCTTAACAACTCCCGACATTATTGAAAAGACCGACATTCTTCTTCTTCTCTGGTGTCGAGGGCTTCCGGGGGCCCTGGCCACGCCCCCTCCCCGTGACGTCGACGGCTCCGCCCCCTCGTGACGTCACCCGCCGGCGCGGCCCCCCCCCCTCCCCTCCCGCGACGTCACCCGCGCCCCGGGCCGGAGCTCCGCCCCCTGCCGACGGCGGGCGCACGTGCAGCCTCCGCCGGCCTCGGGGGCGACTCGCCTTCGGGCGGGAAACGGCGACCCTCAAGCCCCCCCCCTCAGGTAACGGGCGACCCCCCCCCCCCGTCCCCCCCTCAGCCTCCCCTCCCGCCATCGCCTCACCCCGTCACCCTTCCTGCTCCCGCCCGCCTCCCCTTGGGCCTCCCTTCCCGCCCTCCCCTCCCCTCCCCCCCCCCCCGTCACCTTTGCTGTCGCCCCCTCGTCCCCCTGCCCCTCACCCCCTCACCTCTTGTCCCCCTAGACCGTGAGCCCGCTGCGGCCAGGGACGGGCTCACGCTCTCGCCCTCTCCCGAGCACCTAGTCCGGTGCTCTGCGTGCAATAAGCGCTCAATAAATGCCGTGGAACGAGTCCCCTCACCTGTCCTGTCCCCTCCCGCCGTCCCCTCCTGCTCACCCCCTCTCCTCCGTCCTCTCCCATCATCCCCTGTGTCCCCTCCCATCACCCCGCCACCTGTCCTCTGTCCCCTCCTGCCCTCCCCTCCCCCCCTCTGTCCCCTCCTGCCGTCCCCTCATCCCTCTTCCGTCCCCTCCCATCACCCCTCCCATCTCTTCTGTCCCCTCCTGCCCTCCCGTCACCCCCTCTGTCCCCTCCTGCCATCCTCTGTCCCCCCCCATCACCCCACCACCTCTCCTCTGCCCCCTCCTGCCCTCCCCTCACCCCCTCTGTCCCCTCCTGCCATCCCCTCATCTCTCTTCCGTCCCCTCCTGCTCACCCCTCGTCCCCTCCCTCCCCTCCTGTCCCCCCTCCCCTCAACCCCCCCTCCCCTCTCGTCACCCTCTGTCCCCTCCTGCCGGCCTCAGTCCCCTCCCATCACCCACCACCTCTCCTCTGTCCCCTCCTGCCGTCCCCTCACCCCTTCCGTCCCTTCCTACCGTCCCCTCCCCGTCCCCTCCCCTCCTGTCCCCCCTCCCCTCAACCCCCCCTCCCCTCTCGTCACCCTCTGTCCCCTCCGGTCACCCCTTCCCCTCCCTCCCCCCTGCCTCCCGCCCGCCAGGCCGCCCGCCCCCCGACCTCTCCCTCGCAGCCCCCTGCGGCCTCCCTCTCCCCCAACCCGTCTTAACAGGAGGATTCCCCCCCCCCCCCCCCCGCACACCCGTCTTCCCCACCCCCTCCCCGCTCCCCCATCGGCAACGTGTCGCGCAGGGAGGGCGGGAGAAGCAGGTGGCTCGGGCGAAGGCCGAACGAAGGCAGGTATCGGCGCGGAGCCCCATCGCCCTGCCCCCCGTTCCCTTCTGTGCCCCCTCCAGGTGCCCCCGAGACCCCAGGATGGCAGAGGACGACGGGCGGAGGGTCCGCTACCTGGCCGACTTCGGCCGCCCGGTCGGGGGCCCGGCGGCGGGGCGGGCGCGGGTGCTGTGCCACGAGACGGACGTCTACCTCGCCGGCGGGACCGAGTTCGTCTACGTCTACGACCGGGAGGGGAAGCGGCTCCAGGTGAGTAACGGGGGCCGGCCCGTTCCCTCCGGGAATCCAGTGGTCCGGATTAATCATTCCGGCATCTGTTCGGCGCTCGCCACGTGCCAGGCGCCTGCTGAGCGCCGGGGTGGAGACGAGAGAGTCGGGTCGGACCCGGTCCCCGTCCCGCGCGGGGCTCGCGCCCTCGGTCCCCCGTTTTCCAGAGGGGGGAACCGAGGCTCGGAGAAACAGAGCGACCTGCCCGAGGTCAAACGGCAGACTAAGCGAGGAGGGAGCAGGATCTAATCCCCGTTTGGACGGATGACGAAAGCGAAGCAGGGAGGAGCGACGCGACCCGCCCGAGGTCACGCGCCGGTGGAGCCGGGATTAGAACCCAGGGCTTCCGACGCCCGGGCCCACTGCCACCGGGCCACCACGCTCAGTCCGGCGGTCCGCACCGAGTAAGCGCTCGATAAACGCCGCCGACGGACCGGGCGCCTCACCGGAGTGTTCTTCCCTTTCCACATCCCAGGCCGTGTACAGGTTTCCCGACCAAGTCTGGCACCTGGAACTCCTGGCCCTTCAGAGGGAACTGTACGTCCTGTGTGCCCGGAACGGTATTTTCCGTCTCCCCCTGGACCGGCCAACCAGGTGAGAACCCCGGCGGGGGTCTCGGGAGAGTTCGGGGGCGTCCGAGCCCCGGGCGGTGGCGAGGTCCGGAGCGACCCTCCCTCGAGATTCCGAAACTCGGGCCCGTTCACCTTCCCCGCTCCGGCCGACCGGCGGAAAGGCGAGGGTATCGACCGTTCATTTCATCTTACGGCACCCGACGCGCGCGCGCGCGCTGCCGACGTGCCGGGCGCTGTGCCAGGCGCCGGGGTGGATCCGAACTCATCGGGTCGGACCCGGTTCCGGCCCCACGGGGGTGGGGATCCCGGTCCTCGTCCCCATTTTCCAGAGGAGGTCACCGAGGCCCCGGGGAAGGGAAGCGGCTTTCTCGAGGTCACACAGACGAGTGGCGGAGCCGGGACTAGATCCTCCCACCTTCTGGCCTTGGCCATTCCTTTTCTTCTGGGGGCGTGGGTGGGTGTTTTCCACCCACTCTTGGCTGACTCTAGTGGGCGGGTGGGTGTGTGAGATTTCGGCTGACTCTAGTGGGTGTGGGGGACGTGGACCGTGAGCCCCGTTGCCGGTTCGGCCTCTCCGAGCGCTTAGTACGAGGCTCCGCACCCAGGAAGCGCTCAATAAATAGGGTGGAATTGAACCCCTCTCTGCCGGCGGGGACGGGGGGGCTCCCGGGGCCTCCCCCGACGGCCTCCCCCCGCTGTCCCGCAGGTGGGCGGCCGGTGCCGGCGGAGGAGAAGGCCGCGACGACGGCGAGGAGGAGGCGGCGGCGGGCGTGGCGGCGGTCGGCCCCGAGGCCCGCGTACTGGCCGACCCCGCCCTGTGCGCCTTCGCCGTCCTGGCCGCCGACGGCGGCGGCCTCGTCACCCTGGCCCCGGGCCCGGCCACGTGGACCCTGAGCCTGTTCGAGCTGCCCCTGCCGGCCCCCGGCCCCCGGCCCCCGACCCCGGCGGGCCGGGTGGTCTTCCCGGCGGCCGGCGGCGACCCCCGGAAGCCCCCCGCCCCGCGTTCTCTCCCCGTCCTGTGCTGCGTCTCCCCGCCGGGCGGGGCGGGGGGCCCGCGGCCGACCGAGGCCCTGTGGGGCCTCCTGTCCGGCGGGAGCGGGGCCGCCGCCGCCGTCCTGTGCGGGCTCCCCGACGGCCGGCTGTGCCGCGTGGCCCTGCCCGCCCCGCCCGCCCCCGGGGACCCCGTCCGCCTCCTGCACCGCCTGGAGGAGCCGGTGGCCTTCGTCGGCGCCCTGAGGACCGCCGGCCCCGGGGGGCCCGGGCTGGACTGCGTGGTGGCCGTCGGACACGGCGGCCGGGTGACGGCCCTCAGGGCCGGGGAGGCCGGAGTCCCGGAGCTGCGGGACTACCGGCTGCCGGGCCCCGTCCTCTGCGCCGCCTGCGGGGCCGGGAGCCGCCTCTACGTGGGCACGCGCTCCGACCTGGCGGCCGTGGACCTGGCGGCCGGGGCCGGAGGCCGCCCCCCGGGGCCCGGCGAGGTCGGGGACCCCCCGGCCGGCCTGCCTCCCGTCCTGGCGCCCGCCGGCTTGAGGATCTGCGGCGCGGTGACCCTGGCCGTGTCCGCCGGGGCGCCGGAAGGTAGGAGGCGGGCCGGGGCTGGGCCGGGGGCCTGAATACCGTTGGGAGATGGCCGGGGCGGTGGGGAAGCGGGAGGGAAAGGTCCCGGCTCATTCGAGCGGCCGGGTGACTTTGGGCGGGTCCTCGAACTTCTCTGGGCTTCAGTTCCCTCATCCGGAAAATGGGGATGGAGGCCGTGAGCCCGACCCGATGACCTCATGTCTATCCCGGCGCTTAGAACGGTGCTTGGCGCAGAGTAAGCGCTTACCAGATACCGTCGTCGTCCTCATGCGGTCAGTCTGTGGTATTTATTGAGCTCTTACCGTGTGCGGAGCGCTAGACTAAGCGCCTGGGGGAGGACGATAGAACGGAAGCAGCGTGGCCCAATGGGTGGAGCCCGGGCCTGGGAGTCTGGGATCTGGGTTCTGATCCTAACTCCGCCACTCGTCTGCGGGTGGGCAAGTCGCTTCCCTTCTCTGGGCCTCAGTTCCCTCATCTGTAATATGGGGATGAAGACTGGGAACCCCATGTGGGGCAGGGATTGGGTCCAACCCAACTGTATCTAATAACGGTAATAATAGCAATGCAAGCTGTGTGACTTTGGGCAAGGCCCTTAACCTCTCTGGGCCTCAGTTGCCCCTTCTGTAAAATGGGGATTAAGAGTATGAGCCCCGCCTGAGACCGGGACTGGGTCTGACCTGATTCCTTGGTATCTTCCCCGGCGCTTAGAACGGTAAACGCTTAACAAGTACCGTGATTATTGTCATCGTCGCCGACGGCGCCCCTTCCCTCCGTCCTCCAGGCGAAGTCGAACTGTTGGCGTTGTCGGTCGAGGGCCGGCTGATGATCTGCCGTTTGGGTCCGGGGGAGTCCGGGGGGCCCGAGGAGACTCGGCCCGCGAGGGGGACGGTGGCCCGGTCGGGACAGAGGATCAGGGACCTGCTTTCCGGCATCGGCAACGTCTCCGAGAGGTAGGTGGCCCGGCGGAAATGAATGCCCCCCCACCCCCCGTCAGAAAAACCGTAGTCTTTGCCTTCCCGGCCCACCCCTCCCCCCGACCTCTGGGACCTGCAGCCTAGCGGGTAGAGCCCGGGCCCGGGCTTCAGAAGGACCTGGGTTCTCATCCCGGCTCCGCCACTCCTCTGCTGGGCGACCCCGGGCAAGTCACTTCTCTGGGCCTCAGTTCCCTCGTCTGGAACACAGTTACGGTATTTAAGCGCTTACTCGGTGCCGGGCACTCTACTGACTGCTGGGGTGAGAGAAAGAGGAAGGAAGAAAGAGAGGGAAAGAGAAGAGAAGGAAATAAAAAAAGGAAAGAGGAAAAGCAAGAGGAAGGAAGAAGGAAAGAGAAAAAGGAAAAGAAGGAAAGAGAAAAAGCAAGAGAAGGAAAGAAAAGGAAAGAGAAAAAGAAAGGGAAAGAGAAAAAAGAAGGGGGAAGGAAAAAGAAAGAGAGAAAGATAAAAGGGAAAGAAAAAGCAAAAGAAGGGGAAAGAGGAGAAGAAAGAAAAAAGGAAAGGGAAAAAACAAGGGAAAGAAAAAGCAAAAGAAGGGGGAAAGGAAAGAGAAAAAGAAAGCAAAAAGAAAAGGCAAGGGAAAGAAAAAACAAAAGGAGGGCGAAAGGAATGAGAGAGAAAAAAAGGAAAGAAGGCAAAAGAGAACGAGAAAAGGAAAGAGAGAAAGCGAGAAGAGAAGGCCGTTCCCCGGTGAGCAGGCCCCCGGGGGTGTGAGAGGGTGAGCGGGTGTTGCGGTTTGGGGGCTTTAGCAGCGGGCCGGGGGCCGGGGGGGCCGGGGGGGCCGGGGGGGCCGGGGTTCTCATTTGGGCTCCGCCGCTTGCTTGCCTTGGGAACTTGAGCGCCCTCCCCGTCCCCGTCCCCTCAGAGAGCGTTCCCTGAAGAAGGCGGAGGAGCAGAGGAACCGGGCCCTGGCGGGGCTGAACGAGGCCCTGAACGTGAGCTGCGCCCTCCTGGGCGGGCCCCGGGACCCCCGGCCCATCGGCTGCACCATCCGCGCCGCCTGGACGCCCCCGGGGGCCCTCGCCGCCGTCTGCGTCCTGCACAACGCCGGCGCCTTCGGCCTGGACCGCGGCTGGACCCTCTGCGTCCGGCTGGTCCCCGCGGCCCGCCCCCTGGACGGGGGACCCCCCGGCCCCGCCACCTACTCCGTCCCCCTGGGCCCGCTGGCGCCCGGCGGGCGCAGGGAAGTCACGCTGCCCCTGGCCCCGGACCCCGGCCGGCCGCCCGCCCTGCCCGTCACCGTCTCCTGCTCCCTCTTCTACGGCCTCGGGGCCGGGCCGGGCCCCGCCGACCCCGCGCCCGGCCGGGAGGGCGTCTGCCTGCCGCTCGGCCGACACTCGGTGGACATTCTGCAGTGCCTCCGCTTCCCCGGCCCGGCCCCGGCCCCGGCCCCCGGCCCGGCCCCCGACCCCGTGGACGCCTTCCTGGGCGGGGCGCGGGCCGAGCCCCTCGTGGCCCGCTCCGCGCCGCCCTCCGTGGCCACCCTCAAGGTGTCCTCCCGGCTGCTGAGGGACGCCCTGCGGGACCGCTGCCCCGGTCGGTAACGCCCGCTCCCCCTCCCCGGCCGGGACGCGGGGGTCACCCCTTCCTAAACCACCGGCGATATGCGTCATTAGGTGCCGGGCGCTGTACTGAGCCCCGGGGCGGGGCCCGGGATACAAGCCGGTCGGGTCGGTCGCCCGGCTTCTCCTCCCGCCCCCGCCTCTCGTCAGCTGTGTGACTGTGGGCGAGTCACTGCACTTCTCTGGGCCTCAGTTCCCTCGTCTGGAAAATGGGGCTGGAGACCGGGAGCCCCCACGGCGGACAGGGACCGTGTCCAACCCGACTAGCTTGGATCCACCCCAGCGCTCGGACCACTGCCTGGCACATAGTGAGCGCTTAACAGATACCGTGAGAAGCCAAAAAACAGTCCCTGTCCCCCGTGAGGCTCACGCTCTTAATCTCCGTTTTCCTAATGAGGGAACTGAGGCCCGGAGAAGTGACTTGCCCAAGGTCACACAGTGGCCTGGTTGGGGTTAGAACCCCCGACTCCCGGGCTGTAGCCACTAGGCCACGCTGCCTTCCAGTCGGTCACTCAGCCGTCTTAATTGAGCGCTCACTGTGTGCAGAGCGCTGGACCGGGCGCTTGGGAGAGTCCAACGCTGCAATAAACCTGCTGCCTCTGCTCCCGCGCGCCGGGCGGCGGGGAGGGGCGGCGGGCGGGAGGGGAGACGGTTTCCGCAAAGCTTCCCCTCCCCCCGGGGGCTCTTGTGAGTCCAGTGCTCTGCACGCAGTAAGCGCTCAATAAATACGACTGAACTTGCCCAGCCCCGAAGGTCCGGCGGTCCCCTCCGCCGGGAGAGCCGGACCGGGCCGTCGGAGGGGACCGCCTCGGGGGCCGAAGGCGGCGGGCGCGGCCCGCCGTGGCGTGACTCGGTTTCCCTCTCTCTCTGCGGGCCCGGGCCCCCCCTCCCCCCACAGAAGCCCCCCTGTGCTGCGGCACCCTCAGGTGGCTGCTGGCGGAGAACGGCGCGGCGGACGCGGTGAGGACCCGGGCCGTGTCCGCGGTGCGGGCGGCGGCCCCCGACGGGAACGACGTCCACCTCCTCGTCCGAGAGGCAAGGGAACGGTCCGGCCGAGAGCCGGACCGGCCGGGGAGGGGGCGTCCGGCCGCGGGGACGACAAGGGGAGCGATCCGGCGGCTGCTCCGGGGGGCGGGGGAGGCGGTCGGCACGATCCCGGCCCTCGGGGAGCCGACGCTCGGGCCGGGCGCGGGGCGCTGGACCGAGCACTTGGCGGATTCCAGTGATGATAACTGTGATATCCGTTAAGCCCTCACTACGTGCCAGGCACTGTACTGAGCGCCGGGGTGGGGACAGGCGAGTCGGTTCGGAGACGGTCCCCGTCCCCTGTGGGCCTCCCGGTCGTCGTCCCCCTTTTCCAAATGAGATCGCTGAGGCCCAGAGAAGTGAAGTGACCTGCCCAGGGTCACACAGCGGATCGGTGGCGGAGCCGGGACCTGAACCCAGGTCTTTCCGCCGCCCGGGCCCTAACCCCCGGGCGCTTGACGGGCGCCTCCCCGGCCGTGACAGGTGGCGGTGACGGAGCTGTGCCCGGAGGGCCCCGTCGCCGCCGTGGAGATCCGGATGGAGAGCTCCACCCTCGCCAACCTCTGCCGCCTCCACCACGCCGTCGTCCAGCGCTTCCGGGTACGGACGGTCGTCGTCGTCCTCCCCCCGCCGGGACGCGAGAGGGGAAGAGGGGACGGGAGGAGGAGCCGGGGGAGGGGAAGAGAGGGAGGGGAGGAGGGAATGGGAAGGGAGGGGAGGAGGGGGAAGAAGGAGAGGGGAAGGAATGGGAGGGGAGAAGGAAAAGGAGAGGGAGTGGGACGGGGGGAAGGAATTAGGGAGGGGAGGAGAAGAGGGAGAAGGGATGCGAGGGGAAGCCGGGGGCCCTCGGTCAGCCGGCCGAGCTCCGGGGGGCTCCACCCCCCCCCCCCCGCTTCCCGACTCTCCTCCTCAACCCCCCCACTGTCCGGCCCCTCCCCGGCCCAGGCCTCGGTGATGGACGGAGCGGGCCGGGGCCCCGGCCCGCCTCCCCTCCGCCTGCACCCTCTGCGCCAGATCCACAGCAACCACGAGGTGAGCGCCGGGACCGCCCCCCCCCGACGCCCTCCCCCGAGACCCCCGAGCCTCCCCTCCCAACGGCACCGCCCCCGGAGCCCCCAAACTCCCCGCGCGCGGATACGCTACCGCACGCTCCTCCCCACCCCAAGTAGCGGCTCGAACGCTACCCGGAGAAGCCCGCTGCCGGCCCGGGCTACCCCCGGTCATATCGGCTGAGCGCTTCCTGTGTGCGGAGCGCTGTTCTAAGCGCTCGGGGGAGTGGAATAGAACGATGTAACGGATGCGTTCCTCGCCCACGACGAGCGGACGGTCTAGAGAAGCAGTTTGGAGAAACAGCCCGGCCTGGTGGCCAGGGCCCAGGAGTCAGAAGGTCATGGGGTCTAATCCCGGCTCCGCCCCTTACCTGCTGTGTGACCTTGGGCCAGTCGCTTCACTTCTCCGGGCCCAAGGTGAAAAGACCACCCCCGAGAGATTGGTCTCTCTGACTTTCGGCTTCTGTTTTTCCCCGCTTCCTCACGCCGCGCACCGCCCGCCGCGTCCCGTTTCGGTCCTCCCCGCTTCCTCACGCCCCCCTCGGTCTCCCCGCCCGCCCCGGGACGCAGATGCTGCTGAAAGAAGTGCGGACCCTGCGCGACCACCCGGGGCGGGAGGACGACGCCGGCGCCGCGGCCGAGAGACTCCTGCGGCTCTACGGGCAGCTGCGCGACCCCAGCCTCATTCTGCTCTGACCGCCGAGACCCGACTCGCCACGGCGGCCGGTTGGCGGGGCCCGCTGGCCCCCGGGCCCTCTGAGAAAGAGCGATGGTCCTCTTTGGTCCACGCGGCCACCGGTGACGATGACTGTGGTATTCGTTCAGCGCTTACTCCGCGCCAGGCACCGTCCTGAGCGCTGCGGTAGATCCAAGCAAATCGGGCTGGGCACGGTCCGTGTCCCACGAGGGGCTCACGCTCTCCCCCTTTTCCGGAGCAGGTCACCGAGGCCCAGGGAAGTGACCCGCCCGGGGTCACACAGCGGACGAGAGGCAGAGCCGGGATGCTGCACGGTTAATAGTCGCTGGGCCTGGGACTCAGGAGGACATGGGTTCTAATCCACGTCGGCTGGGTGACCTTGATCTAAGCGCTGGGGTAATCAGGTTGTCCCTCGTGGGGGGTCACGGTCTCCATCTTCCAGATGAGGTCACCGAGGCCCAGAGACGCGAAGCGACTTGCCCAAAGTCACGCAGCTGGCAGGCGGCGGAGCCGGGATTAGAACCCACGACCTTTGACTCCCAGGCCCGGGCTCCACCCGCCAGGCCACGCTGCTCCTCCCTTAGCAGGATAAACCTGCTGCTTGCCGGTCCCCGCCCCGGGGCCGAAACCGGCAACTGGGCTCCGTGGGCCTCTCTTCCCCGTCCTCCGCAGACCGGTCCGGCCAGCGGCCACGCCGCCTTCGCCCGCCGGGCCGCCGGGGGCATCCTGGACGTCACCCCGTGCCTTCCCGCCGGTGCCGGTCCCTTCCGGGAGGGTTTCCTCGGGAGGATCCCGAGGTGCCAGGACGGGGTTTCCTCAGGAGAAGCGCCAGCGGCGCCTCACGAAACCCTCGCCCCGTCCGGCCCGGGGTCGTCCGAGGATAATCCGGGGGCCGCGGGAGGGGGCTCCCGCTGCGTTTATGCCTTTTTAATATCTCCCACCTCAGGGGAGGCCTCCAGGGATGGAGCGAGCGCTTCTTTGGCCGGTCTCTGGGCCGCCCGTCCCCGGCGGAGGCCGGGTCTGGCAGGACCCGAGGCGGGCCTCCGCCCCGTGCCGGACGTCCTGTCAGTCATTCGGCGGTATTTATTGAGCGCTTACCGCGTGCCGAGCACTGGACTGAGCGCTTGGGAGTGGGCGACAGCGATAAACAGTCACGTTCCCTTGTCTTGTACTACGTGAGCTGGTTGAGGGGGGCCGTCTTTGTTCCCCGGGCTGCGGGAAGGGCCTGTCGAGGGAGAGACCACCACCCTCCGGCGCCGTGACTCACTTTTTTAGGGGGGCGTCTCCCCCAACACCTTCCCACATTGGGTGCTGCTGCGACTCCGTCCCCCCAGAGGCTTCTGGGAGCTGGATTCTGCCTATTTTTTAAACCGTCAGTTTCAGAAGGGGGGTGAGAAAAAAAATAAACAAGCAGAGTGGGATTTTTCCCCGTGCTAAATCGCTGCCTCTAAACTCTCTCTAAATCAGGCACCAGAAAGAATCTTTCTGGTGAACTCGTTCGAACTTCGACTCTCTCCTCCTCTCCCCAGATCTCTCCACCCGCTTGGGCGATGGCGGGAGATGATGATGATAATTATTGTTCGTATTATGTGGCACCCGGAGGATCCATCCCCGGAATTGCAGTTTGGGGGGTTTTATTCCTTTTTCGACGGTATTGGATAAAAGCCTACTGGGTACCGACGCCGTACTAGGCGCCGGGGGGGGGGGGGGGGGTGGTTACAACGTGATCAGGTTGGACACGGTCCCTGGTCCACCCGGGGCCCTCTGCTCTAACGCCCATTTGGCAGACGAGGTCACCGAGGCCCGGAGAAGCGAAGCGAGTCACCGGAGGTCACACAGCCGGCCGGTGGCGGGGCCGGGATTCGAACCCAGGACCTTTCCACTGGGCCGCGCTGCTTCCATCCGGCCTCCAGAGCTCCCGGCCTCCCCCCGTTCGTCATCAACCCACCGCTCTCTTGTTTGTTATTTACTGCTATTGTTGTTCACTGAGCCAGGACCGGGTGCGGAGCACTCTGCTAAGCGCTCGACTACAACGAAGCAGACGAGATCCCTGCCCTCAAGGAGCTTGCGATCTAGAGGAGGAAACGGATCCCAAAATGAATCACAAGCGGGAGAAGCAGTCGAATACGAAGATCCAGATCAATCGATTGTGATTTATTGAGCACTCGCTGCCCGCCGAGCGCTCTACGGGTGCAAGCGGAAAGGGGTCAGGATTCGAACTCATAGGCGACCCGGGGCGGGGGAGATAATATGATTTTCAGAGGACTCTGAAGAGGGGGAGGATGGCGGTCCGGGGCGACGGGGTGAGACGGCAGAAGAGGAGAGATCACCACGTTCTCCAGAGATCCGTGTCGTCTCTCCCCGAACCGGAGTGGACCCCCTTCCCCCGACCTGGGGGCGTCCTGATGATAGTCAGGGGCGGAATCGGGGCGATGGGGAGGAGGACCGGGGGGGCATCCACTAGCTTGTTCCTGCAAGGCGGGGGCGAGTATCTTGTCTCCCTGTTCTGCATCTTCAGCCCCCATAGCCACTCGGCAGCTAATAATGATAACGAGGATATTTGTTACGCGCTCACTAATGTGCCAAGCACTGTACTAAGCGCCGGCGGGCGGGAACGGCGGCCGATGGGGTACCGCGACTAAAGCGGCCGGCGGGCTGAAGCGACCGGCGGACCCTAAGCAGTGCGGCCTAGCGGGTGGAACCCGGGGCCAGGGAGTCGGAAGGACCCGGGTTCTAATCCAGCTCCAGTTGCCGCGTCACCTTGGGCGAGTCGCTTTGCTTCTCTCTGCCTCGGTTCCCTCATCTGGACGGGGGGGGGATGGAGACTGTGAGCCGATTGGCTTGTATCCACCCCGGCGCTCGGTACAGTTGTCTGGAACATAGTAAGCGCTTACCAAATGCAGTCATTATTTTTCCGTGCCTCAGTGTCCGCTTCTATAAAATGGGGACGAAATCATTGTTCTCCCGCCCTCTTAGGTCGTGAATTAAGTTAGGTCGGGAGTCCTATGTGGGGTAGGGACGGTGTCCGACGTGGTTCTTTTGTAACCACCCCGGCGCTTAGCGCAGAGTAAGTGCTCAACAGATATGACAGTGGTTTATTATTAGGTCGGAGACTCTTTTTCTGGGGTGGGAGGTGGGGAGAGCTGAGTCCCCTCCGAGAGGGGGGTCAGAGGGGGGTGGGGAGGGACAAGGGGTCAGAAGGTCGGGGGTCGTGTGGACGGGGCTGGGGGGGAGGGCAGAACGGCCCGGTGGACGCCCCCCGTCCCCGGGCTGGGTTTGGGGGACGGGGCTCTGCCTTGGGGGTCAACGGGGAGATTGTGGGGAGAGGGAGGGAGGAAAGGAAGAATGGAGAGATGAAAGAGGGAGGGAGGAAAGAAACAGGGATGGGAGGAGAAGGAAGGGAGGAAAGAAACGGGGGGATGGGAGGAAAGGGGAGAGGGAGGAAAGAAACGGAGGAAGAAGGGAGAGGGAGGAAAGTAACGGAGGGAAGGGAGGAAAAGGGGGAGGGAGGAAAGGGGTGAGGGAGGAAAAACAGGGATGAAAGAAGGGGAGAGGGAAGGAGGGGGCCAGCGCCCTGTAGACCTCGCTGCCTGCCCGGACCCGGTTGGGGCCGCTGCTGGGAGAGGCTGCTCTTTCTAAGTCCGAGGGAGGAGGACTCGGTCCCCATTTTACGGATGGCTCACTGAGGCCCGGTGAAGCCGAGCGACTCGCCCACGGCCACCCGGCAGACAGGCGGTGGAGCCGGGATTCGGGCCCGGGGCCAGACGTTCCCCGGAATCCTGCGGAAAAGGGCCCCCGCGCACCTCCCGCGAGCGTCTGTGCGTCTCCACGCGTTCGTGTGGGTGTGCTCTGGCAGGCGTGTGGGCCCTGGATACGTCTGGGCCCGTGTGAGGTCTCGGGGAGGGTGGGAGACCGTGTGTGGGGGCGGTCGGAGGGACCGGTGCACGAGCACACGAGGCGGGCGAGTACGTGTGCGCGGGAAAGGGATGAGTGGGCCTGCCCGCGTGTGCCGGGCATCTGTGCCCTCGTCTCCGCGTGTGCGCGAGCGAGGTCCTCGGAAGTACGGGTCCGCGGAAGTGTGTGCGATCGTGTGACTGTGTGCCTGAGGTCCATCGGCGTGCAGGGGACGGCGCGTGAGAAGTCACGTGTGTCATCGTGTGTGTTGACACCCGTGCGACGCCAGCACGGCGCGTGGGAAGTGAGGGCCGCGTGCAGCGAGTGAGCATTCACCTCAGTGCCCGCGCGCGCAAACCCACACGTACACGCTGGGCGTCGAAGGCCTGCCCCGGGCCCGAGCGGCCAACGGAGGGGCGGTGGGCTCCGGGCTGGGCTTCCCGCCCCCTCGCCCCCGCCGTGACCCCCCCCGCTTGCCCTTCGCCCCCGAGTCTGGTCGTTGGGACGGCGATGGTGGTGCGGGGGGGGGAGGCTGAGAGAGAACCCCCGGAGAGAGGACCCCTCCCCAAGCCTCCCGCCGGTGTCGGGGAGCCCCCCGAGAGGGACGAGGCCGGGCCCCGGCAGGGAGCCGGGGCAAGCCGAGCCTCCGACGGGGAGCCCTCTTCGCGCCCGGCGCGCGGGGCGCTCGGGGGGTGTCGGGCGGCGGGCGCTCAGTACTCCCAGAGGGTGGAGCGGGCCAGGGAGTCCCCGTCGGCCCGCAGGGATCCGGAGGGCGCCCCGCGCAGGTATCTGCCGTTCTTGGCCTTGATGGCCATGCGGCCCGCCTCCGGGAACTCGAAGAAGAAATCCTCGGGCCGCTCGCCGTCGCTGCACACGCCGCCGCCGGGGGTCGTGTACCAGAACTGCCCGCCCTGGCCTAGAGGGGACGCCGGCGGGGTCGGGGGAGGGAAAGGGTGACGTCAGGGACCCGTGACCCCCCCAAACCCTACCTCCCCCCCCACTCAGGGTCCCGTCCCCCCCCCCCCAGTCCTCTTCCCTCACCCCCCGCCCCCCGCTCCCCTCCCTCGGAGGGGCCGGGCCCCGGGGTCCCGGGGCGGGCCCACCTCGGATGTGGTAGGCCCCGTCGGCGCAGAGGCTGTGGAAGGCGTCGTAGACGGAGCGGTTGGCGTCCAGCAGGTTGGAGCCGCGGCGTCGGCAGACGAAGCCGTCGCCGCCCCTCAGCACCAGGACCGGCCGGTTGGTCACCTTCATGGTGAACTCCTCGTCCTCCCCTGCGGCACAGCCGCGGCCCAGGCGATTGGGGCGGGAGGGGGGCCGGCCAGGGCCAGACGTAGGCCTCCACGCCGGCCCCGGGCAGACCGGGTCACCGCTCTCCGCCAGCCGAGGCTACGCGGCTCCTCTCCCGCCAGGCCCGGCGTCTCCTTCCTCCCCTCTTTCCTTCCTTCCCTCTCTATCCCTCCCCCCTTTCTCTCCTTCACTCCTTCCCTCCTCCCTCCTCTCTTTCCTTCCCTTCCTCCTGCCCTTCTTCCCGTCATTCCTCTCTTTCTCCTTCCCTCCCTTCTTACTTCCTTTCCTCTTCTCCTTTTTTCCCCTCTTCCTTTCCATTCCCTGTCTCCTTCCCTCCCTCCCTTCTGCCTTCCCTCTTTCTCCTTCTCTTCTTCTCTTTCTCCTTCCCTCCCTTCCTCCTCTCATCTTGCTTCCCTTCCTCTTTCTCCTTCCCTCCTTCCTTCCTCTTCCCTTCCTCTTTCTTCCCTCGCTTCTTCCTTTCTTTCTTCCTCTCTCTCCTTCCCTCCCTTCTTCCTTCCTTTCCTTTCCCTAGATCCTTTCCTCCCTTTCCTTTCCCCCCCCTCCCTAAATCCTCGCCCCGGCCACCACCACCCCCGGCCGCAGAGGGGGCTTGCCTCACCCACAGAGCCGCTGACAGCCGCCAGCTGCCCGTTCTTCTTCGTGCAGACGTAGCGTCCGTTGCTGGCCTTGAGGGCCACACGCCGGCCCCTCCACTCAATCTCGAACATCGTATTGGCAGCTCTGCGGGCGGGGGGGGGGGATTGCAGTTTGGGGGGAGGGGTCCTCAGGCCGGACCCCCACCCCCAGGGAGAGAGGTGGCGCCCACCCCATCTCCCGGAGCCCCCCCGATCCCACCTCCTCCTCGGCCTCAGCACCAGAGTCTGACCGAGACCAGGCCCACCCAAATCCGGGGTCCCTCCGGATGACCCCCGCCCGACCCCAGCGGCCGGGAGGAGGCGGGGACCCTCACAGTTGTGTGGCAGTAGACTGGATGCCCCCGTGGGCGACCAGCGTCCAGTAGTTCCCGGCGACGGAACGGAAGCTACGCTTCTTGGTCTCCGGGTCGATTTGCATCTGGAAGGTCTCCAGGTCCAGCTCCTCGTCCTGATTCGCCGAGACGTTGACGCCTGGAAGGGGGTGGGGGAGGTGGGGAGGTCGTGGGGGGGTTTCCGGGCTCCGGAATTCCCGGGGGTGGGGGGGGGGGTCCGTCTCCCCGACCCCCACCCTCCCGGAGGCCGGCGAGTTGGGGTGAGGATGGAACGACCGGCCTCCCCGGACCCGATCGTCTGGACCGTGGGATAGGAGCCGTAGCGAGAGAGGTCCCGCTAATGATAACGGTATTTGTTGAGCGCTTCCTAGGTGCCAAGCGCTGTCCTGAGCGCTGGGAGGGATACGAGGTCATCGGGTCGTCCTCCGGTCTTCATCCCCATTTTGACAGATGAGGGAACCGAGGCCCAGAGAAGCGAAGGGACTCGTCCGAGCTTCCCCAGCAGTCAAGTGGCGGGAGCCGGGGTTAGAACCCGGGTCCTCCGACTCCCGGGCCCGAGCGCTTTCTACTAGGCCACGCCGGTTCGGGTTATTGTTCCAGTGTCCTCTCCCGAGCGCTTAACACAGTGCCCTGCACACCGTAAGCACTCAGCGAATACGATCGACCGACGGGGCCGGGGACTGTGCTAACACACATCGAAGGGAACGGGAGAACAAGCGTTTAATCCCCGTTTCACGGAGCGGGAAACCGAGGCCCGGAGAGGTTGCGTCTCGCCCGGGGCCACGCGGCGGGCGGAGGGCGAAGCCTGGATTCGAACCCGGCCCTCCCGTCTCCCAGCCCCGGGCTCTTTCCACTGGGCCTCGGTGTTGGTTGAGCTCCCACCGGGCACGGCACACTGTGCTGAGCGTTCCGAAATTGCCGCCTCTCTCCGCTGATGGCGGTGGAGGAGGAGGAGGTATTTTAATTCCGTCTTCTCCCCCCCCACCCACAGCCTTTCAGCGGCAGAAATGGGACCTTTTGTAGCCATTCTGCCAAGAAAACCTTTCAAAGCAGTCGCCCTTCCCGCTTCTCCGGAAAACCAAGATGTTATAATGATAATGTTGGTATCTGCTAAGCGCTTACTATGTGCAGAGCACTGTCCTAAGCGCTGGGGGAGACACGGGGGAATCGGGTCGTCCCACGTGGGGCTCACGGTCTTAATCCCCGTTTTCCAGATGAGGTAACTGAAGCACGGAGAAGTGAAATGACTTGCCCACAGTCACCCAGCTGACAAGCGGCAGAGCCGGGATTTGAACCCATGACCGTCCTCCAGTCTGGACAGAGACCCGAGCTGAGAAATATCTTAGGTTTCAAAGCGCGATGACGTGGTTTTGAAAAGAGAAGCAAACGTTTCATTGCTTAGTTTGCTAAGAGAAGCAGGATGGCCTCGTGGCAAGAGCCCGGGCCTGGGAGTCAGAGGACCTGGGTTCTCATCGCGACTCCGCCCCTTGTCTGCTGTGTGACCTTGCCCAAGTCACTTCACTTCTCCGGGCCTCAGTTCCCTCCTCTGGAAGATGGGGATGAGGACGGCGAGCCCCACGTGGGACAACCTGATCACCTTGTATCTACCTCGGCGCTTAGAACAGTGCTCGGCACATAGTAAGCGCTTAACACGTACCGTTATTATTATAAGTTGCAAAGCAAGAAGACGCGAAATCACTTTAGAGAATATTTTGAGAGCGTTTTTGAAAAATGAGCGCTCCGAGGGAGAAGCAGCAGGGGCTGGTGGGCAGAACCCCGGGCCTGGGAGCCGGAAGGTCACGGGTTCTAATCCCGGCGCTGCCACTTGTCTGCTGGGCGACTTTGGGCAAGTCATTTCACTTCTCTGGCCTCAGTTCCCTCATCTGTAAAATGGGGATTGAGACTGGAAGCCCCATGTGGGACAGGGACTGGCTCTAGACTAACTGGTATCTACCCCAGCGCTTAGTACGGTCTCTGGCACATAGTGCTCAGCGTAGCTTTAGTGGATAGAGCACTGGCCTGGGAGTCAGAAGGACCTGGGTTCTAATCCCAGCTCTGCCACTTGTCTGCTGTGAGACCCTGGGCCAGTCACTTCACTTCTCTGGATCTCAGTTCCCTCATCTGGAAAACGGGGATCGAGACTGCGTCTAAGCGGGTTAGGTTGATTCTGCCCCAGCGCTTCATACGGTGTCCGGCACCATAGTAAGTGCTTAACAAATGCCATTTAAAAAAAAAAATCCAGAACCTGCTGCTGTCTGGTTTTTGGTTAAGAGCTTACCATGCGTCAAACGCTGTTCTAAGCGCTGGGGTGGGCACAGGTCGATTAGTCCGGGACTGATCCCTGTCCCGCATGGGGCTCACAGGAGGGAGAACAGGTATTTAATCCTCTTTTAACAGTTGAGGAAACTCGAGGCGCCGAGAAGCCAAGTGACTTACCCAAGGTCACACAGCAAGCAACCGGCGGACCCGGGATTAGAACCCGGGTCCTCCGACGCTCCCCTGGGCCACCCCCGCCCCGGTACCTTCCGCCCCCTGCCAAACAATCCTTCCTAATTGGGCTGTTAACCCGATTAGGGGCGAGCTGAGCGGCCGGGCTCGCTCTCTGTGGCCCAGACGCCCCTATTTATAGCGCGACCGAGGACGTCACCCTCCGTAAGCGGCTTGCCGGACCCAGCGGGAGCTCTGCCCCGGCTCCGTGGACGCCCCGGGGGTCCCCGGGGGGGGGGGGGGGGTCGAGGGCTGGGGGTCTGACCAATCTCGGGGGTACGGCCTGGCGCGGCCTAGTAGGTAGAGCCCAGACCCGGGAGTCAGAAGGTCGTGGGTTCTAGTCCCGGCTCCTCCACGTGTCTGCTGTGTGACCTTGGGCCAGTCACTTCCCTTCCGTGACCTCATCTGTAAAACGGGGATGGAGACCGTGAGCCCCGCACGGGACAGTTTGATTACCTCGTATCCACCCCAGCGCTTAGAACGGTGCTTGGCACATAGTAAGCGCTTGACACATACCGTCGTTATTATTATTATTATTATTATTCTCTGGGCCTCAGTTGCCTCATCTGTCAACTGGGGATGAAGACTGCGAGCCCCATGTGGGACGGGGACAGTGTCTGCCCGGATCTGTCCGTATCCCCCGCGGTGCCTAGCGCGGTGCCTGGCACGCAGTAAGCGCTTGACAAATACCACCGTTATTGCTATTATCGCAGCAAGCGCTCGATAAATACCGTTAATCGATCGATGGATTGATTCCAGAGCCGGGCTGGTGGGTGGGATCGGGCTGGGCGGGGGAAGACCAGCAAGGGCTCGGGGCGCGAGGAAGGCGGGGCAAGGAGGATCGGGGGAAGGGGTGCTGTCGGGGATAGGGAGACCCCCACACCTAATAATAATAATAACGATGGTACTTGTTAAGTCCTCGCTACGTGCCGGGGGCCGTACTAAGCGCCGCGGCGTATGCACCTCAGGAGATGCCCTCGGCGGGCCACGGGCCGCCGTCCCGCGCCTCCTTCTGAGGCAAGCGGCGGCCCCCGTCACCCCCGGCCGGGGCCCGTTTCCATGCCGACCCCCCGGCAAAACGCAGAACATCCTGGGAGGATGGCTCGGGGCCAGGCCCGGCAGCACCGAGCAGCGGGACAGATGCCCGATCGTCGCGTCCCACCCGGGCCTCGCCGGCTGAGGAGGAGGGGGGACGGGGACCGGCCGTGGAGTCCCGGGCCCGGGAGTCGGGGGACCTGGGCTCTTCATCCCGGCTCCGCCACTTGTCGGCACCTCGCTCCTCTGGGCCTCGGTGACCCCCGCCGGGAAGGGAGGCGACGACTGGGAGCCCTACGTGGGACGGGGACCGGGTCCTACCTGATTAGCTTCGATCTCCCCCAGCGCTTAGAACGGTGCCTGACACACGGTCGCGCGCGCGCTCAACAGACACCGCCGTCGTCATCATCAGGTGGGACGCGGCCCCCGTCCCGAAAAGCGGGAGGGAAATCAGATATCGAATCCCCATCTGACAGGTAAAGAAACTGAGGCCCAGAGGGGAGAGATGACTCGCCCTAGGTCGACCGGGAAGCCGGTGGATTAGAATAATGACGATAACGATTACAGCGATGATCGTGGTGACCGGGGCGTTGGTCACCTGTGCGCCGGGCACGGTACTAAGCCCAGGGTGGATCCAAGCCGATCGGGTGTCCCACGTGGGGCTCCCGGCCTCCGTCCCCGTTTTTCCAGATGAGGTAGCCGAGGCCCGGAGAAGCAGAGCGACGCGCCCGAGGTCACCCGGCAGACAAGCGGCCTCCCGCCTCCCGGGCCCGGGCCCTCCCCCCCCGGGCGGCCCGTTTTCCGCGGCCGGGACGTCGTCTTCTTCCGCCGTCCGTCTCCCCGGTTTAGACCGTGAGCCCGCGGCCGGGCGGGGACGGTCTCTATCTGTTGCCCGACTGAAGCCTCCAGGCGCCCGGTCCGGCGTTCCGCACACGGGAAGCGCTGGGTAAACGGAACGAGGGAACGAGGACCCACCTTGGCGGATGGAGACGTATCGGCGATTGGAGGCCACGAACACCACCTGGGGGGGGCTGTCCTCGAGCACGAAGAGCCGGTCCTTGCCCGGCCTGGCTCCGCGGCCGGCCTTCAGGGCGCCGGCGGGCCCGGTGGGCGTGAGGTAGCGTCCGCCGCCGTCCTTGAAGGCCAGCCGGCCGGCCCGGAGCTCCAGGGTGTAGCGGGCCCGGGGCTCGGCCTCCCGGACCAGCCTCCCGTCCTGCCTCAGGTAGCGGCCGTCGCAGGTCCTGAGGCAGTACTGGGGGTCCCGGAAGACCAGGGTCAGCAGGGCCCCGACGCCCCAGGGGGCGTCCCCGTCGGCGGTCACCTCGTCGCCCAGGGGGCCCAGCCGGACGTAGCGCCGGCGGCTGACGCTCAGCAGGTGGGCCTGAGGGTGGGCGGCCAGGTGGACGGTCCAGAGCTCGGCCGCCGTGACGGCCGGGGCGAAGCAGGACAGCCGGTCCTCCGAGCCGCCGAAGAAGCGGCCGTGGGGCTCGGAGCGCAGGGCCCAGCGGCCGTCGGGCTGGGCGGCCACCAGGAAACGCTGGTCCGGGCCGGGCCTGTCCGCCTCGCAGGACACCCGCCCGTCCGCCGACGCCCCCAGGTAGCGGCCCAGGTGGCTCCGGAGGAAGACGGCCGCCGCCGGGCCCGGGGCCTCGTCCTGCTCCAGGGTCCAGAGCTGCTTGCGCTTCAGGCTGGGGGCCGAGGCGTTGACTTTGAAGCCGAAGTTCTCCGCCGTCAGGTAGCGGTGCTCCGCGTTGATCAGCCCCAGCTGGAACCTGGGCGTCCGGCGGAGCCCGTTGGTCGGCATGGCCGGGGCGGGGAGGACCGGGGCGGGACCCTCCCCGCCCCGGTCGCACCGTCCGGTTCCGGTCGCCTCAACCGGGGACCCTCATCGGGGTCCTCCGACCGCAGCGCCCGTGGGGGGCTCGCTCTCCCGTGGCCAGATCCGCCCTGGCCCGCCGGCTGCCGCCTTCCGCCTCCGCTCTCCCCGGCTCTAACGCCCGGCTCCCGGCGGGTCCGGCGGGAGGCTGAGGTGGAAAACCATCGGGGAACCCGATCTCGCCCCGGCCCCTCCCCGCGCCCGGATACAGTTACTCGCTTCTGTGACTCCCGGCCCGGCCCGTCGGGCCCCGCTGAGCTCCTTAGCGATTAGCCGCCTCTTTATTGGTTTAAACCTTCATCCTTCCTCCCGCCCCGGCGCCCTCGTCTCCGCCATCTGCCCGCCCCCCCGGCCCCCAGATCCTCCACCGCCCCCCGCACCCGACAGAATCTGCCGAATCCCTCGCTCGCTCGGGGTTGACTGGGGGTGAAGCAGCCACGGGAAGCAGCGTGGCCTAGTGGGTAGAGCCAGGGCCTGAGAGTCAGAAGGACCTGGGCTATTCTTATTGGTAGTAATAATGATAACGTGGTACTCGCTAAGCGCTCACTATGCATCGAGGGCTGCTCTCTCTAACGCTCGTCCTCTCGCCGCACGTCCATCTCGTCTATCTCCCCGCTGACCCCTCTTGCCTAGGTCCCGCCTCTGGCCGGGAACGCTCCTGGTATAAGAGTAATTAATGATGATAATTATGGTACTTGTTGAGCGCTCACTATGTGCCAGGCACCGCTCTGAGCCCCGGGGGAGGTACAAGGTAATCAGGTGGTCCCCCGTGAGACTCGCCGGCTTCATCCCCATTTTACAGATGAGGGAACTGAGGCGCGGAGAGGTGAAACGCTTGCCCGAAGTCACCCAGCTGACAAGCGGCGGAGCCGGGATTAGAACCCACGACCTCTGACTCCCAAGCCCGGGCTCTCTCCGCTGAGCCGTGCTGCTTCTAGAGACTCTAAGCTCCCCCCTAGACCTTAAGCTCACAGGGAGCAGAGAACGTGCGTCCCAACTCTGTTATATCGTACTATCCCTAATGCTCAGTACAGTGCTCTGCACAGAGTAAGCGCTCAATAAATACCATCGATTGATTGACAGGGGCCGTGTCCCTAACCCTTTCCTTCCTCCTCATCGGTTTCCCGCCCCTCCCCGAGAAGACGGAACTCATCCACCCCGTACACACCCAACCCCCACCACACACCACACACTCTTTCCCTCTCGGCCCAGCTCCAGGGTGAATAATAATAATAATTGTAATCATCCATTAAGCGCTCGCCACGTGCCAGGCACTGCACTAAGCGCTGGGGTGGAGACGAGCTAATCGGGTGGGACCCAGTCCCCGTCCCACCCGGGGCTCAGAGTCTTAATCCCCGTTTTACAGAGGAGGGAACAGAGGGCCAGAGACGGGAAGTGACTCGCCCAAGGTCACCCAGCAGACAAGGGGCCGAGCGGGGATGAGAACTCAGGTCCTTCTGGCTCCCGGGGCCCGGGCTCTACCCACCAGGCCGCGCTACTCACCTGTAAAATGGGGGTGAAGCCCGTGACCCTAAGCAGCGCGGCCTAGACGGTAAAGCCCGGGGCCTGGGAGTCAGAGGACGTGGGTTCTAATCCCGGCTCCGCCACTTTGTCAGCTGGGTGACTTTGGCCAAGTCACTTCCCTTCTCTGGGCCTCAGTTCCCGCCTCTGGAAAATGGGATGAAGCCTGTGAGCCCCACGTGGGACAACCCGATGACCCTGCATCTCCCCTGAGCGCTTAGAACAGTGCTTGGCACATAGCGAGCGCTTCCCAAATACCATGATTATTATTATTATTATTCAAACACAAAAGAGACCGCATCCCGCTGTCCATCCCGGTTTCATCAAACAGTCCGTCCAGTCCAACACAGAGGATTAGGTGGAAGTGACCGCGGGGTCGCCCGCGGTCCCGCGGTCCCCACGCCTAGGTCCGGCCACTCCCCGGACGCTTTCGCCCGGGCACACGCCTCCCCGGCCTCTCTCAGGAAACGCTTCCTTCCTCCGGATTTCTGGGGGCCGCTGGATGCGCGGGGACTGGGCTCTCCGTCCTCCGGCCGACGGACTTCCCTGGGAGGAGGGAGGGAGGTTTCCGGCCTCTGCCGGACTTCAGCCCGGGACCGCTGAACGGGGTCCCCTTTCCCGAGGAGGGATTCAAAATGGCGGCCGCCAGCGAAGCCGGCCAAGGAGAGGCTGGGAAGCTTCCCCTCGGGCTGGGAGGGAGCCAGACTCCGTGACGCCCCCCACCCGGGGGACAGTCCCTTCAAACATAATAATTACGGTATCTTTTAAGCGCTCACTATGTGCCCAGCACCTCCACGGGGGCCAAAGGGGACGCCGGCCCCGTTACGGCGAGGGCGACTCACGCTGCCGTGAACCGGGCCGAGCCGACTCGATCCACCACCGAGAAAGGGCCGGGAAACCCTCGGGGGCGGTTTGAGTCGCTGGGTGTGCCCCGTTCTCCTCAGGCGCCCCCCGAACCCCCTCTTCCTCCACCTCAGATCCTCCCCGCCGCCCCGGACTCTGATTTCTCCCGGGCCTCGGCTCCGCTCCTCTGGCAGATCCGTCTTCCTCAGGCCCGGGCGCCAACGTCCTGCCTGAAAATAGGTTCCGGGGGATTGGTTGCTTAATGATTTTTTCATGTCGGAGTTCTCGCTTTCCTCCGCGGGTCCCCTTACATTCCGTCGCTGCCGGAGCTTCTCTTACGGAGCCGGGGGTCGTCTTACTGGTCCGGCGCGCGGCCTACGTCCGGACGCTGAAATGTACCGAGGCCTAGCCCTGGAATGCGGGTGGGAGAGAGCGGAGGTTTCTTCCCGTCGCTTCGGGAGCCCGGCTCTGACGCCGAGAGAAACCCACGTTTCGACTCTGGGCTCTTTTTTTGTATTTGTTAAGCGCTTACTAGACCTCAAGCGCTGTACTAAGCGCTGGGGAGGATCCAAGCTAATCGGGTTGGACACCGTCCACGTCCCACCTGGGGCTCGCTGTCTTCATCCCCATTTTACGGGTGATCTAACTGAAGCACAGAGGAATAACAATAATAATAAATGATGATGGTCTCTGTTAAGCGCCGACTGTGTGCCAGACACTGTACTAAACGCTGGGATAGAGCCAAGCTCATCAGGTCGACAGAGCCCCTGTCCCACGTGGGGCTTCCGGTGTTCATCCCCGTCTTACGGATGAGGGAACCGAGGCCCAGGGGAAGTGAAGTGACTTACCCAAGGTCCCACAGCAGGCGCGTGGCGGAGCCGGGAATGAGAACCCGGATCCTAGAACCCCGGTAAGCGCAGCATGGCTCAGCGGCCAGAGCCCGGGCTTGGGAGTCAGAGGTCAAGGGTTCTAATCCCGCTCTGCCGCTTGTCAGCTGGGTGACTGTGGGCAAGTCACTTCACTTGTCTGTGCCTCACTGGCCTCATCTGGAAAATGAGGATTAAAACTGTGAGCCCCACATGGGACAACCTGATCACCTTGTATCCCTGCCCCCCCACCCCCCGCGCTTAGAACAGTGCTTTGCACATAGTAAGCGCTTGGCCACTTGTCAGCTCTGTGACTTTGGGCAAGTCACTTCACTTCTCGGTGCCTCAGTGACCTCATCTGTAAAATGGGGATTAAGACGGTGAGCCCCACGTGGGACAACCTGATTCCCCTGTGTCTACCCCAGCGCTTAGAACAGTGCTCGGGCACATAGTAAGCGCTTAACCAATACCAACATTATTATTATTATTAACAAAGACCAACCGTCATCATCATCGCCTGACTTCTCGGGGCCTCAGTTCCCTCATCTGGAAAGGGGGGATGAAGACTCCGGGAAGGGGACTGTGTCCGAACTGAAACTGTACCCTTCCGAGCGCTCAGTCCAGTGCTCGGCACATCGTAAGCGCTCAATAAATACTAGGGAATGATGGGCTCATATCTCCCCCAGCGCTTAGTCCAGTGCTTGGCACATAGTAAGCGCTTAATACATACCACTGAGAAGCAGCGTGGCTCAGTGGAAAGAGCACGGGCTTTGGAGTCAGGGCTCATGAGTTCGAATCCCAGCTCTGCCACTTGTCGGCTGGGTGACCGTGGGCGAGTCACTTCACTTCTCCGTGCCTCAGTTCCCTCATCTGTAAAATGGGGATTAAGACTGTGAGCCCCACGTGGGACGACCCGATTCCCCTATGTCTACCCCAGCGCTTAGAACAGTGCTCGGCACATAGTAAGCGCTTAACAACTACCAACAATATTATTATTATTATTATTGTTATTATTATTGTTATTGCCATAGTTACAGCTCGGGAGTAAAGGGGGCCTCGGGCCTGGTGCGGTGGCGGGTGGACGCCCCCTGGCGGCCCTTACCGGGAACTGCAGCCTGGTGTAAGACAATAACCATTCATTCATTCATTCATTCATTCATTCATTCATTCATTCATTCATTCATTCAATCGTATTTATGGAGCGCTTACTCTGCGCAGAGCACTGGACTAAGCGCTTGGAATGGACAATTCATTCGCTCGATAGTATTTATTGAGCGCTTACTCTGCGCAGGGCACTGGACTAAGCGCTTGGAAGGGACAATTCGTTTGCTCGATAGTATTTATTGAGCGCTTACTCTGCGCAGGGCACTGGACTAAGCGCTTGGAAGGGACAATTCGTTCGCTCGATAGTATTTATTGAGTGCTTACTCTGTGCAGGGCACTGGACTAAGCGCTTGGAATGGACAATTCGGCAACAGATAGAGACCATCCCTGCCCAATGATGGGCTCACAGTCTAGTAATAATAATAATATTGTTGGTATTTGTTAAGCGCTTACTATGTGCAGAGCACTGTTCTGAGCGCTGGGGGAGATACAGGGTCATCAGGTTGTCCCTCGTGAGGCTCACAGGCTTCATCCTCATTTTCCAGATGAGGGACCTGAGGCACAGAGAAGGGTAGTGACTGGCCCACAGTCACCCAGCCGACAAGTGGCAGAGCCGGGATTCGAACCCATGACCTCTGACTCCCAAGCCGCTGCTTCTCCCAACATATGCCTCTCCCTCTAGAGCAGAGGCTCGCAGTCCCGGCGTAATAATCTGTCAGTCAAACTGAGCAAACATTGCAGGGGGAGAGCCTGGGGGACCCAGGAAAAGGAAATCCCTGGTTCTAATTAACTCAAAGTTAATGACCGACTTCCTCTCCTTCCTCCTCCTCCTGACATCACAGCCTCCAGGGCTCCGGGTTTTAAGGAAGATTCAATTCTTCATTCATTCAATCCTATTTATTGAGCGCTTACTGTTTGCAAAGCACTGGACTACGCACTTGGGAGAGTCTATTACAACAATAAACAGTCACATTCCTTGCCTATAACCAGTTTACGACTAGAGGCGGTGAGGTGGGGGGGAGTCAGACATGAATATGAATAAATAAATGATTGATTTGGACGTAAGCGGTGTGGGGCTGGGAAGGGGGGACGAATACAGGGAGCGAGTCGGGGTGACGCAGAAGGGAGTGGGAGAAGAGGAGAGGAGGGCGCAGTCAGGGAAGGCCTCCTGGAGGAGGTGGGCCTCCAGTAAGGCTTCGAGGTGGGGGAAGAGGAATTGTCTGTGGGAATTGAGGAGGGAGGGCGTTCCGGGCCGGAGGCGGGATGTGGGCCGGGGGTCGGCGGCGCGACGGGTGAGATGGAGGCCCGGTGAAAGGCGAAGCGTGCGGGCCGGGTTGTAGAAGGAGAGTAGCGAGGTGAGGTAAGAGGAGGCCAGGGGAAGGACGGCTTTGAATCCATTGGTGAGGAGTTTTCGTTCGATGCCGAGGTGGATGGGCAACGACTGGAGCTTTTGGAGGAGTGGGGTGACACGTCCTGTACGTTTTTGTAGAAAAATGATCTGAGCGGCAGAGTGAAATAGGGAGTGGGGAGAGACGGGAGGCAGGGAGGTCAGCAAGGAGGCCGATGCGGTCGTCCAAGCGGGAGAGGACGAGTGACAGTATTAACGTGGTCGCAGTTTGGAGGGAGAGGAAAGGGCGATTTCAGCCACGTTGTGAAGGTGGGGCCGACCCTGTTCCAAATGCTGGAGGGCCTTATCCCTCCTCTAGTAATAATCATTCTGATATTTGTTAAGCGCTTACTATGCGTCAAACACTCTTCTAAGCACTTAGGGGGGAGGCAGAGGGGCTATTAACCCTCTCCTAATAAGGATTTTGGTATGTGTTAAGCACCTCTAGACTGTAACCTTCCCCTCTAGTTTGTAGTAAGCTCGTTGAGGAGCGGGAATGTGTCTACCAACACATGAAGAGGAGGAGGAGAAAGAGGAAGAAGAGGAGGTGGAGGAGAAGCAGGAGGAGGAGAGGAGTTATGATTTTCAGCCTCACCTGCTTTCAAGCCTCTCCTCCTCCTCTTAGCCTCAGCCCCAAGTTCCCACCGCATTTGAAAGATCCCTTCCCTCCTAAGACTCCCTCCCTGGCCAGGGACCAGTTTGGGGGCTGAGGGGTTGGGAGAGTTTGTCTTCATTAAAAAGAGACGCTCCTCTCCTCTGGCCTCTTCCAGCCTCCTCTGGCCTCCTTTGGGCTTCTCTGGCCTCTTCTGTCTTTCTCCGGCCTCCTCTGGCCTCTTCTGTCTTTCTCTGGCCTCCTCTGGCCTCTTCTGGGCTTCTCTGGAATCTTTTGGCTTCCTCTGACTTCCTCTAGGCTTCTCTGGCCTCCTCTGGCCTCCCCTGGCCTTCTCCGGCCTCCTCTGTCTTTCTCTGGCCTCTTCTGGGCTTCTCTGGAATCGTTTGGCCTCCCCTGACTTCCTCTAGGCTTCCCTGGACTCCTCTGGCCTCTTCTGGGCTCCTCTGGACTCTTTTGGCCTCCTCTGGGCTTCTCGGGCCTCCTCTGTCTTTCTCTGGCCTCCTCTGGGCCTTCACTGGCCTTCATGGAGAAGGCAGAGAGGAATGAGGTTCACACTTCCCCTCCCGGGGCCCTCCCAGTGCTCTCTCTGGTCTGGGAGAGAGGTCAGAGGTCAGACATTCCTGGTCAGGAGCCGGCCCGGCCCCGGGGCCACTGTGGCCAGCCTGTCTTTCCTGTTGGCTGAGCCACTCCTTTGGGAGGGGTCCTGGGTTCTAATCCAGGCTCTACCCCTCGCCTGCTGTGGGACCTTGGACGAATCACTTCCCTTCCGTGGGCCTCAGTTCCTTCATCTGCAAAATGGGGGCTCAAGCCCCATTCTTCCTCCTACTTAGGCTGTGAACCCCATCGCGGGACAGGGATTGTTTGTTCACCTGATGATCTCGGCTCCATCCCAGTGCTTCGTACAGTCCTTGGCACATAGTAAGCGCTTAAAAATACCACTGTTATTATTATTATTACTCTGCTGATGGATGGATTGAAATTTCCTCTTAAAAATTCCCCCTTCTAGGCTGTGAGTCCCAGGGGACTGTGTCCGATAGGATGATCTCGTGTCTACCCCTGCTCTTAGGGCAGTGCTTGACAACCTAAGTAAATGTCCAACAGATACCATCAAAGGCTCTAATAATAATAGCAATAAGAATAATAATAATCTGTAAAGAGGATATTCAAGGCCTGTCCTCTCTCCTACTTAGACTTTGAACCCCATGCAGAACAGGGCCTGTGTCCAACCTCTGCTTTTCTGTGTGTTTCTTTGTGGTATTTGTTAAGCGCTTACAAGGTGCCAAGCCCTATGCTAAAAACTGGGCGAGAAACGAGATCATCAGGCCCCACATGGGGCTCAAAGTCTAAGTGAGAGGGAGAACAGGAAATGAATCCTGACCTTGCAAATGAGGAAACTCAGGCCCAGAGAAGGGAAGCGACTTGCCCAAGGTCAAACAGCAGGCAAGCGGCGGGGCCGGGATTAGAACCTCACTCCCTCCTCTTGCCCCTTCCTATCTCGCCTGGCCGCTCTCCTACTCCAACCCGGCCCGCACGCTTCGCTCCTCTAACGCCGACCTTCTCACGGGGCCTCCGTCTCGCCCGTCTCGCCGCCGACCCCCGGCCCGCGTCCCGCCTCCGGCCCGGAAACGCGCTCCCTCCTCATCCCACGGACGATGACTCCCCCCCGCCTCCGAAGCCTTATCAAAGGCCCATCTCCTCCCAGAGGCCTTCCCTGACTGCACCCACCTCTTCTCCCTCTTCCTTCTGCGTCACCCCGACTCGCCCCTTTTATCCATCCCCCCTCCCAGCCCCGCACCCCTTATACGTCCATATCTGTCATGGATTTAGATTAACGTCTGTCCCCCCACCCCCCAGACCGTCAGCTCGATGCGGGCAGGGAATGTGTCCGTTCACCGCCCTCTGTCCTCTCCCAAGCTCCGAGTCCATCGGCGCCCGAGCGATACGGCTGACCGACCGACGGAACCCAGGTCGTCTAGCCTCCCGGGCCTGGGTTCTATCCACTGGACCGCCCTGCTGTGCTGTAGTAGCCCCTCCCCCGGCTCCCCGGCCTCCCCGGCCTGACCTCTGACCCCAGGGCCCTATCGGTGATTGAGGCCCTGCCCCGCTATCGGTTCCGAGGAAGGGTGAAAGTCCTGTCGAGGCTTGATTTCCGGGCTCCGGGAGGGGAATCCGACGGGAGCCCGGAAAACTCACCAAATATAGACACGTCTCCTCTAGCCTCCGCCGAGCCCACGCCCGCGCCGCCCCACCTGCGTTTAACCGCACGCCCTGCTCTCCTCTGTCCCTCTCTCTCTCTCGGTGCGTGACACACATTCCCCTAAATACTGTGCTCCTGGCCTCCTCTAAGGAAACCCCCGCCCTCCGTAACACACCCTCTTGCTGGAGGAGGAAGAGGAGGAGGACCAGGAAGGAGGCTTTAGTACCTACAGACTTGGTTTTGGTTTTTTTTAAAAGGTATTTTGTTTTTAATGGTATTTGTTAAGCGCTTACTCCGTGCCAGGCACCGTGCTAAGCGCAGGGGTAGATAATAATAATATTTGTGGTATTTATCAAGCGCTTATTATTACCCAGCAGTGTACTAAGTGCTGGGGTCGATTATAATAATAATAATAATAATTGCGGTACTTGTTAAGCGCTTACTATTACCCGGCACTGTACCAACTGCTGGGGTAGATAATTATTATATAGCTCTTACTATGTGACAGGCACTGTATTAAGCATTAGGGTAGATGTTAATAATAATAATATTGTGGTAGCTGTTAAGCGCTTACTATGTGCCAGGCACTGTACTAAGTGCTGGGATAGATGGTAATAATAATAATAATTGTGGTATTTGGCTTACTATGTGCCAAGCACTATACTATGCGCCGGGATGGATACAAGCAGGTCGCATTGGACACAGTCCCTGTCCCACGTGGGGCTCACGGTCTCGATCCCCATTTTACAGACGAGGAAACTGAGACCCAGAGAAGTGAAGCGACTTGCCCAAGGCCACGCAGCAACCAGGCGGCGGAGCCGGGGTTAGAACCCACGACCTTCCGACTCCCAGGCCTGGACTCGATCCACTCCGCCGTGCTGCTTCCTTGTTATGTTGTTCTCTTGAACCCTCCCAAGCGCTTACTCCAGTGCTCTGCTCGTAATAAGTGCTCAATAAATACCACGGACTGATTGACTTGCGCCGTCAGCCTTGGGCTTGAGTTCAGAGTTCACACTGAGGCTGGAGTGGACTCTGCCTCGGTCAATGACTGAGGGGAAGGGAGTGAGGTCTGTAAATTCCTTGATGGCGGGGATTGAGTCTACTAAACTTTATTAGACTCTCCCAAGCGCTCAGTACAGTGCTCTGCACACAGTAGACTGTAAGATCTTTGGAGAGCGGGGATCGGGTCTTGCTCGCGGTATTGTACAGAAGGAGAAGAGGAAGAAGAATAAGAAGAATAAGAGGAAGAGGAAGGGGAAGGAGAAAAAGAAAAGGAGGAAGGAGAAGAGGAAGAAGAGGAGGAAGAAGAAGAAGAAGAGGAAGAGGAAGGGGAAGGAGAAAAAGAAAAGGAGGAAGGAGAGGACGAGGAGGAAGGAGGAGAAAGAAGAATAAGAAGAGGAGAAAGAGAAGAAAAAGAAGAAAGAAAGAAGGAGAAGAAAAAAGGAGAAAAAGAGGGGGGGGAGAAAGAAGGAGAAGAGAGGAGGAGGAGGAGAAGAAAAAAGAGAAGAAGAAAGGGGAAAGAAAAAGGAGAAGGAGGAGGAGGAGGAGAAGAAAGAAGGAGAAAAAGAAGAAGAAAAGAGGAGAAAGAAGGAGGAGGAGGAGAAGAAAAAGGAGAAGAAGAAAGGAGAAAGGAGGAGAAGAAAAAAAAGAAGAAAGAAGGAGAAGAAAGGAGAAAGAGAAGGAGAAGAGAGGAGGAGGAGAAGAATTGTATTTGTTAGGTGCTTACTATGTGCCTGGCATTCTGTTAATCACTGGAATGGGTCCGAGCAAATCGGGTTGGACCCAGACCCTGTCCCACCTGGGGGCTCACCATCTTCATCCCCATTTTCCAGATGAGGTCGCTGAGGCCCGGAGAAGTGAAGTGACTTGCTCAAGGTCACACAGCAGACAAGAGGCAGAGCCGGGATGAGAACCCACGACCTTCCGACTCCCAGACCTGAGCTCTGCCCACTAGGCCACACTTGCTCGACACAGTGCTCTGCTCTCTCTACCCCGGCGCTTAGAACAGTGCTTGGCACATAGTAAGCACCTAACCACTACCATTATTTTATTATTATTATGTCTACTAACTGAACTGTACTCTCCCAAGCGCCCAGGACAGTGTCCTGCACACAGTAGATGGAAAGAGGCTTAGACACCGAGGATCGTGTCTACTAACTGTATCTCACCCTGCGACGAGTGAATGAATCAATCAATTAATTCATCCATCGATAGTATTTATTGAGGGCTTCTTATGTGCAGAGCACTGTACTGAGCGCTTGGGAGAGGACAATACAACAGATTCGGCGGTCCCATCCCCTGCCCATAACGAGCTAGACGGGGGAGACGGAGATTAATATAAATACAGGAGTAATTTATACCATATAATTTGCAGATATGTATCTAAATGCTGCGGGCAGGGGGTAGGGTGATTTATCAAATATCCAAATATCGCACACCCCAAAGCCTAGAGTGGGCAGAGATCGTGTCTCTTAACTTTATTGGACTCTCCCTAGTGCTCAGTACACTGCCCTGCATCCAGTAGATTATAAGAGCTTTAAAGGGCAAGGATCATTTCTAACTATATTGGGCACATAGTAAGCGCTCAATAAATACTATTGAATGAATGAATGAATGACTCTCCCAAGTGCTCAGCACAGTGCTCTATGCCCAGGAGATTATAAAAGTCTTAGGTGGTAAAGGTCACGTCTCCTAAATGTATCGGACTCTTTTCTTTTGTACGCGTGAGGTATTTATTCAGCGCTTACTATGGTGCCGGGCACTTTTCTAAACGCTTGGCGAGGATGCAAGATAATCAGGTTGGACGCAGTCCCCGTCCCACGTGGGGCTCACCGTCTTCATCCCCATTTTCCAGATGAGGTCACTGAAGGCCAGAGAAGGGAAGTGACTGGCCCAAGGTCACCCGGCAGACAAGTGGCGGAGCCGGGATTAGAACCCAGGTCCTTCCGACCCCCAGGCCTCGGGCTCTTCACCAAGGTTCAGTAACTCTATCCCACCCAGCCTCCGTTTTTCCACCCGTTCAATGGGATTGTATTCCCCTCCTCCGGAGGGCAGAGAAAACCCAGAGCCTTCGGACGGAGCATTTCTCCAATCCTTTGGGTCCCGGGCTTGGAAAATAAAAGCCACATGTGTAAAACCCTGGTTTACAGATCGGGAAGATAAAGTTCCATGAATTTTCAGCTTCTCGCTCTCGGAACCCGTCTTCCCTGATCGCTCTTGACATCTTTTAATACTTGGGTGTCCTTCAAGTGGCCGGGACCGAAACAACAAACACGAGGAAGAAGCCACACAACTCGATTTGGGCCTTAATGTAATCAAAGCTTCCGTAGCTCTTCGCCTCCTCGGCCTTTATTTACGTGAGGACCTCCCCCGGAGCGGCCTAGCGGGTAGGGCCCGGGCCCGGGAGTCGGAAGGATCTGGGTTCTAATCCCGGCTCCGCCACCGGCCTGCTGGGCGACCTTGGCCAAGTCACTTTACTTCTCTGTGCCTCGGTTCCCTCAAAATGGGGATTGAGACCTTGAGCCCCCACAGGGGACAAGGACTGTGTCCCATCCGATTAGCTCGTATCTATCCCGGCGTTTAAGTTCAGTGTCTGGCACGTAGTAAAGCGCTTAACAAATACCATTAAAAAAATACGGGGACTGGGTCCAACCTGATTAGCTGGTATCTACCCCAACGTTTAGTAACGATAATAATAAAAATGATGGTATTTGTTAAGCGCTTACTATGTGCCAGGCACTGTTCTAAGCGCTGAGGTAGAAACAGAGTAATCAGGGTGTCCCACGTGGGGCTCACAGTCTTCATCCCCATTTTACAGATGGGGGAACTGAGGCCCAGAGAAGTGAACTGGCTTGCCCAAGGTCACACAGCGGACAGGTGGCGGAGGCTGGATCAGTACAGTGTCCGGCACAGAGCAAGCGCTTAACGGTACCATTAAAAAAAGACGGGGACTGGGTCCAACCCGATTAGCCGGCATCTACCCCAGCGCTTAGTACAGTGTCCGGCCCATAGTAAGACCTTCACAAACACCATTTTTTTTTTAAAGAGGGGCGTGGGAGGCGGCGGAGGGAGGAAGAGGTGGAGGAGGAGGAGGAGGAGGAGGAGGAGGAGGAAGAGGAGGAGGAAGAGGAGGAGGAAGAGCCTTTGGGTTCCCAAACAAAAGGCCGGGCTCTGGTCGCTGCGGTCACGTCCAGCCGCTCTCGACGGACGGGAAAATCTGCAATTAGCGGGTGGGGGAGAGGAAACGGCCTATTTTAATGCTGGGGGTGGCGGGGGGGCGGTTTGTGGGGCGTGGGGGGCGTCCGTGGCCGGGTGCGTGTCCGTTGGGGACGGGTCAACCCCCTTCCTGCGGATTCCCTCCAACGGAGGGGAGGGGGTCTGACGGCGGAGGGCCAGGAGGGGAAGATGGCAGAGCTGGAAAGGACGGAGCGGAGACATGTGCGAGCACACGTCTTCAGTCCCCCGAAGCGCGCGCGCACCCGGGAGCTCTCTAGGCAACGGGGTCTGCCGCCGGCGGACCCTCCCCAGGGCTTAGGACAGTGCTCTGCCCCCGCGGCGGGCGCTCCGGGAACACGGCTGATGGAGTGATAATGATTAAGGTATCTGTCAAAGGCTTACTACGTGCCGGACGCCGTTCGAAGCGCCGGACGCCGTTGGACGCGCTGGTGGCGAATAAGGTCCCCTCACCCCAATTCAGGCTCGTTGGTCCCTCCCCTCAATGGGGGATCCGAAGAGGGTTGGGGGATGATGGGGGGACCTTATTTTGGGGGGCGCGGGTTGCAGATGGAGGGTCCGCGGTTTCCTGCAGATTCACTCATTCCATCGTATCCATTAAGCGCTTACCGTGTGCAGGGCACTGTACTGAGCGCTTGGGAGAGGACAATACGGCAATCGACAGAGACAGTCCCTTCCCACAACGGACTCACAGTCTAGAGGGGGACAGACAGACATCGATACCAATAAGCAGTCATCAATATAAATTTATTTTATTTATTCGGATCTCCAGCTAGATTTCCACAGGCCGGAAAGGGGAAGGGTGGTGCTGGGGATCCCGTTCCTTCGCTCAGTGGTATTTATTGAGCGCTCACTGTGTGCAGAGCACTGCACTAAGCGCTTGGGACGGGACGATAGAAGCCTACATCAGGGATGGGAGAGCACAATATAAACAGTATAACGGACACGTCCCCCGCCAGCAAGAATTTACGGAGGTGGGGAGGGTCCGCTGGTAGCGGGTAGAGCCCGGGCCCCGGGAGTGGGAAGGTCCTGGGTTCTAATCCCGTCTCCCCCGCTGGTCGGCTGCGTGACCTTGGGTAGGCCGCCTCACTTCCCCGGGCCTCGGTTTCCTCATCTGTCGAAATGGGGGGACGACGACGACCGTGAAGCCCCCCGGCGTGGGACGGGGGCCGCGTCCAACCCGATTCGCCCGTCTCCACCCCAGCGCCTAGCGCAGCGCCTGGCGCGTGGTAAACGCCTGACGAGCGCCGCGGCGCCGGTCTCCGGGCCTCGGCGTCGGCGAGGCCCGCGTTGACCTTTGCCCCCCCGGGCCCCCCAAACCCTCTGCTTTCAAGAGCCCCCCCAAAGTCCGGCTCCAGCAGCCTTTCACCCTTCTTCCTTGCAGAGGAGAGATGGGGGGGGGATGGAGAAGCCCCCCAGACCCCCCGGCCTCTCCTGCTCCGGGGCAGGAGCCAGAGCCAGGCCCTCCGGCCTTTCCTGGCGGGGGTGAGATTGGGGGGGGCGTCCAAAGAGTTGTCAAGATGGAGGCATCTCTGCCTGGCCCAGGCCTCGCCCTCCACCCAGGAGAGAGCTGGGGGGTTGGGTGGGGGGCTGCTGCGGGACCCTCAGAGCCGGGGGAGAGACGCCCAGCCCCCCTCGCTTGGCTCTTGCCCCTGGGACCCCCCCCCCCCAAAAAGACCTCCCCTCCAATGCCAGGGGGCGTCTCCCCCACCCCCACTGATCCTTGCAGATTTCTGCAAGCGGGGAGGAAAAATGCAAAATCCAGGGGGTAATTTGGCTTGGGGGGGGGGAGGGGAGTGCAAAATCGAGGGGATAATTTAACATTTTTTTGGGGGGGGTTCCTTGTCGCCCCTCCCCCCTGCAGCATTTTGGGGGGACAGAGACGAGGCGCCAAGCGGGCCCCCCCCCCAAGTTCTTTTATGCAGGTTCCAGGGTGCGCAGGGTGGGGGGGAGGAGAGAGAGGGGGGAAAAAAAAAAGTAAGATGTGGGCGTGGCCCGGTGGCGCCGGCCCCCACGTGACCCTGGCGAGGCAGCCAATGGGCGGCCGTGTTTCGGAAAGATCTCCATATATGGCCATGTTCTGGGGCTGCGCGCGCTGCCGTCGCGGGCCCGCGCGCGGCGCCTCCTTTAAGTACCCGCGGGGGTGGCAGGGAACGGTCTCACTCCGCAGCCGCCGGCCGCCCCTGCAGACGCTTTAGGCCCTTCCTCCTCCTCCTCCTCCCCGGCTCTCCTCCTCCGCTTAGCGCTCGGCCCAGGTAACCCCCAAGCGTCCCGTCCTGGAGGGGGGGCACGGACCTCTGGGGCTCCCCTCGTCCGCAGAGGGAGCCGCTTTGAGGTCTTTTCGTCCCCCCCCCCCGGGGCGGTGGAGATGGTACGGTCGAGGGGCCGCTCGGAGGGTGGGGCGGGGAGCAGCCGCGCGTGCGCAGATCGCAACCGGGGCGTCGAGCTTTTTTTAATTGCTTTTCATCACCCCCCCCCACCCAGTTGGGGCGTCGGTGGTTCCGGCCGGGTTATACCACCGGAACAAAAGCGTCGGGGGAAGGGGGGGGAGTCTTCCATTTTGGGGGGGTGGATGGGGGGCGTCGATGGGGGTGGGTCCCCGCCCCTCCCCGGCCGTTAGCGCCCCCCCCGCCTATGGGGGCGTGGCCCGGGGAGGGCGTGTCCGCCCGGGGATTGGTCAGCGGGGCGCCTGGAGGGAAATTTAAACAGAAATAGCGCAGGCGCAGTTGGGGATCGGGCTGCGCAGGCGCGGCGGGGGAACCCGGCGGGGGGACGGCGCAGGCGCGGTTGGGGACTGGGGGGGGCGGGCGGCCGACGCAAGCGCAGTTGGGGCGTGGGGGGGGGTGCGGCGCGCAGGCGCAGTGGGGGCCTGGCGGAAAGGCGGGGGGCGTGGTCCCTGTTGTCCTCTATTTCGGCGGAGGGACCCCCGGGGTGGGTGGCGACGTCGGCGACGGGGGTCTCTGTAACTCTCTCTTGGGTGCAGGCTGCATTCCTGGGGGGAGGGGAGGGCGCTGTAGCAATCGCGTTGTAAGCGTTGGGGCGCTCGGGCCCGTTTGGGGGGTGCAGAGCACTGGGCTGCACGCTCGGGAAAGGCCCCTGGGACAGCTGGGAGGCCCGGGGTGTGGCCACCTCCGCAAAGGCGTCTGGGAAGCGGGAGAGGGGAGGGGAGGCCTCCGTCCTCACCCCTCCGCCCTGCCGCCCCCGACAGATCCGCCCGAGATGGAAGAAGAAATCGCCGCCCTGGTCATCGACAACGGCTCCGGCATGTGCAAGGCCGGCTTCGCCGGGGACGACGCCCCCCGCGCCGTCTTCCCCTCCATCGTCGGCCGCCCCCGCCACCAGGTGAGGAGCGAGCGGGGCCGCCCCGCCGCGCGGTGCCGCCCGCCCCCCGCCTGCCCGGCGCTCACCTCCCTCTCCCTCCGCTCCCCAAGGGCGTCATGGTGGGCATGGGGCAGAAGGACAGCTACGTGGGCGACGAGGCCCAGAGCAAGAGGGGCATCCTGACGCTGAAGTACCCCATCGAGCACGGCATCGTCACCAACTGGGACGACATGGAGAAGATCTGGCACCACACCTTCTACAACGAGCTGCGCGTGGCCCCCGAGGAGCACCCCGTCCTGCTGACCGAAGCCCCCCTCAACCCCAAGGCCAACAGAGAGAAGATGACACAGGTGCCTGAGCCTCGGCCGCCCCCGCCCTTCCGCCTTCCTCTTTCCCTCCCGACGTTCGAGCTCCCGTTTTTCTCTTTCAAGCATCTCTTTCCCCTTTCGACGTTTTTAGGATTTCTGTTCTCTTCTGGCATTTCCCTCCTGAAGCCTCAAGGTGTCTTTTTTCGTTGGCGTGGTTGCCTGGGTGTGGTTTTTTTCCCCCCTCTTCCTGCTCTCGGTGTTTGCCCCGTGTCTTCTCTCCCTCTGGGGCACGCGGGGTCTGCACGCATGCTGGCACGCGTGTGTGGAGGGGTTGGTGGGGGGTGTGTGGTGTGTGTGGGGGGGGGGGGGGGGGCACCCTCGCGTCCCCCTCCCACCTCCAACGGACCGTGTCTCCCGCCGCAGATCATGTTTGAGACGTTCAACACGCCGGCCATGTACGTGGCGATCCAGGCGGTGCTGTCCCTGTACGCCTCGGGCCGCACCACGGGCATCGTGATGGACTCGGGCGACGGGGTGACCCACACGGTGCCCATCTACGAGGGCTACGCCCTGCCCCACGCCATCCTGCGCCTGGACCTGGCGGGCCGCGACCTGACGGACTACCTCATGAAGATCCTGACGGAGCGCGGCTACAGCTTCACCACCACGGCCGAGCGGGAGATCGTGCGGGACATCAAGGAGAAGCTGTGCTACGTGGCCCTGGACTTCGAGCAGGAGATGGCCACGGCCGCCTCCTCGTCCTCGCTGGAGAAGAGCTACGAGCTGCCCGACGGCCAGGTCATCACCATCGGCAACGAGCGCTTCCGTTGTCCCGAGGCCCTGTTCCAGCCTTCTTTCCTGGGTGAGTGTCCCGTCCCCGTCCCCCCGGTAGGAGCCAGGGAGCGGCGTGGCCTAGTGGGTGGCGATCGTCCAGTCGATTGAGCGCTCACCAAGGGCGGGGCGCTGTGCTAAGCCCTTGGAAGATACGATATAGCAGCGACCGCAACTAGGATACTTGTTAAGCGCCCAAAATACGTCAAGCCACTCCTCCACGCGTTGGGTGCGAGGCCATCAAGTCGGACACAGAGTACCCGGCCTACATGGGACTCCTGGTCCCCATGGGAGAGAGGAGGGGACCGAGGGGAAGGGAAGTGACTGGGCCAAGGTCACCCGGCAGACAGGCGACAGAGCCGGGGTGAGAACTCGTGCTGCTTGCTGGGAGGCGGCAGAGAAATAATAACAATGTTTCCCAGCCCGGCTCTGCCGGGTGACCTTGGGCAAGTCCATTCTGGAGGCCTCGGTTGGGGAAAGGGGGTTGAATGAAGACCGTGAGCCCCCTGTGGGGCGGGGGCTGTGCTGGGCATCGGGGGCTGAGCAGACTCTCGGGAACTATTGTTACTCTTAATTTAAAAAGCTAACGCCCCCTCCCCGTTCTCCCCCCACCCCCCGGCTAGGCATGGAGTCGTGCGGGATCCACGAGACCACCTTCAACTCCATCATGAAGTGCGACGTGGACATCCGGAAGGACCTGTACGCCAACACCGTGCTGTCGGGCGGGACCACCATGTACCCCGGCATCGCCGACCGCATGCAGAAAGAGATCACGGCCCTGGCCCCCAGCACGATGAAGATCAAGGTGAGCTCACCCTCCCGCTCCCCTCGGGGTCCGCGCCGCCGGCTCCCCCTCCGTTGAAACCCCCGGCCTCCCCCTCTCTCCTTCCAGATCATCGCCCCCCCTGAGCGCAAATACTCGGTGTGGATCGGCGGCTCCATCCTGGCCTCCCTGTCCACGTTCCAGCAGATGTGGATCAGCAAGCAGGAGTACGACGAGTCCGGCCCCTCCATCGTCCACCGGAAATGCTTCTAAGCGGAGCCTCTCCCGCACGTCGGTCCCGTGTCCCGCCCCCTCCCTGCCCCTCCCTCCCCCCCCCAAATCCGCCGGTATCGATCGTCCTCACCCCCGTCCCTCCCACCCCGGCAAATGCATACACCTCATGCTAGCCTCGTGAAACTGGAATAAGCCTTCTCTCCAAACAAAGCCCACCCCGCGGGGAAGTCTGCCCAGCCGGCGCTAGGCCCAAGCCAGCATCGTTCCGCTGGTTGACCGATCTCTTTTTTTTTTTTTCTTTGTCTTTTCCTTTTTTTTTTTTATTATTTTTGCCCCCCTCCTCCCGGTATCAAAGTTCGGTCGTCATCCCTCCCCGTCTCCACCCGTCCCCCCCCCTTGAACCGGGCTCACGGTTAGCCTGAAAGATGCCCCCTTGCCAAAGGCAAGGCGGCCGCTATCACGGGGGCTCGGCGGGCAGCCGTATTAGTAAAAAAATGAAAAGGCCTCACGGGTGGGTTTCCCTGCTTATCCTGGGGGTTCTCCGGGGGGGGTCCCCTCTCCCCCAAGCCCGGAGCCGCCCGGCCCGCTCCGGTGTCGGAGCGGGAGGGTCGTCGACGGAGCGCTAACTATTCCAGAGGCTGGCGGGAGAGCACGAAAGGGCCTGTCCCTGCCCATCTCTGCCCCAGCAGGGTCGAAGGGGCCGATCCCCTCCGAACCTTAGAAACCCAAGTTTGGTTTCCTCGTCCTTGGCCGCGCCCCTGCACCCATCGGAAGTTTAGTGGGGAAAATGCCACAAACACACACATACACAAAACCACACGGGGCTGAGTCACTCAACTTGAGTTGCAAAAAGAAAAAGCGTCGGCATCTACACACCTGTAAATTTCTGCATCGTTTAATTTATGTAAGATTTTTGTACGTTGCCTTAATGTTCTCACATGACAGTAGAAAACAAAAACCAAAATTTGTATGTCATCCTAAAGTTGAGAATTGTATCGCCCAGGGAGTCATGGTGTAAGGAGAAAAATAAAATCGAAGAGAAACAAACAAACAAAAAAAAGCGACGCCGAGGCCGACTGATGAAAGTGAGCCGATCGCGTGAGTTGGAAGGGGCTGGGGGAGGGTTGAGAGATCTCCACCAGTCCGCCCCATCTTCATGGGCATTATCCAGGGGGAGGTGGAAATTCCTTTTTTTTTAAAAAAAAAAAAAAATCTCCCCAAGAGGAGCCAGGCGGCAAGTTAAATAGCCAACTATTTAGTGGCTACTTGGGGGAGAAAGCAGGTGGAGGGGTGTGATGGGCTGATGGAGGATGGGCGCTGGGACAAGACAATTACGAACCAAAGAAAGGGGACGTTGCCCAAGGTGAGCTCTTTTTTCCCCCCCTCTTCCTACCAGTTAGGTGGATGTCACCCTTGGCCTCCTCACTTCAGGTGTGCGTTACCTCGTTTGTAATTCGGGGTAGCTGTTAGGCGCTTACTATGTGGCAGGCACTGTACTAAGCAGTGAGGTGGTTAGAAGCAAACGGGGTGGGGACAGTCCCTGTCCCAGGTGGAGCTTTTAGAGATGTGGGAATTGAGGCACAGAAGGGAAGTGACCGGGCAGGGTCACACAGACAAGGGGCCGAGCGAGGATTGAAACGGGGAGGGAGTGTGAAGGCCATGCAGGGCGGGACTGGGTCCAACCTGATGGCCTTGTGTCCACCCCAGTGCTTAGTACACCTTTTGGCACTTTTTGAGGGCTTAGATAGCGTATAACTGTTCCCTGTCATCTCCAGGGCCAGTATTGGATGTTGGAAAAGCTGCTGAACTGAAGGGGCTGAACTGAGCAGCCTGGTTGTGTGACCTTGGACCAGTCGCTTAGCTTTTGTGGGCCTCAGTACCTTCACCTGGAAAAGGGGGAAGCAATCCCCGTTCTCCTAATTAGACTGAACCCCGTGGGGGACTTGATCTCTTCTGCCCCTGCGTTTAGTACAGTGCTTAGAACAGCACTTCCATACCACAATAATGATTTCTTGGGACAGTCTCCTCTCCACAGTAAAGTCTCATCAAGTGGCCAATTTGAACTAATCTCGGCTCTGCCGCTCGGGTGACCTTGGGCAGGTCCCTTGGCTTCTCCGGGCCTCGGTTCCCTCCTGGAAAATGGGGATTGAGGCTGTGAGCCCCGTGTGGGACAGGGACTGGGTCCAACTTGCTTGGGTGCAGCCCAGCGCTTAATACAGTGTCAGGCATAGAGTAAGTGCTTGGATCCACCCCAGCATTTAGAACAATGCCTGGCACATAGTAAGCACTTAACAGATGCCATTGTTATTAGTGGAAAATTATAAATCCCTTGACAGGGATTCTGTCTGTTCAAGCACTCAGTAGAGTGCTCTGCACACAATAGATTGTAAGGTCTGGGGCAGTGTCTACTAACTCTTGTGTTCTCCCAAGTGCTTAATACAGTCCTCTACACACAGTAAATGCCACTGATGGATTCTCCAGGACACACCAAGAATCCTATATAAAGGAAAAGCAGAGCAGCCTCGTGGAAAGGACTTGGGAGCCAGGAGGACCTGGGTTCTAATCCTGTCTGACACGTCTGCTGTGTGACCGTGGGCAAGCCGCTTCACTTTCCTCAACTGTAAAAGGGGGATTAAATCCTTGTTCCGAGCCTCATGTGGGACAGGGACGGGGCATCGCCCTCCGCGCTTAGAATAGTGCTTGACACGTAGTAAGCGCTTAACAAAACCATCATTATGAAGGAAAAACCACAGGAAATGTCAGAATGTGTCCTGACCCCCTTGGCAGCGGAGTTGGCCTTCCCCGGATCTCGACTGCATTCCCAGCCCATTTAGTAGACACCTCCGGAAACCCGAAATCAACCGGGCCGGAATACAACCGACTTCTTTGTCATCCCTTTTAGTCCTACGAAGACCCCATGATGTAGGGGTGACCGTGAGGGGAAGCAGCACGGCCTAACGGAAGGAGCCCGGGGCCTGGAGGAGCTGTCTTCTCATCCCGGATCTTCATCCCATTTTACTGAGAAGTGACTTGCCCAAAGTCACACAGCTGAGAGGTGGCGGAGCGGGGATTAGAACCCACGACCTCGCGACTCCTAAACCCGGGCTCTTTCCACTGAGACACGCTGGGCAATTACTCCAGTCTGTTGGCCTTATTGGAATACTAATAATGATGGTATTTATTACGCCGATCCCACCCCTGCCACTTGTCTGCCATGTGACTTGGGGCAAGTCGCTTCGCAGGGCCTCAGTTCCCTCATCTGTAAAATGGGGATTAAGACCCACAGCCTGATTCCCCAGTGCTCAGAGTAAGCGCTTCACAAATACCAACATTATGTGCCAAGCACTCTTCTAAGCACTGGGGGAGAGAAAGGGGAATCAGGTGGTCATTCTGAATGAATCTGCATTTTACAGCGGAGGAAACTGAGGCCCAGAGAAGCGAAGAGAGCCCGGTGGTCCCGGTTGGTGGGCGGGGGCGGCTACTGGGGGGGTCCCCGGATTGGGGGGGGGAGGCCCGGATTGGGGGGGGGGGTCCTGGGACCAGGAGCCCGGACTGACCGCCAGGGGGCGCTGCCGCAGCGTCCACCTGGCAGAAAGGACACCCTGTCGCCGAACGCTTAGCACAGTGCCCTGGCCCTGGGTTCTAATTAGTTCTAATGCGAAAGCAGCATGGCTCTGTGGCAAGAGCCCAGGCTTTGGAGTCATGGGTTCGGATCTCGGCTCTGCCACTTGTCAGCCGTGTGACTTCACTTCTCTGTGCCTCAGTTCCCTCATCCGTAAAATGGGGATTAAGACTGTGAGCCCCACGTGGGACAACCTGATTCCCCTGTGTCTACCCCAGCGCTTAGTGCTCTGCACATAGTAAGCACTTAACAAATACCAACATTATTATTATTATTAATCCCAGCTCTGCCTCTCGTCAGCCGTGTGACTTTGAGCAAGTCACTTCTCCCTGCCTCAGTTCCCTCCTTTGTAAAATGGGGATGAAGCCCGGGAGCCCCACGTGGGACAACCTGATCACCTTGTATCAACCCCAGCGCTTAGAACAGTGCTTGGCACATAGCAAGTGCCTAACCAATTATTATACCGGCTCCGCTGTTGGTCTGCTACGTGGCCTTGGGCAAGTCACTTCTCTCCGCCCCAGATTCCTCATCCAGTGGCTGAGGTTATCGAGCGCTGACTGTGTGCGGACCGCTGGCCCAAGCCTTGGGAGAGGACGTTGCAACAAGCAGACATCTGCTCTCGGGAAGAATCATTTGTTCATTCATTCTGTCGTATTTATTGAGCGCTTAAAGTGTACGAAGCGCTTGTGAGGGAACAATACAACAGTAAGCCCACAACGAGATGGCGGCCTAGAGGGAGAGACAGGAAGAGAAGAAGGAATATATAATGTTGGTATTTGCTAAGTGCTTACTATGTGCAGAGCACTGTTGTAAGTGCTGGGGTTGATACAGGGTAATCAGGTTGTCCCACGTGAGGCTCAAAGTCTTAATCCCAATTTTACAGATGAGGTAACTGAGGCACAGAGATGTTAAGTGACTTGCCCACAGTCACACAGCTGACAAGTGGCAGAGCTGGGATTCGAACCCATGACCTCTGACTCCCCCAACCTGTGCTCTTTCCACTGAGCCACACTGCTTCTCTGCACCTATAATGGACCTATAGAAAGATATAATGAACCTAGAGAAAAATATAATTAACCTAAAGAAAGATATAATGGACTTAAGGGGTGCGGAGCTGGAGGGGGGATGCAGGAGCGAGAAGAAAAGGGGGAAATTTCTAAATTAGCAATTTCTACATTTTCCTCACGAGAGGCTCAGTGGAAAGAGCCGGGGCTTGGGAGTTAGAGGTCATGGGTTCGAATCCCAGCTCCGCCACGTCAGCTGTGTGACTGGGCAAGTCACTTAACTTCTCTGTGCCTCGGTTACATCATCTGTAAAACGGAGATACCCTGTATCTCCCCCAGCGCTTAGAACAGTGCTCTCAGATTGTCCCACGTGGCCCTCGCAAGTTTTAATCCCCATTTTCCAGAGGAGGGAACTGAGGCCCAGAGAAGTGAAGCAGCCGAAGTGAATCCCCCCTTTCGAAGCCTCATCGAAGACACCCCCCCCCTCCAAGAAGCCTTCCCTGACTGCACCCTCCTTTCCTCTTTTCCCCCTCCCTTCTGCATCGCCCCTTTCTTCATCCTCACGCCCCTTAGGTCCACCACCCTCATTTCTTTCTTTCTATTCACGTCCGTCTCCACCTCCTTGGACTCGGTGGAGTCCAAGTCGCGGTGGGCAGGCCGTGTGGCTGCTTATTAGTGCGTCGTCCTCTCCCAAGCGCTTAGTCCAGTGCTTGGCACAGAGTAAGGGCTCGATAGGTAGCGGATTGGATGAATGAGCAGAAGCTGGGAGGCCCTGGCCCTTTAAGGCCTCAGAGGCTGCTGGGACCTTTCTTGACCTTTTAAAGCACGAGGGAGGCCAAAGGGGATGGTCTGCCTCAGTTGGCCCAAGGGAAAGGGGGCAGGATGCATCCAGCCTGGGCTACGGTGAGTAGGGGGCAATGGCTGCTTCAGCTGCACCCTCTTTTCTTTAGGGTGGGTGTGGGATGGGGGTCGCTGGGGCTGTCAGTTTGTTGGTGATGAGGATGGGCAAATTGGGCTGATGAGGGTCGGGGGGGAGCTGCGGATGACGTTTCAGAAATTGATTTAAAAGTGCATTTTGTTGAACCGTCGGGGAGAGGAAGGTTGAGGGGGCAAGGGAGAGGTGGGTGCTTGGGGGCTTTGGTTTGAGGGGGCAATGAGGGGTGCAAATTGGGTGCTGCCTGGGTGCGGGGCACTAGGGAAAAGGGGGAGGGGTTTAGGGGGGTTGCTGAAGATATTGCCCTCGCTTTTGCAGGGTAGGCAGGTCAAAAGGGGGTTGGGGGGGAGATTTGGGGGTCCCGTGGCCTTGGAGAGGGCCGGACCTGGTTTGGGGGTGACTGCTTGGACCTGGGAGGCTGGCACAGGTGACACCTCAACACCCACTCCTCGCCCACATCTCGCCTCTGGCCTGGAAGGTCCTCCTCAAATCCTACACATTGACTCTCTCCCCCGCCCCCTTCAAAGCCTTATGGAAGGCCCTTCTCCTCCAAGAAGACTTCCCTGACTGCACCCTCTCCTCCTCTCCCGCTCCCTTCTGCGTCACCCCGATTCGCTCCCTTCCTCCCCCCCACCCTCCTACCTCCACACCGCTTATGTCCACTTCCCTCATTTATTTATCTCTCTTAAGGTCTGTCTCCTCTCATGTTGGGAAGGGAATGTGGCCCTTTATTGTTGTAGCGTACTCTCCCAAGCGCTTAGTACAGTGCTCTGCACACGGTAAGAGCCCAATAACTAGGATTTGAATCAATGAGGCTGAGCACCATCCTACCTCACCTGCTCCTCTCCTTAAGGGCGGTGTTGAATCCCCCCCCCCGAAGTCTAGCTGGAAACTGCTCATCAGGTGCTCGAGAGGCGCTCAGTACAGTGCTCCTCCCAGTAACGACAGATGGGATAACGGGATCGAGGCAGTGTCTGAGCTCCCAGAGTTGCTACAATGTTGCAGCTGTCCCAATTTTTCAACCCCCCTAAGAGCAAGGCCGCTGCGATTTGGTTCCTTTCTGATAACCTGAGCCTCTCCAAGGGCCGAGGCACCGCAATCGTGAGACTATCTGGCTTTTGGGGGGGTGGCACAAGTGGGTTATTTGGGGGTCCAAATGGGTTATCAAGTGCATTAATAATAATGTTGGTATTTGTTAAGCGCTTACTATGTGCAGAGCACTGTTCCATTACTTGGAACATTGATTGGCCCGTAGCAAGCGCTTAAATATTATTATTGGGGCTGTGGAAGGAAAACCTGAGGGCTTCTGCGGTGGGTTTAAAAAAGAACATCTGAGAGACAAGTTTTTTAGACTGTAAACCCGTTGTGGGCAGAGAATATGCCTCTTGTCACCCAAGCGCTTAGTACAGCGCTCTGCACACAGTAAGCGCTCAATAAATACATTTGAATAAATGGGAAGAGAGGAGATGGTTTAAGGAGAATTTTCCCAGCTTCCTTCCTGCTGGCCAGAAAATCCACAGCTGTGCTAGGCGATAGGGTTTTGTTCCAGATAACCCGGCTCCGCCGCTTGTCTGTTGTGTGACCTTGCAAGTTATTTAACTTCTCCGGTCCTCGGTTACCTCATCTGTGAAAGGGGGGGAGCTTATTTTTACTCCTGGGCTTAGTACAGTATCTGGTACAATAATAATAATAATAATAATTGGGATATTTGTTAAGCGTTTACTATGTGCCAGGCACTGTTTGAAGCCTGGGGTGGAGGCAAGCAAAAATTGGGTTGGACGCAGTCCCTGTCCCACGTATGGCTTACGGTCTTCGTCCCCATTTGACAGATGAGGGAACTGAGGCCCAGAGAAGTGAAGGGACTTGCTCAAGGTCACACAGCAGACAAGAGGCGGAATTAGAACCCATGACCTTCTGGCTCCCAGGCCCGGGCTCTACCCGCCTCGCCATGCTGCCTCCCCAATATGGGAGTTGAGGGGGAGAGGGGGCATACATTTATTAAGCACTTAACAAATCCTAGAACAGTACTCAGCGTTTAGAATAGTGCTTGGCACGTAGTAAGCGCTTAACAAACACCATCATTATTATTATGACTGTTATGCTTAGTACACTGAAATACCATCATTAGACTGTAAGCCCGTCAAAGGGCAGGGACTGTCTCTTTCTGCTACCGATTTCTACATTCCAAGCGCTTAGTACAGGGCTCTGCACATAGTAAGCGCTCAATAAATACTATTGAATGAATGACTCATTATCATTACTAATAATTGTTATCATTATTACTACTACAGGAGCATACTGTTATTCGTAGTAATAATTATTAATTCATTCAATCGAATAGAGCTCTTATTGCATGCAGAGTACTGTATTAAGCGCTCCGGAGAGGAGTATTATAAGGGTATTATAATAGTATAATATATTATAAGTATTATAATAGTATTGATTAGGCTGCGAGCCCGTCATTGGGCAGGGATGGCCTCTCTCTGTTGCCGAATTGTCCATTTCAAGCGCCTAGTACAGCGCTCCGCACGTACTTATTGAGCGCTTACTACGAACGAATGAATGAATAAGGGGAGGGCGAAGGGGTTAACGGCGCCGGCGTGGCGAGAACAAAAGGGCCCCCGCGCCGGCCAATCGGAGCCGGGCGTCGCCAGCCGACACCTTCCTATTGGTGGAGACGGGACCAATGACGCGGCGGGGCTGGGAGCTCCGCTCCACCCCACGTGGGGAACGGAGGCCCGGCTCTCGGGTTGTCCGATGACGTAATGGGGAGAAGTGGGCGGGGCGAAGGCGCATTGTCCTGGCGCGCGGCGGAGGGAGCGGCGCGCGCGCAGCCCCTCGCGCTCGGCCCTCGCGCCCTTCGCCCTCCAGCGCGGGAAAAGCCGCGCTTCCCTCCCGCCCCTCCCCCCCCCCCCCCCGCCTCTCCTCACGAGGCCTAATCATCACCATCATCCACATGCGACCCGTTATTAATAATAAAAATCATAAATAATAATGATGATGCTATTTGTTAAGCGCTTACCATGTGCCAAGCCCTGTTCTAAGCGCTGGGGAAGATACAAGGTCATCAGGTGACCTTCCCTGTGCCTCAGTTCCCTCATCTGTAAAATGGAGATTAATTGTGAGCCTCACGTAGGACAACCCCATATCTCCCCCAGCGCTTAGAACAGTGCTCGGCACATAGTAAGTGCTTAACAAATACCAACATTATCGTTATTATCAGGTTGTCCCCCGTGGGGCTCACAGTCTTCAACCCCGTTTTCCAGATGAGGTCACTGAGGCCCAGAGAAGTCAAGTGACTGGCCCAAAGTCACACAGCAGACGGGATTAGAACCCACGATGCCCGACTCCCAGGCCTGATCTCTTGCCACTAAGACATGACTCTCCCTAGTAGGACTAGTGGCCTAGTGGGCAGAGCCGGGGCCTGGGAGTCAGATGGACCTGGGTTCTAATGGCTCCACTGGTCCGCTGGGTGACCTTGGGCTAGTCACTTCCCTGCCCTGGGCCCATCGGGAAAATGGGGATGAAGACTGGGAGCCCCATGTGGGACAGGGGCTGTGTCCAACCCCATTTGCTTATATCCACCCCAGTGCTTAGTACAGTGTCCAGCACGTTGAAAGCGCTTACCAAACCCCACAATTATTACTTGCTTTATGTATAGCAAGTGCCCAACCAGTGCCACGATTGGTCTGCACACAGTAAGCGCTCAATAAATACGATTGAATGAATAGTTTAGACTCTGAGCCCCATGTGGGACAAGGACTGTGTTTGATCTTCGCCAAAACCTCATTCATTCATCCCCCATTGCTTGGCACATAGTAAGTGCTTAGCAAGTACCACGATCATTACTGTTATTAGGGAGAAAAATGGCTCTGCAGCCATCGAAGCTGCACCACTCAGAGAGAAGGTGGAGTAGAGCTAGCAAATTCTATGTCCTGCAGCTGTTTACCTTTTCTAATAATTATTCATAATAATTGTGGTATTAAGTGCTTACTCTGTGTCCAGCACTGTACTAAGCATTGGTGTAGAACGTAGTATGGCCTAGTGGATAGAGCCCGGGCCTGGGAGTCAGGATGACCTGGGTTTATTCCTTCATTCCATCGTATTTATTGAGCACTTAGTACAGAGCACTGGACTAAGCGCTTGGAAAGTACAATTGGGCAATAGAGACGATCCCTACCCAACAATGGGCGCACAGTCTAGAAGGGGGGAGACAGATAACAAAACAAGTAGATGGGCATCAATAGCATCAAAATAAATCAAATTATACATATATATCATATATATATATCAATAAAATAGAATAATGAATATGCACAAATATACACAAGTGCGGGTTCTAGTACTGGCTGTATCTGCTGGGTGACCTTGGGCAAGTCGCTTCACTTCGGCCTTTAGTTCCCTCATCTGTAAAATGGGGATGGAGACTGGGAGCCCCACGTGGGATGACCCGACAAGCTTGTGTATCTCCCCCAGTGCTTAGAACAGTGCTTGGCACTTAAATACCATCAATTACTATTGTTATTACCCCCAGGTATTGAATCCCCATTTTGCTGGTGAGGGAAGGGAGGCACCGAGAAATGTCTCAGTAGGTAAATGGCAGAGCCAGGATTAAGAACCCAGGCCCTCCGATGCCCAGGCCGGTGCGCCTTGCTCAAGGCCCCGCTGCTTCTCATGCCTCAGTTTCAGCCTTTGTAAAATGGGATTAATGATAGATCATTTCCCCCCCAAGGCCTATCGGAGGGGAATTAAATGAAAATGAACTGTGAAGCTCTTTGCCGTGAATGCGCTATTCACTATTAAACTGGTGATAACCTCTTTACAAGTTCTGGGTGGGGAATTATACTCTACTATCTGACATATATAATCTTCTATTCCTTATTACATCCTCCTATTTGAAGCAGCGTGGCCTAGTGGAAGTAGCCCCGGCCTGGGAGCCGGAGGACCTGGGTTCTAAACCGGGCCCTGCCACTTGAAGGCTGTGTGACCTTGGGCAAGTTACTTCACTTCTCTGTGCCTCAGTTCTCTCCTCTGTAAAGTTCCGCCAAGGGACAGGGACCATATCTAAATATCGCCTTTGAATTCTTTCCCTATTGCTCGGTACAGTGCTCTGCACCCAATAAGCACTTACAAAATGCCATTATTAAGCTGGTGTGGCTTAGCGGAGAGAGCCCGGGCTTGAGAGTCAGAGGTCGTGAGTTCTAATCCCGGCTCTGCCACTTGTCAGCCGGGTGACTTCGGACATGTCACTTCGCTTCTCTGGGCCTCAGTGACCACCTCTGTAAAAATGGGGATGAAGACTGTGAGCCCCACCTGGGACAACCCGGTGACCTTGTAACTACCCCAGAGCTTAGAACAGTGCTTGGCACATAGTAAGCACTTGACAAATACCATTATTTTTATTATTATTATTAGATGAGCCGCTTCGGTATTTTTGGCACAGTCCATGAGTTACCTTCCTGACTCCCATCAGCTACGCTTTCAACTTGCTCTCCCGGTCCTCTCTCTGGACTTTGGGAAGCGAAGCACCTACCCTCATCCCACAATCCCAAACTCCGTCCCAGAGGTCTCCCCGAGAAGAGCGCCGTCGTGTCCTTCTCTGGAAAATGGCCAAATCACGAGGCCCCCTCCATCCTGGAGCAGAGTTCGCGGCCGAAGCATCCCCTGTTGAAAAATCTAATTATCCCGTCTTTTGCAAAGGCTCTCGACGGCCCCCGAGTTCTCTTCTCTGGCCTCCGAGTCTGCTTTTCATAAGTGGAAACACATTTTCTGACCCAGAGCGAGATCTTCAAGGCTTTTTAAGACTCGGGAATCAAAAGGATCGTTTGAAACGTTTCTTTTCAGCTCTGGCTGACCCTTGGCCTGTGCCCTGCCCCAAGCCTCTTCCGTGTCTTTGGGGGTAGACCCCAGACCTATTTCCTTCAAAGACCAGCCTCTGTGAAACCCCTGGGTTTAGGGCCAGAGGTTTCTCCCCGTATTTAGATCCTCACTGTTGCAGTTTTTCTATTTCTTATCTATTTTTTGGGGGCGGGCGGCTGGAAATAGTCTGGAGCTCATTTTCTCAGCTAAGATCCACTTTCTACTTATGGAGAAACCCCCTTCCTCCCCATCCAGATCCCACCTTTTCTGCTCTGGTTGCCACGTGGCAAGGTGAAACGCAGCGTGGCCCAATGGAAAGAGCCCGGGCGTCGGAGGACCTGGGTTCTAATCCCGCTCGGCCACATAATAATACTAACGATAATAATAATGGTATTTGGCAAGTGCTTCCTACGTGCCAAGCACTGGCATAGATACAAGGTAATCAAGTTGGACACAGTCCCTGTCCCACATGAGACTCACAGTCTTCATCCCCATTTTACAGATGCGGGAACTGAGGTACACTTGTGTGTTGGGTGGCCTTGGGTGAGTCACTTCACTTCTCTGGGCCTCGATCATCTCCTCTGGAAAATGGGGACTGTGGGCCCCGTGTGGGCCGGGGACTGTATCCAACCTGACTTGCTTGGATTCACCCCAGCGATTAGAACAGTGCCTGGGAAGTAGTAAGCGCTGAACAAATGCCACAATTATTATTATTATTATTCGCTACTATTTTTTCCACCTGAGTTAGTGGGGAGGGAGAGGAGCTGCTGATCCAATAAGGAAAATCCCACCGGGGGATTTGACGCATTAACAGAACAATAAACGGACACATTCACAGTTCCCGCATCTGTTGCCGACTTGTACATTCCAAGCGCTTAGTACAGTGCTCTGCACAGAGTAAGCGCTCAATAAATACTATTGAATGAAAAATACTATTGAATGAATTCCCTGCCCACAGTGAGCTGAGAGTGTAGCGGGGGAGACGGACATTAATAGAAGGGAGAACCCGTGTTGAATCCCTATTTAAAGATGAGGAAACAGAAGCCCAGAGAAACTCAGTGACTTGTCCAAGGTCACTCAGCAGGCGAGGGGCGGAGCGGGGGATCCGAACCCACATCCTCCGACTCGCAGGCTCCCGTCCTTTCGGCTAGGCCTCCAGCTGCTTCTCATCCAAACGAGGGAAGCTTTTGTCTTTGTGCCCGTTTTCTTCTTCTCCCATTCCCGCCTTCCATTTTCTCCATCATCTCTGCATCGCTTTTCCCCAGCCTCGCCCAAGGCTGCGAGGGGACAGTGGGGCGATTGAAGACCACCCTCTGGCCTCGGCCCCCCGCCTCATTATAGAGAGCTGCCCCGGTCCTTGGGATGGAACAATTAAAATCCCCGGGCCCCAATTGGTTTGTGGGGTATTAAAAACTAATTGCCATCAGCCCCGGCTGTCATTTCTACCTGATAAAACATCACTTTTATCGATCTCTCTCACCCAATGCTATCATTTATCTTGCCTCAACATTTCACATAATGGCTCGTTCGTCTTGATCAAAGTACAGGTTGGGTTTTTTTCTTTAACCCCTCCTGCTCCAAAAACTCTCCCTCCCCGAGTCTTACTCCGCTCCCCAATTGTACACCTCATCTTTTCCCAGAATCCTTTTTTTCCCATGTTTTCCCCAGTGCTCAGCACATAGTGGGCGCTTAATAATAATAACGATGATGGTATTTAAGCGCTCAATATGTGCCTAGCACTGTTCTAAGCGCTGGGGGAGATACAGGATTATGAGGTTGTCCCAGGGGGGCTCACGGTCTTCATCCCCCCATTTTGCAGATGAGGTCACTGAGGCACAGGGAAGTGAAGTGACCGCACAAGGTCACATAGCAGACAAGCGGCGGAACCGGGATTAGAACCCATGACGTCTGACCCCCAAGCCAGGGCTCTTGCCACGGAACCGGGCTGCTTCTTTCAATGAATATTATGGTAATTATTACTCTATCTACCGTGACCTATCAGATTGAATTAATTCAGTAGAGAAGCAGTGTAGTCTAGTGGATAGAGCCCAGGCTTAGATAAGTCCCTTCACTTTTCTGCACCTCAGTTCCCTCATCTGTAAAATGGGGATGAAGAGTGTGAGCCCCACGTGGGACGGGGACCGTGTCCAACCTGATCACCTCGTATCTACCCCGGCGCTTAGTACAGTGCCCGGCACATAGTAAATGCTTAACAGATACCATAAAATATTAATAGTAGCGAGTGCTTATTATGTGCCAAGCACTTCTTGAGCAGGGAACCTGGCTACCCACTCTGTATTGCCCTCTCCCATGCGTTCAGTACAGTGTTCCATCCAGAGGCAATGCTCAATAAATATTGATTGTTCGCTTGAGCGCTTAGAACGGTACTCTGCATATGCTGTCATCCAGAAATACATTGATCGACACTCTCCCGAGCGCCTAGCCCAATGTCCCGCACAAGTAAGCGCTCGATAAGTACCGTCGATGGACACTCACACTTAGTGCAGCGCTCTGCCCGCGGTAAACGCTCGATAAATACTATCGATTTGGTCGAGTGATTGGCAAAGACGTCGACAACACTTTCTCTCTGTGTCGTGGGATGTGTATTTCCTGCTCCAGACTTCCCTAGATCCCAAGTCAGGTTGTCCCAATGTGAGCGAGGGAAATGAAAATTCTGGGATTCAGTCCAACCCAGGGGGAATCATCTCTTCGCAATCGATGGGAGGGCGCGTTTCGGGGAAATAGGGCTCCTACGTGGGCATTTATTCGGAGGCATCTGTACACCCTTTGCATTCGGCGTACACCCTCGGGCCGGGTGCATCGGAAGAGCAGACGAGCTGGACAATGTTTCATATATTTATTCATAAGCCAAGTTATCAATAAAAAAATTTAATACTAAAATGCCTTTACATAGAGTTTGCTGTTCTCATAAAACCTTTGTTGTGTTTTCATTTTTTTCTTTTTTTTTTTTTTAGTGTTTACATTGAAAAAAAACTCCAACCATCATCATATACTTTACACATTTACAATAATTTTCACGACATTTAACCACGGTTAGAAAGGGAAGGGAACACACGGCATTTATACAAAAAAAAGGGGGGGGGGGAAGAAAAGGAAAACGGAAAACGCGACACGAGGGACAGAAAAATTTTTTTTCTCTCTCTCTTTTTTTCAGTATTTGGGGTTTTTAAAATAGCTTTAGATTCTACTTCCAGCCAACAAAGCCGTCCTCATCTTTTCATCAAACTGGTTTTTTGTTGGTTTTTTTTCTTCAGTTGATATAGCCTAAGTTTTCTCGCCTCAAGGAGCCCTGTCTTTTTGTCTCTTGCCGACCGAAGGGGAAATCCACAGTTGGCAAAATATTGCACTCACACCGAGACAGAACAGAATCGGATACCAGGGTGTGTCCCAAACTGGGGAAGGGGGTGACCCGAAAATAAATAAAACATTCCTCCCCATCCCAAGCTTTCTACCGTGTCCTTGGAGCTAGTGACGCCCACCCGGAAAGCGGAGACGGGAATACCTACGGATCAGATTGCAGCACCTTGGACTTTTTATTCTGGAGGGAGCGGGGCCAAGTGGAGAGCAGCAGGGAATGTCTCTGTCGTACTCTCGTCCTCTCCTGAGCGCCTAGTTCAATGCTTCGCACGCGGTCGGTGCTCGATAAATACGATTGAATGAAGGGATGCGTGAATACGAGGTCAGATGCGCCTGACCTTTTGGGACCAAGCAAGAGAGCTTAGTACAGCATTCTGCACGCTCCATAAATGCCACTGATCGATTAAGTACGTGACGGCCACGGGCTCGAAGGTTCGGCCATTTTCTGGGCTGATTCCAGAGATTTTGAATCTCTTCCCTGGGGTCTCTCTGGGAAATGGAAAAAGCTGCTCCTTGTAGTCATCGGCTCAATCAAACCCTGCCCCCAGGAAGCAGTGAATTGATTTTTCTGGGGAGGAGGCGGCCTCTCCTTGCCCCTCTGAACCAGAACAGACCCCACAGAAGATGTCGCTAAAAATCTGTCTCGAGGGATGCCCATTACTGGTCATCACCGCTGACCCCACCGGGGGGGTTTCCTTGGGCCGAAAAAAGGCCAAGCAGCAGAGCGGCCCAGTGGGTAGAGCCCGGGCCTGGGAGTCGCAAGGCCCCGGGTTTTCATCCCGGCTCCGCCGCTTGTCTGCTGGGTGACCTTGGACCGCTCACTTCACCTCTTTGTGCCTCAGCGACCTCATCTCTAAAATGGGGAGTAAGACCGTGAGCCCCGTGTGGGACAGGGACTGTGCCCAACCTGATTGGTTTGTATCTACCCCAGCGCTTAGGAAAGCGCCTGGCACGTAGTAAGCGCTTACTAATACCATAAAAAAGAAAAGGTCGGCGGGCGGGGGGAATCTCTTTTTTCTCCATTTGATCGGACAGATATCGGTGGGAGAACGAAGGAGACCTGCAGCCCTCTAATTTCCTGTTAAAAGGCACCAGGCCCATCACAGCATAGACAACCTCCCTATCCAGAATAGCAAAGCCCTCTGGGCCTCGTGCCCTACGCCCTTGGGCATTAACCTTTGACCTGCCCTCCCCCCCAAGTTTCCCCCAGAGCTGACTGAAAGTTTCCCGAGGGGCAGTGCGGCCTAGTGGAAGGATCCCAGCCTGGGAGTCGGGAGACCCGAATCCTCATCCCCGCCTTGAGACCTCGGGCAGGTCGCTTCACTTCTCCGGGTCTCCATCTCCTCTCCTGACGAACAGGAATTAATCGCCTGTCCTCCCCTCCTTCTTAAGACAGCGAGACGGGGACTGTGGCCGACTTACTCAATTTCTATCCGTCTACCCCGGCGCTTAGAACAGTGCTCGGCACAGAGTGAGCGCTCAACCAGTGCCATAACGAACGATAAGGTGCCAGGGAACCGCAGATGCCTATATTCCAACCTGCCTTCCTGCTTCGGCTTCCCTGATTTTCCCGCACCTCACACGGAGAGCAGAGGACGAGGAACCGGAAGGCGAAAGCAAAGATAGCCCGGGGACGGGCCGACGCGACCGGACTCCCGAGGATGCGTCTTAATGGACACGGCCCGGGCGTCAGAAGGACCTGGGTTCTAATCCCGGCTCCACCTGTCGTCTGCCGTGCGACCGTGGGCCAGTCGCTTCCCTTCCTCTGGGTCTCAGCGACCTCATCTAACGGGGCTTGAGACGCTGAGGCCCAGGTGGGACCCGGGCCGTGTCCAACCCGCTTAGCTTGTATCTACCCCAGCGCTCGGTCCAGTGCCTGACGCCTAGTAAGCGCTTAACGAATACCGTAAAAACAAACAAAAAAGCTGAGGTTGATTGTCCACTAACATGGGCTCCCGTCTGGCCGGTTGGGCCGGGGGAGGGTTTCGAGCGAGTCCAGGGCCACGGGGGGATGCCTGGCCACTTAGACCCTCCCCCCAAAAGAGCCCAGAGAGATGAGGAAGGTAGAAGGGGGTGTTTTCTTGGCTCCATGAGGAAAGATGCTTTGGTTTGCTTTCACTTTTACGTTTTTCGCAGCTCCAGAGCGTCTAACCAATTGCAAATATTTTAGGGGCTGACTTGAGCTGGGACTGTCACTTTCCATCAGAGAAACCCCCTTCGGTCCCGGGAGGGACGAGACCCCCCCCCCCCCCAACCCCAGACCCCCTTAAACCGGGGTCACCCCCAAAAAAGAGCTAAAAAGGAAGGAACCAACAGAACCAGCTGAGTTTCCCCAGAACCGAGGTATCGTTGGCAATCGTCATCACAGTTCTCTAGTAGAGGTCCTGGCTTTAACGAACGTACGAGAGAGAGAGAGTTGGATCGGGAAGGGGTTGGGGGGTTCCCGACTGAGCTAATTGGCGGGGTTGGGGCACATCCCCCCCGTATAAACATTTGACCCCTTGACACCCCACAACCGGCTAGGTAAGGATTCTAATTCCCAGCGGCCTTGAATGAGTAAGAGTGTCGACTCCCGGAAAACCTGGGTGATCCAGGAGAAGAAAAAAAGGGGGTGGTGGTGGAGAAATTAAATCTTTCCTCGCTGCTGCTACTTTTCTTTCTTTTCTAGGTGGGGAGGAAGGGGATTTGTCACTTTTTTAAATTTTCTTTCTCTTTTCAAACAGAGGTAAGATATTTCGACTCCACCCAGACGCCGGGTTTGTCTGATTCCCCGACCTTTGGAATAATTTAGAATATTATCGATGAGAGCGACTCACACCCTCTACAGTAATTGATTAGGGGGGGACCCAAAAGTCAAATGAAACCCTCATGCGACGGAGACAGAGAAAAGGAAGGGGACCCTCATGTGCTTTCCCGTTTTCTACCCAGTTCCAGAAGGAGGTTTTAAGAACACTTCACCGGCCCCCTCTCCCACTGACCCAAGTGCTGTTTTTTGATTTTTTTTTCGGTTTTTTTTTTTTTTTTTTTTTTTTACAGAAATACCCAGTCCTGGATCCCAGCTAGGCTGAGGAAAACAGTGCATTTTCAAAGGAAAAAAAAAAAACCCAGCCCACCCCCAAACCCCTAATCCCTCCCGCCTCACACACGCTTGCAGTAACAAAACAAAAACAAACCAAAAAAACCCCTTTTTTTCCATTTGTTTTTTTTTCCATAAAACTTCCCCGAAGAAATACAATATTTACACGAAGAAATAAATAGACAATACACCTGATTTCTGGTTTCCCTGGTGGGAGACAGTCAGAGGTACTAGGAAAATATGGCTTGAATTCTAATCTCTCAAAGAACTGGCGATCCAGGGGAGGAGGGAGGAGATGAGCACGAAATGGGGTTTGGGTTGGGAGATGGGGGTGCTGGGTTCTGAAGCCAAAGAGATCTCTCTTTCCAGGGAAAATTCAAACAAACAAACAAACGCACGCACACCAAAGAAAAACCCAACCGAACAGACATCCGGACGAACGAAAAAAAGCCTGAATCTTGCTGTGATGGGTTTTTGCATATTTACTCAGACTCCGCCTCACCTGTGGAGAAGGTCCTGACCGGGGAAGGGGGGAAAGGGGAAGGGGCTCCTGGGCGAGACGGGGCCCTATGCCCGTCTCGCGGGCTCTGCCCTGGCCGGATTCCGTCGTGCCAACCTCTCGCGGGCTGCTGGGAAGGGCACGAGTCCTTTGAGCGGAGAACGGAACGGGGTTTTCAAGTTTTCACTGACTGGGGGGACCGGGGAGGGCCGAGGTTCGGACCACGTGCCCGGGCGGGGGTTCAGCAGAGGATGGGCACCCCGTCGGCGGTGACCAGTCGCCCCGTGGTGGGGTCGTAGGTGCCCGCCAGGTAGTAGAGCTCTTGGCGGTCCTGGTGTTTCTTGCTCCTGGCCATCTGCTCGTACTGGTCTCGCCCCACGACCTGGCATTTGTGGGAGATGGTCTGGACGTCGTTCTCGTCCTCGTGGCACGACTGGTACAGCGCGTTCTGCCCGAGGAGGGAAGGCGGCAGGGTCGGCCGGGGGAGGGGACCGCGTCCGCCTCGCCGCCGACCCCCTCGCCCACGTCCCGCCTCTGGCCCGCCACGCCTTCCCTCCTCAGATCCCCCCCTCCTTCGAAGCCTTTTCGAAGGTCCGTCTCCTCCCAGGGGCCTTCCCTGACTTAAGCCTCCCTCTCCTCTTCTCCCACTCCCTTCCGTGTCGTCCTCACTCGCTCCCTTTCAGCGTGGCTCAGTGGAAAGAGCACGGGCTTTGGAGTCAGGGCTCATGAGTTCGAATCCCAGCTCTGCCACTTGTCGGCTGTGTGACTGTGGGCGAGTCACTTAACTTCTCTGTGCCTCAGTTCCCTCATCTGTAAAATGGGGATGAAGACTGTGAGCCCCACGTGGGACGACCCGATTCCCCTATGTCTACCCCAGCGCTTAGAACAGTGCTCGGCACATAGTAAGCGCTTAACAAATACCAACATTATTATTATCCCCCCTCAGCCCCACACCGCTTAGGTCCACATCTGTCATTTCTTTCTTTCTAATCATGTCCGTCTCCGCCTCTAGACTCTCAGCTCGTTGTGGGCGGGGAATGCGTCTATTTCTGGTTGTATCGTCCTCTTCCCAAGCGCTCAGTACGGTGCCCTGCACACTGTAAGCACTCGATAAAGACGACTGAATACACTGGAACAATAAAGACACAATCTCCGTCCACAAAGAGAGGGGGAGGCAGACATTAAAATCGCTATATTTGAGGAACGTACACGAGTGCTGTGATATGTACATGAGTGCAGATCTGGATCTGTGTCCTTTGGGCGTTTGATATTCCCCGCCCCCCCCCACAGCGCTCACGTCCGGATCGATAAATTATTTATCCGTATTGACGTCTGCCTCCCCTTCTAGACTCGTCGTGGGCGGGGGAATGTGTCAACCGACTGGGTCTCACTGTCCTCTCCCGAGCACTCAGTACGGCGCGCTGCACGTAGCAAGCACTCGATAAATGCGTGACTGAAATGCAGCTTCCGCTGGGGTGGAGCTTTGGTAACGGGCTAAACGGCATCGCCGTCTAGCCTCACCGGGTCCCGTCCGCCCCCGGAGCGCCCCCGCCTTCCGACCCATCCCTCCGGACCCGATTTCGATTCCCGGGATGGAAACTAACGAAGCCCCCGCCCGTCACCCACTCCCTGCCCCGAAGGGACCCGGGGCGGTGGGGGAGACCGGCTCACCTTCCCGTCGCTCTGCCGTTTCCCCAGCCTGGTCTCCTCGGGGTGATAGAACCACTTGACCTTGACCACCATATTGCTCCCCCAGGATTCCCACATGCTCTCGATGCGGCCGATGTAGGGCAGGTTGGGCCTTCCGGCCGACAGGAAGACGGCGCACTCTCCAACGTGAAGCGTCTCCTTCCCGCGCACGATGGCCTTATAGAACAGCTTCCTGGCCTTCCCCTTGACGCCCCGCCTCTGCGGAGACAGGCGGGATGGGGAGGGGGCGGGAGACGGAGAGACCACGGGACGGTCAGCGCGGCGGGCGGGAGGGCTACGCGGAGAGGGGCAGGGGGCCGGGGACGCAGCGTGGCTGGGAGTCACTGTTCTAAGCGCTAGGTTAATTGATGAATTCTGGTATTTGTTAAGCATGGCCTAGCGGATAGACCCCGGGCCTGGGAGTCACTGTTCTAAGCGCTACGCTAATTAGTTAATTCTGGTATTTGTTAAGCATGGCCTAGTGGCAAAAGCCCGGGCTTGGGAGTCAGAGGACGTGGCTCCCGGCTCCGCCGCCTGTCTGCCGCGTGACCTTGGGCAAACCACTTAGCTTCTCTGTGCCTCAGTTCCCCCATCTGAAAAATGGGGATGAAGACCGTGAGCCCCACGTGGGACAACCTGATGACCTCGGATCTACCCCCACGCTTAGAAGAGTGCTCGGCCCTTGGGACGCGCTTAACGGGTGCCATCGTTATTACTGCTGTGGGCCGGGCCCTGTAGTAAGCGCCGGGGTGAATCCAAGCAAATGGCGTTGGACACGATCCCTGTCCGACGTGGGGCTCGCGGTCTTAATCCCCATTCTACAGGGGGGAAACTGAGGCCCAGGGAAACGAAGCGATTTTTTAATAAATTTCTCCCCCCGAAAAGTCACACAGCAGACAAGTGGCAGAGCCGGGATGAGAAGCCGCAAGCTTCTGACAGGCCGGGGCTCCGTCAGCTAGGCCCCGCTGTTTCTCAGCGCTCGGGAGCGGGCCTGGCGCGTCCCGGACGCCGCGCGGAGAAAGCGGGGGGCGGGGGCGGGCGGCCAGCTCGTACCTGAGTAGGGTTGCCCAGCCACTTCCACAGCTGCTGGGCCGGCAGGAAGGGGGAGATCTTTGGCCGATTTTCCACGGAGGGCAGCCGCTGCCGTCGGGAAAGCTCTTTGGCTTTGGAGAAGCTCAGGGGCTCCTTGCGCTTCAGTTTGCCCTTGCCGTCGGCCGCGGCCGCCTTGGCCAGGAAGCAGCGCCCCGGGCCCCCTTTGGCCCTCAGGGCCTCGGGGCCGGCCAGCAGGGCGGGCACCGGGTGGGTGAGGCAGGTCTGGAGCAGGAGGGCGGAGGCCTCGTCCTCCGAGCTGTAGGACGAGTCCTCGTTGTCCGACGAGCAGAGGCTGGAGGTGGACACGGAGCCGGACGAGGAGGACGAGGAGGACACGGACGAGGAGGAGGAGCCGGACAGGTGGCCGAGGAAGCGGGAGGGCCCGTTGGCGGCCAGCTGGTCCCCGTCCTCGTCCGAGTAGGAGCTGTGGCAGTCGCTGTCGCAGTGCAGGGCGTAGTCGTGGCCGGCGAACTTCCTCAGGGCCAGCCCCATGGGCATCGGGTGGACCGGGGGCCGGCCCTTCTTCTCCTTGCCCACCAGGCCCGGGTGGGGGTAGCCGGGGGCGGCCGAGGGGCGGCCCAGCTTGGGCCCGAAGTCCCTGTCGCTCATGAGCAGGGCCTTGCAGTTCTTGTTCTTGGGCGAGGTGACCCCTTCGTGGTCCAGTTTGACCAGGAACTCCCCCCCGGCCACCCCCGCCTTCCGCCTCCCGGCCTTCTCCGCCTCCTTCTTGGCCCTGAGGAGCCTGTGGGCGCCGCCGGGGAGCGCCAGCCCCGTGCCGCCCGCGAAGGGGGCGTAGGAGCTGGCCAGGCTGCTGAAGGAGTCGGCGCCGAAGCCGTTGCCGAAGACGGGGGCGGGCAGGGGGTGGACGGGGAAGAGGGGCTCCCGGGCCCGGAGCTTCTTGGAGCTGCCGTTGAGCTGGAAGACGTTCTGCAGGAGGCCCGTGCCCTTGGCGGCCGCTTTCCGCTTGGTCTGGGCCACGGCCGACCAGCTGAGCAGGGGGCCGCCCCGCCGCCCCAGGAAGTGATTCGTCACCACGGCCCCCGGCGTCTTGGCGCCCGAGGTCAGCGCCTCCGCTTTGCCTGCGGGGCGGGAGAAGAGGCCCGTCGGGGCGGTGCCCTCTCCCCCCGCCCCCTGCTTGGCACCCCCTCTGCCCGGCATCCCCCCCCCCCGGGTACCCTTTGACCTCCGCCCCACTGGCGCCCACCCGCTCTGCCCACAGAGCCAGGCGGGGGTCTGAATGCCAACCGGGAGCCCGTCGGCGGCCGGGGAACGTGTCTGTCGCATCGTCCTCTCCCGAGCGCTCGGCAGAGCGCGCTGCCCGCAGTAAGCGCCAAGGCCCCTCTCCTCCCAGCGGCCTTCCCTGACTGCACCTTCCTTTCCTCTTCTCCCGCTCCCTTCTGCGTCGCCCCGGCTGGCTCCCTCTATTCCTCCCCTCTCTCTCCCTGCCCCGGGGCGCTTATGTCCACATCCGTCTTTTCCTTATTTCCCTTCATGTCCGTCTCCCCCTCTAGACTGGGACCTCGCTGTGGGCACGGAATGAGTCTGTTTATTGTCGCGTCGTCCTCTCCCAAGCGCTCAGTACAGTGCTCCGCCCACAGTAAGCGCTCAATAAATGTGAATGAACGAGGACAAGACGACCCAGACCTCCCACTTGCCTTGACGGGCACACCTCCTCCTGGAGGGCTTCCCCGATTAAGCTCTCTCCAGCCCCATGGCCCGCTGGTGGCCCCCCTTTTTTTTTGCCTTAACTTTTGACCCCCGCCCCACCCCCTTCTCCCAGAGAGACGACTCCCCCTCCACGCTGACGCCCCGATGTACGTTGTTCACCCACCCCGGACCCGGTGACTCGCCGCCCCCCCGGCCCGGCCCCCCGCCAAGTACCAGCTTTCTCCTTGGCGATGGGCTTCTTCCCCAAGTTCTTGGGGGGCTCGGGCCCGTCCCGGATCTCGGGGGACAACCGGGGGGCCGCCTCGCCGGGGGGAGGGGCGTCGCTGGGGGGCCTCTTGTTTCTACGGCAACTGCCGGAAATCAGCAGGGCCGGGGAGGGGTCCATGCCTGGAAACGAAGCCACCGTCATCATCCCAGCGCTCGGTAAGGTGCAGCGTTATCGGATACGATCCCTGCCTTCGAGGAGCTTGTAACCTACTGTGTGCAGAGCTCTGTACTAAGCACCTCCCTTCTAGACTGTGAGCCCACGGTGGGCGGGGATTGGCTCTAACTGTACTTTGCAAGCGCTCAGTACAGCGCTCTGCACACAGTAAGCGCTTAACCGACACCATAATGTTGTTAGGTAAGCTCGATGTCGGCGGGGAATGTGTCTACGAACTCTGTTCTTTCCTCTCCCGCACGCTTAGCCCAGTGCTGTGCTCACGGGAAGCGCTCGATAAATCCGACTGATCGGCTGGTCTCCGGGGGGAGATTTTCCCGCCGTCTGACTCCAGAATGGGGGTTGGGAAAAGCGGGGGGGGGGGGGGGGGAAGGGGAACTCACACGGGATCTTGAAGTCCGGAGGCAGCAGGCGGATATCAGAAACGGAGATGTGCCCCGTGTCTCCGTCGTCAAACTCAATGACCACCGAATCCAGGTCGTCTTCGCTGCCGGAAGCACCTGGAGGGGCCGAGGGGGAAGGGGTAAATAACGACTCATTCGTTCCGTCGTATTTACTGGGCGCTCACTGTGTGCGGAGCGCTGTACTCAGCGCTTGGGAGAGGGCCAGAGACCGACGAGCCGACTCGTTCCTCGCCCGCAACGAGCTCACGGCCTAGAGAAACGGCGCGGCGCAGCGGAAAGAGCCCGGGCCGGGGAGTAGGAGATGGTGGGTTCGAATCCCGGCCCTGCCACTTGGCAGCTGTGTGACTTTGGGCAAGTCGCTTAGTTTCTCCGGGCCTCAGTGACTTCATCTGGAAAACGGGGACTAAGACTGTGAGTCCATGAAGGACAACACCACTTGTCAGCTGTGTGACTGTGGGCAAGTCACTTAACTTCTCTGTGCCTCAGTTACCTCATCTGTAAAATGGGATTAAGACTGTGAGCCCCACGTGGGACATCCTGATTCCCCTGTGTCTACCCCAGCGCTTAGAACAGTGCTTGGCACATAGTAAGCGCTTAACAAATACCAACATTATTATTATTAACCTGATTACTTGGTAGCTCCCCCAGTGCTTAGAACAGTGCCTGGCACCTAGTCAGCGTTTAGAAAATACCATTAATTATTATGTGGGACTGGAACTGTGTCCAACCGGATGACCTTAAATCTACGTCAGCGCTTAGAAGAGTGCTCGGCGCCTAGTAAGCGCTTAACAGATATCATTATTATAACTATTATTATGTGGGACAGGGACTGTGTCCAACCGAATGACCTTAAATCTACGTCAGCGCTTAGAACGGTGCCCGGCACTTAGCGTTAACAAATGGCATCGTTATTAATTTAGAGGGGGAGACGGACATTAATATAAATAAATAAATGACAGTTACGCATATAGGTGCTGTGGGGCTGGATGAATGGAGAGATAAGAATAATAGTACATCACATCAATAATAATAATGAAGCAGTGCGGTCCAATGGGTAGAGCATGGGCCTGGGAGTCGGGGGGGACCCGGGTTCTAATCCCGACCCCGCCGTTTGTCTGCTGTGTGACCGTGGACCAGTCACCTGGCTTCTCTGGGCCTCGGTTCCCTCATCTGTAAAATGGGGGTGGACACTGAGCGCCTTATGTGGTACAGGGACGCTGTCCAATCCGATTATCTTGTTTTCCATCCCAATGCTTAGAACAGAACAGTGCTTACCCCAAACCCATGCTCTTTCCCCTAGGCCTCACTGCTTCTCTCTCCCTCCAGCCCAGTCCCTGGATCAAGGCGGGGGTGTCTCCCGGTTCGGGGGAGCCCCCTCCCCTCACCTCTGACGACGTTGCCGGGGTAGAGGCAGCAGGACTTCTGACTCCAGTAGGCACAGACTCGAGTTCCGGGGGGGAGGAAGCGGCTCGACTGGGGTCTGATGTCAAGGACCTGGAGGGGCGAACGAAGAGGTCGTCCGTTCAATCGCTCGATCCTATCGAGCGCTTACCGTGCGCAGAGCGCTGGACTCAGCCCTTGGGAGAGTCCAAAACGACCATAAACCGACACGCTCTGCCCACAGCGAGCTGACAGCCGAGAAGCAGGGAGAGGGGCGTCGATACAAATGAACAAGACGATTTAGACGACACTATCGTTGCATCGGACTCTCCCGAGCTCTCAGTCCACTGATCCGCGCGCGGTAAGCGCTCAATAAATACGATCCAACGGGTGGAGAGTCTTCCCCGGCTGTGTCTGGGGAGGACGGGGCGGTCGGCGGAGACCCGGGCCAACGGCATTCTGGAACGGGGGGAGCGACGGGATGTTTTTCCGGGAAGGGGACTCACCGCTTCCTGCAGCAGCTGCTCCAGGGAGTAGGTTTTCTGCCAATGTCCTCTCTCCCCCTCGATGACGATGGTGTAGCTGGAGGTGGGGATCGGAACGAGCGCATTGTAAGGGAGCGGGCCGACGGGGCGGCCTCGTCTCCCCTGCTCTCCCGGAGCTCGTTCGGTGCCCTGCTCGTGCGGCGCGAGCTCCTCGAGGGCCGCCGCTGCCTCGACCGTCCCCCGGGAGCGGTCGGTCATTAGCTCCTCCATGTGGGCGGGGAAGGCGTCTGCTTATTGATGCACTGTACTCTCCCGAGCGCTTAGTACAGTGCTCCGCCCACGATAAGCGCTTAGTAAATACGATGGAATGAATGGACGCGGGTCCTTGGGACTCCCAGGCATGGGCTCTCTCGGCTAGGTTACGCCGCTTCCCCCTCTTCCTCGGATCCCTGCTCTCTCCATCCCCCCAAACATCCCCAAATGTCTCTCCCCCCAACTGTCTCTCCCCCAATCGTCTCTCCCCTGTCTCTCACATGTCGGGAGGCTGCAGGGCCTTGACGCTGCCGGCGTAGAGAAGGCAATCTTCCTTTGGAATGAGGACGTGCAAACCATCCTGCAGGTCTTCCTTGTGGATGGTGCACGACTGAGCTGCAAAGCAAAGAGGGGGTCCTCGGTCACTCTGGGAGTACCACCCCCCGCCCGCCCCCCGATCCCGAGAACTGGGGCGCCTCAAGGCCCGAGATGCACCCCAACAGGAAGGTGTCAGCGAGCTCGTCGGCCCGTTTAAGAAAACTAAATCCGCCACCCGACGGAGGCCCCACGCGTATCGGCTACGTAGACCCTCCCCCTCGGGTCCCCCCCGCCCCTCACCCCACGGGCTGCGGCTTTTCCCCACAGCCCCTCACGGCTCCCCCTTCCCTGGATGATGATAATACTGATTGTGGCTTTTTTTTTAAAGCGCTTACTACGTGCCAGGTACTGAACTAAGCGCTGGGGTGGATCCAGGCCAGTCGGGGTAGACACGGTCCCTGCGTGCCCCCATTTTCCAGACGAGGCAACTGAGGCCCAGAGGAAGCCAAGCGAGTTGCCCAACGTCGCGGAGCAGGCGAGTGGCGGAACCCAGGTCCTTCTGACTCCCGGGCCCGGGGTCTACCCACTCTGCCGGGGTGGGGGCGGCGGGGGTTCCCCGAGATCCGGCCTGGGGCCTCACCGTGGACTGAGGCCTGTTCCCCGCTGGCTTCCTCCTCCTCCGAGAAGCTGCTGTTGTCATCGAACTCGAAATCGTCCTCCACGGCGAAGCTCTCCAGCAGCCGGCTCACCGCACGACCTTTGCCCTGGGGGGGGGGGGTCGCTGGGGTCAGATTCCCCAAGGGCCTCCTTTGGGGGCTGGGGGGTGGGGGTGGGACTGGATCTCCCCCCTCCCCAAGCCCAGGATTCGGGGTAGAACAGTCTCCCACGGGAGGGAGGCTGAAGGCCTACCTGCTTGCTGACGGCTTTGCCCTTCACTTTGGCCAGCTTCTTCCCCTTTCCCAGGATGCTCTTGGCATTTCGGGGCGACAGGGTGATGGAGAGAGCCCCGTTCTTCCGCTGTCGGGGGCGAGGGTGAGGGGGGACCCGGCGTCAGGATCGAACCCCGCTCCTCCGAGCCCACCCCGGGGGGAGGACCCGCGTGGACACCACCACCGGTGGCCCGGGACGCCAGACCTGGACGGGGCCCCGTCGCCCCCTGACCTTCGGGAGAGCGGGGGGCCGGGGAGGGGAGCGGTTGGGGGTGGGGGTCCCTCCTCTGGCTTCCCACGCCCTTTTCCAGAATCCTCCTCACCCTCAAGGCGGACTGCAGGACTTTGCTTTTCCTGGTGGCTTTCTTCAGGCGCTCGCTGGCCATCTTCCCGCTCTCCTCCCGTGAGGTAAAGGCTCGGGCCTGGCCGAGGAGGGGGTGACCCCCGGCCGGGCCGGACTCGGGGCCCAGGGGCTGCTGTAGGCCGCACCTCGTCTTCCCCTTCAGCTTCTTTTTCCCTTCGCAGACCCCCGGGCGCCTGAGCAGGGCGGCCTGTTCCAAACGCCCCGCCTCCACCCCGGGCCTGGCCGGACGTCTCTTGATCTTGACCTCCCCCTCGGGGCTGGAGATCCGGCACGAGCCTGAGGAGAGGGGAATGGAGAGGATGAGCGGGGAATCTGTCGAGCCCCGGGTCGGGCCCCGGCCCCGTCTAGAGGGGGAATGGATCCCCATCTTACGGAGGAGGAAACCGAGGCCCGGAGAAGCGAAGCGACAGGCCCGAGGTCTCGCAGCAGGTGAGGGGACGACCCGGGTTTTCTAAAGCGCTCGCTCTACGCCAAGCACTGAGGTGGATGCAAGATGATGGGATCGGGACACAGTTCCTGCTCCATGTGAGAGAGCGGGAGCTGGGGAGACAGAGGTAGTGGGTTCTAATCCAGGCTCCGCCACTGGTCAGCTGAGTGAATTTGGGCAAATCACTTCACTTCTCTGGGCCTCGGTTACCTCATCTGGAAAATGGGGATGAAGACTGCGAGCCCCCACGTGGGGCAGCCTAATTACCTTATATCTACCCTAGGGCACCTAGGAAGTACTTAACAAACACCATTACTTTTTATTCCGAGTGGGAAGGAGCACAGGTATTATTTTTTTCCACAGTATTCGTTAAGCGCTTACTAAGTGCCAGGCACCGGACTGCCTAGCTAATCAGGTTGGAGACACTCCCTGCCCCACGTGGAGCTCGCAGTCTCCATCCCCACTTTACAGATGGGGGAAACCGAGGACCAGAGAAACGACTTGCCCAAGGTCTCCCAGCGGACAAGTGGGCCTAGAACCCGGGTCCTTCTGACTCGCAGGCCCGGGCCCTGTCCACGCCCATTTTACAGATGAGGGAACCGAGGACCAGAGAAGTGAAGCGACTTGCCCAGGGTCACACGGCGGGCAAGAGGCGGAGCCGGGGTGAGACGCCCAGGCCCGGGCTCGCTTTCGGACCCCGCGCGGAGACGAGGCCCAGCCTGGCCTCCCCGCCTCCTCCGTTACCTAGCAAGCCCTGCCTCTCCTTCTTCTTCTTGGCCTTCTGGTTGGCTTCCATCTTGACCACTGAGGACGGGGAGGGTCCCAGCTTGGCGGCGTTGGGGCCCGGGTGGAGGAGGGGCCCGGGGTCCTTCGGCGGGGGCTTCTTGCCGAGGAGACCCTCGCTGTCTTCGCTGTCCTCCTCCTCCCCAGCCCGGTCGCTGCCTGGGATGGGAGAGATGAGGGTTTGTAAGTTGCCGTGTCCACCGACTATTAATGATGATAATGATAATGACGGTATTTGTTAAACGCTAATTACATTAATTCAGTCGTACTTATTGAGTGCTCACTGTGTGCAAAGCACTGGGCTACATGCTTGGGAGAGGACAACATAGCAAGCAACAGACACTTTCCTGCCCATAACGAGCTCCCAGTCTAGAGGGGAAGACGGACGTTAATATAAATAGATAAATCACAGATATATACATGATACAGATATATACATGATACAGGTATATACATATATAATAATAATAATGATGGTATTGGTTGAGCGCTTACTATGTGCCAAGCACTGTTCTAAGCGCTGGGGTAGATACAAGGTTATCCAGTTGTCCCACGTGAGGCTCACGGTCTTCATCTCCATTTTACAGATGAGGGACCGGAGGCACCAAGAAGTGAAGTGACTTGCCCCAGGTCACAGAGCTGATGAGTTGGCGGAGCCGGGATTAGAACCCACATCCTCTGACTCCCAAGCCCGGGCTCTTTCCACTAAACCACGCATATATGCATAATCTATACTATATGCCAAGCACTGTTCTAAGCACTGGGGTAGATCTAAGTTAGGTTGGACACAGTCCCTGTCCCACGTTGGGGCTCACACTCTTCATCCCCATTTTGCAGATGAGGCAACTGAGGCCCGGAGAAGTGAAGTGACTTGCTCAAGTTCACACGGGAGGCCCGTGGCGGAGCCGGGATTGGAACCCAGGTCCTTCTGACGTCCAGCTCCGCGTTCTAGCCCCTAAGTCACTCTCGCTCTGTACTCTCCCAAGCCCACAAGAGGCACTCAATAAATACCACTGGCTGATGACTTGGGGGGGAGTGAGTGGCCTCCGTTCAGAGTGTTTGTCTCCCCTCTCGACTCTGTCTCTCCCCCACTGTGGGAAGGGAATGGATCTCTTCATTGTTACACTGTACTCTTCCAAGCGTTTAGTACAGGGCTTTGCCCACAGTAAGCGCTCGGGCCTGGGAGTCAGAAGGACCTGGGTTCTAATCCCGGATTGGCCACTTTTCTGCTGTGTGACCCTGGGGAAGTCACTTCTCTGGGCCTCAGTGATCTCATCTGGAAAATGGGGATTGAGACTGGGAGCCCCACGTGGGACAGGCCCTGTGTCCAACATGATTTGCTTCTATCTACTCCAGCGCTTAGTACGGGACCTGGCACCTAGTAAGCGCTTAACGAATACCACGGTTATTATTACTATTGTACGCTTTCTTTTTTTTTCTCCCGCTCCCACCGAAGAGGCGTGCTGAGGCTGCTTAAACTGGCCCCCGTTTAACCGTGAGCTCCTTAAGGGCGGGGATTGCCCAAGCGCTCAGCCCAGTGCTCTGCACACAGCAGCCTGTCACGGCTCCTCAAGGGGAAGGATCGCGTCCACGAGCTCCGTGGCGCTGGACTCTCCCGAGGCTTAAACCGGTGCTCGGCCCTCAGGAGGGTCTCACGGAGTACCAATGAATGAACAAAGGAAGGCGGGAGGATGGATGGATGCTGCGGAGAAGGGGACGGCAGCTCCTACCCAGAGTATTTCCTCTTTCCTGTTTCCTGCTTCCTCTCCTCCGGACGCCTCCCCCACTGCCCCCCTTGCGTCGACAACCTCCTTTTGTTGTTTCGGCGAGAGGTCTTGAGGGTGGACAGGGGGATGAGGAAAGAGAGGAAGCGTCTATTTTCCCAGCCTTGTGTTTCTAGGGGTTCCCCCCCGCCCCCCCCCCCCTCGGGCCGATAAGACGTATTATCCCGCAGGTCGCTGGGTCAGACCCGGGTCCCCCGGCACGGAAAAGTATCCGGGCAGAGGGAAGGGCTATTTTTAAATTCTGTTTCCTCAAATCCTTTCCAAAACCCGCCCTCTCTTCCTCCCGGACTTAAGGACTCGGTTCCTCGGGGTTTGCTTCATTCATTTGTTCGTTCAGTGGGATTTATCGAGCGCTTGCGGTGTGCAAAGCACCGTACTAAGCGCTCGTTTGCATCCAAGCCCCCGTCAGTCGTATTTATTGAGCGCTTACGGTGTGCAGAGCACTGGACTAAGCGCTTGGGAGAGGACATCAGAACAGTAAACGGACACATTCCTGCCCACAAGGAGCAGACAGTCTAGAGGGGGAGACGGATGTTAATGGAAATAAATATATGACGGACGTAGACGTAAGTGGTGTGGGGGTGGAATGAATGAAGGGAGCGAGTCAGGGCGACGCAGAAGGGACTGGGAGCAGAGGAGAGGAGGGCGCAGTCAGGGAAGGCCTCTGAGAGGAGATGGGCTTTCAATAAGGCTCTGAAGGGAGGGAGAGTCTCCGTCTGTCGGATGTGAGGAGGGAAGGGCGTTCCAGGCCAGAGGCAGCCCCCCAATTCCCTTCCCCTGGGGTGGGGACCCTCGGGGGTCCGGGTGGCCAGCGACGGACCCCGGTCCCCGAGATCTGCGTGACGTCACTCGCGCGTGGGGGGCGAGGACATCCCCCGGCCACCGTTTTGTCCAAGTCCATCCGATTCGGCCGGAAGCGGCCTGAAAGGAGAACGTTTCTCGGGGGGAGCAGGGCACCCTGAGTCTCCCCCCCGCCTCCCGGATCCACGGGGTCCTCGGAGGTCATGTCGTAGGTGGGGGGTCGGGAGCCGATATTTAAACTCTGGCTCAGAAAGCGCCCAGGAACACAGGGAGAGGCTCTGTCCCAAGGGCCAGGTGGGGAGGGGGCTTCGCCCTCAGGGGGTCTCCTCACCCCCACCTCAGGCTCCGTCACCCGGGGGGTCTTTGGATATTCACATAGAGCCTGGGGACCCTCGGGCCCACCCCTTCCCGCCCCAGCTGGGTCTCCCAGCCCGGGAATTAGTAGGACCCCTTTTCTCATCCCGCCTCCTCCCCTCGTCTGCCCCGTGACCCTGGATAAGTCACTTCACTCCTCCGGGCCTCATCTGTAAAACTAAGACCGTGAGCCCCACGTGGGGCCCGGACCGCGTCCAACCCAATGGTCTCGTATCTGCCCCAGCGCTCGCTTCGGCGCCTGCCACATAGTAAGCGCTTAAGAGATACCATAAAAAATCAAAAAGGAGGCACCGGGGCTCCTCACCGGCTTCCGCTCCGCCCGCTGTGGGTTTGGCCTGGAACTCTGTGGTGTCCTTGCCGTCTCCGTCCAGTGCCGGGTATTTAGCCGCCGCCTTGGCGCTCTTGGCCCGAGATAACTTCTGGATCTGGCTGCCGGGGTTGGCTTCTTTCCGGTGGAAGGGGCTCAGCCCGCCGGGCAGTACTTTGCCCTTGACCTTCTGCTTCAGCTGGGACACCTTGTGGGCCACCTTGCAGGCCAGCTTCCTCTGGGAGCCGCTTGGCTTACAGCGCATCTTCTCCTGCCAAGCCAACACAAGGGGCCGGGTGGGCGACTCCGGGCCCACGGCGCCTTGCGGGCGGGGGGTCGGCGGGAGTCCCGCGAATGGCACCGTGGGTTGGAGAGGGAGGGAGGGGGCGGGGGAATCCGGGGGGCCCCTTGTCCCCATGCACACGTTCTTGGGGGGACGTCGGTTCCGCTGCGAGTTTTCCCGATACACATTCACTAGCCCCGGTGCTTTCTCTAATTCTGGATGAAGAAAGGGCACTGCCCGGCAGGCTAAGGGGGCGATTGGAAACTGGCAGGCCTGGCATCCCATCCCCGTCTTCTCCGCCTTGACTGTAAGCTCGCTGAGGGCGGGACACGGGTCCGCCAATTCCGTTGGAGCGGACTCTTCCCAGCGCTTATTCCAGTGCTCGGCACGCAGCGGGGGCTCGATAAATACCACCGATAGATCCGGGACCGTCCGGTCAGCCGGAGGCCCCCTGCCATCCCCCCAGCCATCCCCCGCCCGGCCCACCCGGGGCTTCGTGTGGGTGGGCGGGGAAGCCAAGAACACCCAGAAGGCCGTGGGCAGGACCACCGCTCGGCTCACCACAGGCTCTGGCTTGGCGTTTGTTTGTCTAAAGCGGGGAGGTTAGCCCGGCTCCACTTCGGCTAGCCGGGGGCAGGGGAGCCCCGGCAGCAAGGCTCAGACCCCCTCTCCACAAGACGGGGGCAGGGGGGTCCGCGGGGCGAAGCCCCCCTCGAAAAAACAGGCAACTCACAGGGTTTGGACTCAAACTGCCGCCTCACCTCCCGCCTGCCGGCATTCCTGAGATGGGCCAGAGCCGCGTGGGAAAAGCTGACCGTGTGGAGAGGGGGGATGAAGCGAAGCTTCGGTGCCAACCAGGCTGTGGCGGGACCTCGAATCTGGGCCCGGATTTCAATCGCATTTATTGAGCGCTTCCTGTTTGCAGAGCACTGGACTGAGAGCTTAGATCTGGGTGGATACGTGTCAAACGGGCTGGATGGGGGCTGGTTCAGCCCCTCCTTCTCCCCCTCTAGACTGTCAGTTTGCCGTGGGCAGGGAACGTGTCAGTTTATTGTTCTACCGTCCTCCCCCAAGCGTTTAGTCCAGTGCTCTGCACAAGGTACCCGCTCAATAAATGCGATCGAAGGGACGGAGTGTGAAGGAAAGGCCTCAAACGATTCTCGCTCCTCAGCCTTGACTGGAAGGGGGAATATGGAACCGAAGGAAAGGGCCGGGGGAGCGGTCTTGACGTTCTGGTCTGTGGGGGAGGCTACCTGAGAGTTCTTGATCCCACCGTAGACCCCCTTGTCCAACTTCCGGGTCTTCCTGGGCTCTCCTTCACTCTGCAGCTCCGCGCACAGGAGGGTCAGGCTGGCCTTGACGGATCTGGGAAAGCAAGAGAGAGAGGGAGAGTGGGCTGGGGGCCCGAGTCCACGGGGCAGTGGGGGTAACGGGTCATGGCGGCTGGGGGGGTCAGGTGGGCGCCGGGGAGAGAAAGAGGTGGAAACTGAGACGAGAGATGGGGGGAGAAGGAGAAAGGTGGAAATAGAGATGAGAGAGAAAAGGGAGAGAGAAAGAGAAGAGGTAGAAACAGAGATAAGAGATGGGGAGAGATATAGGAAAAGGGGAGAGAAGGTGATGGAAATAGAGATGGGAGACAGAGGGGGCAGAGATGGGAGAGGGAGAAAAGAGAGAGAGGTGGAACTAGAGATTGGGAAAGGGAGAAAGGAGAAAGAGGTGGAAAGAGAGATGTGAGACAAGGAGAGAGATAGGAGAGGGAGAAAGGGAGGAGAAAGAGGTAGAAATAGAGATGAGAGATGCGAAGAGGGGAGATGGGACAGGGAGAAAGGAAGAGGAAAGAGGTGGAAGTGAGACAGAGAAAAAGAGATGGGGAGAAGGCAGAGATGGGAGAGAGAGAAAGGTGAAAATAGATGAGAAACAGGGAGAGAAAGGAAAAGGGAGAAATGGACAGGGGAGGAGAGAATGAGGTAAAGGAGGATTGAGTTCGAATCCCAGCTCTGCCACTTGTCAGCTGTGTGACTGTGGGCAAGTCACTTAACTTCTCTGTGCCTCAGTTCCCTCATCTGTAAAATGGGGATTAAGACTGTGAGCCCCACGTGGGACAACCTGATTCCCCTGTGTCTACCCCAGCGCTTAGAACAGTGCTCGGCACATAGTAAGCGCTTAACAAATACCAACATTATTATTATTATTAGGATTGGCTGTGTGCTCCTTTAACACTTTATAATAACAACAATAATAATGATGGTATTTGTTAAGCGCTTACTATGTGCCAAGCACTTACTCCAGCCCCACAATACTTAAACTAAGACTCTTCTATTTCCCCCCAAAATCCTAATCTATTTTAATGTCTGCCTCCCCCCGCAGACTCTAAACTCTTTGTGGGCAGGGGTCCTGTCTACCAACTCTCCTGGACTGTACTGTCCTAAGCACTTAGTCCAGTGCTCTGCACGCAATAGGTGCTCAATAAATACCCCTGGTTGATTGAGAAGAGGAGGGGGGAGGGAGAGAAAGAGGATGAGAAGGGGAGAGAGGAAAAGGGCAGAGATAGAGAGGGAGAAAGGTGGGGAGAGAGAAGAGAAAGAGAGGGAAACAGAGATGGGGAGAAGAGAAATAGAGAAAAACACCAAGGGGCGGGGAGAGCGCAGGTCTGCCCATGACTCAAAAGTCTCCCTTCCTCGCCCCCAACTCCATTTCTTCCCTTCCCCCAAATATGCCCAGAGGCTACAGGGCTGCAGTTCACAGCTCCCAGAATTCGGCACAGGTGCCAAATTCCTGGGGCAGATGGGCTGGGAGAAGGGGGTGGGAATTCCCAGGATCATGGGAGAAAATGTGCAGAGAGAACAGTTCAAGGGAACGAGTTCAGGTCGAGCAGAAGGAACATGGGGGGGCTGTTGCGGGTTTTTACACATTCCCCCTTTCTTCTTGCTAGCTGGAAAAGAAGGCCCTATAATAATAATAATTATGGTATACGTTAAGCGCTTACTATGTGCCAGGCACCGTACTAAGCCCTGGGGTGGATACAAGCAAATCGGGTTGGATACAGTCCCTGTCCCGTATAGGGCTCAAAGTCTTAACCCCCATTTCGCAGATGAGGTAACCGAGGCCCAGAGAAGTGGAGTGATTTGCCGAGGCCACACAGCAGCCGAGTGCCGGAGCGGAGATCAGAACCTTCTGACTCCCAGGCCCCCGCTCTAGCCACGACATCCCGCTGCTGCTCTATCCCTCCGGATCTCGAATAATTGTGGTACTTAAGCGTTTACTCAGCACTGTACTAAATGCCAACGAAGTATAATATAATCAGGCCAGACACAGTCTGGGTCCCCCGTGGAACTCCAAGTAGGAAGGAGGACAGGTAAGGAATCCCCATTTTGCAGAGGAGGAAACTGAGGCCCAGAGTAGTGAAGCGACTTGGCCAAGGTCCCACGGCAGGCAAATGGCGGAGCTGGGATTCAAATCCAGGTCCTCGGATCCCCAGGCCCGGGCTCTTTCCCCTAGGCCACGCGGGCTGAAAGCTCCTTGAGGATAAGGATTGTCTTCCTAACTCTTCTGCCCTCTCCCAAGCGTTCAGTACAGTGCTCCCTTCCCCAGCAGATCGGAAGCTCTACCAACTCTATTGGACGCTCCCGAGTGCTCATCAGGCAGGGCCCACTCCGTGGTGCTGAGGACGGCCTGCTTCATCTGGGGGGGCGTGGGCTGGGCTGAGCTGGGCGGCGGGGACTCCTGGCTCCCGCCACGCCAGGCCGCCCGCGGTGCCGGACGTGGGCGGTTCCCCAACTGAGCCGGGAGGCTCCGGTTCCCAAATTCTCCTCGGTCTGGACGGGCCAAGAGCCGCCCCTCTCCCCCCAGGCGGCCACCGCCCCAAATTTCCTCCTCCTCGTCCTCCTCCCTCTGGGCCCCTCCCTTCCTGCAGCTGCAAAACTTTCCCAGCCTCACCCGAGGCCGGGAAGAGGCCCAAACCCAGCCCCTGCAGCTTCCCGGTCCGCAGCCCCATTCTCCCTCCGGCCGGCATTCCCCGGGACACCCAGGACCCGGAGTCCCCCGGCCTCGAGGACGGTCACCTCCTCCGTCCTCCCCTCCGCCCTCGGCAAACGGGGGGACCGCCCCGCGTTTGCTGGGCGTCTCCGTCGCCCCTGTCCCGCCAGGACCGAGGGAACGGTTCCCCGGAAGCCCGCGTCACAGGGCCCAGGCCGGGGCTGCTTCCTACGATTCCCCGGGCCCCGCGATCCCCCCGGAGTCCGGTTCGGATGCGGAAAGACCGCGGGGCAAGCGGCGGGCCGGGCTAGGTCCCGGGGCACCTTCCTGGCTCTCCGGAAGGGCGTGGGTGGGAACTATCCTCTCCCGGCGCCTCAGTTCGAGGCCTGCCGCTTGCCCCGCCTTGGGGCCGTCACCAACTCCGCACCCCACAAGTAGCCCCGTGGGGGAAAATGGTAGCCCCACCCAAATCCGCCGTCCACTCTATTAGCCACGGTTCAACCTGAGGGGTTCGCTAGCTTCTGGGACCCCCCCGGTCCCAGACTTTCAGTTCATCGTGAGCAGGGAACTTGCTAGAGAAGCAGCATGGTGTCTGGTATATCGATTGATTCATTCATTCATTCAATTGTACTTATTGAGCGCTTATCGTGTGCAGAGCACTGTACTAAGCACTTGGGAGAGGACAACAGGAGGAAAACCAGACACATACAACCGTCTCCTAAGTCGGCCCCGGGACGTCGGTAAGGAGAGAGCGGGCCAGCCCTTTCGATTCATTTCTGACGTATTTATGGAGCGCTTATCGTGCGCGAAGCACTGGACTAAGCGTTTGGGAGAGTCCAATAAAGTAAAGCAATAACCAGAAACATTCCCTGTCCCCAGCGAGCTTGCAGTCTAGAAAACGAGCTTACAGTCTAGAAACCTTGACACTTTCCATCTCACTTCTCTAGTAACATCCTACAGAAATGATGCCTGAAAGTACAGTATATATAGGCCTCGATTCCAGACGATCCCGATATAGCCCCTCGTCTAAGGACCGCTCCCACCCACCACCAGCAACTCCGCTTCAGTCAACTGGGATTTACTGGGACGAATGGGATTTCTCCCCCTAGACTGCAAGCTCGCCGTGGGCGGGGAAAGCGCCTACCCACTCTGTTATAGGGAACTCTCCCAAGCGCTGCGCCCAATAAATCCCATCGATCGATCGATCTCTCCCTTCCCAAATCGGATCTAAGCGGCGCATCCCCCTCCCCTCCGCCCCACGTCTCCCCGCTTAGGATCGATCCACCCGGGGGGGCTGAGAGAGGAGGGTCCCCGTCTTAACCTTCACTCCGTTTGCTAATGTTTTGTGACATAAAATCCGGAGATTAATTTTTTTCCCCCCCTCTGTCTTAATTGAAGGAACCATTTAGTGCAGATTTAACTATTATTACCAAATCATCAGGATTGATGCGGCCCGCGTACGCGCTCGCTCCGATCCTGTTTGGAGGAGCTCGGAGGATTTATGTAAATGGGCTTGCCGGGAGAGGCAATTTGTAGCAGAGAAGGACAATTATACGGAGCCGGGAGCTTGCGGACGGACTGAACGGGGCGGATAATGGATAGTAACAGAACGCTAGCAGCGATGAACGCCACTGCAGCGTGACCGATGACTTTATACGGCGCAGATAAAGAGGCTTTTATGCCACGCTGCCTCGCGCTCGGCTCGGAGGGGAGGGGGCGTTGGCGACCGGGAGGCCGGTCGGTCGGCGGGATTTATTGAGCGCTCGGCCGGCGGCGGAGCGCCGTACCGGGCGCTCGGGGGAGGACGACAGGACGCTATCACAGACACGTGCCCTGCCCACAATGAGCCGACGGTCTTAGAGCGGGCGGCAGACGTGACTAGAGAGAAATAAATGACCGGTGTGGACGTAAGTGGTGTGGGGATGAATGAAGGGAGCGGGTGGAATTACGGAAAAAGGGCTCTTTTCCATCCCCTGCCTGTCGGGGTGACCCTGGGCAAGTCATTTCACTTCTCTCGGCCCCTCGGTCTCCTCACCCGTAAAACGGGGATGATGGCCCTGTTCTCCCTCCCTTTTAGGCTGTGAGCTCCATGTGGGACGGGAATGGTGTCCGGCCTGATTAGGTTGAGTTGCTCAGTAATAATAATAATAATAATAATGTTGGTATTTGTTAAGCGCTTACTATGTGCAGAGCACTGTTCTAAGCGGTGGGGTAGACAAAGGGGAATCAGGTTGTCCCACGTGAGGCTCACAGTCTTCATCCCCATTTTACAGATGAGGTAACCGAGGCACAGAGAAGTGACTTGCCTACAGTCACACAGCTGACAAGTGGCAGATCCGGGATTCGAACCCATGACCTCTGACTCCAAAGCCCGTGCTCTGTACACTGAGTCAAGCTGCTTGGGGCGGAGGCAGCACGTACCAAACACCTCTAGATTGGAAGCGCGTCCATAATAATGATAATAATTACGGTGTTTGTGAAGCGCTTACTCTGTGTCAAGCACTGTTCAGGCGCTGGGGCGGATAGGAGTTAATTGGGTTGGAGCCAGTCCCTGGCCCACATGAAGCTCTCGATCTTAGTCTCCATTTTCCAGATGAGGAAACTGAGGCCCAGAGCAGTGAGGTGACTTGCCCCAGGTGCCACAGCAGGCGAGCGGCGGAGCCGGGATTGGAACCCAGGTCCTTCTGCCACGAGCCACGGGTCACCTAACCCGGGCGGCCCCCCGGCTCGGGGTCTCCGCTTACCTGACGGCCTTGGCGTCGCACTTGGGGGGCTGGCCGGCGTGGCGGAGGGCGGGGGGCGTGCTGGAGTGCTTCCGCTTCCGGGGGCGTCCCGGCCCGCGACGGGCTGGGCTCCTCGAACTCTCTTCTCGCCTGCGACCCCCCGGGGGCGGGCGGGGGGAAGGGAAGGAGCGGTGAGACAGGTCCACCCGCCACCCCCCGCCGCTTCTCGCACCCAACACCCTGACCCCCGGGCCCCAAACTCCGACGGAATTGCTTCCGCCCCCGCCGGTGGACGAGGCCGAGGACGGCCTCCGCCTGGTCACCCCCACGCCCTTTCTCCCCTCTCCCTTCTTTGTATTTCTTAAGCGCTTACTACGTGCCAGGCACTGTATGAAGCGCTGGCGTAGACACAAGCTAGTCAGGGTGGACCCAGTCCCTGTCCCCCAGAGGAGGGCTCACAGTCTTCATCCCCATTTTCCAGATGAGGGAACTGTGAGGTGAAGTGACCGGCCCAAGGTCCCACAGCAGACGAGCGGCGGAGCCGGGATTAGAATTAGGACTCCCAGGCCCGAGGTTTACGGCCAGTAACTCCCAGAAAGTGCTTAATAAATACAATTTCCACTGCACCATTACAATTAATATTACTACTAATAACAACTATGGGATTTGGTAAGCGCTTACTACGTGCCTGATACTTTACTAAGCGCTGGGGTGGATACAGGCGAATCGGGTTGGACCCAGTCCCTGTCCCGCATAATAATAATATTAACGGTATTTGTTAAGCACTTATTACGTGCCAAGCACCGTTCTAAGCGCTGGAGCATTGTTCTAAGGGGACGTGGGGCTCACAGTCTCCATTCCCCATTTTACAGACGAGGGGACTGAGGCCCAGAGTCGTGCTAGGTCAGGGAGGGTCGTCAGACGCCTCGGAGGGTTTGAGCTCTTCGAGCCCGTCGGCGCTAGACTGTCAGCTCGCGGCGGGCAGGGGACGCGTCTTTTGATTGTCCCAGCGTCCTCTCCCGAGCGCTCGGTCCAGCGCTCCGCACACGGTAAGCGCCCGCTAAATTCGACTGACTGAACGGGGCGAGGCCTACTCGTGGTCGTGGCGCCGCTGCAGTTTGGCCAATTCCCGCTGCTTCTCCTTGTAGCACCTCTGCAGGGCAGCCAACCTCACGCGCATCTCCACCTCTTCCGTGTCCAGCTGGTCGATGGCCGACTTCAGGGGGCAGACCTGCCGGACGGGAAACCAGGCGATGGGGGCCGGGGCCGGGGGCCGGCGGCGGTTTTAGGGCTGGAGGACACGGCCCCGCTCCGCTCCCACCGGTCCCCGGGGCTCACGGGCTTGATCTTGGGGGTCCAGGCGCCCTTGCGGAGCAGGATCTGGACCCGGGGGCTGGGGGTGGAGCAGCGGGGTCCGGCGGGGGGGGGGACCGGCCCCGGCCCCCCCCGGGGGGTCGCCCCCTCGGCTGGCGGCCTCGGCCAGGGACCAGGCGGCGGCGATGGTGGCCAGGTGCTGGAGGTTGAACGTCATCAAGTCCTCTTCCTCAACTGGAAGGAGAGAGAGGCCAGTAGAACGACGAACGGACGCATTCCCGGCCGGCGGTGAGCTCTCCCCGCCCCCCGGGACCCCCACTCGGTTGGTCAGTGATATTCACCGAGCGCTTACTCTGTGCTGAGCGCTGCACCGAGCGCTCGGGAGAGGACAACGGAACAGGACGAGGGGGAAGAGCACTGGAGCCGGGAGGCCTGGAGTTCAGATGGAGGTGCTGTCGCTTGCCGGCCGAGCGACCCTGGGCGAGTCGCTTCGCTTCCGCCCCTCTGGACTGTGAGCCCGGCGTGGGCAGGGAAGGTGCCCGTTCTATTGGTCTACCGGACTCCCCCAGGCGCTCAGTACAGTGCTCTCCCAGCGGCCTCTCTGCTCACCCCACCCGCCCGGCCCGACCCCTCGGCCCCGGCGACCGAGCGGCCAGGGGACGGCCCGGGCCGAGGGGTGGGGCGCGGGGAGGACCGACCCGTGGGCTTCGGGGGAAATTAACTTGACAATTAACTTTATCTCCGCGCGGCACAAAGGAGCCGAAGGATGTTGGCAGCCGGCGCTGGCGGGTTTTATGTGTTGGGAAAACAAACGCCGGCTAAGCCGTGAGGACTTTGTTATTTTCTTTCTATAAATATCGGCGAAACACAATACGCGGCTTCCCCCCGCCTGAGGGAGGTCGGAGGAGTCGGCTTCTGTGGTGGGATTTTCCTCCCACTTTCCCCACCGGGCCAGGGAGGAGAAGCCGGGGGGCGGCGGTGGGAGGTTGGGAGGGCCCGGACTGGGGGGGTGGGGAAGGGTCCAGCCGCCTCAGGGCTGACCTCCTGACCTCGGCCCTCACACCCTCGGGCTTCTCGGACCGCTCGCCGCCTCCTCTCGGGGGGGACTGCTGAGAGACGGGGTCTCTCCGCGTGCCCCGGGAGAAGGATGGCAGGGGCCCGCTTCCGTTCCGGGCCTCCCCGCCGCTGGCTCCCTGCCCGCGCCCTCAGGGCCCTCTCCCGGCTTGGGCGATTTGAGGCGGGGGGCCGGGGGCGGTTCCGGGAGAGACAAAAGGGCGGGGGTCAGTCTGCCCGCCGCGGCCCCGCCGGGCTGTAGCTTTGGATGTCTCCTTCGGCCCCCCCCCCCGTGCCCGGGAGGGGAAACGGGAACGGCCCATTCAGTTCCCCCCACTTCCCGCCGCCGTCCGGCTCCCTGCTGCACCGGGATTGGGAGGGTTCGCCCCCCTAGGCCGAGGAGGCAAGTGGGGATGGCTCGGGTGCTGAATGGCCAATTTAATCCCCCCCAAAACCTGCGCTCCGAGGGCCGGTTCGACCCGCCAGGCTGGGGAGGGAAACGGGGACTGGCCCGTTTGACCTCCTGACCCCGAGCTGGATGGGGATTGGCCAGCTGACCAGGGGAGCAGCACGGCCCAGTGGCTAGAGCCGGGGCCTGGGGATCAGAAGGACCATCCCGGCTCTGCCACCTGTCTGCTCGGTGACCTTGGGCCAGTCACTTCCCTTCTCTGGGCCTCAGTTCCCTCCTCTGGAAAATGGGGACGAAGACCGTGAGCCCCATGAGGGACAGGGACTGCTCTCCAACCTGATTAACCTGTATCTACCCCAGCGCTCGGAACAGTGCCCGGCACATAGTAAGCGCTGAACGAGTACCATCGTCATTATTATCATTAAGGGCGCTGCCCAAGCCCGGCCCGCCACGCCCTCCTCTCCCGGGGCAGCGGGGCGTCCCCGGGGGGACGGAATCGGGGGGACGGGAGAGGGGCCGGCAGGGGTCTGTACCTTCTTTGGCTTCCTCGCACCTCTGCCGCTGGAACTCCAGGTCGGCCAGTTCGCTGAGCAGGGCGATCCCGGGCATCCCTGAGGTCCGGTGCCAGGCCGGAGGGGCGGGGGGACCGGCCGGGGCCGGGCCGAGGGCGGGCAGATCGCCCAGGTCGATGCCGGCGGCCACCAGGGCGTCCAACCCGGGCCACGCTTTGGCTCCGGGAGCTTCTTCCTGCGCGTCGTCCCAGCCTTCTTCCTCCTCCTCCTCCTCCTCTTCCTCCTCCTCCTCTTCCGGCTCGGCCCCGTCACCGTCCTCTTCCGCGAGGCCCGGCACCCCGGGCTCGGGGGCTTTGGGGGAGGCCGGGGCCGAGAGCCCCTTCCCCTCCGGGCCCGGCTCGGCCCGCCCCTTCTCCTCCTCCTCCGGCTCCTCCACCGGCTCCCCGCCGTCCCCCGCCTCCGTCCGCTCCCCTCCCCGAGGAGAATCCCGACGATTCTCGGCCTCCGGGCCTCCGGGGTCCAGGAGCGAGCCGTAGCGGGCCTCCTTCGGCTCCCCCGGGGAACCGAGCGGCCTCGGGTGGGGGAGGAGGAGGGGGTGGCGGTGCGGGGGGTGGCGGAGGCGGTGGTGAGGGGCCGGCGGAGGCTTCGGCCCCCCGGCCTCGGGGACCCGGCCCCCGGCCGGGCCGGCGTCCGCCGGGGCGACGGACGGGCCGGGGGGCCGCTCGGCCGCCGGGAACGTCCGCGACTGCTCGGGGTCGGTGCCCGCGGAGGCGGGTTGCATACTTTGGGGGTCCGCGGGGTCGGCTGAGTGAAGGTCGGGGGGGAGGGGAGGAGGGCAGCCCATGCCGACCGCGGGGTAGGTGTACCCGGACGGCAGATCTGCGGAGGAGAGAGAGAAGAAAGCCGGGGGTGAGAGCACGAAACGTTACGTTACACCACCACATCGTCCCGTCCCAAGCCAACTCCATAGTCTGTTAAGCGCTTACTACGGGCCGGGCACTGTGCCGAGCGCTGGGGTGGATCCAGGCGAAGCGGGTTAGACCCGGTCCCCTTTCCCTCGTGGGGCTCCCGGTCTCCACGCCCGTTTTACAGACGAGGGGACCGAGGCCCAGAGAAGGGAAGCGACTGGCCCCGGGTCACCGGGCAGGGAAGCGGCGGAGAACCCAGGTCGTCTCATTCCCAGTTCCGGGCTCTTCCCACGAGGTGATGCTGCTGCTTTTCAGCAGGGCGGAGGCAGAGCGGGAATTAAACCCGGGTCTCCTGACTCTCCACCTTTCCACCGGGCCTCTCCGCTTCCTCAGTTTCCCATCCTGTACAACTGGATTGAGGAGGCCCTACTTTCCTCTTTGCGACCTGCGTCTATGTTTTTGGACTTTTTGGCATTTGGTAAGTGCTTATTATATGCCAGGCATCGTACTAAAGGGCGGGGTAGACCCAAGCTAATCAGGTTGGACCCAGTCCACGTCCCACATGGGGCTCGCAGCTTTAATCCCTGTGTGCCCCTGGGCAAGTCACTTCACTTCTCTGGGCCTCAAGTTCCCTCTTCTGTAAAACGGGGGTTAAGATTGTGAGCCTCACGTGGGACAGAGACCGCATCCAACTCGATTATCTTGCATCTACCTCGGCGCTTAGAACAGTGCCCGGCACATAGTAAGCGTTTAATAAATAGCTCCATTATTATTATTTTACAGATGAGGTAACGGAGCTATAGAGAACTGGAGGTGGGGCTGAGTTGGGATTAGAACCCAGGTCCTCTGACCCCCCCACCAGGCCTGAGGCTCTATCCACTGGGCTACACTGCTTCACCCACCCAAAGGGGAGCCTTAGCCCGAACCCCAGCTTCTCCGGGGCCTGGTTTCTCATCCCGGCTCTGCCACTCGTCTGCCTCGTGATCTTGGGCAAAGCACTTCACTTCTCTGGGCCTCAGTTCCCTCATCTGTAAAATGGGGATTAAGACTGTGAGCCCCACTTGGGACAGGGACCGCGTCCAACCTGATTAGCTGGTACCTACCTCAGTGCTTAGTACAGTGTCTGGCACATACTAAGCGCTTAACAACTAACATTTAAAAAACTGTCCAACCTAATTAACCTGTATCTACCCCAACGCTTAGAAGAGTGCCTGGCACATAGCAAAGGCTTAACCAGTATCATAAATAAACTGTGTCCAACCTAATTAGCTTGTACCTACCCCGTGCTTAGTAAGGTGCCTAGCACATAGTAAGCGCTTCACAAATGTCATCGAAAAGAAAAAAGTCCAACCTAATTAGCTTGAATCCACCCCGGCGCTTATTCCAGTGCCTGGTCCATAGTAAGCACTTCACAGATAGCTTTAAAAAAACCCCAAAACCCTGCCACTGCCTCACCCTGACCGGCAAAAGGGCGATTTTCTTTTTCTGAAAGGGCACGATGTTCGGATCAGGGTTTTCTCTGAACCAGAACACACCAGCTGGGTGTCAGAGGCATTACGCCCCATTAACTGTAATAAAAAATAAAATAAAAAACTTGGAGAGGGGGAAAAAAAAAAAAAACCCTGGCTTGGCTCGGCCCGCTTATTGTGAAACTGGGACCGGTTTTATGTCCATCACGTGGGTTTCCAATGTAAACAGTCGGCCTAATTCAGAGAGAATTAAACGGCATCGTCGGGGAGCTGGCGGCGAGAGCGGGCCGGCGCGGGTAGGGCGGGCACGGACACTCGTGCCCGCGGGAAGGAGCCGCCGCTCAGGGCTGGGCACCCGGCCCCTTCCCCCGAGGGATGTCACCTCGGCTGCCCGTTTCCTCCTTCCTCTTCCTTGTGCCCGGCGGCCCAAGGGGACGGAGGCTGCCAATATGCCCCGGGGCCACCCTGCCTCACCCTGGTGATTGCTTCACGGGCCCTGTCCGTTTCCGCTTCCCCCGGGCCACTTTTCCACCGTGTCCGCCACCGACCCGCCTTACGTCTCTCTCCTTTCTCCCCTTCCTCTCTCCGCTTAGCGCTCTGCACACAGTGATCACTCAATAAATACCACTGATTGATTCCCTCTCCCTCTCATCTCTCCTTCCCTCTTCCTCTCATTTTCTCCCTCCTCTTTCCCCTCTCCTCTCTCCTTCCCTCTTCCTCTCATTTTCTCTCCTCTTTCCTTCTCTCTTCCTCTCATTTTCCCTCTCCCTCTCATCTACCCCACTCCTCATCTCTCCTTCCCTCTCCCTCTTATTTTCTCTCCTGACTCCCTCTCAACTCTCCTCTTTCCCTCTCATTTTCTCTCCTATCTCTTCTTCTGCCTCCCTCTCATCTCTTCTTCTCTTTCCCTGTCATCTCTCCCTCTCCCCTCTTTTGCCGTCTCCTTCCTCCTTTTCCTTCCTGTCTCCCCAGTCTCCCTCTCTCTCTTTTCCTCTTTCAATCTCCCTCTCTCTCTCTCCCCATCTCTCTCTCTGCCCATCTCCCGCCCCGTCTCCGCATCTCTCACCCTTTCTTGAACGCCCGACCTCTCTCTCCCTCCCTGTCTCCCCACCCCTTTCTCTCTCCCGGTCTGCCCATCTCTCTCCCTGTCTCTGCATCTCCCTCCTCTCCACCCCCCGCCTCTCACTCTCCCCCCACCCCCCGCTCCCCTCAAGCCGGTGAAGGTGCCCGGGGCTGGCGGCCTCCCCGTGGCCTTGTCGCCGGCTGATGGATATTAATCGAACCCCTCCGCCGGCCAGACGGCCCCTCCAGATGGACGGCGTATCCTTCCACAGCCCAAGGACCGCGGAAGGAGACGGCTGCCCCGACCCCGGGCTCCCCCGGCCCCCGACACCCCCCACCCCGAGTCCGTGCTGACGTGGGGAGGGGGAAGCAACGTCGGCGCGAGGCGAGGGGCCGCCTGAAGGGCGAGGGCCTGGCTCGGCCTCCCGTGATGCCGCGGGCCTGCCATCCCCCGTTGGCCGCGCCCGACCCGGCCTCACCGGCGGTTGCGGGGCCCGTCCGAGGCTCCCCCAGCCCCCCGGGGAGAGCCTTACCTGGTTCGAGCGGTTTGGGGTAGTCCTTGGGGGGCCCCTGGCCCGTCTCGTCTTCGGCCTGGCTTCCCTTGGAGCTGGGGCCGGGGCTGGCGGCGGGGGAGCGGGGGGCCACAGCCGGGCTGCTGGCGGGGCACGTGGGTAAAGTGCACGGGGCGGCGGGGCGGGGCGGGGGGCATTTCGGGGGGTGCCGCAGGCCCGGGGAGAGGCAGCAGGGCGACAGTTTGGCGGGGCACTGGGCGGCGGGCGAGGCGGTGCCCTTGGTCGAGGGGGTTAAGGCAACTGGTTTGTGAGAGGGCCTCAGGGCCTTCTCCAGGAGCGGTTCGTCAAACTCCGCCTGGTGATCCTCGGGCTTCCGCTGAGACACAAACACACGCACGGGACGGTCGGCGGGCAGCCTGTCCCCCCTCCACCCACCCCCCCACAACTGAGGGAACAAGCCCGGGGAAGCCCCGGGAGCGAGCCAAGTGTCCGGTCCCCCCAGGAGGTGATGAGGACGATGGCATTTGTTGAGAAGAGGCACGGCGGAGCGGCTAGAGGCCGGGCCCGCCAGTCGGAAGGTCATGGGTTCTAATCCCGGCTCCGCCACCCGTCTGCCGGGTGGCCTCGCCCGGGTCACTCCGCTTCCCTGGCCCTCAGTGACCTCATCCTGAAAATGGGGATTGAGACGGTGAGCCCTCCGTGGGACAGGGACCGTGTCCAACCCGATTTGATTGTATCCGCCCCAGCGCTCAGAACAGTGCCTGGCACGTAGTAAGCGCTTAACAAATACCATTATTATTATTAAGCCCTTACTATGCGTCAAGCGCTGGGGGAGATCTAAGCTAATCAGGTGGGACACAGTCCCTGTCCCACGTGGGGCTCACGATCTTCCTCCCCGTTTTCCAGAGGAGGGAACTGAGGCCCAGAGAAGGGAAGCGACCCACCGGGGGTCACCCAGCAGACGCGTGGCGGAGCCGGGACGTGAACCCAGGTCGTTCGGACCCCCGGGCCCGGGCTCGCCCCAACTAGGCCGCGCCGGCGATGAACCCCGGGGGGGGGGGGGGGGAGGCGCTACCGGGTGGGTGGGCGGGAAGCGGGCCCCCTCCCCGTTACCTGCAGCTGGCACTGTCGCTGTAACTCGCGGGCCGCTCGCTGCTGCTGCTGCAATACCAGCAGCTCCTGTTGCCGGAGAAACTGGGAGCGGGAGTAGACGGGCTGCAGGTGCGAGGCGGGGGCTCGCCCGGGGTACATGGGTGGCCACAGGGACGCCTGCTCCATCACGTCAGCTGGGCGCGGACCACCCGAGGCGGCGGGACAAACCGAAGGGAGACGTTAGCCGGGCGGGGGCCGCTCTTTCGAGCCTCGATGGCTCTTCTTCCGCCGGGAGGCTGCCTACTCACTCGGTTGTACCGGACCCGCCCCCGCCGAAACGCTCAGTAAGTAGCACCAATCGATTCCCTCCTCTCTGCCTCCCCCTCCCCTCCTTGCGTCCATTACTACTAACAGTTACGACGCTGGTGTTTGTTAAGCGCTCGCTGTGTGCCGAGCACTATTCTGAGCGCTGGGGTGATAATAATAATAATGTTGGTATTTGTTAAGCGCTTACTACGTGCCGAGCACTGTTCTAAGCGCTGGGGTAGACATAGGGGAATCGGGTCGTCCCACGTGGGGCTCACAGTCTTAATCCCCATTTTACAGACGAGGGAACTGAGGCACAGAGAAGTTAAGTGACTCGCCCACAGTCACACAGCCGACAAGTGGCAGAGAGCTGGGATTCGAACTCATGAGCCCTGACTCCAAAGCCCGTGCTCTTTCCACTGAGCCACGCTGCTTCTGGGTAGAGACAGGGGAATCAGGTTGTCCCACGAGGGGCTCCCAGTCTTCATGCCCATTTTACAGAAGAGGTCACCGAGGCGCAGAGAAGTGAAGTGGCCCAAGGTCCCACGGCGGATGAGTGGCGGAGGCGGGATTAGAACCCACGTCCTCTGACTCCCAAGCCCGGGCTCTTGCCCCTGAGCCACGCTGCCTCTCTGTTACTCTGGACTGTAAGCTCGCGGTGGCCAGGGAACGTCTACCCTAACTCCCCCCCAAGCGCTCGGGACAGCGCTCTGCACACAGTGAGCGCTCAATAAGTATCCCTGCCTGATTGGCTCCTTCCCCGCTCCTCTCTCGAGTCTAGACCGTCAGCTCCTTGTGGGCGGGGAACAGGTCCACCAAATGAGCTGTAACGGACTCCCCCAAAGCGCTCAGGACAGCGCTCTGCACGCGGTGAGCGCTCGGTAAATATCACTGCTTAATTCCCTCTCCCTCCTTCCCCCGCTCTTTTTCTCACCTCGACTCCAAGCTCCCTGTGGTCGGGGAACTTGTCTACCAGCCCCGTCGCCTGGTCGTCGCCCGAGCGCTTACTCCAGCGCTCTGCGCGCAGTGAGCGCTCGATAAATATCCCCGATGGCGTCTCCCCCGCCAGCCCCTCCCCACCCCGTCCCTTCCCCCCGCCGATCTCGTCCCGCCTCGCCCCTCGTCCTCCTTCCTCATCGCGACGACGACGGGATCTACGAAGCGCCGGTCCCGTGCTGAGCGCTGGGGTCCAACGCCTCCCCCCACCCACCGCCGTCCTCGTTCCCGGTCCCTCCTGGGGGGCAGTTTTTCGGGGTTTGGGGCGGTCGGGACCCCGATTCCGGGACCGCTTCTTACCGAGTGGGTGCGGGGTGGTGTGGGGAGCCGGCTCATTAGGCAGGATAACCAGCTGAGCGGGGGGATCCTGGGAAAGGGGGAACACAGGCTGCAGGCTATTGGACATTGCGGCCGGGAAGCCCGGTGGCAGGTTCTGGTGCAAGGCTGAGTGGCCGATCCCTGCAAGGGAGACAGGAGGCGTTCAGTACAGTGCTCTGCACACGGGAAGGGCTCGATACGTACCGTGGCTTGATCGATAGAGCCGGACTTTATTTTCGTGTCCGCCCCGCCCCGGCCCCAACTCTGGGCTCTCGTGGGCGGGGGGAAGGCCCGTCGGGCCGTCCTCGCCCAAGCGCTCGCTACGGCGCTCTGCACGCGGGGAGCGCTCAGATCGTACCATCGGTTGACTGACGGAGCCGTGATTCATTTCCGGGTCCGCCTTCCCCGGCCCAAACCGTAAGCTCCTCGCGGGAGGGGAGCACGGCCACCGACACTGCCGTGCGCTTAGGACAGTGCTCTGCACACAGTAAATCCCACCGAATGGCTGATTGAACCGGACTCCGGTCCAAACCGACACCGTTCAACTGGACTCTCCCGAGCGCTCGGTCCAGTGCTCTACGCACAGTAAGCGCTCACCGAATACCACTGAATGATTGATAGGGGCCCCCCGCAGCGGGGAGCCGTATATCGCTGGGCCCCGGCCCCGCCCCCCGTCCTGGGGGAAAACCCGGGGTTCCCTCCGGACGGTTCGGTCGAAGACCGGAAGACCACAGGGGTCACGGGATGAGGGCCTGTTTGGGCCCGGGTGGGTGACGGGAGGAAACCATCGGAAATAAGGTTGACCCGTCCTCCCCGCCTCCCCGGAAATAATATAATGATAACATACGGTATTTGCTCAGCGCTTACTATGTTCCAGGCACTGTACTAAGCGCTGGGGCAGAGCCAAGCGAATCCGGTGGGACCCAGTCCCTGCCCCTCACGGGGCTCCCACTCTTAATCCCCTCTTGACAGACGAGGGAACTGAGGCCTACAGAAATGACTCGCCCAAGGTCACCCAGCAGAGAAGCGTCCTTCGGGCTCTCACCACCAACAGTACTAATCACGGTACTTGTTCAGCGCTTACTATGTGCCGAGCACCGTGCTGAGCGCCGGGGCGGACACGGGGTTCACGGGGTTGGCCGCGCTAGGCAACGCTGCCGCTCCAGGCCACGCCACCCCGGCCCCAGCCACTCACCATACGAATGTCCCCCCATCCAGATGGAAGGGCTGCGAGTGCGAGAGAGCCAGGGCGGGTGGGCCGGGTGGGCGTGGGCGGCGGGGTCTCCCCCGCCCAGCTGGCCGGTCTGCAGGGTCGCGCCCCCGGCGATCATGAGGTGGGAGGTCAGGTCTCCGGGGCAGCTGCTTGCCGGGTGGAGGCGTGAAAACTCCACCAGGTCTTTGTTGTCCCTGGAAAGAGACCGACGCGGCGGCGGGGGGGGGGTGTAATTGATTTATTTAGGTATATGATTATTATCTATCATATTTATCGCGCTCCTACTGGGTGCAAAGCACTGTACTCAGCGCCCCGGAGAGGACGATAAACATCGAACACATTCCCCGCCCACAGCGAGCTGACAGTCTTAGAGGGGATATTAATATCCGTCGCGTCCTCTCGCCCGGGAGCTCGTCGTGGCTGGCGGCTGTTGTAGCGGACTCCCCCAAGCCTTCGGTACAGTGCTCCGTACGCAACGGGCAAACGATCGGCACGGTGGACGGCTCGACCGCCAGAGGTGTGGGGGTTGGGGGGGGGGGGCCCCGTCTCTCACCCCCCTCCCGAACTGATTCCCCCTCTAGACGGTCAGCTCCTTGTGGGCAGAGAACGCGTCTGCCCACCCGGTTGAATCGAACTCTCCCAAGCGCTTAGTCCAGCGCTCCGCACACCGCAGGCGCTCGCTAAATACCACCGACTGACCGATGGAGTCGTTCAGTCGGATTTACTGAGCCCTGACCGTCCGCAGGGCGCTGGACTGAGCTCCCGGGACAGGACGACAGGACGGTGAACGGACCCGTCTCCTGCCCACGGCGAGCTTCCCGTCTAGAGATGGGTCCCGGGCCGGGGGAGGTCGGGGGGCTCGTGGGGAGGGGTCCTTACTGGAGAAGCAGCTCTCGTCCCGCGAGGCCCAACCTCTCGTCACAGAGATGATTCCTCTCCTCTTCGGCCTCCAGGTCGATGACGTGCAGGACCCGGGAGCAGCCGGCTTCGGGGACCCCCGGGGGGAAGAATAATGACAATAATAATCATTACGGTACCCGTTAAAGCGCTTACTCCGTGCCAAGGCCGGTTCTAAGCGCGGCGGCGGGGCCGCGCTAATCGGGTTGGACGCCGTCCCTGTCCCACGTGGGGCTCCCAGGCTTCGTCCCCATTCTCCAGAGGTGGGCACTGAGGCCCAGCGGAGGGACTGGCCCAAGGTCCCACGGCAGACAGGCGGCGGAGCCGGGATTAGAACCCAGACCCTCCCGGCTCCCAGGCCTGCTCTCTATCCACTGGGCCGTGCTGCTACTAGACGGTGAGCTCGTTGTGGGCAGGGGCCGTGTCCGTTCACCGTTCTACGGTCCTCTGCCAAGCCCTCAGTCCGGTGCTCTGCACACAGTAAGCGCTCAATAAATACGATCGAACGAACGCTACTCTACTGACCGAGCAGCTTCCTGGGTGCAGAGCACGGTACTAAGCGCCTGGGAGAGTCCGGTGGGTCAGACCCATTCCCGGCCCACCAGGAGGTAAGGGTGGCGTGCCAGCAGTTGGCCTGTATCCACCCGAGCGCTCAGTCCAGCGGCTGGCCCGTAATAAGCGCTTAACAGGTAGCAGGGTTACGACCAGCGGGGCGCGATTCCGCCGGCCCCGCCCGTCCCGCCCGTCCCCCCCCCCCCCCCAGGCCCCCGCGGACGGGTACCTTTGAGGCCGGGGGCCGCCCGGGTCTGTCGGCCGGTCCCGGCCCGGTAGACCGGCTCGGTCCGCCCGTGGCTCTCCTTCTGCCTGGCCACGGCCACGGCGATGCCCACGGGCGGCTGGCGGACCTCCCCGTCCCCGTGGGGGCCCTCGTGGTCCCGGCTGCGGGCGCAGTCGGGGCGCTCCGCCTCCGCCGGCCCCTTGGCCCCCGGGAACTTGACGTCCTGCTGGCCGCAGCCGGGCTTGAGGTGGCCCAGGCCCACGAAGGGGGTCTTCTGGCCCACGATGAGCGCTTGGTTGCTGTACTTGAGGAGGCTCTTCATGGCGGACACCTCGCCGGGCCCGGCCGGCAGGTCCTGGCTCATCAGGGGGGCCGGCTTCAAGCCGCCGCCGCCGAAGGGGTCCAGGTAGGGGCCCGGGCGGTCCTCGCCGAGGGGCGGCGGGGGGCCCTGGCCCCCCTGGACCGTCCAGGGGGGCAGGTGGGGCCCGCCGTAGCCCAGGGAGCCCGCCAGCTCGGCGGCCTTCCTCTTGGCCTCGGCCTGGTCCGGCTCGGGGGCCGGGGCCTGCTGGTGCCGGATGCGGGCCACCTTCTGGGAGCCGAGGCTCGGGCCCTTGTCTAAAGTGCAGCAGGAGGGGCTGATCTTCACCCCCGGGGGGTCCTGGGGGTGGGGGCGGGAGCAATCCTGGGGGGCGGGGGGAGGGGGCGGGGGGAGGTCGAAGTAGCCGCCCTTGTCCGGGCCGGGCTTGGCGGGGGGCAGGCCGGAGAAGGGGCCCTCGGCGCCGTTGAAGTAATCCAGCCCCTTGAGGCGCGCGTTCAGGGCGGCCTCCAGGCCCAGCCGCCGCTCCTTCCCTTCCGCCTTGGGGTGGGGGTAGGCGGGGGGCCCGTAGCCCCCCAGGGGGTCCGGGCCCGCCTCGGGGGCCCTCTCCTTGCGCTCTCCCGGCGGGCCCGGCTCGCCGGCCGGCTGGGCGGCCCGGGCCTTGTCGCTCGGGTGCCCGAAGGCCGGGGCGGCCGCCTTCGCCTCGCGCCCGCCGGGGGCCGCGTGGAGCTGCAGGCAGGGGAAGGGTCCCGGGCCCAGCGGGGGCGGGGCGGGCGCGGGGGCCACGGCGTAGGAGACGGAGTGGTGGAGCATCTGACGTCGCTCCAGGTACTCGCCGTAGGGCTGGGCCGGCTCGGCCCGCTCCTTGGAGCAGCCGGGGCGGGGCGGGGGGGCCCCGGAGCAGCTGGCGAACCCCGCTTTGCCCGGCTCCCCGTTGAGCATCTTGGAGCCGAGGAGGAGGCAGGAGTTGAGCTGCCTGGGCCGGCTCTGGCAGGCCGGCCTCGGAGGGGGGCCCTCCTTGCAGTGGGCGTCGGGGGCCAGGGGCGGCACCAGCTTCTGGCGCTCCTTGCCCGCCGCCTCGTCCTCGGCCCGCTCCTTGCCCTCCGCCTTGCCCAGCTTCTCCCTGGGCGGCGGGAAGCGCTCCAACTCCTTGGAGCCGTCCGGGAGGCGGCCGGCCTCCCGCTCCCGGCTACAGGAGCCGAGGGGGCCGCCCCGGGCCAGGCCGGCGAAGTTGGGGTTGGCGGTCAGGAGGGTGGGCTGGGCCGGCAGGTTGTGCAGATAGAAGTTATCTGGAAGGCGGGAGAGCGGACGGATGTCACCGTCGGCGCCGTTCCCCTCCGACCCCCGTCCGTCCGACCTCCGCGACGCCCTCCGGACCGAGGCGGGCCAGGGGACGTCCCGGGCTCGCCCGAGCGCTCGGCACAGCGCTCTGAACGAACGAGTCGCTCGAGTCCGCCCTTCCCTCTCTCCCCCGTTCATCCGGGCGCTTCTCCCCTCCCGCCTCGGTCACTCTGTCGGCCTCCTCGCCGACCTCCCCGCCTCCCGTCTCTCCCCGCTCCGGTCCGGACTCCGCTCCGCCGCCCGGATGGTTTTTCTACAGAAACGTTCGGGACACGCTCCTCGAGACCCTCCGGCGGCTGCCCGCCCGTCTCGGCATCCAACGGAAACGCCTCGCCGCCGGCTTTAAAGCTCAACATCTCCTCGCCCCGTCCTACCTCACCCGGCCGCTCCCTTACCCCGACCCGGCCCGCACGCTTCGCTCCCCTCGTGCCGACCCGCTCGCCGTCCCTCCGCCTCGTCCCTCCCGCCGCCGACCCCCCGCCCGCGTCCCGCCTCTGGCCTGGAACGCCCTCCCCGTCCAGGGCCGCCTTCCAGGTCCTCCTAAAATCCCACCTCCTCCAAGAAGTCGTCCCTGACTCGGCCCTCATTTCCTCTCCCTTCTGCTTCGCCCTCGCACTTGGATCCGGCCCCCCGGCTTCACCCCACGGCACTTACGTCCAGATCCGAAATTGATTGTAACGTCCCTCTCTCCCTCTAGACTTTAAGCTCCTCGCGGACGGGGAACGTGGCTACCTACTCTGTTGTATCGTCCTCCCCCGAGCTCTTGGCTCCGCGCCCCGCGCGCAGTAAGCGCTCGATAAACAGCGCCGACTGATCGGCACGGCGCACGGTAAATCCTTAACTGTTGGCGTTATCGTCGTCGTAACCGTGTATCTGTCCGATACGCCGGGCCCCGTACCAAACGCCGGGGTAGATACGAGATAATCACGTCGGACGCGGTCCCTGTCCCCCGTGGGGCTCACGGTCCTCATCCCCCTTCTGCAGATGAGGGGACTGAGGCCCAGGGAAGTGACCCGTCCCAGATGGCACGGCCAACGTGCGGCGGAGCCGGGATTAGAATCCGGGTCCTTCCCGACTCCCAGGTCGGGGCTCTATCCACCGGGCTTCTCCGCATCGTCCAAGCCTCAAGGACTCACAGACCCAGGACCCGCTCACCCCCCGGGTCTCCCCCGCCGCCCCACCTGGGGAGGGGTAGGGGGTGGGTGGAGGGGGATGGTGACTCCGGCGGGCTGCCCGCCTGCCTCTGGTGCGGGAGACAAAAGAAACATTTGGAACTTGTAAAGCTGTCATGTAAATTCCTCTGTCAATTTCCCGCTAATTAAAAACAAGGGGGGAGGGGGAGGAAGGGATGGGGGGGAGGGGGGAGTCGGAGGGGGGACGAAACCTAATTAGCTCAATTTCCCAAACCAAACGACGTTCTTGGATTAGGGTCAGCCACAATATTGTGAAAGCCGAGAGGCCGGGACGCCTGCCCGCCCCACAGCCTCTCGGGAAAAACCTGTCTGACTGAAGGCTGTACCCCCCCCCCCGCCCGTCCCCCAGCCTCGGGGCGCCCCCCCGCCACCCCCCCAGCCCCCTCGGCTCAAGTTTCCCGGGGAAGGGGCGGGTGGCTCCGGCCCATAACAAATGCTGTCAAAATAGCTCTGTCGGGATGGAGATTAATGTGGGAGGGGGAGACCGGAAAGGCGAGGGGGGCGTTGGGAGGGGAAGCCAACCGAGGCACACGAGCCCCGACGCACACCTACACGCAACCACGTGCGCGCCCGCGCTTACGGGGAAACACGCGCGACCCGGGAGCGCAGCCCCCGGGCGCGCGAGCCGGGCAGCACGGCCTAGTGGAGAGCGCCCGGACGGGGGAGTCGGAGGACCCGGGTTCCCGGCCCCTCTTGCCCGCTGGGTGACCTCGGGCAGGTGGCGTCACTTCTCTGGGCCGCCGGGGACCTCGCGGGCAAAATGGGGATTCAAAACCTGTCCTGCCTCCTATTTAGACCGCGAGCCCCACGTGGGATCTGGGATCCGTTGTATCCACCTCAGCGTTCAGTACAGTGTTTGGCACTGAACAAACATTATCATCATCATCACTATTCTCTGGGCCTCAGTTATCTCAACTGTAAAATGGGGATTAAGGCTGTGAGTCCTACGTAGGACAGGGACCGTGTCCAACCCGATTTTCTCTCTCGCTTTCACACACATCACCAATGAACCCGCTTTCCCCCCACCAAGACCCTCCCCAACCCCTACATTTCTCCTATGATTTTTTTAATGGAATTTGTTAAGCGCTTGCTGTGTGCCGGCCACTTATTAAGCTTTAGGGTAGACACAAGATAATAGTAATAATATGTGTTAAACTCTTACTTTGTGCCAGCCACTTGCTGGGGTAGATACAAGATAATCGGGTTGGACACAGTCCCCGTCTCACACTAGGCTGACAGTCTTCATCCCCATTTTGCAGACGAGGGAACTGAGGCCCAGAGACGTGAAGCGACTTGCCCAAGGTCACGCCGCAGGCAAGCGGCGGAGCCGGGATGGGAACCCAGCTCCTGACTCCCAGGCCTCTGATCCGGAACTTCGAGAGGGAGTCGGGGGTGGGGAGGGGAGAATACTTGGGTTTGGGGGGAGCAGGAGGGCGGGGGGCGGTTCCAGACCCTTCCTGGAGTCCTGGAACTCCCATGAGGCACTGTGATGATGATAATAATAATAATAATAATAATAATGGTATTTCTTAAGCGCTGACTATGTGCTGGGGGAAGATATAAGGTAATCAGGTTGCCCCACGTGGGGTTCACTCTTCATCCCCATTTTCCAGATGAGGTAATGAGGCCCGGAGAAGAATAATAATAATGTTGGTATTGGGGCTCACTCTTCATCCCCATTTTCCAGAGGAGGTAACTGAGGCCCAGAGAATAATAATAATGATAATGTTGGTATTTGCTAAGCGCTTACTATGTGCTGAGCAGTGTTCTAAGTGCTGGAGTAGATACAGGGTAATCAGGTTGTCCCACGTGAGGCTCCCAGTTACTCCCCATTTTACAGATGAGGGAACTGAGGCACAGAGAAGTGAAGTGACTTGCCCACAGTCACCCAGCTGACGAGTGGCAGAGCCGGGAGTCGAACTCATGACCTCTGACTCCAAAGCCCGGGCGGCTCTTTCCACTGAGCCACGCTGCTTCCCCAATAATAATAATGATGTTGGCATTTGCTAAGCGCTTACTATGTGCTGAGCACTGTTCTAAGCGCTGGGGGAGATACAGGGTGATCAGGTTGTCCCATGTGGGGCTCACAGTCTCATTTCCCATTTTACAGAGGAGGTCGCGGAGGGCCAGAGAAGTGACGTGTCTCGCCCAAAGACCACGGAGCTGACAGGCGGCGGAGCCGGGATCAGAACCCACGACCCCCGACTCTTAAGCCCGGGCTCTTTCCGCTGAGCCGCGCTGCTTCTCAAGGGACGAGGGCCGGCCCCCCTCCCGCCGCATCCCCAGCGAGGGGTGGTCCCCGGAACCCGAGCCGATGATCTGCCCCCTCCCCGTCCACACTTGCCTTTCTGGGATTCGTAGAAGCGGTGCTGCCCATAGAGAACGTTGCCGTTTCCATGGTGATCCAAGTGGCTCATAGGTAGGAAAGTGGACGTCAGGCTCCCCGAAAACCTGGGGTACCCCGGAGCTGGAGAGACAGAGAGACGGGCTGGGGAGAGAACTCTTCGGCCCCCCCCGACCCCCCCACCCCGGGCGCAGAGGGAGCCCCCCTCCATCCCCAACCCAGGCCCGGAAACGCCATTCGGCTCCCTGTAGGTGCCGTGTACGGGCCCTTAGAGCGTGCGCCGCTGGGAAATCAAACATCGATACATCATATTAACTCCGACTCGACTAATAACACCCCCCGGTGCTGCACAAATTGAATCGCTGATGGGGTGCGGGGGCCGGGGGGGGGGGGGGGGGACGGCGGTGAGATCCACTTGGATTCCTCCTCCCCTGAAACCGAGCCGTGACAGGAAGGACTTAGAGGGAACGAAGTCTCCTCAGCGCTGGGGCGGACACCAGTTCATCAGGCCGGGCCGCGGGGCTCCCCGGTTTTATCCCCATTTTCCGGATGAGGTCACTGAGGCCCAGAGAAGTGAGCCCATCATTGGGCAGGGACTGTCTCTGTCGCCGAACTGTACATTCCAAGCGCTTGAGTACACTGCTCTGCACGTAGGAATCGCTCAATAAATACCACTGAATGAATGAAACGACTTGCCCACGGTCACGGGGCCTTCTGACTCCCAGGCCCGGGCTCCTGGGCAAGGAGCGCGTCTGTCAACCGTATCGCGCCGGATTATCCCAAGCGCTTAGTACAGCCAGCGCTCAATAAATACGACTATTTTGACGGTAGTGATGCCCGTCTACTCGTTTCGTTGCCTGTCTCCCCCTTCTAGGCCGTGAGCCCGTTGTTCGGTAGGGACTGTCTCTGCTGCCCAATTGTACTGTCCACCGCTCAGTACAGTGCTCTGCACACAGTGAGCGCTCGATAAATGCGATTGAATGAATGAATGGTCTGCCTGGAGCGCGACTGACGGATGAAGCGTGATGGGGTTCTCAACCCGGTTCCGCCACTTGCCTGCTGTGTGACCTCGAGCGAGTCACTTCACTTCTCTGGGCCTACATTACCTCATCGTCCGACGTCTTGAAAATGAGAAAAAGTCACCCTCTTTTCTTAATAATAATGATGTTGGTATTTGTTAAGCGCTTACTATGTGCCGAGCACTGTTCTAAGCGCCGGGGGAGATACAGGGTCATCAGGTTGTCCCACGTGGCGCTCACAGTCTTCATCCCCATTTTACAGATGAGGGAACTGAGGCACCGAGAAGTTAAGTGATTTGCCCAAAGTCACACAGCTGACAAGTGGCCGAGCCGGCATTCGAACCCATGACCTCTGACTCCAAAGCCCGGGCTCTTTCCACTGGGCCACGCTGCTTCTTCCCCCCTTGTGGCCCCCGGCACTTATTCAATATTCACTCATTCATTCAACAGTATTTATTGAGCGCTCACTATGTGCAGAGCACTGTACTAAGCGCTTGGAATGTACGATTCGGCAACAGATAGAGACAATCCCTGCCCATTGATTTATGTCCATATCTATCACTTATTTCTTCGTACTGACGTCTGTCTCCCCCGCACCAGCCTGTCAGCTCGTTGTGGGCAGGGAATGTGTCTCTTTACTGTTGTGTTGTCCTCTCCCAAGCGCTTAGTACAGCGCTCTGCACGCAGTAAGCGCTCGATAAACACGACCCAGTGAACGAAAATGGGGATTAAGGCTGCGAGCCCTCTGTGGGACAGGGACTGGGTCCAACCTGCTTCACTTGGATCTACCCCAGCGCTCAGTACAGAGCCTGGCACATAGTAAGTGCTTAACTTACTATGGAAGGAAGCAGCGTGGCTCGGGGGAAAGAGCCCAGGCTTGGGAGTCAGAGGTCAAGGGTTCGAATCCCGGCTCGGCCACTTGTCGGCTGTGTGACTGTGGGCGAGTCACTTCACTGGGCCTCAGTTACCTCATCTGGAAAATGGGGATTAAGACTGGGAGCCTCACGTGGGACAACCTGATCACCTTGTATCTACCCCAGCGCTTAGAACAGTGCTCTGCACATAGTAAGCGCTTAACAAATACCATCTTTTTTTTTTTTTTTTAAACAAATACCACTTAAAAAAAATAAACCCTCGAAGAGTGTCCCTCCCCGGCCCCAGGAGCTACTGTGGGCCTGGGAGGGAAGCGGTGCGGCCTAGCTGATCGATCGATCGTATTTATTGAGCGCTTACCCTGTGCAGAGCCCTGTACTAGACGCTTAGGGAGAGTCCCACAGAACAGTAAGTAGACATCACCCGCCCACAACGAGCTGAGAGGGGGAGAGATAAGGAAGCGGCGGGGCTCGGTGGAAAGAGCCTGGGCTTCGGAGTCAGGGGTCATGGGTTCGACTCCCGGCTCTGCCCCTCGTCGGCTGTGTGACTGTGGGCGAGTCGCTTCACTTCTCTGTGCCTCAGTGACCTCATCTGTAAAATGGCGATTCACCGTGAGCCTCACGTGGGACAACCCGATTCCCCTGTATCTCCCCCAGAGCTTAGAACGGTGCTCTGCACATAGTAAGCGCTTAACAAATACCAACATCGTTATTATGATTACAGAGCACAGGCCTGGGAGTCAGAAGGACCCGGCTTCTCATGCCAACCCCGCCGCTCCGCCGTGTGACCTCGGGCCAGTCACTTCACGTCCCCGGGCCCTCCGTCCCCTCACCCGCAGAACGGGGGTGACGTCCGTGAGCCCCACGTGCGACAGGGACTCCGTATCTCCCCCAGCGCTCAGTACATCCAGTAAGCGCTTCGATACCCAAAAAAAACAGGGGGGAGGGAAGTGGCCGGGGTTGGCCTCCAGGTTCCTCCGTGGGGCTACCGGGATCGGGACGCAGTGGTCCAAGGAGCAAGCGGGGCCGCCCAGCCGGCGAGGGGAAGGCCAGGGAGCAGACAGATGGAGCTCTTGTTTGCTGAGACTGAGCCACATGTAGAACAGATGTTTACTAGATTAACCTCAGCTTCTGGAAAACCTATTTTTTTTTTTAAGAACGAGAAAGGAGCGGGGAGAAACGAGACCGGGGAAGTCAGGAAGGAGGAGGAGGAGGAGGAGGCGGGGAGAGACTGTGTCTCTGTCCTCCCCCCACGGAGAGACATCGGGGCGTTGGCAGGGATGGATTGGTTAAATCGTCGCGGCTGTCTCTTTTTAATTGGCTGTTGTTAAAAAGTTTTATTGGCCCTCGGTTCAGTAAACAGAAGTCTATAAATTCCTGCACATGCCAACCTCCTGCGCGCAGACCCGTGTGTCCGTCCGTCCGTCCCGCGCCCGCCCCCGCCGTCCCCGCCGCGCCCCTCGCCCTCTCGGCGGCGGAGACAGACCGCGGGTGTCCCCCGCGCCCCCTTTCCGGAGCCGGTCGGTGGGAAAATGTTTGAAAAATGGTATTCGTCAAGCGCTTACTAGGTGCCAGGCACTGTTCTAAGCGCTGGGATAGGTTCAAGGTCATGAGGTTGACCCGCGTGGGGCCCGGGGTCCTCGTCCCCATTTTACAGAGGAGGTGACCGAGGCACGGAGAAACAAGGATGGGGAAACGGAGGCAGAGACGGCAGAGCGGGAAAGAGCCACGGGCTGAGACGGCGCAAGGGGAAACAGAGGCAGAGACTCGAGAGTGTCAGAGACGGAGGGAGGGCGAGAAAGAGAAAGAGAGAGTCCCTTGTAGAGAACTCTCTCAACTGGAGCCAAACGGGGTGATAAAAGGGGCCCTTTCTTTTCCCGAAGAAGACAGAGCCCTGAATTGAGGAAGAAAATAAAAACTGATTTTTATGAATCGCGGCAGCTGTTTCCAGACAAGGAGTCCGGCCTGCCCCGGCCCATCACGGGATAGTGGGATTCTTTCAGGGTGGGCGAGGGGGCGGCGGGGCCCTCCGCAGCTGTGACTGAGGAATTTGCCCCGGACGAGGCGGGCGGCGGGGGGGTCCCCGGAGACCCTCCCCCGGCCCGGCCCCTCCGGCCTCTGACCCAGAAAGGCGAGGAGTCCCGGGCTTGGGGGGGGAGATGATGATAATAATGGATAATGACGGTATCTGGTAAGCCCCTAGTATGTGCCGGGAGCCGTACTAAGCGCTGGGGTGGAGACGGACACGTCGGGTTGGACACGGTCCCCCGTCCCTATTTTACAGATGAGGGAACTGAGGCGCGGAAGAGCCAAGTGACTTGCCCAAGGTCAAACAGCAGGCAAGGGGGAAGCAGGGGTGGGGGGCGGTGGGGGGAGACGGTAAGCTCGTTGTGGGCAGGGGGTGTGTCTAACTGTCCTCTGCCAAGCGCTCAGTACGCTGCTCTGCGCATAGTAAACGCTCAGTAACTATGAATAAATGTGGGTAGAGAATGTGCCCTTTTTTGGTTCTGTTGGACTGTCCCCAGTGCTTAGTACAGTGCTCTGCACCCGGTAAGCGCTCAACAAATACGACTGAATGAACGCCACAAGGCAGTAGGGACCGGCTCGGCGTTCAGGTCTCGTCTGCCCTGCGACCTGGGGTAAGTCACTTCGCTTCTCTGGGCCTCAGTTTCCTCATCTGTGAAATGGGGATGGAGACCGTGAGCTCCCACCTGGGACGGGGACTGTGTCCAACGGATCATCTCGTATCTACCCCGACGCTTAGTACAGCGCCTGGCACACAGTAAGCGCTTAATAAGCATTGTAATTCTTATTATTATAATATTAGGAGCCGCGCCCTTCTGCCGTGCTGCTTCTCAGAGGGCTTCGCCCCCCCCCCCGTGCCCTTCTACCCCAGATCCCCTCCCCCATTTGGGGGGGGGGGACCAGAAGCGGGGTGGGGAGGAGGGAGAGGGGCTCCCGCCCACCCCCGCAGCTGCGAGCCACTTGGGGGAAATTTTCTTGACCAAAAATCCTATTAATATAAATGGCGACAATTAGACCGAGGATCTCGGGGCAATCAGCACCTAATGATGTGTAATAAAGCCGCGGATGAGGGGTCGTTGGGCTTTATCGGCAGCCAATTACCGGGACGTGGGGGAGGGCGGGGGGCGGGGAGGTGGTCCCCCAAAGTCCTTGAGGGGGGCTCGGAGCAAGGTTATCCTACCGCCTTTAATTACATCCTCCGAACTGAACTGCAGGTCCCCCCGGCCCGGGGCCTTGATCGGTGGAGGTTGCCCAAGGTCGCGATCCCAGCATCCCCCGCTCTCCGCGTCCTCCCTCCCGCCCTCCGACACCCGTCGAGGTCCCCGAAGTTCGGGTGGCCCGAGGCGGGGAGGCCCAGAGACGGGGAGCGACTTCTCCGGGCCCGCACAGCCTCGGGGCGGCGGCGGGACACGGTAGAAGGAGCGCGGCCCAGCGGGTAGAGCCCGGGCCCGGCAGTCAGAAGGACCTGGGTTCTAATCCCGGCTCCGCCGCTCGTCCGCTGAGTGACTGCTCACTTCGCTTCCCTGAGCCTCAGCGACCTCATCCGTAAAATGGGGATTGAGACCGGGAGCCCCGGGGACCGTGTCCAACGTGGTTGCCTTGTCTCTACCCCAGCGTTTGGAACATAGTAAGCGCTTAACAAATAACATAATTATCACTATTCTTCTCTGGGCCTCGGTGACCTCGTCTGTAAATTGGGGATTAAGACCGTGAGCCCCACGTGGGACAACCTGATTACCTCAAATCTACCCCAGTGCTTAGAATTGTACTTTCCAAGAGCTCTGCACACAGTAAGCGCTCAATAAATACGACTGAATGAATGGACGGGTGAATGAACGGTGCCTGGCACATAGTACGGTTTAACGAATACCATAATTCTTCTTCTTCTTCTCCGTGCCTCAGTTGCCTCATCTGGAAAATGGGGACCGGGAGCCCCACATGGGACAACCTGATTAGCTTCTATCTCCCCCAGCGCTCAGACCAGTGCTTGGCACGTAGTAAGCGCTTAACAAACACCCTCGTTATTACGACGCCCGGCACCCAGAAAGCGAATGAGAAATATTAAAAGGAAAAGCCGGGCCGCCGAGGGAATCTCCGCTTCCGGGCGGGGAAGGCCAGGCTGGCGGGTGGTGCCCCCCGCCCAGAGACGGGAAGTGCCCCCGGGGAGACCGTCTCCGACCTCACCGGTGGGCAGAGACGGGGGGGGGGGTGGGGTGGGGGGGATTCCCAGGGAGGCCGGCCCCCTCCCCACCCTCACCCGGCGAGGCAAAGAAAGAAACAGAAGCCCCGAGAGCCAGCTGGCACCGGCTCAAACTAGCAGCCGGGCGCCGGGCCAGGGCAGCGGAGACGACACCCCCTCCCTCCCCGCCCACCTCGCCCGCCTGCCTTAACTCTCTCCCGGCTGCCGACTCGTAGGATGGGGGAGCCCCAGGACGGCGGGGGTGTTTCTTAAGCGCCTACTATGTGCCAGGCACTGGTTGTCCCCCGTGGGGCTCGCAGTCCTAATCCCCATCCCTAATCCCGGGGGAGACCCAGAGGGGACGGGTGGCAAACGGGGCGTCCGGGCCCAAGCCGGGCGAAGACCTCCGTTCGGAATGGCGGTTAGGACCCGGGCCGGGAGTCAGGAGGGCGTGGATTCTATTCCCGCCCCTTGTCCGCTGGGCGGCCTTGGGCAAGATGCGTCGCTTCTCCGGGCCTCAGTTCCCTCACCTGGAAAATGGGGTTTAAGGCTGCGAGCCCCACGTGGGATGGGGACTGTGTCCGATTGGCTTGGATTCCCCCCCAGCGCTTAGCACGGTGCCCGGCACGTAGTAAGCGCTTAAATGATACCTCAATTCTTCTTCTTACGGAGAATGGATGGAGATGCCAGGGCAATGGGTTCGGCGGCCGGCCATCTCGAGCCAGGGAAACTGAGGCACAGAACCCGGAGACCGCTACGTCGGAGGCCCCTGAAGGGCCGGGATCTAGCCTGCTACCTACGATCCTCTCCCAAGCGCTCAGTACAGTGCTCTCATAAAAGACTGCCGGCTCCATCAGGGCATGGATAGTGTCTTCCCAATCTATCGCATGCTTCCCAAGCGCTCAGTACAGTGCTCCGCACACGGTAGCGTTCAGTAAGTACTACTGACTGATTCAGTGGGTCACGAAAGGCCTTAGAAAGAGAAGCCAAGAGTAATCTGAGATGGAGGACCCTCGAAATATAGGGGGCCTGTACGACTATATCAACCGATGGTATTTACTGAGCGCTTTCTAAGTGCAGAGCACTGTACTGAGTGCTTGGGGAAGTACAATGCAACTTGATTCGGTTGTATTTATTGAGCGCTTACGATGTCCGGAGCGTTCTCTCTGTCATAACCTGCTTCACACTGACAAGGAGTAGCTTCGGTTTCTCTTCCTACCCCAGCCTGGACATCAATCCCTCCATCGGTGACATTTAGTGAGCGCTCACTGTGTGCAGAGTCCTGTACTGAGCGCTTGGGAGAGTCCGCAGACATAATCCCTGCCCTCAGGGGTGAGGGGGTGGCAGAGGGAGAGGCCGGGATGCAGCCACCCCCATCTCCCAGCCCCGTTTCCCAGCCTCTGGGGGAGGCCTGGCCCGGTGTCGGGGGGCAGGGGAGAGGCCGGTTCCGGGGTCCCCCATCGGATCTTCGGAAATAAAACATCGGAAAAGAGGCGGGGGGGAGAGGGGAGAAGCCCACCCCCGGCGCCCCTCGGCAGAGCGGCGGTTGGCTGAGGAGGAAGTGGGCGGTTAGGCCCGTTGCACCACTAACAGGCCCTGGGACCTGGGGGGGGGGGGGGCAGAGAGGAGCCTGAGGGGATTTGGGGAGACTGGGGGGACCAGAGGGGGTGGGGGCCCCTCGGGAGGGCATCGACCGATCGATCCATCGATCCCGAGAGGCCTGTCACGGTTGCCCACGCCGGCCGCTCAGGATTAATAATAATGATGTCGGTATCTGCTAAGCGCTTACTATGTGCAGAGCACTGTTCTAAGTGCTGGGGGAGATACAAGGTCATCAGGTTGTCCCACGTGAGGCTCCCAGTCTTCATCCCCATTTTCCAGAGGAGGTCACTGAGGCCCAGAGAAGTGAAGGGACTTGCCCACGGTCACACAGCTGACGAGTGGCAGGGCCGGGATTCAAACCCACGACCTCTGACTCCCAAGCCCGGGCTCTTTCCACCAAGCCACGCTCTTAATGGGGAGGTTCCCCAAGATCCCCGGCGGTGGTGTTGCCGAATTGTCCATTCCAAGCGCTTAGTACAGTGCTCTGCACATAGCGCTCAATAAATACTACTGAATGAATGGTGGGGTGCTCAGTTCCCCCAACCCGACTGCCAGGGCCCCACTGCCCTCCTCCCCAAAGAGTAACTGTGGAAGGTGTTAAGCGCTTACTACGTGCCAGGCCCTGTACTGAACGCTGGGGCGGACACAAGCAAATGGAATTGGACACGGTCCCCGACCCCCGTGGGGCTCACCGTCTCCATTCCCGTTTTCCAGATGAGATCACCGAGCCCCAGAGAAGCGATGGGACTTGCCCAGCGTCGCGGGGCAGACAAGCGGGGGCGGCGGGATTAGAACCCACGTCCTCTGCCTCCCAAGCCCGGGCTCTTGCCACTGAGCCACATCACCATTCAATCGTATTTACTGAGCGCTTACTGTGGGCAGAGCACCGTACTAAACGCTTATCACTAGTACTATTATTATTACTCTTCGTTCATTCAATCGTATTTATCGCGCGCTTACTGTGTGCGGAGCACAGTACAACCTATATAGCATATATATATTTATATCTGTGTAATTATTTGATGCTGTTGATGCCCGACTACTTGTTTTGTTGTCCGTCGCCCCCCCCCCCCGTCTAGACCGTGAGCCCGTCGTTGGGTAGGGATTGTCTCCTCCTGTTGCCGGATGGTACTTTCCAAGCGCTCAATACGGTGTTCTGCCCGCAGGAAGCGCTCAATAAATACGATTGAAGGAATGACTACATCACAAGGAGTCCCCTACGTCGTCGTCCTCCTCGGGGAGCTAAATGAGGAGAGGGAGGATCCTGGATGCCAAGATGCCGGCGAACCCCGAGCCGGGCAGAGGCCGCATCTCCCAATTCCGTCGGGCCCGTCCCCGCCCCCCGGGGCGCTCAGCGCGGTGCCCCGCCCGCGGCAGGCGCTCGGTTCGGCGCTCGACGCACGACCGGATGGAGGGAGGGGGCCGCGGAGGCCTTACCTTCGTGGGGGTGGGAGAACCAGATCTGCGGCGTGCCCGAGTGAGAGCCACGGAAGCCGGGCTCGGACGAGGAGGCGGCGGCGCCCGTGGGATGCACGGGCGCGGCGGTGCCCAGGCTGCCGGACAGGAAGCTGCCCATGAAGGAGGTGGCCGCGGGGGTGCTGCCCATCAGGTGGCTACCGGCTGCGGACACAAGAAAGGAGAGACGGACCCGTCAGACTGCGAGGAAGAGCCGCCCCTCTGAGAACAATAACGACGACGACGGCATTCGTTAAGCGCTTCCTTTGTGCCAGGCACTGTACCAAGCGCTGGGGTGGACAGAACCAAATGGAGTTGGGCACGGTCGCGGCCCCGCGTGGGGCTCACCGTCTCCGTCGCCATTTTCCAGATGAGGCCCAGAGGAGTGAGGTAATAATCATGTTGACATCTGTTAAGCGCTTACTATGTGCAGAGCACCGTCCTAAGCGCTGGGGGAGATACAGGGTCATCAGGTTGCCCCACGTGAGGCTCACAGTCTTCACCCCCATTTTACAGATGAGGTCACTGAGGCCCAGAGAAGTGAAGCGACTCGCCCACGGTCACACAGCTGACAAGTGAAGCAGCGTGGCTCAGTGGAAAGAGCATGGGCTTTGGAGTCAGAGGTCATGGGTTCGAATCCCTGCTCAGCCACTTGTCAGCTGTGTGACTTTGGGAAAGTCACTTAACTTCTCGGGGCCTCAGTGACCTCATCTGTAAAATGGGGATTAAGACTGTGAGCCCCACGTGGGACAACCTGATTCCCCGTGTCTACCCCAGCGCTTAGAACAGTGCTCGGCACATAGTAAGCGCTTAACAAATACCAACATTATTGAGTGGCAGAGCCGGGATTCGAACCCACGACCTCTGACTCCCAAGCCCGGGCTCTTGCCACTGAGCCTCTTGTGAGGAAAATCTAGGAATTGCTAATTTAGGAACTGAGCCACGCTGCAGCAGACGAGTGGCGGAGCCGGGATTCGGACCCAGGACCTTCTGACTCCTAGGCCCGGGCTCTAGCCACTACACCATGCTGCTTCTCCTACTGCTGCAAACCCGCCACGCCACCGAAAAAGAAAAATAATAATAACAGCATTTATTAAGCACTTACTACGTGCCAGGAACTGTACCAAGCGCTGGGACAGAGTCAAGCAAATTGGGTTGGACACAATCTCTGTCCACTTGGAGTTCACACCCCAGAGGACGTAACACATTCATACATTCAACTGTATTTTTTGAGCGCTTACTGTGTGCAGAGCACTGTATTAAGCGCTTGGGAGAGGACAACAGAGCCCCTGTAGGGTCTATTACAGTCTAGAGGGGGAGACAGACGTTACTATGAGTAAAAGATATTAATATGAACAAATAAACCAGAGAGGGTGGGGCAGCTGGAAGTATGAAAAGCTTCCTCTCCCTCCAGCCTGACCTCCGGGCCTCTTGTCTCTCCCCACTCCGGCGTGTTTCACTCGGCTGCCCGGATCGTTTTCCTTCGAAAACGTTCAGTCCGCATCTCCCCGCTCCTCAGGAACGTCCGGCGGTCGCCCATCCACCTCGGCATCGAACCAGAACTCGTCCCCATGGCCTTTAAAGCCGTCCGTCGCCTCGCCCCCTCCAACCCCGCCTGGCCGCTCTCCTCCTCCGCTCCTCTAACGCCGACCTCCTCACCGGGCCTCCGTCTCGCCGCCGACCCCCGGCCCGCCTCCGGCCCGGAACGCCCTCCCTCCTCAAATCCCGAAGCGGGTCACTCTCCCCCCTTTCCAAGCCTCCTGGAAGGCCCATCTCCTCCCAGAAGCCTTCCCTGACTGCCTCGTCCTCTCCCGCCCCCTCAGCCCCTCAGTCCACATTTATTCCTTTCTATTCACGTCCGTCTCCCCCACCGCCCCCCGCCCGGCTCTGGACCGTAAGCTCGCCGTGGGCGGGGAACGTGTCCGTTTACGGTTGCTGCCCTCTCCCAAACGCTCGGCCCGGTGCTCGGCCCGCAGTAAGCGCTCGACGGAGAGGACCGCACGAGCGGCCGCTGACGCTGCCGAGGCGGGCCGAGGTGAGTCAGGGCCTGGCAGCGGCCCCGATGCCCGCGGCGGGGTGGGGGGAGGCGGGGAGGCCGGGAAACGGGGGTGGGGGTGGGTCCCGCAACAGCTCGCCGGCCCGGGCCCGGCTCCTTCCATACTGACTCAGCGTGACTCAGCTGCCGGCCCTGGGGGCGACCCCGGGGGGGTGGCTTACGAATGAGGGTGGGGGGCAAGGGAGGGTGAAAGGGGAGGAGAGAGGCTACCGGGGAGCCGGGGGGGCGGGGGGTGCTCACTGCATCCAATAATGATAACAACAATTAGGGTACCGCTCATTCGTCATTCGGTCGTATTCATCGGGCCCTTACTGGGCGCAAAGCACTGGCCTAAGCGCTTGGGAGAGGGCATTCTAGCAGTCGCATTCCCTCCCCACCACGTGTTTAGAGACTTGAGGGGGAGACAGACACTGAAAGAAACAAATCACGGCTACGTTAAGCGCCGCCTGCGTGCCAGGCACCGATCTGAGCGCTGGGGTCCCCGTCCCACGCGGGGCTCACGCTCTTCATCCCCATTTTCCAGACGAGGGAACCGAGGCCCAGAGGAGTGGAGTGACTGGACCAGGGTCACGCGGCAGACAAGAGGCGGAATCGGGATCGGAACCCAGGTCCTGCTGACTCCCCGGCCTGGACTCGAGCCACTGGGCCACCCGGCTTCTCCCTCCGACCTCACCGGGGAAGGTAGAACTAGAAGGGCGTTTGGTATCAGAAGGGCAGGGGGTGTGACTCCGTATTGTGTTGTACTCGCCCAAGCGCTCAGCACGGTGCTCTGCGCACAATAAGCGCTCAATAAATACGACTGACTACTGAATGAAGGGCACCATCCCTTACCCGCTGAGCGCTGGGAGAGAATACCCACATGGGGGTGAGACACGGTCCTCGCCTCTCGGTCGATCAATCGTACTTACTGAGCGCTTGCTGTGTGCGGAGCACTGGGCGAAGCGCTCGGGAGAGGCCGGCGCAACAGTAAACCGACACGTTCCCGGTCTACGCGTCGACCACCGTGCGGAGCGCCGGGGTCGACAGGAGGGAAGCGGGTGGGACCCGGACCCCGTCCCACGAGGGGCTCCCGGCCAGCTTACCCCCACTGCGCGGATGAGAAGGCCGAGGCTCAGAGCAGTTATTACTCGAGCGTATTTATTAAGCGCTCAGCGCCGTACTGAGCGATTCCCGACGAGGCCGCCCGCGCGGCAGGCGGGCGGCGGAGCCGGGATGAGAACCCCGGCCTCCCGACGCCCAGCTCTCTCCGCTAGGCCCCGCCGCGGGAAAGGAGGGGAGGTTTCCGAGGCGGGAGGAGGCAGCTGTCCTTCGGCGGGGGGTGGGTTCGAGGGGAGGGGGCGACCGCCGGGGCCAACGGGGAGTGTGGGAACCGTGTGTGAGGCCGGGCGGGCCTTCCCCCGGACCACATGTCCGCCCCCCTCCCCGGAATCCCGGGTTCCCTCCGCGGGGATTCCTCTGGAATGAGCCCCGGAGAGACGGCGGTCGGATGAGATCCAGGGCGGAGGCGGCCCCCCCATCACCCCCCACCCCGGGAAGTCCCTTCCCTCCCCGTCTCCAGCCGGGCCTGAGAACGAAACACCCCACCGAGCGGGGGTGGGCGGCAGCAAGCGAAGAGCCAGGGGAGGGGGCGGAGGGGGCAACCAGAACAGGGCCCGGTGGACTGACACCGCGAGATCCGGGTTCTAATCCCGGCTCCGCCGCTCAGACCGGCCGCTGCCGTCCATCATTCATTCGGTCGTATTTGCCGAGCGCTTAGTGTGTGCAGAGAACTATACTAAGCGCTCGGGAGAGTCCATTTCGGCAATAAACGGTCACATTCCCGGGCCTCGGTCGCCTCATTCGACGTCCGGTCTCCCCCATCGTTAGACCGTGAGCCCCGTGTGGGACGGCGACTGAGTTGTAGCTACCCCAGAGCTTGGCGCGTAGTAAGCGCCGAGGAAATACCACAGAGGCAGCGCGGGCTAGAGGAAAGAGCCTCGGCCTGGGAATCGGGGGACCCGGGTTCTCATCCCCGTTCCGCCGCTTGTCTGCTGGGTGACCTCGGACAACTCACTTAATTTCTCTGTGCCTCAGTTTCCGCCGCGGGAAGCAGAAGTAAGATGCCCGTGCCACCCAGGCTCTCCCACAATGCCATCCAGACCTCCCGGCATCAACCCCTCCCCCTCCTCCCAAGCTCCCAGATGCCAAACCCAGATCCCGGGAACTGGTATCCCGACGGATATCGCCACAACTCCTATCTGGGACCCCATTTTTTGTTTTTTAGTGGTATTTGTGAAGCGCTCACTAGGTGTGCCAGGCGCTGTGCTAAGTGCTGGGATGGAGACAAGTTAATCAGGTTGCGATGGGGCCTAGTGGGTGGAGCCCACCCAGGCCTGGGAGTCAGAAGGACCTGGGTTCTAATCCGGGTCAGCCACTCGCCTGCTGTGCGGCCTGGGGCGAGTCTCTTCACTTTTCTGGGCCTCGGTGACCTCATCTGTAAAACTGGGGTTAAGACCGTGAGCCCCATGTGGGACAGGGCCCGTGTCCGACCTGATTGGTTTCTATCTACCCCAGCGCTCAGAACAGTACTTGACACAGAGTAGGTGCTTAACGACTATCACTATTATTCTCTGGGCCTCAGTTTCCTCATCTGTACAATGGAGGCTCACCACCTGTTCTCCCACCTACTTAGACTGTGAGTCCCACGTGGGAAAGGGACTGCGTCCGACCGGATTAACTTGTACCTATCCCAACGCTTAGAATAGCGTTTGACACATAGGAAGCACTTAACAACAACAACAACAACAATAATAATACTAATAAAAAACGCTAAATTGAAGCCAAAAGTCTCAGAAGAAGAGTCACTTGATGGGGGGGCAGAAGGAGCAGGCCAGACTAGCGTCAACCACATTTTTTGAGCGCTTACTGTCGGCACAGCGCTATATTAAGCGCTTGGGAGAGTAAATATAACAAGAGACAGACACGTTCCCTGCCACGACAAGCTTACAGTCTCGACTATACAGAGTAGAGGCCTGGAAATCAAGAAACCTGGGTTCTAATCCCAGCTCTGGCTGTGTGACCTAGGGCTGGCCTCTTCACTTCCCTGGGGCCTCCGTTTCCTCCTCTGTAAAATGGGTATGCCTCTTCTCCCTCCCCTTTAGACCGTGCGTCTCATGTACAATGGGGACTGTACTGTATCCCCCCGGCGCTTGGTGCAGAGTGAGCGTTTACCAAAGCCCACAGTCATGATTGTTATGAGGGGGTGGAAGGGGTGGAAGGAAGGGAGGAGGAAGGGGGGAGAGAAAGAAAGAAAAAGAATTAAAGAGAGAAAGGGAAAGAAAAAGAGAAGGAAAGAGAAAGAAAGGGAGAAAGAAAAAGGGGAAAGAGAAAGAAAGAAAGGAAAAGGAGAGAGAAAGGGAGAGAGAAAAAGAGAAAGAAAGAGAGAAGGAAAGAAAGACAAAGAGAGAGAAAAGAAAAGAAAGAAAAAGAGACAGAAGGAAAGAGAGAAAGAGAGAGAGAGAAAAAGAGAGAGGAAGAAAGAGGAAAAGAGAGGAGAAAGTGGGCGGGGGAGGGCCGGGCTGAGTCAGGAACAGGAACGGGATGGAAACAAACATTTGTTTTGAGTTATAAGTGAACAGGCCCGGCCCTTTCTGGAAGCTGAGAAATGGGTTGTAAAAAGAAAAAGGGGAAAAAAGGCGGGGGGGGGGGGGGGGGGAAAGCAGCTTCTTTGAGATTCCTGGCCCTGGTTTCCCTGAGAACAGGCCCCTCTCCTCTCCTCAGCCTCTCACACTCTCTCCCCTCCGTTTCCGACCAGCTGACTCAGAGGCCGCGGGCCCCGAGGCCGGTCCTGGACTGACCGCGTGTCTGGCTGTACAACTACACACAGATACACACAAAAACACAGACACATAAGCACACACTCACGCCCGCCCGCCCCACTCTTCCGGCAGCTAATCCCCTCCTTTCCTGTCTCGGGGAATATTTTGCCCCCGTCGTGTTCTCCTCCCTTCTGCTACCCACGGATTTTAGAAAGCGCCCGAAGCTTCCGTTTCCCCCCCCCATCTCCCGTCGAAGCCGTTCCCTCCCTTGCCTCCCTCGCCCGGAGCGGAGGGAGACGAGGGAAGCGGCGTGGCTTTAGCGGAAGTCAGGGGACCTGGGTTCTAATCCCGGTTCCGCCCCGTACCGGCTGGGTGACCCCGGGCCAGTCGCTTTACCTCCCTGGGCCTCAGTTCCCTCGTCTGCAAGAAGTGGGGCGTTCAAAACCCGTTCTCCCCGCTACTTAGGCCGGGAGGCCCATGCGGGACCTAATGATCTTGTATTTACCACAGTGCTTAGGACAGTGCTTCACTCGTTCATTCGATCGTATTTATTGAGCGCTTACTATGTGCACAGCTTAATAAACACTCTTCCCCCAATCTAGACTGGGAGTTCACTGTGGGCAGGGAATGTCTGTTTATTGCTGCATTATACTTCCCCAAGCGCGTATTGCAGTGCTCTGCACACAGTAAACACTCAGTCAGCATCCCCCAGCGCTAAGCACAGGGCTTACCACATAATAAGCCCTGAATACCATTTTGAAAATAAAAGGTCAATCAGCTAGTGGTGTTTATTGAGAAGCGGCATGGCCTAGTGGAAAGAACCCGGCCCTGGTAGTCAGAGGACCCGGATTCTGATCCCGGCTCCGCCACTTGCCTGCTTTGTGACCTTGGGCTAGTCACTTAGCTTTGCTGGGCCTCAGTTTCCTCATCTGTAAAATGGGGGTTCGGTACGTGTTCTACCTCCTTCTTAGACGGCGAGCCCCTTATGGGAAACAAGACTGTGTCCAACCCGATTATCCTGAATCTACCCCAGTGCTTGGCACATAGTAGGCACATACCCCATACCGCAATTTATTATTATTACAATAAATGGTATTTGTTAAGCACTATGTGTTAAACTCTGTTCTACGTGCTGGGTAGATACAAATCAATTAGTTTGGGCACAGTCCCTGTCCCGCCTAGGGCTCATAGTCTGTTATAATTATTATTATTTTATTATTCATGAATTTCTGTCCCCCAACAACCGCCCCAGGCCCCTTGTGGACACAGAAGTTAACATGTCTACCCACTCTGTTGTACTGGACTCTCCCAAGACCTCAGTCCAGTGCTCTGCACAGAGTAAGCGCTCAATAACTACCACTAATTGACTTCACTCCACTCTCTTTGCCACCTCCCGAAACATGTCAGAAGGAGACAGATGGGGGTGGGGAGGTGGGTGCGGGGAATCAATCGAATAATGGTATTTATTGAGCGCTTACTGGATGCAGAGCACTGTACTAAGCGCTTGGGAGAGTCCCATCTAGCAGAATTGGTCGGCCCGTTCCCTGTCCACAACGGGCTTCCGGTCTAGAGGGCAACCAGGAACGTGGGAAAGAGATGGGGCGCAAGGAGGGCGGAAGAAGAAGCGGCCGAGTTGGGGGATGGGGCCGAAGGAAGGAGGGAGGGAGCCCGGGGAGTCATCCCGGGAATCATTCTCGGAAACGTGAGTGGGAAGACGCCGCTGGATCCCAGAAACCTCCGGGAATCTGGCCCGGTAGACCCAGACGGGAAGCCAGTGTGAAACCTCCAGAAAAGCCATGCAAACCCAGCTCCGTCCTACCCATAATAGGGAAAATATTCGGTCCCCAGGCCAGCAGACAAAACAAATATGGAAACGCTTGGGATTCGATGACAACAAGGGAAAAGAAAAAAAAAAAACCCAAGGAGAAGCAACCCCCAAACTAATAAAAGAAAAGAAAAATCGGATATAAATCTGGTTCCTATTAACAGGGTAAATATAGTCTGTTGGCCGGGGTTGGGGTGGGGGGTGGATCCCCTTGGGGGGCAGGGACTCTCCCAGATTCTCTGGCCTCGGGCTGGGGCTGGGCCTGGTTCAGCCATGAGTCAGAGGGTGGGAGGGGGGCAGGGAGGGATCCAGGGAGCTGGGGGAGGCAGACCCCCTCCAGCTGGAAAGGTGGTCAGTTTCCCGGAGGGCTGGGTGGGCTGGGGCTTGTGGACTCCTTCTCCGTCGTCGCCCTGACTCGCTCCCTTTATTCGTCATTCGGAGAAGCGGGGTAGAACCGGGCCTGGGAGGCAGAAGGGCCTGGGTTCTAATCCCGGCTGCGCCACACGTCTGCTGTGTGACCCTGGGCGAGTGACTTCACTTCTCCGGGCCTCGGTGACCTCATCTGGAAAATGGGGATTAAGAGAGTGAGCTCCATGTCGGAGAGGGACTGGGTCCAAACTCATTAACTTGTATCTACCCCAGCACCTAGAACAGTGCTTGGCTTATAGTAAGTGAGAAGCAGCCTGGCTCAGTGGAAAGTGCCCGGGCTTGGGAGTCAGAGGTCGTGGGTTCTAATCCCGGCTCTGCCACTTATAGGCTATGTGACTTCGGGCAAGTCACTGAACTTCTCTGGGCCTCGGTTACCTCACCTGTAAAATGGGGTTGAAGACTGTGAGCAGCTCCCCTGGTGGGACAACCTCATTACCTTGTTTCTACCCCAGTGCTTAGAAGGGTGCTTGGCACATAATAAGCGCTTAACAAAACCCATCATCATCATCATCAACAAGCATTATAATTATTATTGTTATTATTATCCCCCCTCCCAGCCCCACGGCTCTTACGTCCATATCCATAATGTATTTATTTCTATTAATGCCCGTCTCCCCCTCTAGACTGAAAGCTCGCTGTGGGCAGGGAATGGATCGGTTATATTGACCCCTCCCAGTGGTTAGTACAGTGCTTTGCACACAGTGAGCGGAAAGAGCCCGGGCTTGGGAGTTAGAGGTCATGGGTTCGAATCCCGGATATGCCACTTGTCAGCTGTGGGACTGTGGGCAAGTCACCACTTCTCTGGGCCTCAGTTCCCTCATCTGGAAAATGGGGATGAAGACTGTGAGCCTCACGCTGGACAACCTGATGACCCTGTATCTGCCCCAGCGCTTAGAACAGTGCTCTGCACACAGTAAGCGCTTAACAAATACCAACATTATTATTATTATTAAATATGATTGACCGACTCCACCCTCACTCCCTCTTCTTACACCCCCCACCTATTATTATTATTAATAATAATGCGGCATGGAGGTGGGGGGATGGTGAATAAAGGGAGCGAGTCCAGGCGATGCAGAAGGGAGTGGGAGAAGAGGAGGGTGCAGTCAGGGAAGGCCCCTTGGAGGAGATGGGCTTCTAATAAGGCTTTGAACCGGGGAAAGTGTCATTGTCTGTGGGATTTGAGGAGGGAGGGCATTCCAGGCCAGAGGCAGGACGTGGGCCGGGGGTCGGCGGCGACCTAGGAGATCGAGGTACTGTGAGAAGGTTGGCATTAGAGGAGCGAAGCGTGTGGGCCGAGTTATAGTAAGAGAGCAGCGAGGTGAAGTAGGAGGGGGCGAGGGAATTAAGAGCTTTAAAGCCAATGGTGAGGAGTTTCTGTTGGATGCAGAGGTGGGTGGACAACCACTGGAGGTTCTTCTCCCAGGCGCTTAATACAGTGTGCTGCACGCACTAAGTGTTCAATAAATACCATTGACTAATTGACCGATCTAGGAGACGCCCGGTGCTGAGTACTCTGACCAAAGAGGGGGTGGGGAGGGGCTGCAGTTTTTCTCTGGCCCCAGAGGGTTCTGAGAGCCCAGAACAGGAAATGGGCAGGGAGACTGGGCCAATTTCCCTCAATAAAATCCATTTCCTCCTTCGCTCGGGTAATCTCTTCCCCTCCTCCATCGCTCAGGGTTCAGTTCTGGATCCCCTTCTGTTCTCCATCTACACCCACTCCCTTGGAAAACTCATTCGTTCCCACGGCTTCAACGACCACCGGACGATACCCAAATCTCCACCTCCAGCCCTGAGCTCTCTCCCGTCTCGAGAGAATCTCCTCTTGCCTTCGAGACGTCTCTACCTGGATGACCTCCCGTCGCCTCACGCTTAACATATCCTACGCAAAACTCCTTACCTTTCCACCCAAACCCTGTCCTCCCCCTGGCTTTCCCATCACTTTAGACGGCAGCACCATCCTTCTTGTCTCCAGGCCCTTAACCTCGGCGTTATCCTTGACTCCTCTCTCTCATTCAACCCACATGATCAATCCATCACTAAATCCTGTCGGTGCCACCTTCACAACGTCGCAAAAATCCGCCCTTTCCTCTCCATCCAAACTGCGACCGCGTTAATGCAATCGCCCGTCCTCTCCCGCCTGGAGGACCGCATCAGCCTCCTCGCTGACCTCCCGGCCTCCTGTCTCTCCCCACTCCGGTCCAGACTTCACTCTGCTGCGCGGATCACATTTCTACGAAAACGTTCACGCCGTGCCACGCCGCTCCTCAAAAATCTCTAGTGGTTGCCCATCCATCTCCACATCAAAAAGAACCTCCTCGTCACCATTGGATTTAATGCAATCCATCACCTCGCCCCCTCCTACTTCACCTCGCTACTCTTCTTTTCCAACCCAGCCCACACACTTTACTCCTTCTACTGCCAACCTTTTCCCTGGGCCTCCATCTCGCCCATCCCGCCGCCGACCCCTCGTCCCCGTCCCGCCTCTGGCCTGGAACGTCCTCCCTCCTCAAATCCCACAGACAATTCCTCTCCCCCGCTTAAGAGCCTTATCCAAGGCCCATCTCCTCCCGGAGGCCTTCCCAGAGTGAGCCCCTCCTTTCCTCTTCTCCCACTCCCTTCTGTGTCACCCTGACTTGCTCCCTTTCTTCATCCACCCTCCCAGCCCCACAGCACTTATGTACATATCTGTAATTTATTTATTTGCATTGATGCCTGTCTCCCCACCCTCCCCAGACTGTCAGCTCGTTGTGGGCAGGGAATGTGTCTGTTGACTGTTGTATTTGTTGCTGAATTGTACTTTCCAAGCACTTAATGCAGTGCTCTGCACACAGTAAGTGCTCAATAAATACAATTGAATGAATCAGTCAATGGATATTGTACTCTCCCAAGCACTTAGTTAGATGCTCTGCACAACTGAATGAGTGAATTTACAATCTAGGACTCCACCTGTTCCCCTTTCTAAGGGCAACCTAATCAATCTCCTTTCTACCAAAGAGAGTGCTCAATAAGACACACTGTAAGCCCGTTGTGGGCACAGTAAGCGCTCAACAAATATGGTTAACTGATTGATCAGTGAAGAGGCGTGGCCTAGTGGAAAGAGAGCAGGCCTGGAAGCCAGATGACCTGGGTTTTTATCCCGGCTCTGCCGCTTGCCTGCTGTGTGACCTTGGACAAGTATCTTCATTTCTCTGTCCCTTAGTTCCCTAATCTGCAAAATGTGGAGTAAGGTCGAATGCCTTACGTGGGGACAGGGATCGCGTCGTACCCAATTAGCTTGTAACTACCCCAGCGCTTAATACAGGGCCTGACACGTGGGGAAGCAGCGTAGCCTGGTGGCTAGACCCTGGGCCTGGGAGTCATAAAGAGCTGGGTTTTCATCCCGGCACCATCACTTGGCTGCCGTGTGACCTTGGGAAAGTCATTTCACTTCTCTGTGCCTCCACGACCTCGTTTTAAATTGGGGAATAAGACCGTGAGTCTCCTGTGAGCCTCCTGTGTCCAACCAATCTACTGCCCCAGCGCTTAGAACACTGATTCACACATACTAAGCGTTTCACAAATACCTTTAGAAAAAAATTCCATTTAAATTAAAAAAAAAACCCCTGCAGCGGGTGGATGGAAAGAGCAAACTCCACCCAGCCCTCCCTGTACACCAGGCTTGTAAATAAGAACCTTGAGTTACCAGCCCATAATTTAAAAAAAAAAGGGGCAGCGGGGGGTGGAAAGAGCCAACTCCACCCACCCCTCTCTGTAAACCAACCTTGTAAATAAGGAAACGGAGTTACCGGCCCACAAAAAAAGGAACCCGCACACTTCTTCCCAGCTCTCCCTTGCCCAAAACGAGTGAGAGGAGCATCTGTCTACCCACCCAGCACAAATTCTCTCCCTCCCTGGGTGAGTAATCAAGACGTTTAGTGGGGTTGGGTGGAGGATGGGGGTGGGGCAGGGATGGAGCTTCTAGGGGCCGGTGGGAAGCTCGGAAGGGAGAAGGGAAGGTCTCTCGTGGGCGGTGGCCTCCGGACCCTCCCCTCCCACCCCGGCACAAAATTCCCAAGCAGCGGCTTGAGGCGCAGCCAAGGAATCCAGCAGCGGAGATGGACGGTCAGCTGGAAGCCACAGGCCCGTGGCTCCCATCCCAGTCGGATAATCCCGTCCGGGGGCCCTCGGCCGGACCCCGGATGGCTCGGGGGGCTGGATGGACCGAGTGAAGAGGAATTTCTCGTCCGTCTCTGGGATGCAGGCGGTGGGCTGGGGGAGGAGAGGGAGATGCACACAGAGCAGGGAGGGGAGTCCACCCCAAGTCCACAGGCCGCTCTCTGGCCAGAGGGCGGGCCCGGGGAAAATTCAATCTCAGAATCCCCGCTCTCACGCCCCGGATCCCCTCGAGTCTCTCCACCGCCCGCACGCTGACCCCTGCCCGCTCCCCACCCCGGACCTCACTCCACCTCACACACACCGGGCTTTGCCCCCCAAGACAGAGCCTCTTCACCTCACACATACCAGTCTTTGCCCGCCCTCGGACCGAGCCTCTCCACTTCACACACACCAGCCTCTGCTCCCTCACTTCACTTCTCTGTGCCTCGGTTCCCTCCTCTGGAAAATGGGGATTAAGACTGTGAGCCCCGCGTGGGACAGGGACCGTGTCTATCTTGCAAAGAGTCAGCGGTCGTGGGTTCTAATCCTAGCTCCACCACTTATCAGCTGTATGAATCTTGGCAAGTCACTTCACTTCTCTGTGCCTCATTCATTCATTCAATAGTATTTATTGAGCTCTATGTGCAGAGCACTGTACTAAGCGCTTGGAATGCCTCAGTTACCTCATCTGGAAATGGAGATAAAGACTGGGAGCCCCACGTGGGACAACCTGATTAGCTCGAATATATTCTGGTGCTTAGAACAGTGCTTGGCACAGAGTAAGCACTTAAATACCATTATTATTACTACCCCAGCACTTAGAAGAGTGACTGGCACATAGTAAGCAATTAACAAGTACCATAATTATTATTATTTACCAAGCCCCTCTGCCTCCAACACACACCAGTCTCTTCCCCCTTCCCGAGACAGAGCCTCTCCAACCTCACACAATATGCCTGCCCCCCAAGCCCACCCGCTCAGGGGAGGAAGACCCCTCCAAGCCTTCCCTCATGCCGGACGGAGTCCCGGACCCCCTCCCCACCTCCTCGGCCTCCCCTCAGCCATTTCCATCTGAGTACGCGCCCCCCCAAATGCTAGGGATTCAGGATTCCCCTAAATGCTACGGATTATGGAGTCGTAGGCCGCTCCCGCCTGGCTCCCCTCCGTTCCCTCTGGACAAGACCGGCCTCCGCCTCTGGCGGAGCGAGCTCTTCGGACCGAGGAACCGATCGCGGCCTCTGACCGGCGGACCCCGGGGACGGTCGTGGGCCATGGAGGGAGACCCCCACACCAGGACCCTCACCCACCAGCCTTACAAAGGGGCCGAGCTCTGAAAGGGAGGGAGGACACCGTGACTCACCCCCACAGCCCTGCTGAATCATTCGCCATGTTAGACATTCTGTTCCCCCAGACACACCCCGGGGGTTCCCCTCCGAGAGCCCATCTGGAGTGGGAAGCCAGAGAGCGTGGAAGCAGTGTGGCCTAGTGGAAAGGGCATCCGGGCCTGGGAATCTGCTGGGAGGCCTACCAAGCGACCTTGGGCAAGTCGCTTTTCTTCTCTGGGCCTCGGTTTAAGCAGCATGGCGGGGTGGATAGAGCCCGAGCCTGAGGGTCGGAAGGTCACGGGTTCTAACTCCGGCTCCACCGCTTGTCTGCTGCCGACCTGGGGCCAGTCGTTTCACTTCTCTGGGCCTCGGTTCCCTCATCTGCAGAATGGGGATTGAGACTGAGCCCCATGTGGGACAACCTGATTACCTTGCATCTTGTCCAGTGCTTAGAACGGTGCTTGGCACATAGTAAGCACTCAACGAATACCATTATTATTAGTATTATTAAGGAGGAAAAGGGAGGAGAGAATGAGGGATGGAGGAAGGAGGGAATGAGGAAATGAGAGGGAGAGGGAGGGAAGGAAGGAATGGGGGAGGAGGAAGGGAGGGAAGGAATGGGGGAGAAAATGAGTAGGGAATGAGGGGGAGAGGGAGGGAGGGAAGGAAGGAGGGGAAGAAGGAGGGAAGGAGAAAATGGGGAAATGAGTGGGAGAGGGAGGGAATGGGGAAAGAGGGAATGAGGGGGAAAAGGAAGGAATGGGGGAAAAAATGAGGGGGTGGGAAGGGAGGAAGGAGGGAAATAGAAAGGAGGGGAAGAGGGAGGCGAGATCCAGAGGAAGGATGGTGACCACCCGCTCTGGACCCTCAGACGGAAGGCCCTGAATGGCTCATTGGCTCGCGTGCTCTGACCTGAAAACTTTTAAAAGCGCTTTAGGCCCCGGGTGCCGCCCGCTCCTTGAGCAGAGAGAGAAGTTTGGGGGGCCCCCGGGGTATGGCCCCCCCAATCCACCCTTTCCCCGCTGCACCCCCAGCCTCATCCGTCAGTCATCAGTCAGGCGATGCAACTGATAACTGGATCGAGCGGGACTCCAGGGTTCACCGGGGTGGGGGCTGGAGGAGGGTCCCCAAAAGCATCTGAACTGAAAATTGGAGGGCTGGAGCGGGTAGAGGGGGAGGCAGAGGGAAAGAAGCAGAAAGACACCAAAACGGGGTCAGGAAAAGATGTTCACTGGTCCATAGGTGGACAGCCCCACGCTCCCCGAGACTGAGAGACAGGTACCCCGAGAGACAAAGATTGAGAGAGACAGAGAAGCAGGCACACACACCTACACACTCTCTCTCTTTCTCTTTTTCTCTCGTACACACACACCCGCAGCGAGACACGGATCCAAAGAGAAAACACCATTGGCAGTGAGGAAAAAAAATAAATCGTAATGAACATGTAAAAGGCGGTAAATGTTTTGTGGTAAATGAGATATGACAGGCAGGGATGGAGGGAAATGGAGAAAATACAGGATCCAATTAACTTAAAATGCTGTTTATTTCTTGCATCTCGCTGCTGGGGGGGTGGGTGGAGGTTTCGGGGGTGGGGGTAAGGAGGAGCCTCTATGTTACGCTAGTCCAGCCCAGAAGTACTGCACTGTCCAATTCCAGGAGGCTTTCTCTCGGGGGACTTCAAAGCCCTTTCCAGGGGGAAATGCTACAAATTCTCCAAATCCTACTAATCACGCAACTGAGGCTCAGAGATGCTGAGCGGTTTTCCTAAGGTCGCACAGACTCAGGAGCGGAACAATTGTATTCAAAAAATATGACTGAATGAATAATAATGTTGGTATTTGTTCAGCGCTTACTATGTGCAAGAGCACTGTTCTAAGTGCTGGGGTAGATTCAGGGTAATCAGGTTGTCCCACGTGAGGCTCACAGTTAATTCCCATTTTACAGATGCGGTAACTGAGGCACAGAGAAGTTAAATGACTTGCCCACAGTCACACAGCTGATAAGTGGCAGAGCCGGGAGTGTCGAACTCATGACCTCTGACTCTGAAGCCCAGGCTCTTTCCACTGAGCCACACTGAATGAACAAGGCAACCGTCTCCCAGCCTGGGTCTAATAAAATAATTGTGATGATCTTCCTAAGTGTTAAGCACTGTGCTAAGCACAATAATAGGAGATTTGTCCCACGTGGGACTCCCAGATTAAGGGAGAGAGAGAGAACAGGGCTCTCTCTTTCCATTTTTACAGATGGGAAAACAGAGGCCCGGAGAATTCAAGTGACTTGCCCGAGGTCACTGCATGGGGGGGGGGGGTGGACAGGATTAGAACCCAGGCCTCCTGACACCAAGTCTGTGCTCTTTCCACTAGGCCGTGCTGCTTCTCTCTCACTGACAAAGAGGAAGAGCCTTCCAACCTCCAGCTTAGTTCATCTGGAAAATGGGGGTGAAGACCGTGAGCCCCATGTGGGACAGGGACTGTGTCCAACTTAACATGTATCTACCCCAGCGCTTCGAACGATGCTTGGCACATAGTAAGCGCTTAAAAAATACCACAATTATTATTATATTATATATCTGCATACTATATAATATTGTGTTGTGTGTAATATATTTTCTATTATTATAATAATAATAATAAGTGGGAAAATCTCCCAAGGCTGAGACAGTTTATTAGGATTTAAGGCAAAAATCTTGCTGGGTGCTCCTGAGCGCCCTCTCCTGGCCCCTTGGGGGTAGCTCTGAGTCCTGCCACAACTTCATATTGTCCACAGCTGGGAAATCGATCGATCGATCGATCAAATTTATTGAGGGCTGCGTGCAGAGCACTGTACCAAGCGCTCGGGAAAGTACAATACAACTGAGTTGGAGGGAGACTTAGTTTTGAGGATGGGGTGGCAAGGAGACCCCCGGACAACCTCCACTTGGGGGTCCCCGGGAGGCTGAAGGTCATGGGTTCTAATCCCGGCTCCACCGCTTGTCTGCTGGGTGACCTTGGGCAAGTCACTTTCCTTCTCAGGGCCTCAGCGACCTCATCTGTACAATGGGGATGGAGACTGGGAGCCCCACGTGGGACAGGGACTGCGTCCAACCCGGTTTGCTTATGTCCAGCTCAGCCTTTAGTTCAGTACCCGGCACATAGTAAGCACTTAAAAAACACCATCATTATTATTATTACTATTTCATCTTTTCAAACAGGCCTCTTCTTCTGCCCATTTTAGGCTGGGGAAACTGAGGTCCAGCACCATTAATAACTGTGATAGTTGCTAAACGCCAGCTAAGCCCCAGGCCCTATATAGACATAAACATAAGAATAATAATAATCGTGGTATCTGTTAAGCACTTACTCTGTGCCAAGAGCTGGGATAAATACAAGATCATCAGGTCAAACGCAGTCTCCGTCCCACATGGGGCTCACAGCCTGAGTAGGAGGTACCGAACCCCCGTTTCACAGATGAAGAACCGGAGGAAAAGGGTGAGCTGGTACGGAACCCCCATTTTACAGATGAGGAAACTGAGGCAAAGGGAGAACAGATATGGAATCCCCATTTTTACCGACAAGGTGACTGAGAAGTCAAGTGGCTTGTCCAAGGTGACACGGCAGGCGAGTGGCGGAGCCGGGATTAGAACCTAGGCCTTCTGACCCCTGGGCCCGGCCTCCTTCCATTGGGCCACACTGTCGGGGTCAGAGTTCCTGGAGCAGACGGTCTACCCGGGGAGGCCGAGGGGGTCTTTTGACCCCAGGTTGGCCCCGGGCACCAGGGGACACTTGACTTTGGGCCCGGCCTGGATGACCTTTGGGAGGGTACAGTGGGGTCATGGGGGTCACGTGCCATAAACCAGTCACCACCCTGGGGCCTTCAGGACACTTCCTCCCCCCCATGGGGGGAGGGGGCTCCTGTCCACCCTTGTCCATGCTCAAGGCCCGGCCCTGCCCCCTCCTCGGGCGGGACCCCCTGCCCTGCCCTCCCCCCAGCCCTGCCCTCTGAGGCTCCCAGGACTCCTGGCTCCCAGGCCAAAATAAACACCTCGGAAAAGAAACAAACACTGAACAAAGAGAGAGAGATAAATGACAGTCCCACGTGGTCCAGAGAGACACACACACTTCACACACATCCTCCTTCCCCACCCACAAAGTCTGCAGCCCCCACCCACGCCCTCACACCCTAACTAAAACACACTCCCATCCGCGGCCTGTTAATTCTTCATCACCATTACACACGCCCTCTAGACCCTGAGCTCACTGTGGGCAGGGAATGTGTCTGTTCACTGTTCTGCTGGACTCTCCCAAGCGCTTAGGACAGCGCTCTGCACACAGTAAATACGACTGAATGAATGAATGAACACACACACATACACACGTGCTTACACCCACAAACACACATCAGGTATCAATGACCTGAGTGCACTCCCAAGCGCTTAGTACAATGCTCTGCACACAGTAAGTGTTCGATAAATATGATTGAATGAATGAGTGAAAAAACACACACACACATTTCCACACACCGTACTGAGCGTCCTCTCCCAAGCACTTAATAAGCACTCGATTGATTGAATGAATGAATTAATGAACGCACATCCACCGGATTAGAACCCCCAGCGCTCAGAACAGTGCTTCGGCACATAGTAAGCGCTTAACAAATACCATCCTCATCATTATTATACCAATCTATCAACGGTACGCACCGAGTGTCCTCGCCCAAGCGCTCGACAGTCCAGCGCTCTGCACACGGTAAGCGCTCAATAAATACGCCTGAATGAACGAACGAACGACCCCCCTCCCACGCCCTCCCTGGACCCGCAGGCCGGAGACCAGGCCCCGGCAGACAGGAAGAAGATGAGCTGGGCTGTGAGGAAAGCGGGGAGGGAAGGGAGGGCAGACGGAGGGAGGATGGTTCAGAAGCCAAGGCCTTGCCGCATCAATCTCCTAGCCCCGTGCCCGCCCTGGGAAACGGGCCCAAGCCCACGGAGATATCGCCCGAAGAAGGGGACGCCATTCCTTCCCGTCGGACCTCTCCTCCTCCTCCCCAGCACCTACACACGCACTCTCTCCCTCTTATCTCTCCCTGCCCTGGTATTCTGTTTGTTGTTTAACACGGCAGTGTGACCCATAGGGTCTCTTCTCCTCACCACCCCCCACCCCAGTTTCCATCCACGGTCTCCCCTCACCGGCACCCCCTCCCTCCCAGGACCGGGGGAGGGGACACCCGGTCCTCCCTGGCCGTCGTTCCCCAAAAATAAATCAGGTCCCAACCTTCCCCATCGCCCTCCGGCCTCGTCCCGAAAAACGCCAACTCCACAGCTTGGCTCCTTCCCAGGGCGGACGGGCAGCGGGAGTTGCAGGGAGGAGGGGGATGGAGAGAGGGGATTTCGGATACCCATCCCCCCCACCCCGGATCCTGTTCCCTGATGCTCTCCCATTTTTGGGGGGGTCCACACGCCCCCCCACCTCCTCGCCCCACTGGGAGCTCGGTGAGGCACAGACGAAACCACTCAAGTCTAATTCTCCCGGATCTGTTTGCCGGGGCTGCTTTTTTTCCGCCCTGACACCCGGTAATCTTCTGTGGCCGTGTCGCTAATAAGGAGTAGACAAGTTAATCTTGAAATCTGCTTAACTTTGACACCCTCCTCGCAGGAGCGGGGCGGGAAGCGGCAAGGCCTGCTGGAAAGAGGCCTGGGAGCCGGGGGACCTGGGTTCCCATCCCGGCCCCGCCGCGGGCCCGCTGGGTGACCTCGGGGGAGTCCCTTGGCTTCTCTGGGCCTCGGCCACCTCGTCGGCGAAACGGGGATTCGACACCGCCGGCTGAGACCCTGAGCCCCCCACTTGGGACCCGGTGAGCTCGTGTCCAGCTCGGCGCTTAGTACAGTGCTCGGCATGGAGTTGGCGATCGACAAATACCACCACGGTTAGGGAAGGGGCTGGGGGCTTAGGGGGAGGACAGAGAGAACTCCAGAGCTGTAATCTGTAAAATGGGGATTAACTGTGAGCCTCACGTGGGACAACCTGATGACCCTGTATCTACCCTAGTGCTTAGAACAGTGCTCTGCACATAGTAAGCGCTTAACAAATACCAACATTATTATTATTATTATTATTAATCGGCATTATCAAATCCCATCCCGAGCCCCGTCCCCAATCGATCAGCCTTATTTACTGAGCGCTTACTGTGTGCAGAGCACTGTACTAAGCACTTGGGAGAGTCCATTACAACAGAGTTTAATCAATCAATCAGTCGATCGATCAATGGGATTTACTGAGGACTTGCTGTGAAGAGAGCACTGTACTAAGCGGTTTGGGAGAGTCCAATACAACAGACACTCTCTAACCCAACGCACCCAGATCCGCCCAGCCCCTCCAGTCTGGGAGGGCAAGAGGAATTTGGGGGGCTGCTGGATGTGTCAGCTGGGAAAGAGTCAAGCCTCTTATTTTGTCTTTTGTTTTCTTTATAGTATTTAACGCTTACTATGTGCCAGGCAATGTACTAAGCGCTGGGATGGATGCAAGCTAATCAAGTTGGATACGATTCCTGTCCCACTCTTAATCCCCATTTTACCGATGAGGTCGCTGAGGCCCAGAGAAGTGAAGTGACTTGCCCAGGGTCACCCGGCAGACGTACGGCGGAGGGGGGATTAGAACTCAGATCCTCCTGACTCACAGGCCCGGGCTCTAGCCACGCTGCCTTGCCATGGGTACCTCCTCCAACCTCCGTCAGCCCAGCTCCTCCTCGAGGTTTAGGGGGACAGGGCTGAGTCCGTACTGCTTATTAAATGGGGGGAGGGGGCGGGGACACGAAGCCCACCCCCCACCCAACCTCCAGAAAAATAAGAGAATCCAAAAATGTTTTCTGACTGATCCCAGCTGGGCATTTAATCTCTTCTGACAGCTGCAGGAGTCTCCAACCAAATCCGGCAATTTGGGGGGGAGGTGGGGAAAAACAGGGTCCCCAGAGATTGTCTGCCCGAGGGGGTGAGGCTCCCCCAGCACCCCGATTTTCTCACCAGAGTCCAAATGGGAGCGAGAAAACTGTCGTAAATCCCAACAGAGAACCCAGAACGCGGTATATTCATTCAGTCTGCTCTATTGAGCGCTGATTGTGTGCAGAGGACTGTACTAAGCGCTTGGGAGCACTCTGCCCATAGAAAGCACTCAATAAATACGGCCGACTGATCAATGACCTCTTGGGACTAAGGTTACCTTATCCACCTTGTTCAAGTGCTGCTAGGGAAAAAGCCTTTGAGTTCCCTCTAGACTGGAAGCTCGTTGTGAGCAGGGAATGTGCCTGTTATAGTGCCACAGTGTCCTCTCCCAAGCGCTTAGTACAGTGCTCTGCACACAGTAAGCGCTTAATAAATACCACTGATTGACCGAGGGGGGACAGAGGCCATGGGAATTCAGGGAATGTGTCTCCCAACTGCTCTATTGTACTCTCCCAAGCACGCGGTACAGTGCTCTGCATTTAGTGAGCGCTCAATAAATACCACTGATTGATTACAAATCAGCCAATGTGTTTGCCCAAGCAGCCTCCCCCACCTCCCAATCTGTCCTCAGATTCTGATGCTGGTCAATCAATCCATCGATCCTATTTATTGAGCGCTTACGGCGTGCAGAGCACTGTACCAACCCTTTGGGAGAGTACGATATAACAGAGTAGACGTTCCCAGTCCGCAGTCTAGAGGAAAGGCTTTCCAGGTCGTCTGCCAGGATATTTATCTTAGCGTCTGTCTCCCCTGATGAAGTGTAAGCTCCCCGACGGCAGAGATTGTGTTTATGAACTATACTGTAGTCTCCCAAGCGCTCAGTATAGCGCTCTGCACACAGTAAGCGTTCGATAAATATGATTGAATAAGCGAATGAAGTAGACTGCAAGCGCTTTAATGGCAGGGATCCTTCATTCACTCACGCAATCGTATTTATTGAGCGCTTACTGTGTGCAGACCACTGTACAACTACTACTAATAATGATGGTATTTGTTAAGTGCTTACTATGTGCCAAGCACTGTTCTAAGCGCTGGGGGAGATACGAGGTCATCAGGTTGTCCCCCCGTGGGGCTCCCAGTCTTCATCCCCATTTTACAGATGAGGTCGCTGAGGCCCAGAGAAGTGACTTGCCCAAAGTCACACAGCTGATAAGCGGCGGAGCCGGAATTCGAATCCATGACCTCTGACTCCCAGGCCCGGGCTCTTCCCACTAAGCCACACTGCTTCTCATGCTTGGGAAGTACAATTAAGCAACAAAGACAGACCATCCCTGCTCACACCGGGCTCAGTCTAGAACGGGGGAGACAGACAGCAAAACAAGTAAACAGGCATCATTATAAATAACTAGAATTGTAGTTATAGACATATCATTAATAAAAATAAATAGAATTCTAATGTCTACTCCCTCCCTCAAGCACTCAGTACAGCGCTCTGCATGTAGTAGACTATAAACTCCAGGAGGGCAGGGATCATGTCTACTAAACTCTTTTGGTCTCCCCCACGCCCTGCAGAGAGTAAGCGCTCAGTAAATACTACTGCCTTGAGGCCCGACTTGAAAGCAAGAGAAGGAACCAAACCAAGCTCACGGTTCCACTCTCCATCCCTCTCCCTCCCCGCTCTCCGGATGTCCCAGGGATATCAGGGCAGCTTCCGGGCAGACAGGGATCTGAGAAATTCTCCCGGAGAAGAAGGAAATTTGCCCGGGTCAGATTCCCTTCCCACACGGCATTCCGCGTAAGACTATCTTGGGAGGGGTGCTTTTATTTTGGTGGGGAGGCCCCTTTAATGCTCCAGATCGAAGGGGAGTGGGGCGGGAAGCAGCCTGGGCGCTAGACTGACACCAAGGAGGGAGAAGCGGGGATTAGAAGAGACTGGTGGGGGGGGGGGGGGAAGGCTTTTAATTTGGTGGAGGGCTGGCCTTAATGCTCCAGATCGGAGGGCGTGGGATGGAAAGCAGCTTACTTAACTAAGTAATGATGGTATTTGTTAAGCGCTAACTATGTGCCTAGCACTCTTTTAAGGGCTGGGATAGATACAAGGTGATCAGACTGTCCCACTTGGGGCTCAGTCTTCATCCCCATTTTACAGACTGAGGCCCAGAGAAGTGACATTGCTAATAAATGGCGGAGCCGGGATTAGAACCCATGACCTCTGACTCTCAAGCCCGGGCTCTTTCCACTAAGCCACGCTGCTTCTCTCTCTAGCTTGGACTGATGCCCGGAGGGGGCATCAGGGGGAATTGGAAGAAATTGGGGGAGGGCTTTTATTTTGGTGGGGGGGGAGGGGACTTTAATGCACCAGACCCCAGGTGGGGAGAGAGACAAGAAGCAGCTTGGGCTCTAGATTGATGCCAGAGGCGGGGAGAGGCAGGGGACTGGAAGAGATTGGAGGGGGGTGAGGCTTTTATTTTGGTGGGGGAGTCCCTTAGCCCTCCAGACCCTGGGGGAAATGGGGCAAGAAGCAGCTAGGGCTCTAGACCGATGCCAGAGGGTGGGAGAGGCAGGGGGTTGGAAGAGATTGGAGGCCCTGGGCTTTCACATTATTTATGCTTACAGCCCGTACGGATGACATATGTAAGTTGACAGAGTAGGGTCCTATCAACCTGCTGGAGTGTATCGTGATTGTTAAAACACACTCTTAAAGGTACCCAATCATTTATCAAATTAAAATAACCGTGTGCGTTCCTTTCCCCCCTCCCCAACCCCCTCTGGCTTTGCTTTTTTTTTTTTTCCCTTTTTTCTTTTTTTGATCCAGAGCGTGGACTCCTCTCATCAGGCCCCGCTCTTCATCCCCTCCCTCACTCTGCCCTTTGACCCAAGCCCCCCCAGAGGCAGGAGCCGGGGGGTGGGGAGGGAAAGATGGACCGGTTGGAGCTAGCCTTCTTCCATCCTGCTTTTTCTCATGCCTGGCCTGGCTTCTCTCCCCCCCACACCCCCAAATACACACACACACACACACACTCAGTCCAGCGCAAACCTTCTAACCCTCCAGGAAATGACAGATTCCAGAACCTCCACCAATTAAATTTCAACTCATGAAAAGCGCGATGGCCAGTAAATTATTATTTTTATTAGCTACAACCAAGTTCCCGTAAGAGAAAAAGTCAACTTGCTCCCAAGAATGGCTCTGGTATAATTTATTTAACTCTGTTGCTCCTTGCCAAAGGCCTGGAATATTTTTAGCTCTTTTTCTTGCTGGATTTGGCTTTTTATGTGTGTTTCTGAGGGGGTATTTTTAGCCTCATACATGTTATTTTAACAGTCCTGTACGTTTTGTCTTGCATATGCCGGTTATGTTGTACTCCGTCTCGCAGAAAGGCGAAGGATATTTCTAAGAATAACTGGAGGATCTTTGGGCTTTTTTTTTTTTTTGGTTAGTTTTTTTTGTTGTTGGGTCTTTTTTTTTTCCTGAGAGAGATGTGCTATTTACAGGAGGCTCCTCTCTGCCTCACTCTAATTTGCCTTATTATTCACGTGGCCTAGATATTCCTATAGAAAATTCCGCTTCTCCTCATAGGAACGATTAGCCTTGGTGGCGATGCGGACCTCAACTGGGAGAGAGGTCCAAATCTGAGCTTGAATTTCCCTGTGTGGGTGGGTGGGATGTGTGTGTTTGTGTGGCTGTGTGTGTGTATACCTGTGTGTGTGTACATATGTGTGTGAGACCAAAACCTTGCCTAACAGTACAGACCTCTCAATTTGGGGTTTGCACAATTTCTGCCGGTGGTTTCTAAGCGGGTTTTCCTGCATTCGCTTTGATGTCTCCGTGTCATTTAGGAGAGATGGTTAGGAATTCCTTTTACTTATTTCATTAATTAATTTATTTATTTATTGAGAGCATGTCTTTGAAAAGTAACTCTTCTAGCACCTATTTAATATTGGTAACTGTGTTGCAAAACAGGCACTGGTGTCATGAAGTTAATGAGGTATTTACTAAAATGTATTTTTCTTTAAAAGGGGAAAAAAAAACCCTCCCAGAAGAACAGGAGGGGAGCGAGACGGTTTTATAGGGCCTTTTCCACACCAGTTCTTACTGGATTTCGTGAGAACTAAATCTACTGGATTGATTATTAGGGCTTGAAAAGTGTCTGATTCTGCCCCATTCAGAAAGCCCAGCCCCAAAGGAACTATTGGGAGAGTGTTTTCATGTTTTGTTTTAAAGCTCCCCCTTCTCCCCCAAATTCCTCTCCCTTTAAGCATTCTGCATATCAAGAGACCCCCCCCCCAAGCTATTGTCTCCAGCACCAAAATAAAAACAAGGTAGGGAAAGAAGGGGATGGGGGAGAGAGGGAAGGGGAGGGAAAGAAAGAAGGAGAGAGAAAATCACTAGAGCACACCACAAGAGAGAAAATCACAATATTCTTTCAGGGGAAAAGGCCAATCTGTTTCTATTTGGTTTTTTTTTTTTTCTTCCCCAAGATATGACTGTCTCCCACATTATACACAGTCAGCGGTGACGTGAAGCCCCCTCCCCCCTGCTTAAGAACCATCTCAGGATGGTTGACTGTTTAATTTTTTTTTTTCCCTCGCTTTCACAGCTTTGACTTCGGACCATCTGTATTAGAGAGAAAAATCTAACACTGCACTAAAAATAATGATACCAAAACATTTTAATTGCACCTTTTGGTGACAAGGTTACTGTAACAGCACTTCACCATAAAATCCTGCAGCCCGATTATAAAACCATCAGCACTTCCATCTTAAGGGGAAAAAAAAAATACAATTTGAGAAACAATTTGAGAGTCGTCGTCCTCCCCCCTCCCCCCGGGGCCAAGCGGGACTCTTGAGACTAGCTGAGTTCTGCAAAAACCGGTGGAGAGGAGGGATGGAAAGAGGGACAGAGAGAGGATGGGAGAGGAAGAGATGGATGAATGTCTGATGGAATTCAGCCTGCCTGGAAAATACGGCTGGAGAGAAGGAAAAGAAAAAATATGCAGCTTTGCATTAGGGTCTGGGGATGCGATCGAGGCCGAAATAATCTTCATGGGGGGATGGGGGGGGGGGCTCTCCTTACTTGCTCCCAACTCTGGTCCAGATTGGGAAGGGAGTTATTTATCAGCAGAGATTGAGAACTCCAAGCCCTATTTTTGGTGGGGGGGGACCCCTGGAGAAAACACAAAGCCACCCTCTCCGTTTGGTCCTGGATGGAGACATGTAGGCTCCCCTCGCCCCGGCAGAAGCGAGCTGAAGGTGGGTCTCTTTCCTTGTGGCCGCCACTAGATTTTGGATTTTTTGTCTGTTTTAAATCGATTTCTTCCCCGTCTACACTGACATCCTTCCCCTGGCCGCCACCAACCAAACACCCCAAAAAAGAAGATAAAAAAAGGTCTCTAAACCGGGCAGCGGGAAATCAGATTTGAACACCAGGAAGAAGCACAAGGCTTTGGTGTGTTCTTTTCAAGATCAAGACCCAGCCCCTCACCCCCCAAGGGGGGGGGGGGGTGTCCCTCCCTGCCTCTCTGGACCCCCACCATCCCCCACCCCTGGATTTGGTATTGTGGGGAATGATGCAAGCTCACTAGGAGGTGGGGGTGGGGAAAAAGCATGGCTGTGGTCAAGGGCCATGGATGGACAAAGGGCCAGGAGGCAGTCCACGGCCCTGCTTCGAAACCGTCTTGTAACATCCCTTCCCCCCTACGTCCGAACCAGCTCGGGGCGTCTATGCGGTAGCCGTTACCTGGGCTCCCCGCCTCCTTCCTACCCCCACAGTCCTGACTTTTGCTTCAGGGGGCCCAGACCAGCCAGGAGGCAGCGGGGAAATGGGGGGAAGACCCATCCAAAACGTCCCGATCCTCAACGCTACGCGTGGATCCGACTCTTTGAAGTTAGGACAAAAAGCAAGAAAACGGACGTTTGCACCGTCTCTTCGGAAAGGGTGGGGGAAGAAGCGGCGTGGCCTAGTGGTTAGAGCCCGGGAGTCAGAAGGACCGGGCTTCTCATCCCGGCTCCGCCGCTCATCCGCCGCGTGACCTTGGCCCGGTCGCTTCGCTTCTCCGGGGCCTCAGTTCCCTCATTTGGGAAATGGGGATGAAGGCCGTGAGCCCACGTGGGACCGGGTCCAACGCCCTTAGCTTTGGATCTACCCCAGCGCTCAGTACAGCGCCTGGCACATAGTACGTGCTTTACAAATACCATTAAAAAAAAAAAGGCTGGGGGGAAGGGGAGGGGGTAAGATTATAAACTATCCAAGGCAGAAACAAGCACTGACCCAGTTCAGGCAACCTGTCCCCCCCAGGCCGGGCTCTGAATTACAATTAGTCAGTGGAGACACCGTCCGTAATTTATTCGACATTCATTTCTCACTGGCTTTCACCTGCACACGCAAAAGGGGGGACCCCCGTGGGTTGGGGGAAACTAAGGCCCCAACTGGCAAATATTCCTTCAGCCCTTCCAACCTAGGTTGCTAAGGCCACTGCAGTAGCCAGAGCGTCGGAGAAAGGGGGAGGGGGGGATGCTTAATAAAATGGAGAGACAGAGAAAGAAGACAGAGAGGCAGAGACAGAATCTCCAACTGTTTCCCCTCCGTTATTTTTTCCCTTCTTCTCTTAATTAGAAATCTAAAGCTGGCGTCGGAGACCACAACTGTGCAGAACTGGATCCTACATCTAACTAACGCTGGGCACAAATGAGAAACCAAAGCAAAGGAGAGAGGGAGAAAGGAGACAAATGAGGCAAAAAAAAAAAAAGGAGGGGGGGAGGGAAAGAGAGAGACAGAGAGAGAGAAAGAGAGAGAAAAAAAGAGAGAGAGAGGAGCCAATTTAGAAGAGAAAGCACATGTGAACAGTGAAGACTACTCAGACCTGAGCAGAATGGGAACCTATGACAGGCTGCCCGTTTAAAAGTGAGCGGAGAGATCGGGGTGTTTGTAAGCCACGCTTTTTTGATCTCCCCGTGTTCTAAATGCTAAGAGCTCATTAGTAATTACGCAATTTTTGTGTCTCTTTTTTTCCCCTTTTTCGAAAATTTACAGTCTTCTTTTGACTGCGCTCCCAGCTGACAGATTTCCATTCTAGTCTATCTCATGCCATCCCTTTTAATCCACACACTAATTGTAATCCCATTAAAGCAGATATAATTTTATTAGTATTCACAGTTCATCAAGCTAGCAATAATAACTGTTACTGTTGAGTTTTTTGAAAAAAAAAACAAAAAAAAACAACAAACTGTTAAAAAAATCACCCTGATGTTTAAAACAAACTGTAAACAAAACCAAGCCAAGTTGCCCGGACTAACCAAAGCCTCATGGTTTGGGATTTACACACACACACATGCACACACACAAAAACACACACACACACCCCCCTTCAGGAGAGCCACCCCTGACACATCAATACGCTAACATTCCCTAAACGTATGTCTAAATAATTATATCCGCACCACAAACTTTCCCACTTTCTCTTCTTTCTCTCTTTTAATTCTTGATATTCTCTTTCCGCCCAGTGACCGGGGGCGATCTCCAAAGGGAAGGGATTGGAGAGCCCTCCCTCCAGGACGAGAGAGAGATGGTATCCGGCCAGGGACCCCCGTCCGCTTGGATTTTCCGGCGCGTGTGAGGGTGAAGGTGTGCGGGTCGAGGGGCGGATGGACCTCCCCATCCCCAACACCGTTCTGCTCCTTGAAGATCAATCAAGTGGGCTTTAGCGGGGAGCGGGCCACGGGGCTGAGCGCTTGGGAGCGTCCGCTAGAACAGAGTCCTCCGAAAGCCAGGACCGGCAACGACGCTGACCGTCGGCATCGCTATTATTACTATTATCAATTTTTCACAGGAGCCTGGATTTCCGGCCCTTCCTTGACCGACCCATTTTTCCGGCCGCTTCCTGCGTCTTTTAGCAGGACACCAGAGGCACTTGTTAACGCTAATGCATCCACTGCAAACCCATTCTCACCCTAACACTTCAAGGCTTTATATAGAAACAGGATTTTCTAGTCTTACACCAGTCGCCCCTATTAACGCTAACCCCGCGTACACAACTGCCCCTAATCTGAAAGGCCACACGGCGAACCACGCTCTGCCCCTCTGCCCCCCTTCCCCTTCCCCCCCAACCTCAGACAAATAACAGCCGTTTTGTTCCAGCAGAAAGCGCTTTCTTATCCTGCCCCAGAAAGCCTTAAAGATGTAAATGCAGGAAAAAGGGAGAAAAAAAAAAGGGGGGCAAGGGGAGGGCTTGCGAGGAATGCATTTTCCTTTGAGTGAGGAGGGGTGAGCGTTTGAAAGAGGGGTGGGGGGCTCCCCCCCTCAATCTCCGTGGGGCCTCCTCGCCGTTCCCGGCCGAATCCCGGAGCGGAGGGGTGGAAGTTGGAAGAGGGGCGGGGAGTTTCCCATCTTTACCGTGCCTCCCCTTGGAGATTCCAGGAGGACCGGGGCGGTTGATGGGGCGCGGATGCGACGACCACCTCCCCTCACGCAAAGTAAATCCAGCCGCCGCTCGGCTTGGAGAACGTCTCCCCCAAACTCCGGCCGGGCCAGAGCACCCCGGGGATTTCGGGGAAGGGGCGAGGGGTCCCCGCCGGGGCGACCCCTCTTCCCGCCTCCCTCGCGGGGACTGACCTGCGTGCGTGGCCATGGGGAGCGACGAGGGAAAGAACTTTCCGGGCGGGAAGGGTCCGGGGGGCTGACCGGCGGTGGCGGCGGCGGGTCCGGGGGGTCCTCCGGGGGGTCCTCCGGGGGGGCCGGCCGGGGCGAGGCGGGCGGCGGCGGCGGCCGCCGCTGGACCCCGGTGGCCCAGGCTGCCCCGCTCCGACAGCAGATGCGGCGCCAAGTCCCGGCCGTCCATCGCCCCCGCGGCCCAGCCCGCTGACCACCACGGCCACCACCACCACCACCACGGCCACCCCGGCCGACGCCGACGACCCTCCTCCAGGGGCCCGGGGCGGGGAGCCCCCGATCCGAGCGACGCGGGGCCGGACGCGGAGGAGGGCCGGAGCGCTCTCGGTCCTCGGGAGCGGAGAGGTCAGCGGCGGCAGCCCCCGGCGGGGGTCGGCGGGCGGGGGTCCTCGGGGCCCGGCCGGGCGCGGCTCCTGCGGTCTGGCCTCATGGTCTGCGGCGGGGAGAGACAGAGACACTCGGTCATTCCGACTCTCCGGGAGCTGGGGGGGGGAGGAGGGGGACCGAGGGAGGGGGATCCGGGGGGGACCGGGCGGGGGGATCCCCCCGACGCATGCGACCCCCGCCCCAGGCTCGGGAGGGACCGACCCGGCTGGAAGAGGGATGAATGGACCGGGATGGGGGTGGGGGTGGAGGATGAGGATGAGAAGGAGGAGGAGGACAGGGAGGAGGAAGAGGATGGGGGGGGATGGAGGAGGACCCCCCTGGGGGAGAGGAGGCCCAAACCTGTGCTCAGTGGACACACACACACAAACCCCCCCACACATACACAGACCCAGACCCAGACCCACACAAACCAACCCCCCATACACAGACCCAGAGACACACACACACACACACACACACACACGCATGCATGCAGGCTCCCAGACACACTCACAAGCACTCACAAACATACCCAGACCCAAAGACACACACACTCACGCAACCCACACCGCACTCCGGCTCACAGTCACCCACCCACAGACCCTCACACACCCCAACCCAGCTACACACACACACGCACACACACACACGCCCCTAAACACATATAAACGCACCACCCCGGGCGTTCGCAACCATACATAGGCACGCACAAAACCCACATTCAGGCACTCGAATACCCCCCCAGAAACACACACACATACACATAAGCAACCAGGGACATACAGATACACACATTCACAGACCCGAAAAGATGCAGAGCCCCACATGCCCAGACCCACAGAGAGCTCAAACAAACTCGAGACGCACAAGGAGGGGAACCTAGAAAAGACACACACTATGGGTTTAAATGATAATAATAATGATAATAAAAAACAACCGTGGAAGAGGATCCCACGCTCGCTCTCTCCTGAGATTTCCAAGGCTCCTCTCCCCCCGCACCGTCCGCTCCAACGAGGTCGTCTCCACCGCCCAAATAACCGGGGTTCACACTGGTTTTTGCCCCCTCGCACTTTTACTGCGTCCCGTTTAACCGAATAACCACGCTAATTAAGCGAGTAATTTTATTGAAGGTTTTTTATAACCTTTTTTCCCCCCACTCTGCCATCCTCCCTACCTTCCTCTAAATAATTTTCATTCCCTTCTGGCGATCCCAGAGTTCTCTCCCCCTCGGCCTCCGGGTTAAAATGTGCGACCTCTGGCCCGACCCCCGCCAGCACGGTGCCAAGCGCTTAGTCCAGTGCTTTGCCCACAGTAAGCGCTCAATAAACACGATCGGATGAATCTCCTCTTGGACCAGGCCTCGGCCTCCTCGTCGGCCCGGTGTCCTGGTTCAGTCGTGAAATCCATCCTGGTTCCTCGCCTTTTGGGGAGCTTTTTTTTTTTTTGGTGGGGGGTGGTCCGGGTTGGAGGGCAGCACGGAACCCCAAAACTGTCCTTTTTTAGGGTCCCAAATGTGCAGTTTTTTTAAAAAATAAAATAAACCGATCCACCCGGGTTCTGGAGGGGTCTGGCTGGGGTTGCGGCTCCGGGCGAGGGGATCTCCCGCAGCCCCCCACTCAAATTATGTCAACGCTTCCTCCTCCCTGTTATACACACAAACACAAGCACACACATACCCCCACACACAATCACACAATCCTTTTGGATGTGACCCCAATAGTAGCCCCCTCCCCTCCTCGCTCCGGCTACCGACCCCCCTTCCCCAGGCCTGGGGGATGAACCCCAACCCCCTCCCTCAGCCCTGGCCCATCCCCCCACCCCAAAAACCGCAGTCCTCATCGTGTTGTGTGTTTGTGTGTCTGCACACCCAGCAACGACGATCCCCCCACACCCACACCATCTTGCAACACACAGCGCGGTGGCTTTGCAAAGCTTTCCTAAACGCGAATTATCTTAACGCTTACTGACCCCTCCAACACCGCAGACCCCCGGAGCCTTCATGGCACGGGTTTTGTGTTGTTTTTTGTGGTGGTTTTTTTTTATAACGCTCCATCGTGCGGGGCAAAGCGATTAAGGGGTTCTCCCTTTTCCCCCAAACCACTGGAAATCGCTAAATTTAACACCCCAATCCCAGGACGTCTTATTTGCAGACTGTTTCGTGTTTGATTTAATCTATAACCGAAAACATAATGCATCAAGTGAATACATATTTGTTCAGCTGATAATCCCTTTTTTTTTCCATATTTACGTGGGGTTGCCTTTGCATTGTAAATAAAGGGGGCCCTACACAACCCAGTCTCTTTGTCTGAGGATTGCACACGAAAGGGTTTTGCTTTTGTTATTTTTTTTCTTTCCCCCGTTTGAGATATTTCGATTTATCGCTCTCCCTCGATCTAACAAAATATTTTCTCCTCGGCGACGGTGGAAACGTTGCAAGAGGGTGGAGACTGTGAGAAGCCGGGAGGCCCGGGGGTTTGGGAGAAAGGATGGTTTGGCTTTTGGGGGGGGAAGGTGGAGGAGGAAAAGGGATAGAGAGAAAAGAAAAAGAAAAGAAAGGGATGGAGGAGGGAGTAAACAAAAAGGGGGATCTCGGGGGCATTTTGGGGAGCAGTTTTGGGGCAGAGGAAGGGAGAGGGGGTTGGAGGAAACTCGTTTTTTAGGAATTAAAAAGAGATGGGGAGAAGAGGAGGGGAGGAAGATGGGAGCAGGAGAAAAAGGAGGATAGAAGGAGGAAAGGGAAAGAGAAAGGAGGAGGGAAGGAGAAAAAGAAGGAGAGAATGAGAGGACAAAAAGGAGGAAAGGAGAAAGAGGAGGAGGAAAGGAGAGAAGGACAAAAAGGAGGTGGAGGAGAGGGGAAGGAGAGGAGAAAAAGGAGAAGTGAGGAGGAGAAAAGGAGACGAGAAAAGGGAGAGAAGAAAAAAGGAGGAGAGGGGAGGAGAAAAAGAGAAAAAGGAGGAGAAAAGGAGGAGAGACGAGGAGTAAAAGGCGAGGAGAAAAGGAGAAGGGGAGATGGGGAGAAGGAGAAAAAGGAGGAGGAGAGGAGGAGAAAAAGGAGGAGAAAAGGACAAGGGGGGAAGAGGAAGAAAAGGAGAAGGAGAGAAGGAGGAGAGGAAAAGGAGGGGGAGGAGAAGGGGATCCAGGGAGAAGGAGGAGGAGGAGGAAGAGAGGGAATTCTGACAAGGAAATGTGGGGTGGGGATGGAAGCCTGAGCCCCAAAATGACCGGTCACCGTGTGCCTGGAGCCACCGTTCAATCTCCCTTGCAAAAATCACAATAATAATTATAATAATAACAATAAAAGAATGTAGTGATAAACCAAAGAGGGGTGCGTGGGCCCGGCTCTTCAGCTTCCCAGCACGTGTGGGGGAGAGGGCTCCAACCCCCCAAAATCTCCCCGACCCCCGGAAAACGGAATTGAGAAGAGAAGGAAATCAATCCCCCCCCCCCCAAAAAAGGTGGAGTCCGGTCCTTTGGGGGAAAGGAGCTGGAAAAAGGAATCCAGGAGGGGGCTTGGCCTAGTCCTGACCATCGCCCACCACCCTGTTTTTCCGGGTGTCTCGGGGTGGAGCATTGGGGATTTTGGGGGGCTGCTCCCTGGACCTGGGGGGCAGGTGGGGGACCGAAAAATCCCGGCCTCCAAAACGCCCCTGGTCCAACCCCCTCTCCATAATAATAATAATAATAATAATAATGCACACTGGTGGTATTTGTTAAGCTCTTACACTGTGCCAAGCACTGCTCTAAGCGCTGGGGGAGACCCGGGGTCATCGGGTTGTCCCACGTGGGGCTCACACTTTTAGTCCCCCTTTTGCAGACGAGGGAACTGAGGCACAGAGAAGTCAAACGACTTGCCCAAGGTCACCCGGTGGCTTTGCAGGGCCGTCCTGGTTGCAACTGTTTCGATGATGACGATAAGAATAATGATAATGATGAAAGCGTTTGTTAACGGCTTACTAGGTGCGAAGCACTGTTCTAAGCGCTGGACGATGGGGATTTGTTTGCCTCCCACCCCCCAAAAATGTGTTTTTCAATCCCCAGGTCCGGATGAAGGGACTTTTCGGGGAGGTTTGGGGGTCCTCGGGGAGGTGGGGGTCCATATTTGGGGCGGGGGTCCCTCCAGACCCCCCTTTGGGCGAGGGGAGCCCCGAACCCGCTCCCGGCGAATTCCCAGCCCACCCAATTCCCATTCCCGGGCCGTATTCCCGGCCAAAGCCGGGCCCGCCGGAGACAAAAGAAGGAAAAAAAAAACAGGAAGAAAAAGGAATAATAAAAAGCTAGGCCCCGGCACCAACACCCCCATTTCGTACTCCCCCCCAAAAAATAAAACTACATCTCAAAACGGGCAGGGTGACTTTGCCTCCCCTTCCCTTCAGGCCGGGGAAAAAAATCAGATTTTTCTCCCCCTCTTTTCCCCCAAAGCCCTTCCCTTCCTGGCCGGGGAGAAATTCAGATTTTTATCCCCCAAATTCAGATTTTTATCCCCCTCTTTTCCCCAAATCCCTTTCCTTCCTGGCCGGGGAGAAATTCAGATTTTTATCCCCTTCTTTTCCCCAAAAGCCCTTTCCTTCCTGGCCGGAGAGAAATTCAGATTTTTATCCCTTTTTTTCCCCCCAAATAGCCGGAAAAAAATTCAGATTTCTATCCATCCCTCTTTCCCCCAAAAGTCTTTTCCTTCTTGGCCGGGGAGAAATTCAGATTTTTAGTCTCCTCTTCCCCCCAGAAGTCCTTTCCTTCCTGGCCGGGGAGAAATTCAGATTTTTCTCCCCCCTTCCCTCCTGGCCAGAGAAAAATTCAGATTTTTTAAATCCTCCCTTTCCCTCTGTTCCCCAAAAATCCCTTCCCTCCTGGCCGGGGAGAAATTCAGATTTCTATCCTCTCTTTCCTCCCGGACGGGGAGAAATTCAGATTATTATCCCCCCCTTCCCTGGACCCCCCCCCAAAATTCAGATTTCCATCTCCCCCTTTCCTCTGCCCCCCCAAAACCCCTTTCCTTCCCGGCCGGTAAAAATGCAGATTCTTATCTTCCCCCTTTCCCTTCTGGCCGGGGAGAAATTCAGATTTTTACTCCCTCTTTTTCCTCGGTGCCCCCTTAAAAGCCTTTCCTTCCTGTCCAGGGAGAAATTCAGATTTCTCTCTCTCGATCCCCCCCAAAATTCAGATTTCTGATCCCTTTCCTGGGCCCCCCCCAAAAAGTCCCCTTTCTTCCTGTCCGGGGAGAAATTCAGATTCCTAGCATCCCCCTTTTATCTCTGGCCCCCCCAAAAGAGCCCTTTCCCCGCCGCCAGATTTCTATTTTCCCGGGAACCCCAAAAATCAGGGTGGGGGACCCAGGTATTCCGACCCCCCCCCATGGACCATCCATCCCCTCCACCAGCAACCTCATTTTTGTTCCAAAGCAAGGCCAAAAAGCAGCACCTCGGGGGGTCGTAGGAACCCCCAATTTGCAAAGAATTGTGGCTTTTTGGGGGGGACACACACATCTGGGGAACCGTCTGCTGTCACCGATGCAAATCACAACATTAAAAAAGAAAAAAAAAAGAACCCCCCCCACCCCCAACCCACCCGCTTTTCAAGCTCTGATCCTCCACGGGGCCTAACGCCTTTTCTTCTCATTATTATTTATTTTTCATTCCGTGTGTCGGCAGAGACAGCAACCGCTCGCACCAAAGCAAGGGCGCATTACAGGGAGGGGGAAAAAAATATAAAATATTTCCACCACATCGATACGATTTTCCAGAGGAGGGGCAAGAAAAACCTCCATTAGATTTTTCAATCCCCTTCCACCTAAAAAAAAAAAAGCCCCACCAGCTCCACCGGTCCTTATTATTCTTTTTTTTTCCCCCGAGCCTTTCTAAAAGCCAGCGTCAGGTCCTTTTTTTTTTTCTTTCCTTTAAATCCTTTCCATCCCCAACCCAAAAAATAAAATCATCCAAAAAAAAAAAAAAAATTTTGAGTTACTTACTGGAGGTGCTTCCCTGGATGCAACTGAATGCAACACAATTAAATCAGTAAATGTGACTTTGTTTTCTATGCCTATTGGTATTAATATTATTATGATGATGATGATGATTTTTCAATGTGCTGATTGTAAACGCCCCGCTCCTACAACAACGCCTCTTTAGCCGGCCCCCATCTCAACGAGTCTCCGAGCCCCGCAGCTCGGTCCTGCAAGAGGCTGCTCCTTGCATACTAATGAGCTCGTGCCGCTCACCCCGGGCGAAGCCCGCTCGCTGATTGGCCGCCCGGCCCGCCCCGGGAATCAGCTCGTGCCGCTCTCGCGGCGTAAACAGGCCTCCCGATAGGCTGGCGCCGGGCCGGCCGCCTGCCAATCAGAGCGGCCGCCGCGCGCCCGCCCGGACCCCGATGGCGCCCGATTCAAGCCCGGCTACTGCGCACCTCCTTCTGCGCAGCTCGGAGCTTTGCTCAATGGGGAGGAGGCCCGAAGGGGGGAGGGGGAGGGGGTTAACTGCATTTTCTTTTTTATTATTTTATTTTAACCTGGTCCTATTTCCGTGCCTTCTGCTTAGGACAGTGATGGACGCCTAGCAAGCCATCATCATATCATTATTATTATTAACCAGTGCTTAGGACAGTGCTTGGCACATAGTAAAGTGCTTATAATAATAATGTTGGTATTTGTTAAGCGCTTACTATGTGCAGAGCACCGTTCTAAGCGCTGGGGTAGACCCAGGGGAATCAGGATGGCCCACGTGGGGCTCACAGTCTTCATCCCCATTTTACAGATGAGGTCACTGAGGCCCAGAGAAGTTAAGTAATAATGTTGGTATTTGTTAAGCGCTTACTATGTGCAGAGCACTGTTCTAAGCGCTGGGGTAAACACAGGGGAATCAGGTTGTCCCACGTGGGGCTCACAGTCTTAATCCCCATTTTACAGATGAGGGAACTGAGGCACAGAGAAGTTAAGTGACTTGCCCAGAGTCACACAGCTGACAAGTGGCAGAGCTGGGATTTGAACTCATGAGCCCTGACTCCAAAGCCCGTGCTCTTTCCACTGCGCCACGCTGCTGCTACTCGCCCACAGTCACACAGTTGACAAGTGGCAGAGCCGGGATTCGAACTCATGACCTCTGACTCCAAAGCTCTATAGCAAATACCATCATCATCATTATTATTAGCCAGCGCTTAGGACAGTGCTTGGCACATAGTAAGCGCTTATAACAAATATCATCATCATTATTATTATTAGCCAGCGCTTAGGACAGTGCTTGGTGCATAGTAAGCGCTCATCAACCATCATTATTATTATTATTAGCCAGCGCTTAGGACAGTGCTTGGCCCATAATAAGTGCTTATAACAAATACCATCATTATTAGTATTATTAGCCAGTGCTTAGGACAGTGCTTGGCACATAGTAAGCGCTCACCAAATACCATCATTATTAGTATTATTAGCCAGCGCTTAGGACAGTGCTTGGCACATAGTAAGTACTTATAACAAATACCATCATCATTATTATTATTAGCCAGCGCTTAGGACAATGCTTGAAACATAGTAAGTGCTTATAACGAATACCATCATCATCATTATTATTAGCCAGCGCTTAGGACAGTGCTTGGCCCATAGTAAGCACTCAACAAATACCATAATTATTATTATTATTAGCCAGCACTTAGGACAGTGCTTGGCACAGAGTAAGTGCTTATAACAAATACCATCATCATCATTATTATTAGCCAGCTCTTAGGACAGTGCTTGGAGCATAGTAAGTGCTTATAACAAATACCATCATCATTATTATTATTAGCCAGCTCTTAGGACAGTACTTGGTGCATAGTAAGCGCTCAACAAATACTATCATTATTATTATTATTATTAGCCAGTGCTTAGTGCTTGGCACACAGTAAGTGCTTAACAAATATCATCATCATCATTATGATTATCCAGTGCTTAGAGCAGTGCTTGGCACATAGTAAGCGCTTACAAATACCATCATCATTATTATTACTAGCCAGCGCTCAGGACAGTGCTTGGCACACAGTAAGCGCTTAACAAATAATAATAATAATAATGGTATTAGTTAAGCTCTTACTATGTGCAGAGCACTGTTCTAAGCGCTGGGGTAGACACAGGGGAATCAGGTTGTCCCACGTGGGGCTCACAGTCTTAATCCCCATTTTACAGATGAGGTCACTGAGGCACAGAGAAGCGAAGTGACTTGCCCACAGTCACACAGCTGACAATACCATCGTCATTATTACTATCCAGTGCTTAGACAGCGCTTGGCACATAGTAAGCGCTTAACAAATACCATCATCATCATTATTATTATCCAGCGCTTAGAACAGTGCTTGGCACATAGTAAGGGCTTAACAAATACCATCATCATCATTATCATTATTCAGTGCTTAGAACAGTGCTTGGCACATAGTAAGCGCTTCACAAATAATAATAATAATGATGGCATTCGTTAAGCGCTTACTATGTGCCAAGCACTATTCTAAGCACTGGGGAGGATACAAGGTGATCAGGTTGCCCCACGTGGGGCTCACAGTCTTCATCCCCATTTTAGAGATGAGGTAACTGAGGCCCAGAGAGGTGAAGTGACTTGCCCAAAGACACCCAGCTGACAAGTGGCGGAGGCAGGATTAGAACCCACGACCTCTGACTCCCAAGCCCTTACTCTTTCCACTAAGCCACGCTGCGAGACACAGAGGAAGTGAAGTGACCTGTCCAAGGTCATACAGCAGCCACGTGGCCAAACGGATTCGAATCTGGCTCATTCATTCAATCGCTTTTATCGGGCGCTTATTGGGTGCGAAGCACTGGTGTAAGTGCTGGGAAGAGGACAACACAGCATCGATAATCATCATAATAGTGATGGTATTTGTTAAGCGCTTACTATGAGCCAGACACTGTACTAAGCGCAGGGGCGGGGGATGCAAGCAAATCGGGTTGGACGGAGTCTCTGTCCCACGTGGGGGCTCACAGTCTTCATCCCCTTTTCACGGACGAGGTCACTGAGGCACAGAGAAGTGAAATGACTTGTCCAGGGTCACACAGCAGCGTGGCTCAGTGGAAAGAGGCCGGGCTTGGGAGTCAGAGGTCATGAGTTCGAATCCCAGCTCTGCCACTTGTCAGCTGTGTGACTGTGGGCAAGTCACTTAACTTCTCTGTGCCTCAGTCACCTCATCTGTAAAATGGGGATTAACTGTGAGTCTCATGTGGGACAACCTGATTACCCTGTATCTACCCCAGCGCTTAGAATAGTGCTTGGCACATAGTAAGCGCTTAACAAATACCAACATTATTACGGCAATGAGCTGGGAGAAGAGGGAGAAGGAAAAGCGGGGAATCGACGTATTTTCCAGTGAGATGAATCTGTCGCCGAATTGTCCATTCCAAGCGCTTAATTCAGTGCTCTGCACATAGTAAGCGCTCAATAAATACTATTAAATAAATGGATTTTAATTTTAGTTTGCACCTTAAATGTCCTTTATTTCGCGGGTAAGCGTTGTCTGGGGAGACCGTCGTGGGCAGAGAATGTGTCTGTTTATTGTAGTGCGCTCTCCCAACGCTCAGTACAGTGCTTCGCACACAGTAAGCGCTCGATGAATCGGGTAGGCCGGGGATGTGGCCATCTAGGCCTGGATCCAAAGCGGCGATGCTACGGCGTGCTGAGGGCCGACCCTCCGAAACCGGGGGGCGAAGAGGGTCCGTGGCCAGGCCCTTCGACGGGGGTCGAGGGTTCGAGGCCAATAGCGTCCCCGTCTTTCGCACCCTTCCCCAAATCCTGGATGGATCAGGAATTGGCAGATCCTTGGCAGCTTCCAGCCCCCTGGGAGCGGGGAATTCGGGATTCTCCTCGCGTTTCCACGAACGCCTAAATAAAAATAAATAAAATCTCCCTACTTTAGAAACCTGGGATCCACTGCCAAGGAGGAAGGTAAGGGTGTCCACCTCTGGAAGGGTGTCGTCTCTAAAAACGTCACTATCGATGATAATTTTCCGGTGTTTGCGATGCGCTTACTATGTGCTGAGCGCTGTGGGGGATTGAAGATCGTCAGATGAGACCGTCCCTGGCCCACGTGCCTAAAAGAGAGAACTAGTCCTAGTCTAAGGGACAACAGGTATCGAATCCCCACGTTGCGGACGGTAAACTGAGGCACAGAGAAGACAGGCGATTCGCCCACGCTTACCCAGCAGGCAAGAAGAGGCGTCGGGATTAGAACCCAGGGCCCTTGGCTACCGGAGGCTCGTCCCACCAGGCCACGCCGCTTCTCTATTGTCCGGAAACCACGGATTGCATTTCTAAATTCAGCGTACAACACGCTTGGCCTCCTCCCTGTCAAAAAAAAAACAAAACCCAACTAAAAAGGAACAACGCCAAAGAAGAATTATTTTTATCGTCATCACATGCAAACTACTTTATGTTCCCCAAATAAATACCGTGATTACGACTTCTCCCCACCCAGATTCTATTTATTCTCCAAGCGCCCGTCCGAGATTTCTTTCACAGCGATGTCTCCTTCTGCCACCCGAAAATCGCTGCCTTGTTAAAAAGAAAAAAAATTCCTTTAAATTAGGCGTCTATCAAGAAGTCGCATGGCTCAGTGGCAAAAGAGCCCGGGCTTGGGAGTCAGAGGTCGGGGGTTCTCATCCCGGTTCCGCCGCTTATCAGCTGTGTGACCTTGGGCAAGTCACTTCACTTCTCCGGGCCTCAGTGACCTCATCTGGAAAATGGGGATGGAGACTGTGAGCCCCACGTGGGACAACCTGCTCCCCTTGTATCTCCCCTAGCGCTTAGAACAGCGCTTGGCTCAGAGTCAGCGCTTTACAAATACCATCATTATTCTCCTTATTATTATTCTCTGTGCCTCAGTGACCTCCTCTGGACAATGGGGATGAAATCTGTGAGCCCCACGTGGGGCAACCCGATTCCCTTGGATCTCCCCCAGTGCTCAGAACAGTGCTTAGAGCATAGCCAGTGCTTAATAAATACCATTATTATTATTATTATTATTCTCTGGGCCTCAGTGACCTCCTCTGGAAAATGGGGATGAAATCTGTGAGCCCCACGTGGGACAACCTGCTCCCCTTATATCTCCCCCAGCGCTTAGAACAGTGCTTGATGCATAGTCAGTGCTTAATAAATATTATTATTATTATTCTCTGGGCCTCAGTGACCTCCTCTGGAAAATGGGGATGAAATCTGTGAGCCCCACGTGGGACAACCTGCTCCCCTTATATCTCCCCCAGCGCTTAGAACAGTGCTTGATGCATAGTCAGTGCTTAATAAATATTATTATTATTATTATTATTCTCTGGGCCTCAGTGACCTCCTCTGGAAAATGGGGATGAAATCTGTGAGCCCCACGTGGAACAACCTGCTCCCCCTTCATCTCCCCCGGCGCTTAGCACAGTGCTCAGCTCATAGTCAGCGCTTAACAAACACCATCATCATTATCCTTATTATTAGTATTCTCCGGGCCTCGGTGGCCTCATCTGGAAAATGGGGATGATGATGAGGATGAAATCTGTGAACCCCACGTGGGACAACCTGCACCCCTTACATCTCCCCCATCACTGAGAACAGTGCTCAGTTCATAGTCAGCGCTTAGCCAACACCATCATCATTCTCCTTATTACTAGTATTCTCCGGGCCTCAGTGACCTCATCTGGGAAATGGGGATGATGATGATGATGATGATCTGAAATCTGTGCGCCCCACGTGGGACAAGCTGCACCCCTTGCATCTCCCCTAGCGCTTAGAACAGTGCTCGGCTCACAGTCAGCGCTTAACAAACACCATCATCATTATCCTTATTATGATTATTCTCCGGGCCTCAGTGACCTCCTCTGAAAAATGGGGATGATGATGAGATGGAATCTGTGAGCCCCACGTGGCACAACCTGCACCCCTTGCATCTCCCCCAGCGCTTAGAACAGTGCTCGGCCCACAGTCAGCGCTTACCAAATAGCATCATTATCACTGTTATTATTATTATTAATTACCCCGCAGGAGATGGGGGAAAAAAATCTCCCCCTTCCTCGTCCGGTGGAGTCTACGCAAGAGTTAATCGTTGGGCCTTCGGTTTCTTTTCCCCCCCCTTTTTTTCCTCCCCAGGGGAGGCAGGGGATTGGCTGGCGCCCCGCCAACCCGCTGTCAATCACGGAGTGTAAACAAGGCGCTGATTGGCCGCCGCCCAGGCCCCCGCCGTTTCAAGGCGGCCCCGGGCTGCTGGATGAAAGGAGATGAGCTGGGGGACTGTTTCCAGGCTCCCCGCGGGCGGGACCCCACCGCTCCCGCGGCCGAGAAGGACCAGACGGAGCCCGGCCCATCCAAGAAACACCAAGGGGAAGCCCAAGGGAGGCCCCCACACTCATTTTTTCCCTTTTTTTTGGTTGAATTTCCCCCCCACACACACTCCTTTTTTGGCCCTTTTTAAAATTCTTCCTCCTTTTGATTATTTTGGGGGGGGGGCCCTCCCCATTGGGGTTTTGGAGGATGGAAAGGGGGGGATGGAGGAGCGGGTCGGGGAGTGTGTGTGTGAGGGTGTGTGTGATCAATGTAGGTAGGTTATGTGTGTCCGGCCTGTTCGAGGTCAACCCGGAGGGGCGTCCAAACCATAGGAGGAGGTAAGCGCCGGCCAGCCTGGGGTAAAGGGGAGCTGGGGCTGGAGGGGGGGAAGGGGGTTCGAGGCCGGAGAGGGAAAGGGAGGGGGGGTCTGCTCATTCTGTTGGGCGTCCTCTCTCCGAAGCGCTTAGTACAGTGCTCTGCACGTGGTAAGCGCCCAGTAAATGCAGTGGATGGATGGATGGACTGGTGACTGATTTGATAGAACAGGGGCTGGAGGAGGACAGGGCATCGGAGGCTGGAAGGGGATGCAGGGTCTGCTATTTCTGGCGGGGAGTCCTCTCCCAAGCGCTTAGTACAGTGTTCTGCACGTGGTAAGCGCTCAGCAAATACAGTGGATGGATGGATGGACCGATGTCTGATTGATGGAGCCGCGGCTGGAGGTGGAGAGGGGATCAGAGGATGGAGGGGGAAGGGGGGGGTCTGCTCATTCTGTTGGGGCATCCTCTCCCCAGCGCTTAGTACAGTGCTCTGCACGTGGTAAGCGCCCAATAAATGTGATGGATCGCTTGATGACTGATTGATTGAGCCGGGGCTGGAGGAGGCGAGGTGGGGGCGTTGGGAACAGACGAGGTCCCAGCCGCGGGGACCCAGGCCCCCCTAAAAATTGATCTAAATATCTCCTATTTTTCAAAGAGCCCCAATAGGCCTTAGGGCCGAGGGATCCCGGCCTCTCCATAACGCGCCCGGAGCTCCTATTAGCGCCCTCTCTTCGTTAAACGGGGTGCGAAGAGGTGATGGAATTCGAGGAAAACCGATGGGAAATCCATCGATCGGCCGATCGTATTGATTGGGCGCTTACCGGGCACCCCCCAAGACCCCCAGGGAGTTGGGAGAGTCTGGTAAAATTCCTGTAAAAATTCCATTTTAGTGGGATCCCCTGAAAAACGCACAGCGTAAGGGGAAAAAGGAGAAGGGGGTCCTGTATTGTAGAAAAGCGATGTATATTCTGTGTATAAACCAGTGTATATAGAAGCAGCATGGACTTAGTGGCAAGAACCAGGGGAGTCACAGGACGTGGGTTCTAATTCCGTCCTCCACTTGTCTGCCGTGTGACCGTGAACAAGCCACTTCTCTGGGCCTCAGGGATCTCATCTGGAAAATGGGGATGGAAACTGTGAAACCCAAGGGGGCCAACCTCATTACCTCCTCTCCACCCCACCGGTGGACACATAGTAAGCGCTTAACAAATGCCATCATTATTATTACTATTTTTAGGCAGAGGCCGTGCCTCCAAGTGGACCCAGTTTAAGGGGGAGAAAAATCAGGCGTGTGCCGACTTTCCCCTCCTGCCTCTCGCCTGGTGTTCTGGCGAAAACAAACACGATCCGGAAAAGCCTCCCGTTTGGGATGTCAGCCAAAAGGAAGAAGGGGCGCTTGCTGGCCCCCGAGAGCCAAAAAAATAAAAAAAATCTTGGAGATTCCCAGGCCCACAACACACGCATTTTTAGCAGGATAAGACACTCGACCAATCTCTTCCCCCCACTAAAACACTGTTAGCATCTTTCCAATTTTTTTGTTTGTTTCGCTGGATCTTCGACTAAGCTTTATAAGAAAAAAAAATCACCACCAAGATGAATTTAAAAGCCAAAATAGGGCCTGGCTGGTTCATACACCTGGTGCCCTTTCTGGGGGTGAGGTCCCGCACGTTCGCAAAGGTGACCGGAGATGTTTGCTAAGAAAATTCGATAATAAATCATCACTATCGTCATTCCCCAAAAAGAAAAAGAGGTTTCAGGATTCTGTGCCCACCCTAGGCCCGGATCTTTTCATCGGTGTTTTTTAAATTCTCTGCTGGGGGAAGAGGGCTGGGTTTGGGGGGGAGGGGGGCTCCCTGGCTCCCCTAAAGTGACCCCACTCGAGGCTGGAAGGGGAGGGTCCTTTCCTCATCCTGGGGGTGAAGGGGGATGGTCCTGGGGATCCTGGAGTATGGCTACCCCCTGCCTCAAATTATTCCCCCAGCCATTCCTGAGCTGAAGGGGGTCCCCCCTCTTTCCAAATTCTAAGAATTGGAGCTCTTCGTGGGTGGGATATGTCTATGTACTCTCCCGAGCACTTAGTCCAGTGCTTTGCACATAGTAAGGACTCAATAAATGAATGAAAGGGGTGACTATATAAAAGACGGGGGGGTGGCAATCCAAAGCCCCCAACTGGATACTCCCCAAATCCGTGCATTTCCCCCAGAAACCCCCTGCGAGCCCCTACACCACCAGAGGAGCGAAGATGTGCCCTGCTCTCTGAGTGCTTTGCACACAGTAAGCGCTCAAGAAATCCGATTGAATGAAGATCGTTAAAAAATGAAACCCAAAAACTTTTCAGGTTTTCCGCCTGCTTCTTGGGACCCGTTCTCCTCGTCCTCTGCACTCCCGTTTCATTAAAACACATCTTGGGATTTTCCTATTATTTCCAAACAGTCGCTACAGCAAGGAGCAGGAGGTGGAGGCCTGTGGAAGGAGGTGATGTTGTGGACGCTCTGCTGAAACAAAAAAGCTCCCTTCATCCCACCTAGGAAAGGCTGAGGCGGTCCCAGCAAAAAATACATTATATGGGCATCTGATCGGCTCAGGAAATGGGGACCCTCTCCTCCCACCCCACATCAGCGCTTAGTAGAGTGCCTGGTACATAGTAAGCACTTAGCAAATACTATAATAATTATAATTATTACCTTTCCCTGACCCCAAATCCCTCTCTTTCTCGCCCTTTTCTGCCTTAGCTAACAAATGCTTTCAATTTCACCAGCAACCAAGGGGTGCCTCGACTTCCCTTCTAGAAAATGGGGGGACACAGAGGAGGAGGGAGGAGGACAAAATAAATGCAGCCTGGGGTAAATATTTACCACTGATTCGGGCTATCTCCGAGTCCTTTTTGCAAATGACTGAGCTCAGGCCCCTGGAGGCAGAGCAGCTCCAAAGAAGGGGTGGATTTTTTCTTTTTGGGGGGTTGGGGGTGATAAACTGCACACGTGAACACATGCAATCATGCTCCCACAGGCTTGTACACAGAGGCCCACTGAAAATACACACCAGAGACCCGCGTGCCTCGTCGCACACTCGACCCCTCAAGACTTGCACACATTTTCGCGAGGAAGTTGTGTGCAAATAGCAGTTTCCTCTTTTTCTTCCTCCTCCTCCTCCAGGTCAGCCTCGGGGATTTCCCTGCGAGGGGAGGGAAGACAAGAGCAGGAACCCCTCCAAGAGAGACCCTGGTGGGGGGGAGAGGAAGCCTGTAATGTTGCCCACTTGTCCTTTCCAAGAGCTTAGTACAGTGCTCTGCACACAGTAAGCGCTCAATAAATATGCTTGGTTGAATGGGATGGAGGAGAGGCCTGGGTTTTAATCCCGCTCCACTTGTCTGCTGTGTGACTTTGGGCAACTCACCTCTGCGTGCCTCAGTGACCTTCTAGACTGTGAGCCCGTTGTGGGGTAGGGATTGTCTCTATCTGTTGCCGAAATGTATTTTCCAAGCGCTTAGTACAGTGCTCTGCACCCAGTAGGCGTTCAATAAATATGATTGAATGAGTGAATGAATGACCTCATCTGGAATCGGGGGTGAAGACCCTGAGTCCCAAGTGGGACAGAGACTGGATCCAATCTGATCAACTCGGCTTCTCCCTCAGCGCTTAGTACAGTGCCCAGCACATTGTAAGCACTTACCAAATATCATGCGGGGGGAGGAGCAAAAACGGATGAGCGCTCTGCAATTTAATATCGCTCCATCTGGAAGAGCAAAATGGAAAAGGGGGGGGGGTCCGGTGTGTTTAAATAAAATCGCGGATTAACCCGGGGCACTAAATAACCGCCTAATAGGGGCTGGAAAGATGCAAATTTAAATCTGCGTCCCGGGGTCTTTGAGTAATGTTACTGTTGCTGCCTTCTTCATTGTTCCCAAAGCCATTAGTCAAAGGGAAAATTAGAAACAATTTCTTGACTACGAAAAATGACTCTAATTCTTCCCACCCAAGGCACGAAGTGGGGAGGGGGCATCTTTGGCCAGGGATCTGGGGGGTGGTCGTGGGGTCTCAGGAAATTAGGGGCAATTCCTCCCCTTTATATTTGAATTTCCTCATTCGGGCCTTGGCGCTCCAGCCAGGGGAGAGGAAAATCCCAGTTTTAGGGAGAAAACTCACCCTCTAGGGACACCGAGACCCCCCCTCAATGTGTGTGTGTAGGCGTGTGTTTGACAATCAATCGGTGCTATTTGTTGAGCGTTTACAAAGCTTGGGAGGACACAATTTAATAGAGTTGGTAGACATGAAATCTGACCTCAAAGACCTTACAGGTCCCCCCCCACCCCAAACTCTACCCTGATCCGTCTCTAGGCCTCTGCCCTGCAAGTGTGTTGCGTATGGGTTCGTCTGCACAATTCCGAAGATATAAATTCAGCCCCCGAGATGGGGGGTGGGGTGAGAAGACCCCCTCCTTCCTCCCCTCAAGAGTGGTCTAAGCATTTTTCAAAGAGCATCTCTCCTTGGGGGCAGGGCGAGCAGGAGGGAAGAGTGATAGCCATCTCTGACTGGAGTTGTGTCCGGGCAGGTCTGACCTCAGGGGGTGGGGGGCGAGGCAGGCGGCGAAGATATCTCAGACATGCATCTGTCTCCAGGAGCCCCCAGGGTGGAGGGGGAGGCGACCCCTTAGCCCCTGTCCCCGGCCCTGGCCAGACCCTCACACTGCTGCGGCATGTGGAAAGAGATTTTTTAAATCCTTATACAGGGCCTCCATCCTGTCCGTCTCTCTCCCAAAGAGGGACCCCCAGACCACTACTCTGGGGAGGGGGGGGACCCCCTGCCCCTTCCTCCTCCTGACCTGGCCCCTAATCTCTACTGCTTCCTGTTTTTCCTCGAGTCATCAACATTTCTAGGGGGTGGAAGCTGGGGATAACTGAGAAATAAAATTGCTTGGGAGTCCTTTTCCTCCTCTCTTTACTCTTTTCCTTCTCTAATTTTCCTCCTTCTCCTCCTCCTCCTATTTTGCTTGTCCTCTTTTCTTCCTCCTCCTCTTCCTTCTCCTCTATTTGTCCTCTTTTCCTCCTTCTCCCTTCTGCTCTTTTCCTTGTCTTCTTCCGGTTCCTTCTCCTATTTGTCCTATTTTCCTCCTCCTCCTCTTCCTCCCCCTCCTCCCTTTTTGTTCCTCCTCCCGGTCTGCTTCTCCTTTTTTCCTCCTCCTCCTGCCCTTTTCCTTCTTTTCTGGTTCCTTGTCCTTCTATTTGTCCTATTTTCCTCCTCCTCCTCCCTTTCTGCTTCTTTTCTTTTGCTCCTCCTCCTCCTCCCTCCATCTGCCTCTCCTCTTCATCCTCCTTCTCCTCTTCCTCACCGCTCTCCTCCTCTCTTCCCCTCCTCTTTTCTGCAGAGATTTCTAGTTGAGGCCAGCACCTCTCTTCATTATTTATGGTCTGGGCAGACGGATTGCTTGTAAGGGGAGGAGTGCTCTGCACAGGGAGTATCCCCTCTCCACCCTGAGCCCACTCACTAAACCGGGAAGGGAAAATCAACCAGCACAACACTCAGAGGCAGATTGGGGGCAACCGAACTTCGACTGCAGAGACTGGAATCCCCCTCATCCCTGCGGCCTAGTGGCTAGAGCCCGGGCCTGGGAGACGGAACGTCCTGGGTTCTAATCCCGCCTCCGCCACCTGTCTGCTGCGTGACCTTGGGCAAGTCGCTTCACTTCTCTGGGCCTCAGTTCCCTCCTCTGGAAAATGAGGATTAAGACCGTGAGCCCCACGTGGGACCGGGACTGTGTCCAACCTGATTAAGCTTAGATCTCCTCCAGCGCTTAGTACAGAGCCTGGCAAATAGTAAGCGCTTAACCAAGAGCATTAAAAAAAATTAGATTGAACAGAGGGGGAAAGAATGAAGGTCAGGTGGCCCCTACCTCCCCCCACACACCTCAATTAATCAGCCGATGGTATTTATTGAGCCCTGACTATGTGAGGAGCACTGAACTGAGCGCTGGGGAGAGTACAATAAAACAGGGTTGGTAGACACGTTCCCTATCCTCGGTCTTTCAGTCTAAAGGGGAGACAGACATTAAAATAAAAGTACAGCTAAGGACATAAGTGCTTTGGGGCTGAGGGTGGGGTGAAGATCAAGAAATATATTCTGCTCCTCCTGGGCTATTGGGGGGCAACCCCTTCTCCCTAGAGCCTCCAGCTTCCCTGGATCCCCTTCAGGCCTCCTCACCAGCCACAGAACTGGATCCTGCCCGAGAGACAATGGCAGAGGTCGTGGCCTAGTGGGTAGAGGCCGGGCCTGGAAGTCAAAAGGACCCGGGTTCTAATCCCACCTCCGCCGCCTGTCTGCTCTGTGACCTTGGACAAGTGGCTTCACTTCTCTGGGCCTCAGTCCCCTCCTCTGGAAAACGAGGATTAAGACCGTGAGTCCTAAAATGGGACGGGGACTGCTGCATCCAACCTGCCTAGTTTGGATCTACCCCGGCGCTTAGTACGGTGCCCGGCACAGAGTAGGCGCTTAACAAAAACCATTGAAAAAAAAAGTCCAGGAATCTCCACTTAAGGTTGACGGCAGAGACGGGAGTAGTCTATTTGACTAGCCACCCCCTTCTCGGTCCCCTCCACCCAGCCCCCAGACCCACAAATATAAATACACTCAGGCTCACCCTTTTACACAGATGCAAGCCCACATACAAAAAACAGATACAGACACAGACAGACCCACAAACACATCTGTGTATACATATAAAGACAATGTAAACAGACTTCAGTCTGATACAGGCTGGGGTGGGGGCGAGGGCAGCTGCAGAAGCAGCGAAAGATTTAGACTTTTGAAGTCCAACAGCTTTTCTCCTTCCTTTTGTTTACTTTCTTCCTCGATTTGATTTTTTTTTGGGGGGGTGGGTTCAATCTACCCAGGTCAGAAGCCCCTCTACCCCCCCAGATCCACACACAGGCATTGTTAAATTCAGAATCCTAATTGGTGGCTAAATATAGCCCAGTGTGTTCACGCTGAAAGTATAATTCAATGTGTTTGTTGTGTGAAGGTTATCAAAGAGGAGACCCGTCTGGGTTAAATTAAAGCGATTTTAATAACTGGGTTTATCCATCTCTGCCAGTCTCTCTTCCCTGACTTTTATTGGCAGCACAATCGTTTTTGTTATTCTTCTTCTTATTAGTATTATTAGATCAGGAGGAAAAGGGAGACAGCATAACCTACTGGAAAAGGGCATGGGGCTGGGGGCTGGGGGAGTCAGGGGACCTGGGTTCTAATCCCGGCCCTGCAGCAGCTCTGCCGGGAAATCCTAGTTACGGGCCCTCCTTTCCTCTTCTCCGGTTCCCTTCTGCGTCACCCTGAATCGCTCCCTTTATTCATCCCCCCTCCCAGCCCCACACCATTTATGCCCAGATGCCATTTATTTATTCATATTAATTTCCGTTTTCCCCTCTAGACTGTAAGCTCGTTGTGGGTAAGGAATGTGCGTTTAGAATCATAGTGGCCTCTCCCAAGTGCTTAGTACAATGCTTTGCACACAGTTAGCGGTCAATAAATACAACTGAATGAATGAATTTAACCTCTCTCTGGGCTTCAGTTTCCTCATCTGGAAAAAGGGGATAAGATGCCCGTTCTTCCTCCCTCACACTGGGAGTGGAGAGTGTGCAATGGGGGACTGTACGCACTTGCCTGTTGTGCGACTTTGGGCAAGTCACCTAACTTCTCTGGGCCTCAGTTTCATCTGATAAAAAAAAGGATTCGATACCTGTTCCCTCTTAGACTGTGAGCCCATGTGGGACAGGGACTGTATTTAATAATTACGGTACTTGTTAAGCGCTTACTATGTTCCGAGCACTGCTCTGAACGCTGGGGTAGACACAGGCTCATCAGTTTGGACACGGTCCCCTGACCCACATTGGGCTCACAGTCTTAATCCCCATTTTATGGGTAGGTAACTGAGGCCCAGAGATGTGAAGTGACTGGCCCACCGTCACCCACCAGACGTGCGGCGGAGCGGAATGAGAACCCAGGTCCTACTGGCTCCCAGGCCCAGCCTCTGTTTGATCTGACAGCACAGGGCTTAGCCCAGTGTTTGGCAATGGAGGAATTATTTAATAAAGGCCACAATTACTGTTATTATCAACCCAGACTGTTCTTAAGGGGAGACTCAGACTCGCCACTTCCCTGGACCTGCAGGGGAGAGTTCTGCCGGACGCTACTGAAATGTTGGGTGGGAGCGGACAAGCCATTTCTGTGAAATCATCACCACCACCGCCCCTCGGGGAGGCCTGCTATGGGGGAAGTGTCTACACTCTCCCGGAGGAAAAGAACACAACTCCCACTGGGGAGGAGAAAAGGGTGTTGTGGGCAGGGGCGTAGTGGCCAGACCTCGGGCCCGGGTTCTAATCCCACCTCCGCCACTTGTCTGCCGTGTGTCCTTGGGCAAGGCACTTCACTTCTCTGGGCCTCGGTTCTCTCATTTGGGAAAAGGGGATTGAGACGGTGAGCCCCACGTGGGACAGGGACAGTGTCCAACCCCATTTGCTGGGATCCACCCGAGCGTTTAGTACAGCGCCTGGCATATGGTAAGCCCAGTGCCTGGCACATAGTAAGCGCTTGACAAATTCCATTATTGTTTAAGGGGGGGGGGACCTGTGCATGTGGAATGTCTGGGGGAGGGGAGAGAGGGTCTCCACTGAGCCCCACACTCAAACCAGGCTCTTCTTTTGGGGGGGGGGGGGGCAGGCCTCGCCCTTCCCTCCTCCCATCGTACAGTGCTCTGCACTTAGTAAGCGCTCAATAAATACTATTGAATGAATGAATTCGTGAAAAGCAGCGTGGCCTAGTGGCTACAGTTCGGGCTTGGGAGTCAGAGGACATGCGTTCTAATCCTGCCTCCGCCGCTCTGCTGTGTGACCATATCGCTGTGCTTCTCTGTGCCTCAGTTACCTCATCTATAAAATGGGGATGACGACTGTGAGCTCCACGTGGGACCACCTGATGACCCTGTATCCAACCCAGCGCTGAGAACAGTGCTTGGCACAGAGTAAGGGCTTAACAAATACCATCATCATTATTATTTTTCGCTCCATGTGGAGTCAGGAGGGAGATGGAGGCGGGGAGGCGGGGCGGGAAGCGCTGAGCCGAGGCTTCTTACTACACACACATACACACACACACCGCAGACACCTACTGCTATGAAAACACACACCGCAGACACCTACGTAGACACACCCGCCCACACCGCAGTCAACAACTGATACACACAAACTGCAGACACCCACGGATGCACACATCACAACCATCCGAGGCAAACACACACACACCCCGCAGACACCTGACACACACACCCCCCCAACCACACACAGAAACCGCATCCACAAAATGACAAATCCAGGGACACAAGGACACACACAAATGGGAGCACACACCCTGCACTATCCATGCACACCATTCTGCACCATACTTTTCCTGCTGGAAGACCCCCTACCATATCACACACACACAACACAACACACGCACAAAACACAAAACCTCCCTGACAGGAGAGGTGAGGGCTGGTCCTTCCTTTCCAAATTCATTCATTCAATCGTTTTTATTGAGCGCTTACTGTGTGCAGAGCGCTGTACAAATCCCATGGCATTCCCGATTTTCCCTCCAGTTCTGGCTGGCGGAGATCCTTCCCTTCTCCTGGAATATCGCCCCCCCTTCCCTCCCACCTTATCATCATCATCATTCATTCACTCAATTGTATTTATTGAGCGCTTCCTCTGTGCAAAGCCCTGCACTAAGCCCTTGGGAGAGGATATTATAACTCCAGACACATCCCCTGCCCACGACGAGCTCAATCCCGGCTCTGCCATTTGTCTGCTGGGTGACCTTGGGCAAGTCACTTCACTTCTCCCTGCCTCAGTTCCCTCATCTGTAAACTGGGGGTGAAGACTATGACCCCACATGAGACAACCTCATTACCTTGTGTCTTCCCCCAGAGTTTAGAAAAGTGCTTGGTACAAAGGAAGCGCTTAACAAATACCACTATTATTATTATTATTAGAGGGTGGTCATTAATGGTGTCGATTGAGCGCTAACCGTGTTCTGAACACTGTCCTAAGCGCTGGGGAGAGGACAACACCCTTGGGTTTCAATTCCCTTTCCTGGGGACCTTTGCCCCCTCGCCCCTGCTCTGTCCCTCATCCCTCTTAGGGGAAACCCGCAAAATCCCCGCATAAAACGACCCGGGACTCTTTTGTGGCACAAAAGCCCCTTCTCCGTCCAAACCGTCCCACAAAAATACACTTTTTTTTTCTGCCACAAACAGACTTTCTGCCCCGACTTCTCCGGGCAGGATAACCCGGGCGTGGCCTAGTGTCTTGGGTTCTCATCCCGGCTCCCCCGTTCGTCTGCTGTGTGACCTTGGGCCAGTCACTTCACTTCTCTGAGCCTCGGTTCCCTCCTCTGGAAAATGGGGATGAAGCCTGGGAGCCCCATGTGGGACAGGGACTGTGTGCAATGCGATTAATTTGGATCTACCCCAGCGCTTAGTACAGGGCTTGACGCAAAGGAAGCACTTAAGAAGTATCTCAAGTATTCATTATTATTACGTGTAAAATGGGGGTGAAGCCTGGGAGCCCCGTGTGGGACCAGGCCTGGGTCCAACCCGGTTAACTTGGATCCACCCCCGCGCTTAGTACGGTAACTGGCACATAGTAAGCGCTTAACAAGCACCAGTTACTATTACCTGTGAAATGGGGGTGAAGCCTGGGAGCCTCGTGTGGGACCAGGCCTGGGTCCAACCCGGTTAACTTGGATCCAGCCCAGCGCTTAGTACAGTGCCCGGGACATACTAGGCACTTAACAAACACCGCAATTATTTATTATTATCTGTAAAATAAGGGTGAAACCTGGGAGTCCCGTGTGGGACAGGGCCTCTGTCCAACCCTATTAACTTGGATCTACTCCAGAGGTTAGTACAGTGCCCGGCACATAGTAAGCGCCTTAACACATATCACTTTAAAAAAAGGGGGCGTTGGGGGAGGCTAAGACATCCTTCGGCAATCCTTCGTCCCCCGGACTTTTCGGACGATGCCATCCGGCTCCAAATTATACGATAAAAATTGGAGGAAAAGGGAGCCTGGTGAATATCTGGATTATTTTTAAATCGCGCTTTTCGGGGACACAGGACTGTGTCTGGCCTGGGGGGTTGAGGGGGGCCGGGGCGGGGAAGAAATCTCCATTTCGGTTTCCCCTCTTTGTCGTTTTCGAAAGGGAAATGAAGATCTGAAACAGCGAAACCCCTTTAATCGCACTGGGCTCTCGCCGACCGGCTGCAGCCGGGAGGAGATGACAACTTTTTCTATCCTCGGGGCTCGATTTTTAAAAATAAATGATCATTCTTATTCATGATAATAATGCCGATAAAAGCAGGATAGGAAATGCAAATATTGATCATAATAAGAGGTGGAGAGAAAATGCAAAAAAAAAAACCAAACCCAAACCACCGAACCTACTTTCGAAGATCAATTGAACCTCAAAATAATAATAATAATGGGGTTTGTTAAGCTCTTACTGTGGGTGCAGGCACTGTTCTAAACGCTGGGATGAATGCAGGCAAATCGGGTGGGACAGTCCTTGTAATCCCATGGAGTTCCCGGTTTCAATCCAGAACGGAAACATCCTTCCCAAACTCCAGTTTTCCCGGCCTTCCCAAACTTTGGCTCCTAGGGCGGATCCAAACCTCGGAAAGAATTCCGGGGCGAGGGAGAAAAAAAAAGGAGAGGGAATTCCTGGGTTGGAGGATGCGGGATAGTTGGGAAAAGGGGCCTGGATCGTAAGAGCCGGAATCCCAAGCCTTTTCCCGGGGCGCGGGGAGGGGGAAAAAAATCCAGCGAAATTTCCATAGGGAAGCCGGGGGGGGGGGAGTAGGGGAGGGGGCGATGGACCCTTCCTCACCCCTCCCCCTCTGCAGGAGAAGCCACGCGGTCAGACCCCCATTAGAAAAAGAAAAGGGAAAAAAAACCCCACCGAAATCCCCATATCAGAATCGATTTGTTGCCGAATTGTACTTTCCAAGCGCTTAGTACAGTGCTTTGCACACAGTAAGTGCTCAATAAATACCAGTGAATGAATGAAAACACACCTACCGGTTCGGGTGAGGGGGCTCCACAGGTCCAGAGGAACCGGGGGGGTGGGGGAGAAAGGACCAACCCCCCAAAAAATAAAAGGTAGGCCTCAGCTCAGACACCCCCAAATCCAGGGGGCGGTGGGAGTCAAGAGAGAAGGACAGCTCCCCTTCCTCCCCCCCAAAAAAACCAAAATAAAATCCGGAGAGTTGTTTTGGGGAGGTTGGAGGAGAAAAATTGGCAAATTTTCTTTTTTCTGCTGGAAAAAGGAAGATATTCCCAGCCGGTGACTTGTCCCCAACGGGCGGGGGGGGGGGGGGGGGGGGGCTGGAGGGTTCAAATTCTTTAAAAAGATCTTTTTAGAAAAAATATTTTGAGGTTGCGGCTGTAAGATCTCCTCCCCGCCCAACTCAACCCCATTGAATTAGAGCGACTGAAGCTTCCATAATTACAAATTTATGGCCAAGTGACGAGAGCTCCGCTCCCACAATGGAACCCGGTGACATTAAACAGAAAATTGATGAGAGAGAAGCCAAATGTAATCTCCATTCCCCCTCCACGCCATTTCTTCTCCTATTTTCTGGTGGGGTTTGATTGGGGGGGGGGAGATGGGGGAGGGGGGCGCAGCGTGGCGCCCAGTGTTAGATGATCTCTTCCCAATTCATTCTCCTCTTGGGGGAGGGGGAATTGAGGAGGGGGCTTCCGGTTGCTTTTTTTCTTTAGGTCTGATCTGCACCCCCTTTTTTCAGGTGGCTCTTCGGGGAGGGGGTTGTGTCCCGCCCCCTCCCCACGGTTTCTGGCAATCGTTGTGTCCCCCGGGGGTGGGTTTTTCTAAAACTCCTCCAGGGAAAAATGACCAGTCGGGACCCCCCTCCCGGTGAGCCTCCGGGTCTTTACTTTGCGCCCCCACCCCATCACACCACTATAACGCGGGTCCTTCCTTTGGAACGCGGTTCCCTGAGCGCGGCCCGGACCGGTGGTCAGCGGGACGGACAGAGGGACGCGCCCAACAGTTTGCGGATCAACCCCACTTTCTCCAAGGGGCCGCCGCGAAGCTGCCTCTCCCCACCCCCCGCCTCCTCCTCTCCTCCTTCTCCTTTTCTTCCTCCTCTTCTTCCTCCTCCACTTTTTCCTCCTATTCTTCCTTCTCCCCTTCTCCCTCCTCCTCCCCCTCTTCTTCTCCTCCTCTTCCTCCCTTCTTTCCTCCTCCTCTTCCTCCCCACCTCCTCTTCCCTCCTCCTCCCTCCTCCTCCTGTACCTCCCCTCCTCCTCCTCTCCTCCTTCTCTTCCTCCTCCTCTCCCTCTTCTCCTCCTTCTCTTCCTCCCCTCCTCCTCCTCTTCCCTCCTCCTCCTTTTATCCCCTCCTCTTCCTCCCCTCCTCCTCTTCCCTGTTCCTTCTCTTCCTCCCCCTCCTCCTCTTCCTCCCCCTTCTCTTCTCCTCTTCCTCCTCCTCTTCCTCCCCCTTCTCCTCCTCTCCTTCTGCTCCTCCTCCCCTTCTCCTTCTCCTCCCCTCTTCCTTCTCTTCTCTTCCTCCTTTCCTCCTCCTCCTCCCCTCCTCCTCTTCTCTTCCTCCCTTCCTCCTCCTCCTTTTCCTCCTCCCCTCCTCCTCTTCTCTCCTCTTCTCCTCCTCTTCTCTTCCTCCCTTCCTCTTCCTCCTTTTCCTCCTCCCCTCCTCCTCCTCTTCTCTCCTCTTCTCCTCCTCCTCTTCTTTTCCTCTTCCCCTCCTCCTCCTCTCCTCCTCATCCTCCTGGCCTCTTTTGTCTTCTCCCAGAGCCTGCTAACTCTTCATGACCTTGGGAGGGAGAAACTGGAACAGCCCTCAAAACACACAGAGACATACACAACCGAGCTTGCAACACTCCTCTTCCCCACCATTATTCATTCATTCAGTCATATTTATTGAGCACTTACTGCATGCGAAGCTCTTGACTAAGCGCTTGGGAGAGTCTGAAATAACACAGTTGGTCAACACGATCCCAGACCAGAGCTGTCCATTCCCCTGTTTGGATAATAATAATAATAAATAATAGTGATATTTGTTAAGCTCTTACTATGTGCCAAACACTGCACTAAAATACTGGGGAAGATGTAAGAGAATTGGATCCTGCATGAGACTCACCAAGGAGGAAGGACAGATATAGCTCATTGGGGGCAGGGAATGTGTCTGTTAATTGTTATACTGTCCTCTCCCAGCACTTAGTCCAGTGCTTTGCACTTAGTAAGTGCTCCATAATACGATGAAATGTATGAAATCCCCATTTTGCAGATGAGGTCACTGAGGCGCAGAGAAGGGAATCAACTTGCCCAAGGTCACCCAGCAGGAAAGTAGCAGAGCTGGGATGAGAACTCAGGTCCTCTGGCTCCCGGGCTCATTCCACTAGCCCACCCCAAATTACACTTTGCCCTTGGGTGGCCTGAATTTTCCAGATTATTTGCTAGGGGAGATCTGACCTAGAGATTCTCTGGAGAGGCCGCTTCTGTCTGCATTGCCCTGAGAATGATCTCCTATCTCTTTGTTGTGTGGGGAGTTGCAGTCACATGTACTTCTGCTATCTTCTCTGGAGAAATCATTAAAAAAAAAAATCCCTACCTTTGACCCCAAAACCTGGAGGATTAGGGAACAATTCCACCCCAGACCCATCCTACTTTTCACTGCACTGTGAGCCTCCCCCTTCTCCGACCCCTATATCTCCGTGTCTTGCGTCTCTGGTCTTTTGCATCTCTGACTCCCATGTCTTCTACCCTTTCATTCCTTCAATCATATTTATTGAGCACTTACTGTGTGCAAAGCACTTTACTAAACTCTTGAGAGCATACAAGAGAACAATAAACAGACACATTGCGTTTGACCAATTATCTTGTTTCCATCCTGCAATGCTTAGTATGCTGCCGGACACATAGTAAACCCTGAACAAATACGAGGAATTATGGTACTTGTAAAGCACCTACTATGTGCCAAGCTCTATTCTAAGCGCTGAGGTAGATAGAAGTTAATCAGGTTGGACACAGTCCCCATCCCACGTGGGGCTCACATTCTTAATCTCTATTTTACAGATGAGGTCAATGAGGCCCACAGAAGTTGTTACTTGCCCAAGGTCACACAGCAGGTCTGTGGCGGAACCAGGATTAGAACCCAGGTCCTTCTGACTCCCAGGCCTGTGCTTTATCCACTATACTACGCTGCCTCTGTTATTATTATTATTATTGTTAGATTTGAGCCCCTATCCTGTGGTCAAGGCCCTGGCTCAAAGCCTACCCAAGCCTCCTTTCCGAGAGAGAGCGCACTTAATAATGTTGGTATTTGTTAAGCGCTTACTATGTGCAGAGCACTGTTCTAAGCGCTGGGGAAAACACAGGGGAATCAGGTTGTCCCACGTGAGGCTCACAGTCTTAATCCCCATTTTACAGATGAGGGAACTGAGGCACAGAGAAGTGAAGTGACTTGCCCACGGTCACACAGCTGACAAGTGGCAGAGCCGGGATTCGAACTCATGAGCCCTGACTCCAAAGCCCGTGCTCTTTCCACTGCGCCACGCTGCTTTTCTAGTCAATATCTGTCATTTTATTTATTTCTATTAATGTCTGTCTCCCCCCCAGACTGTAAGCTCCTTGTAGGCAGGGAACGCATCTGTTATATTAATAATGATGGCATTTTTTAAGCACTTACTATGTGCCAAACACTGTTCTAGGCAGCTGGACTGTTCTGTTGGATTCTCCCAAGCCCTCAGAACAGCGCTCTGCACACGGTAAGCGCTTAATAAATACGATTGACTGAGAGAAGCCCCCAGTATTCAATCAGAGTTATTGAGTGCTCACTGTGGGCAGAGCACTGTACTAAGCGCTAGGGAGAGGACTGTGGAACAATAAACAGACACATTAAAGTCCAGTTGCAAACCACATCGCTACTGTCCCTACGCTACGAGTCTCAAGCCTCCGTGAATACTCCCCAGCTTTCAAAACCAGACAGGGTCAGAGAAGCTGACGTTTCCGCAGCCTCTGCTTTGGCAACTTTGGAGGAGCGGCAACTTCCGCAGGAAATTTGTGCTTCCCTCCAGGGGCCAGGAACTAGATTCCTTTTGTGGAAACTTAAACTGGGGAAAGAAACAACCGGCAAACATCTCAGAAAGGCCCGGGTGACAAAAAAATTAGAGTCAGGAGGCCAGAGGAAGAGGGGCTTTAAAGGGGGAGGGGATGCAGGCTGTCTTGGGGGGTGGAGGGCCTGGGTTGTGTTGACTCAGCTACAGGAAAGAGGAGGAAGCGGATTTATCTCCTGTATTTGGACACTGTAAACCATCAGGGTTTATTTAGACCTAAATTATCTTGCCACACCCCAGGAGTGGAGATGTGTGCATGAGAGTGACCACATATACCTATAATTCTATTTATTTCTATTAATGCTATGGATGCCCATCTATTTGTTTTGATGTCTGTCTCCCCCTTCTAGATTGTGAGCCCCGTTTGGGCAGGGATTCTCCCTATTTGTTGCTGAACTGTACTTTCCAAGTGCTTAGTACAGTGCTCCGCATACAGTAAGCATTCAATAAATACGATTGAATGAATGAATGAATGTGTGTGAGGGTATTTGGGTGGGTGAGTTTGTGTGTGTCCATGTTTGTTTGAGTTTGGGCATGAATGAGTTTGTATGATTTGTGTGTGTTTGGACAAACTGGTGTCTTTTTGTAAGATATCTGTTAGAATAATAATGATAATAATTGTGGTATTGGTTAAGCACTTACTATGTGCCAGGCACTGTTCTAAGGTCTAGGGTAGATACAAGACAGTCACTCCATGTCCCACGTGGGGTTCACAGTCTTAATGCCCGTTTTGCAGATGAGGAAACTGAGGCCCAGACAAGTGAAGCGACTTGCCCAAGGTCTCACAGCAGACAAGTGTCAGAGCCAGGACTAGAACCCAGGTCCTTCTGACTCCCAGACCAGGGCCCTTTCTACTAGGCCACGCTGCTTATCTGTGCTTAGATGGGCTTGTGTGTACGAGTTTAACGTGTGTGCTTGTAGGATTTGTGCCTCTCTGAATTTGTGTGTATGAAGGTGTATGTGAGCATGTTTGTGTATATGAGTGGGTCCCTGTATGTAAGTGCATGCATGTGAGTGTGTTTTTATGAGTTTGTGTATAGGAGTGTGTGCTTGTGTGTGAGAATGTGAGTGTGTTTTGTTTTTGTCTGTGTATGTGAGTTTGTGTGGATAGCAGTGCGTGTGCATGAGTCTACGTGTGTGCCCTCGTGTGTGACTTTGTGTGGGTAAGTCCATGCTTGAGTATGTGTGTGTCTGCCCTTGTAAATCATTTTGCATCCATTGCCCTGCCAAGATGGTAGACGCCTTGTAGGGAGGGATCATATCTACTACCTATTTTGCTCTGTCCAGTTCTCTGCACAGAGTAAGCGCTCAATAAATACCCTTGACTGACTGACTCAAAGAATAAAACTAAGGTTACCGTATTTCTCCCAGTAGAGACACACAGACACATACAAAAATCCTGGGGTATTTGGGGAGGGGGAGGAAGAAGAGGGTTCTGAGAGTTTCCTCCCCCTCTTGGCATGGTTTACACTGATCTCACCCCCCAAGTGTCAAGGTGCTGAGGTGACCAATTTTTGTCAACCGGGGGAAGTGGCAACTTTCCCTTTGAAGTGCAGAGGTGAGAAGGAGGTGGAATTTTAGTCAGGGGGAGGATGGATTTGGGGGCTGCTCCTGGAGTGGGAGAGACCTGATTTTTCATCTCTTCAAACCTGCTCAGAAACCTTCGTTCCATTCAACCCTGCCTGGCTGTGGTTGTGAAGCCAGAAATCCAAACTCAAAAGGCTTTGGGGACATTCGTTCATTCAGGTGTATTTATTGTGGCTCAGTGGAAAGGGCTTTGGAGTCAGAAGGTCATGGGTTTGAATCCCAGCTCGGCCACTTGTCAGCTGTGTGACTGTGGGCAAGTCACTTAACTTCTCTGTGCCTCAGTTACCTCATCTGTAAAATGGGGATTAAGACTGTGAGCCCCACGTGGGACAATCTGATTCCCTGGTGTCTACCCCAACGCTTAAAACAGTGCTCTGCACATAGTAAGCGCTTAACAAATATTAACATTATTATTACTATTGAGCGCTTGCTGTGTGCAGAGCACTGGATTGAGCACTTGGGAGAGGACAATACAACAATAGACACTTTCCCTACTCACAAGGAGCTGACAGTCTTGAGGGGTGTACTTGACGCATTCATTCATTCAATAGTATTTATTGAGCACTTACTATGTGCAGAGCGCTGTACTAAGCGCTTGGAATGTACAATTAGGCAACAGATAGAGACAATCCCTGCCCAATGATGGGCTCACGGTCTAATCGGGTAGTAAACACTTAACAAATACCATCATCATCATCATCATCATCATCAGTAGCCAAGCTTCAGCCAAATCTTCCCCACTTGGGGCTTCTCTGTTTCTTCACTTGCATCGTCCTCTCCCAGGTGCTTAGTACAGCACTCTGCACATAGTAAGCGCTCAATAAATACGACTGATAGAAGAAGCGGAGAAGCAGTGTGGCCTATTGGAGGGAGCATGAACTCGGGAGTCAGAAGGAACTGGGTTCTAATCCCCGCTCTTCCACTTGTCTCCTGGGTGACCGTGGGCAAGTCACTTCATTTCTCTGGGCCTCGGTGACCTCATCTGTGAAAAGGGGATTAAGACTGTGAGCCCCATCTGGGATAGGGACTGTGTCCAACCTGATTAGATTGTGTCTACCCCAATGCTTAGAACAGTGCTTGTTTATTCGTTCAATCGTATTTATTGAACTCTTCCTGTGTGCAGAGCACTGTACTAAGCGCCTAGAAGAGTACAAAACAACAACAAACAGACGCATCCCCCGCCCACAACGAGCTCACAGTCGAGAGGGGAGTGCTCAACACATAGTAAGCGCTTAACAAATACCATTATGACTATTATATTATTAGGAGAGGGGTCAAGAAAGAAGGAGTGGCTCCGCTTCTTTCCCTACTTTATCCCCAAATCCCCAAGCCCCCTCCCTTCCCCCCCCCCAGTTATCCGAGAGTCTGTTTCCTTTTTGTTTGGTGATTTACATTATTAATAAACCTCCCCGTCCAAGGGTCAAAGGTTTAAGTGGAATATGGAAGATGGAAAAGCAAGGAAGCTGCAGGAGGAAGAAGTGAGATCAGCGGGATTAATCGATGCATTTTAAGAGGGCGGTTTCTTTCTTTTCCCCCAGCCTGCCTTCCCCATAAACAATGCAGTCAGAACTGCAGCTGCTGCAGTGGTGGAGGGGAGATGGCCCGTTCTGTAAATTTCCTTGCTGCAGGCTGGCTGGGCTCCCTTGCAAGCACACGTGCATGGATGGCGTGCGTAGCCGGACACATTCGTGTGTTTCACAGGTGCGCGTGAGCACTCGTCTCACGTGCGGAAGCTCCCGTGTGCGTGTTTCTCCATCCTCTTCATCGTTATTGAGCGCTTACCTTGTACTAAGCGCATGTGGAGGTGTTCCAGCTGACCGACAGTGACTCTCCCTCCCTTAAAAGCCTCATTGAAGGCCCGTTTCCTCCAAAGGCCTTCCCCGACTGCACCTCTCCTTTCCTCTTCTCCCACTCCCTTCTGTGTCGCCCTGACTTGCTCCTTTTATTCATCCACCCCCGCACCCCCACACTACTTATGTCCATATTGGTCATTTTATTTATCTCTATTAATATCTGTCTCCCTCTCTGGACTGTCAGCTCGTTGTGGGCAGGGAATGTCATCGTTAATTGTTGTGCTGTACTTTCCCAAATGCTTAGTCCAGTGCGCCCAGTAAGCGCTCAATAAATATGATTGAATGAATGAATACGCCCACATCCTCAGCAAACGCACGAATTTCCCGGGGGAGACCCCCTACTCCCACCCCCCGCCCCCACCTCCATCAAGCACTCAGGGTCAATTAGGGAAGACTCAGAACTCAGAAGAGAGGGAAGCTCAAGAAGCAGCCTGTTGTATTATTAATATCCTTTCCTTCCCTCCACTTAGTGCCCAATCCAGGCTTGCCAACTGCGTGGCAAATCTCACTGGCCCAGCCCTTCTGACGCCCGGCCCCATGCTCTTATTTATTTTATTTTTTTTCAGGTATTAGATTATTTGTTAAGCGCTTACCGTGTGTCAAGTCCCATCGAATCGACATTTATTGAATGCTTCATTTTTGCAGAGCACTGGGCTAAGCGTTTGGAAGAAGACAATAGGACAGTTGATAGACGTGTTCCCTGTCCACAACAAATTTAGAGTCTATCGGTTAGTCAATCGCTGGTATTTATTGAGCGCTTACTGTGTGCAGAGCACTGGACTAGGGCCTGGGAGTCAGAAAGACCTGGGTTCTACTCCCAGCTCCTCCATCTGTCTGCTGTGGGACCTTGGACAAGTCACTTCAAGTCTCTGGGCCTCAGTTACCTCATCTGTAAAATGGGGATTAAGACTGTGAGCCCCGTGTGGGACAGGGACTGTTGTGTCCTTTCTGATTATCTCGTATCTACTCCAGCATTTAGTACAGTGCCTGGCATGTAGTAAGCGCTTAACAAATACCATTAAAAACACAAAACAACGATAACAAAAAATGAGCTAACGGTCTAGAGGCACTGCCAGGCCTCCAGGCAAATTCTAGGCCTAGGTCTCAATAATAATAATAATTAGGGTACTTGTTCAGCACTGACTATGTGCCAAGCACTGTTCTAAGTACTGGGGTAGTACAAGTTAATCAGGTTAGACCCAGTCCCTGTCCCGCGTTAGGCTCACACTCTTAATCCCCATTTTTCACAGATGAGGTAACTGAGGCCCAGAGAGGTGAAGCGACTTGCCCAAGGTCACCCAGCGGACACGTGGCAGAGCCGGAATTAGAACCCATGACCTTCTGACTCCCAGGCCAGGGCTCTATCTGCATTCAAGTCCCCAGGGCACCCAGGTCTTCGCCTACTCTCCCCCTCTAGACTGTAAACTGCTGTGGGCAGGGAATGTATCTGTTCTATCATTCTATCATCCTCTCCCAAGCGCTTGTTACAGTGCTCTGCACCCAATAAGGGCTCAATAAATACCACTGTCTGACCGGTCTCCTCCCTCGATGGGAGGCAGTAGCCAGACCTTCCCCCCACCCCAACTCCACCGGGACTTTGACCCACATCTGCTGGAAAGGTCTTATCTCTAAATCCCTTCCTCCAGCTGTCCAGGGCTTCGGCCCACCCCCGACCCTGGCCACACTGGAGTCCGGGTCACCAGTCAGTCCGTCGTATTTACTGAACGCTCACCGTGTGCAGAGCACTGGACTAAGCGCTTAGGAGGGTCCAATACAACAATAAACAGCCACATTGCCTCCCCACAACGAGCTGACAGTCTAGAGGGGAGGCAGCCTTTCATTCATTCAGTCATATTTATTGAGTGCTGACTGTGTGTAGAGCACTGTACTAAGCGCTTGGAAGAGGACGATAGAACAATAGAACATATTCCCTGCCCAAGTTGAGTTTACAGTCTAGAGGGGGAGACAGATATTAATATAGATAAATAAATTACGGATATGGACAAAAGTGGGGCTGGGAGGGGCGTTGAAGAAAGGGACGCAGAAGGGAGCGGGAGAAGAGGAAAGGAAAGTCAGGGAAGGCTTCTCGGAAAAGGTTGGTGGCACGAGAGATGAGATGGAGGCCCAGTGAGAAGGTTGGCATTAGAGGAACGAAGTGTCCGGGCCGGGTTGGAGGAGGAGAGCGGAGAGCTGAGGTAGGAGCGGGCGAGGTGATTGAGGGCTTTAAAGCCAACGGGGAGGACTTTCTGTATCTGTTGCCCGAATTGTGCACTCCAAGCGCTTAGTACAGTGCTCTGCACATAGTAAGCGCTCCACAAATACTATTGAATGAATGAATGTTGGATGTGAGGGTGGAGGGGCAACCACTGGATGTTCCTGAGGCGCGGGGTCACCCATTCCCCCCACTCCCTGCCCTCCCGACAAAGTCTGGTTCTCTCGATCACAAAGCGACGTTTGGATGGGCAGGGCCTAGTCTCCAGGACAGTCTGAGATCTCCAGATCTGATGCCCACTCCTCCTCTTGCCTGCTGCGTGACCTTGGGCAAGTCCCTTCACTTCTCTGGGCCTCAGTTTCCTAGTCTGTAAACTCTGTTTGATTATTTCTATTACTGATAATCCCCACGATTACTACTGTTATAGTTATATACTTTAACAATAATATATATAATATACAATACTATCCCTTCACTTCTCTGGGCCTCAGTTTCCTAGTCTGTAAACTCTGATCAATTATTTCTATTACTGATAATCCCCACGATTACTACTGTTATAGTTATATACTTTAACAATAATATATATAATATACAATACTATATTTTATATCTACAGATATATAATACACAATACTATATATAATATACAATACTATATATATACACACAATATACAATAGCATCTATATATACACAATAATAGAGTATATTGTTATATACTAGAACAATATAACTATATGGTTATATACTACCAATATTATTTTTGTTATTACGGTATTTGTTAAGCTCTGTTCATTCATTCATTCAATGGTATTATTTGAGCGCTTACTGTGTACTAAGTGCTTGGAAAGTACAGTTTGGCAATGATGACCTTGTATCTACCCCACTGCTTAGAACAGTGCTTGGCACATAGTAAGTGCTTAACAAATACCAACATTATTATTATTATTATAATTTGGCAACAGAGACAATCTCTAACCAACAACGGGCTCATAGTCTAGAAGGGGGGAAAACAGACAACAAAACAAGTAGACAGGCATTCATTGCAGCAAAATAGATAAATAGAATTATAGATATCTATAAACCTATAAAATAATGATAAATAAAATAAATAGAATAATAAATATGTGCATATATATATATAAGTGATGAGGGGCGGGGAGGGGGTAGAGTAGAGGGAGGGAGTCGGGGCGATGGGGAGGGGAGGAGAAGCAGAGGAAAAGGGGGGGTCAATCAGGGAAGGCCTCCTGGAGGAGGTGAGCTTTCTTTCATTCAATATTCATTCAATAGTACTTATTGAGCGCTTACTATGTGCAGAGCACTGTACTAAGCGCTTGGAATGTACAAATCGGCAACAGATAGAGAAGGAAGTGCTAGGCGCTAAGCGCTAGGAAAGAAACAAATTAATCCGGTCGGGCACAGTCCCTGTCCCTCAGCGGGCTAACAGTCTAAGTAGGAGGGAGAACGGGGATTTGAATCCCCATTTTACAGATGAGGAAACTGAGGCCCAGAGAAGCGAAGCGACTTGCCCCAGGTCACACAGCAGGCGGAAAGATGGGGGCCTGGGAGTCAGAAGGACCTGGGTTCTAATCCCGGCTCCGCCACATGCCAGCTGGGTGACCTCGGGCATGTCACGAGCCGCTGAACTCCTGCTTCTACCATCCCACCCGCTCAACCCACCCAAAACCTCTGGATTTTTCTTCCATCCAACCCAAAAACCCACCCAACCCCCAAAACTTCTGGCCTCCGTTGAGCACAGGGGAGGAGAGGGGCTGCTGATCTTGCCTCCGCGGGGTGAGGGAGGAGTTAGGTCCCTTTGCAGGCCCCTCTCCGGGCCGGGGGAAAAAAATATTTCAAATATTCATGACGTTCCCCAGACTGGGGTTTAAAGAAGGGCAGATTAGAGACCTGTTTCTATATCCCTGTAGCACCAGACAAAGTAATGAATCCTTTGGCTGAGTTAAGCTGAGAAGGGGATCAGAGGGAGGGGTGTTAGGAAGTAATCGGCCCAGGGAAACAGGGTGGCCTAGTGGAAAGAGCCCGGGCCTGGGAGTCAGAAGATCTAGGTTCTAATCCTGACTCTGCCACTTGCCTACTGTGTCACCTTGGGCAAGTTGCCTAATCAATCAATCAATCAATCCATAAATCAAATACCCCATAGCAATTATATACATATCTGTAATTTATTTGTTACGCAGTCAGCGCTCAATAAATAGGATTGAATTCATTCATTCAATCGTATTTATTTGAGCACTTACTGTGCGCAGAGCGCTGGGCTAAGCACTTGTAAAGAACAACAGAGCAATAAAGAGACTCCCTGCCCACAACGGGCTCTACCAGAGCCTAGATTGAATAAATAGAGAGACAATTCCAGGTCGTGGCTCAGTGGAAAGAGCCTGGGCTTGGGAGTCCGAGGTCATGGGTTCGAATCCTGGCTCTGCCACTTGTCAGCTGTGTGACTGTGGGCGTCACTTCACTTCCCTGTGCCTCAGTTCCCTCATCTGTAAAATGGGGATGAAGACTGCGAGCCACACGTGGGGCAATCTGATGACCCTGTATCTCCCCCAGCGCTTAGAACAGTGCTCTGCACATAGTAAGCGCTTAACAAATACCAACCTTATTATTATTATTATTATTAATCCCGGCCCACAGCCAAGATTGAATGAAATGCCACACCCCAAAAAAGTGGGGTCTGGTGAACTGAACGCTCCGTCCAGTGCTTTGCACACAGTAAGCAGCGTGGCTCAGTGGAAAGAGCCTGGGCTTTGGAGTCCGAGGTCATGGGTTCGAATCCCGGCTCCACCACTTGTCAGCTGGGTGACTTTGGGCAAGTCACTTCACTTCTCTGGGCCTCAGTGACCTCATCTGGAAAATGGGGATGAAGACTGTGAGCCCCATGAGGGACAACCTGATCACCTTGTATCCCCCCAGCGCTTAGAACAGTGCTTTGCACATAGTAAGCGCTTAACAAATACCAACATTATTATTATTAAGCGCTCAATAAATACTGTTGAAGGGGTAAACATGGGTCTTCCCCAGCGCTTAGAACAGTGCTGGAACATAATAAGGGCTTACCAAATGTCCCCTTATTATTAGGAGCAGGGCAGAGCACATGGCTGGGGTGGGCATTAAGGGCTCCCTCCGGGTAAAGACAAGGGCGAGCCCGCCCATTGGTGGAGAAAGCGGCCCCCCAGGCTGAATCTCCACGCTCATTGGCTGAGGCCGCCCCCGGGGCCGGGCCTCCCGCCCTCCCATTGGCGGGTCTTTCGCCGCCCAAACAAAGAGGGAGTCACCGAGGGAAGCGGCGGAGCCGCCCGCCGATTGGCTGAGGGAGCGGGGCGCCGCCCGCCCATTGGCTGAGGGAGGGGGCGCCGCTCGCTGATTGGCTCAGGCGCGGGGCGCGCCTGGGAAGAGACGAAGAGGTTGTAGGGTGGGGGGGCGGGAGAGATTTAAGGGGGCGGATTTAAGGTGGCGCGGGAGGAGTTTTAGACCTTGAGCGCGAAAAGCGACCCAGGATTTCGAATACTTCCCTTCCCTTCCTCCCTTCCCGTTTCTTCTTCAAATTACAAATGCGTCGACCGTGGAATGGGGGCGGGGAGAAAGGTGGGGGGGGGGGGTCCCCTTCTCCACCCCCCATCCCTGTTCCTCCTTAAAAGTGGGTGTGGCCAAGGGGTTTCCATTGACTAAAATCAGAGGCAGGAAGGAGAGAGGGCAAGGGGAATTCTGCCCAGCAACCCCCCGCCCCCGTCTTCTTCCTCCTCCTCCTCCTCCTCCCCCCTACCCCGGGCGCTTCCCGCCTGGATCCTCGGCGGCTGCAATTTCTCCAGCTGCTCCTCCATTTCTTCTCCCTTCTCTTCCCTCCTTCTCCCTCCCTCCCCATCCATCCATCCATCCATCCATCCATCCATCCATCCATCCATCCATCCATCCTTTTCCTCCCCCTCCCGCCTTCTCCCGGGCTCATCCCGGCTGGCTTCGAGGCCGCTGCCGTTTCCCCATCTGCTTCTCCACTTCTTCTCCCTTCTTTTCCTTCCCTTTTCCCTCCTCCTCCTCCTCCTCCCCCTCCCCCTTTTCCTCCCCCGGGCGCTTCCCAGCTGGACCCGAGGCGGCTGCAGTTTTCCCAGCTCCTCCTCCACTTCTTCTCCCTTCCCTTCTCCTTTCTCTCCCTTCTCTTCCTCCCTTCTCCCTTCCTTTCCTTCCCTTCTCTCTTCTCTCCCTTCCCTTCTCCTTTCCCTTCTTCTCTTCTCCTTTCTCTCCCTTCCCATCTCCTTTCTTTCCCTTCTTTCCCTTCTCCTTTCCCTTCCTTCCCATCTCCTTTCTTTCCCTTCTCTCCCTTCCCCTCTCCTTTCCCTTCCTCCCCATCTCCTTTCTTTCCCTTCTCTTCCTTCCCATCTCCTTTCTCTCCCTTCTCTCCCATTCCTTCTCCTTTCTCTCCCTTCCCTCCTCCTTTCTTTCCCTTCCCTTCCTTCCCATCTCCTTTCTCTCCCTTCTCTCCCATCCCTTTCTCTTCCTCCCCTTCTTTCTTTCCCTTCTCTTCCTTCCCTCCTCCTTTCTCTCCCATCCCTTCTCCTTTTCTCTTCCTTCTCCCTCTCCATCCTTCCTCCTCCTCCCCCCCTCTTCTCCCGGGCTCATCCGGCTGGATTTGAGGCGGCTGCAGTTTCCCCACCTCCTCCTTCACTTCTTCTCCCTTTTCTCCCTGCCCTTCTCCCTCCTCCTTCCCATCCTTCCTTCTCCCCCTCCCCTTATCCCGGGCTCATCCCAGATGGATTTGCGGCCACTTCAGTTTCCCAGCTCCTCCACTTCTCCTTCCTTTTCCCTCCTTTTCCTCTTTCCCATCCTTCCTCCTCCTCCCCATCTTTCCTTCTCCTCCTCCACCCCTTATCCTGGGCTCATCCCGGCTGGATTGAAGGCGGCTGCAGTTTTTCCAGGTCCTCCTCCCCTTCTTTTCCCTTTTTTCCTGCCCTTCTCTCTTTTTTCCCTGCCCTTCTCCCTCCCCATCCTTGCTCCTCCTCTTTCTCCCCCTCCTCCCTGCCCCCATCCTTTGGGCAGGAAAGGTTGGGGGGTTGGGTGGGTGGGGGGGTTTCTTGCAGTTGGGGGCGACCCTGGAGTGGGGGAGGAAGAAGCCGGAGGAAGGCCATCCCCAAGGCCCAAGGAGAGCTGAAGGAGCTGGAGGAGGACGCCCCTGGAGTCTGGTTGGGGTCTTCCCCGGGGGAGGGGGCCCCCGGATTCACCACGTGGTCAAGGTCAAGGGTCACCAACCCTCTTCCCACCGGACCCCCCCTTTTGCAAACGATCAACCACCAGAAAGAAGCCCGGGAGCGCATCTGCCAGCGGAGAAGCGTCGCAGAGCGCAACGGTTCGCCGAATGATGCGCACGGGACCCCCAGCCCCTTCCCAACACCCCCTCCCGGAGGGATCTATGGGGATGGGTGGGCTTTTTTCCTTCCGAAGGCGGTCCCCTGCCCCAATTTCCCACCCACCTAACTCACACCAAGAGAGAGATTTGGAAAGCAAAAAGGCCCCTAATGGGGTGGAGATTTGGGGGGGTCCCCGATTCATCTTCCCCCACTCCGGCGCAGCGCTTTTGGCAGGTATGTGTCCTTTCCTTATCCCCCCCTTTGTTTTTCCCCCAGCTCCGCAAGGGACAGAAAAGAAAAATAAAGATCCCGCCTGGTGCGAAAAGGACTGGTCGTTGGAAGCGTGTTTTTCCTTGCGCTTTGGGATCCCACCCGTCCGATTTTAGGGGGATCGTGGGGGGATCGCCACCCTGGAATTGGCTTTTTGGGGCGTCCTTCCCCCTCCTGAAATTATTCTCTCCCACCCGGGTTTCGCGACGACTCCGTTTTCGTCTGTTCCGGACTTTTGAAAAAATAAATCCAATCCGCTATTTTTAAATATTTCCCTTCCCGGTGACCATTAAAAATCTTATGGTTTTGACCTTTTTCCATTTTTTTCCCCAGGGTTGGGGGCGTTTCCAGATTAGCGAAGGATGTGTTTCCCCGAATTAACGAATTTTTTTTAAAAGACTTCGCAAATGCACCCTCGTTTGAAGGCTTAAAAACGGCCGGGCCTCGGACGCCCGGATTTGCACCCCACTTGCTTTGCCCCCGTTTACACCCCTCTAGGATGATGATAAATAACATTCATTCTATGCTTAATATGGGCCCACCACTGTGCTAAACGGTGGACCAGATCCGAGGCCGTCACACACCTCCTATAACGGTGTAACAAACAAACAATCTTCTGTAGGAGAAATCTCAAAAAAAAATCTCTCTCCAAACGAGATTGAAAGTGTGTAGAAAGGGGTGGAGTTCATTTTTTTGTTGTTGTTGTTGAGAGTTTTGGTTGTTTTTTGTGTTTTTAAGAGGAGTGAGAACAGGCCTGTGTATGCGGAATTATTATTAGTAATAGCATTTGATAAACGCATAGCAATTCCAGGCACTGTATTAAGCGCTGGAATCTCTCCCCGTCTGCTGCAAACGGATATTTCCCCACTTGATTCCCTGTCGAGGGCCGAGACCGGTTGCGGGGAGGTTTCATTGCCCCCCACTTCATTTTTTTGTTGTTGTTTGAGAATATTTTGTGGGTCTGGAAGAAGTAAAAAAAACCCCTCACTGACCCCTTGTCTGGGTTTGGAGGTTCGGGGCTCACCATTCCGGCTCGGCAAGGGAGAATGATTTAGAATTTTCTCCTCTGAAAGGAGGAATCAAACAATCATCAGTAGTATTTATTGAGCTCTTATTCTCTGCACAACACTGGACTAAACGTTTGGGGAGGGGGGTTAAAAAAAAAGAATCGGTAGAACCGATCCTTACCCCCTAAAGGATTTTTGAGTTCGTTGTGGGCAAGGGAATGGGTTTGATGTTACATTGATCTCTCCCAAGCGCTTAGAACAGTCCTTTGCGCACAGTAAGCGCTCAATAACTACGATTATTATTATTAATAATGATAATAATAGCGGAGGGGGACACAAAATAAGGAAAGCGAGGAACCGTGGATGATCGGAAGGGGAATAAAAAGTTCTACCTCTCTTTCCCTCCATAATTTAATCAGAACAAAGAGGGTGGAGGGGGGGGAGAGGCGTTGTAGCAAATGGAAGAAAGTCTGGGGGTTGTGGGGTTTTATTTTAATAGGGAGATGGGAATTTATCGGTCTCAATGCGGTCTACACCCAGATATTTTCATCCAAATTTGGGTGGGAAAAAAAAAGAAAGTTAATCCCCAATCCAAACAACATCCCCCCCTTCTAGACCGTGAGCCCGTTGTTGGGCAGGGATCGTCTCTATTTGTGGCCCAATTGTACTTTCCAAGCGCTTGGCACAGTGCTCTGCACACAGTAAGCGGTCAATAAATCCGATCGAATGAGTGAATGTCAGTCGTTTCGTGTATAAATGGCGATGATTTCGTTTTCTCCCGAGGACTACACGCTCTCCCTTCCTACAGGCAAACTTGGTGTTAGAAGAAAATCCCTCCGAAATTCTTTTTCTTTCCCCATTTCATCCCCGCTCGGGTTGAATCTAGGGAGTCGAAGTCTAACTAAATTTTGTGGTTGTGTTTTTCTCCTTTTTTTAGTGTTTTTTTTCTTCTTCTTTTAAATCTTCGGACATTTCCTCCCCACCCGATTCTCCCATCCTAACGCAGAGGCCTCTGCGGCTCAACTTCAGCCACTCAAAATAAAACTAAACAACACGTAAACATCTTCATCGCGTCCTTGAAAAAAAATAAAGGAGCTACCGATTTTTGCTTTCCTCAACTCCCCACCCTCTAATTATCCCTATTTTTAGTTGACTCAAGGAAGGCAGTTTAAACGTTTTTTGTTCTTTTTTTTCGTTGGGGAGGATGGGTTATTTTTAATGGGGGGAAAAAAATCAAGGTTTTCTTTGGCGGGGGTCTCGACTGGGTCTCGCATTTGGCACCCCCCAATTTTGCATTCGGGGGTCGAAGAGGGTTGCCTGCCCACCCTTATCCCCTAGGCTGGATTTCAGGGACCCCTCATATGCAAGGTCGAACCGGCACCCCCTTTTCCTCCTAAATCTCTGGAGGCCTAAACAAGGAGAACCGATTCTCTCGGCCACGCGGGTTTGGGTTGTTAATGCTTTTTTCTTTTTTGGGGGGGGGTCCAGAGTCTTCCCCTCCCTCCCTCGATGCCCCGATCGGTCCAGTACCCAAAGGACTGGGAATGGGTGCATAACGGACTTTTGGGGTACCTCCACTTCTCCCACTCACCCCCCATACAACTCTTTATTTGGATTTTTGTTCCCTCTCTTTTTCTCTGCCTTTAGCACGGATTTCCAGACCATGAACCCTTGTCCCCCAACGGCCCAGCTGGGGAGGGGGCTGATTTGGGGGGGATCCTAGGGGGAATTCCTCATTTCCCACCTTCCAAGGGTTCCCTCCCCCGCCTCAACGTCCTGTCCCTTTGTTTTGCTTTGGAGACCGGGTAAGGAGTGGCAGGGGAAAAAAAAAATAATAATTAGATGGAAATCAAAGATTAGTGGGGTAGGCAATGGGGGGGAGGCCGAGGCCGGGGACCCCGAGCCCCCCGGCTCATAAATCTTTTTTTCCCAGGCCTGACAAAAGCCAGCTCTTTTTCCTGGAATTTCAAAAGTTATCGATCTCCTGTCCCCGGATCCCATCCCGCCCTTATCGCCGGTCGGGGAAGGTGGGAGGGGAGAGGCCTGGGTGCCCAAAGGCCTCTTGTTGTCCCTCTCTGCACCCCAAAATATAGATATATATTTTTTCTAACCCGAGAGGCAGAGAGGTGATCCGTGCGTCGAAACCAGTTGCCTCGCTCAGCACCTTAGCAAAGGCTTTGCAAGTAGAAAAAAAATTCGACTTTCATTGGAAACAGCGTAACAGCGTGGCCTAGAGGATCAAGCCTAGGCCTGGGAGTCAGAAGGACCCGGGTTCTAATTCCACCTCTGCCCTTTGCCTGCTGTGTGACCAGGGACTGGTCGCTTCACATCTCTGTGCCTCATCTGCAAAATGGGGATTAAGACAGTGAGCCCTACGTGGGACAACCTGATTTGCTCAGATGCACCCCAGCGCTTAGTACAGTACCTCACACATAGTAAGCGCTTAACAGATACCATTTAAAAAATTGGACTTTGACTATCTATTTGTTTTGTTGTCTGTCTCCCCCTTCTAGACTGTGAGCCCGTTGTTGGGTAGGGATCGTCTCTATCTGTTGCCGAATTGTACTTTCCAAGCGCTCAGTACAGCGCTCTGCACCCAGAAAGTGCTCAATAAATACAATTGAAGGAATGAATTGAGTGAATGAATCTCAGCAATCTCACCCCCTCTTCCAGCATCCCTTTTTGTGGGTAGCCGGGAGGAAAGAGGAGTCACAACCACCCCCTTCTCCCATGCCCACCCCATGACTCAGTTTCTCCAGGGCGATTTCCAGTCCTCGGGCTAGAAGGTGGGTTTCTACCACAGTGAGAGAGCAGATCGCTCCTCTGTATGGAATCACACGTTATCATCATCAGGGGTATATTTCCTGAGCATTCGACGGAGTCTCAAAGAGTGGGTGGACACGTTCCCTGCCCACAACAAGCTTACGGTCTTGGCGGGGGGGAGACCAACACGGATATTAATAGATGGTGGATTTGCATTTATAGAGTGCACAGCTATAATAGTGCCCTGTGCTTCCCCCGGGGAATTTATGGATGGAGAGAGGGTGGATCCCAAGTTCGTGTACAGGGTAAAGTGGGTACTTTAAATGCACACCCTGTTTATTTCTAAAATCACACCCGAATGAGCACCCTATTCATTTCTAAAGTCACACCTCATCTTCGTGTCCTAGTGGGGGCCTCTTTAGAGGAAGAGAGTATTCCCTTAAAACCCTTGGAAATTTTCGAATTTTCTTCTAAGCAAATTAATTACGAAAACAACAATAACCTGAAAATGCAAGTCGTGGGGGAGAAGGGAGGGGTGGTTTGTTTTTTTTTAATTATCCACCCCCCCCCCATGTGGTTGTGCCGTTTCTGACCTTTTCATGCTGTTAAAAGAAATGTTGCCACATTTAATTTTTGTTACAATGAGATATGGAAAGGGGCGTCCAACATTTTGCAGTAATTTGATAAGCCATCAAGTAGCAAATCCGAAAGAGGGACTGACTTCTCAGGTATAGTTTCTTTATAACCTGAATTTACAATGAAAGCATTCTCCTTTATGGATATAATAGATTAGATTTCACAACTTAATTCACCGGAATGGGTCCGTTTAAGCGAGCTCCGGCTGATTTTATTACGCCGAGCCAAATTGGATGTTTGTGGTCTTAACGAAAAACGATTGTGACACGAAGATATATAATTTTTAAAGTAAAAAGGCAGCGGACTCGACCCTCTCTCTTTTTCTCCTCTCCTCCCCACCCCCGCCCCCCAAGAGAGAGAGAAGCGTTTGTGATGACTGCCAGGCTGATGACACACAACACATACAACACACACATGTGATGCAGAAGGCTAGGGATGAGGCCCAGTGTAACGGGGTTCTCCTCTCCATCCCCCTCCGCCGTCCCAAGATCTCCCCAGTCTGGGGGGGGGCGGTCCCCAGTTTGGTAACTGGAAATGGATGGGAATCCCTCTTTTCTGCCCCCCGGCTTGGGGAGATCCACCCCCACCTGCCTCTCTCCCTCCCTGGGAGCAAAACCCTGAGCGAAGCGCTGGTTGTCCCAGCCTTGGCCTTCTCTGGTTAAAAGCTGGGTGGGTGGGGTTGCGGATGGTGCTTTGAAGACCTTCCCCTCTTTCTCCCCAACAACTAGGCCGAGGGGCAGACCGTCCCCCCTGGAGCTTGGAAGGGGGATGAGGGGAAGGGTCTGGGGGTGCTGGATCCCCAAACTGGGGCTCCCAGCCCCTGAAAAACACACACAAACACACACACTTGGGACACCCTGGGAGCAGGGAGTCTTATTAAGCAGCTCAGCGGGTTTCCCTTGCCACAAATCTGACACAGGCCATAATAATGATTGTGGCATTGGGTAAGCGCTCACTCTGTACTAAGCGCTAGGGTTGCTTCCATTTAACCAGGTGGGGCACAGGGAGCTCGGTTCTGGCGGGCGGGAGGACGGGCGTCAAAGCGCTTCTTGGCTCCCTGCTTTGTACCCCGGTAATCAATCAAAATCCATCCAGCCATTAGAAAGATGATTTATTGAGGGGTTTCCACGTCCTCCGCCTCTCGTCTGGGGCTTTGGGGTTCGGGGTTCAGGCAGCTCCTTCCCCCGGCCCTGGGAGTAAGATCTTTTGTGGTTGGGGGTCCCCCATGGGGGGTGTGGGAAAGAGAGGGACCCCTCTCCCCTTCCGTGGGCTGATTTTGATCCAGAAATCTGTTCACACTCAGAAGCGGGTCCAAAGTTAAATGTTTCCCCGGGCGGGCGCCCCCAGCCCCATCCCACAGACACACACACACATCCGTGCATGGACACACACTCCCCAAGATGAGTGTGCAATGGCAACACACTCCGAGGTGAGTTCACAATGCACACACACCACTGCATGGATTCACACACATACCACTGTATGGACACACATTCTGGGAGATGAGTTTGCAGTGGATGCACATATACACACACACACACTCTCAGATGTGACTGACTATGCAAGGCATACAACACTGTGGATACACACACACATAAACACCCTTGCACACCCCCACACATGAACGCACTCCGTGAGATGAGTATGCAAGGGATACACGCGCACACTCCGATGCAAATACACAACGCATATACCCCTGAGTGGATACACACATTCCCCTGCAAGTGTGTGACTTACCTAAGGTCACACAGCCGATGTGGCAGAGAGGGGATTAGAACCCATCACCTTCTGAATTTCAGAAGCTCGATCCACTAGGCCATGCTGCTTCCCCCAATCACCCCAGGACCCCTGGGGTGGCCTTTCATTCATTCATTCATCCATCCATCCGTTCAATCGTATTTATTGAGTGCTTACTATGTGCAGAGCACTGTACTAAGCGCTCGGAATGGACAATTGGGCAACAGAGAGAGACAATCCCTGCCCAACAACGGGCTCACAGTGTAAATGGGGGGGTCTGCAGGTTGCCCTTGAGGGGGTGGGCTATAGGGACCCTCTGCCTGGGCCCTTTTGGCCTTTTCGGGGGGCCTGCACACCCCTTTTGTTTTCCGGGAAAAGGAACCAGAGTGGGGGAGGGTGAGCCAAGGGAATGGTGGGAAGTGTGTGTGTTTGTGTGGTGTGTAGGTGGGGAAACTGAGGAAGTTGCGGGAGGGAGTTGTATGCGTGTGTGTGGATGTGGATGGAGCGGGAGGGAGTTGTGCATGTTTGGAGCAGAGGGAGTTTGGGTTTGTGTGTATGGGTCTGGAGCTGAGGGGTTTGGAGGGGGGGTGTGTGTTTGTGTTGTGTAGACCCACTGCCCCGCTTCCAGGTTCGTTGCTCCTACCCTAAACCAGAACCTCATGACCTAGTGGAAGAACCCGGGCTCGTGAGTCCGAGGACCTGGGTTCTAATCCCGCCTCCGCTGCTTGTCTGCTGGGTGACCTTGGGCAAGTCGATTCACTTCTCCATGCCTCCTTGACCTCATCTGTAAAATGGGGATGAAGACTGTGAGCCCCACCTGGGACAACCTGATTACCTTATATGTACCCCAGGGCTTAGAACAGTGCTTGGCACGTGATAAGCATTTAACAAATATCATAGTTATTATTAACGTGGCTTAGTGGAAAGAGCCAGGGCTTGGGTATCAAAGGTCATGGGTTCTAATCCTGGCTCGGCTGCTTATCAGCTATGTGACTTTGGGCAAGTCGCATCACTTCTCTGGGCCTCAGTTCCCTCTTCTGTAAAATGGGGACTAAGTCTATGAGCCCCAAGTGAGACAACCTGATGACCTTATACCTACCCCTGAGCTGAGATTAGTGCTTGGCACATAGTAAGTGCTTCACAAATACCATCGTCATTATTATTATTAAGTCACTTCACTTCTCTGTGCCTCAGTGACCTCATCTGTAAAATGGGGATTAAGACGGTGAGCCCCACGTGGGACAACTTGATTAGCTTGTATATATTCCAGCACTTAGAACAGTGCTTGGCACATAGTAAGCGCTTAACAAATACCATTATTATTATTAATAATCAGTCCCCTCCCTCCGTTCTTTTGTTGCCCCCCTGAGACCTCTCAATTCTGGGTCCCTGGGCCCCATGGACAATTCTCCCTAAAATCTCTTCCATTCTTCCCAAAGCAACAACCCTTAATCTCCCCCCTCTTCCAAGCTAACAACACCAGGATAAACCGCTCAATTGTTTGGATTGTCCCCTCCCTGTCTCCCCTCCGCTCCTCCTCCCTCCCCTCCCCCCAGGAATCCGCTCCCATAGTTAGTTTTTGGAGTCTACATCAGCCCAGGGCTAATTAAAGATTTACCTGTCTGGGGGCCCTTCTGGAAGGGGAGGGGAGTCTGGGGAGTGAGGGGTTCTGGAGAGAGAGTGGGAGGAGAGGAGACCCAGAGGGACTCCATCCATCCATAGTAATAATAATAATTGTGGTATTTGGTAAGCGCTTACTATGTGGCAGGCCCTGTACTGAGCGCTGGGGTGGGTCCAAACCAAATCGGGTTGAAAACAGACCCCCGTCCCACGAGGGGCTCACGATCTCGACCCCCGTTCTACAGAGGAGGGAACCGAAGCACAGAGAGGTCAAGTGACTTGCCCAGGGACACACAGCAGACAAGTGGCGGAGTGGGGATTAGAACCCATGACCTTCTGACTCCCAAGCCCGGAGGCCACGCTGCTTTGGGGACTACAATAAAACAGAATTAGCACTCAGACTCCCTGCCCGTAAGGAATTTACAGTCTAGAAGAGTCTAGAGAAGCAGCGTGCCCTGGTGGAAAGGACAGGGCCCTGGGAGTCAGAGGACCTGTGTGCAGAGCACTGTACTAAGCGCTTGGGAGAGTCCACTACAACAATAAACAGACATATTCCCGGCCCACAAGGAGCGTAGGGTCTTGAATACCTGTTCTAGCCAGTGAGCCTGATGATCCTGTATCCCCCCACCCACATTGCTTGGCTTGCCAAGTGACTTGCCCACAGTCACACAGCTGACAAGTGGCAGAGTTGGGATTCGAACCCATGACCTCTGACTCCCAGGCCCGGGCTCTTTCCACTGAACCACGCTGTACTAACTAAGCTCTCCCATGTGCTTAGTTCAGTGCTCTGCACACAGTGCTCAATAAATACGATTGAATGAGTGAAAGGGAAGCAGCTCGGCCTAGTGGAAAGAGCCCGGGCTTGGGGCTCTTGGCACATAGTAAGCGCTTAACAAAAACCATTATTATTATTATGATTATTAACTTCTCTGGGCCTCAGTTACCTCATCTGTAAAAGGGGGATAAAGACTGTGAGCCCCACGTGGGACAGGGACTGTATCCAACCCCATTTTGCTTGTACCCACCCCAGTGCTTAGTATAGGGCCTGGCACATAGTAAAGGCTTAATAAATACCACAATCATCATTATTATTACAATTATGCTCTCCCAAACACTTAGTTCAGTGCTCCGCACACGCGTCTTCTTCCTCTCCTTCAAATGTCGTCGAGTGGTTTCCAGCCCATAGCGACACACCCTCTTCAAAACAGCTTATCTTCTATCATAAAGTCTGTCTGCTATGCCTATCCGTAGAAGTTTCTTTGGTAACACTGTGGCTATAAAAACCGCACACGCAAAACGTTCAATAAATACCACTGATTGATTATAAGCAGCTAAGGGGGACTCACCTTACGTGTGCAGTAAATAGTGTCCAACATAGTAAGGGCACTGTTCTAAGCGTTTGGATCGTTCAATAGAGTTAAGAAACACAATCTACTGCCCTGGAAGAGTTTAGAATCTACTGCTCGTGGATCACTGTACTGAGCACTTGGGAGAGTCCAATACTCTATCGGTGACATTTATTGAGCGCTGACTGTTCGCAGAGCACTGGATTAAGTTCTTGGGAGAGGCCAACAATTAATCTATCGGTGACGTTTATTGAGCGCTTACTGTGTGCACGGAACTGAGAACTAGGGAGAGCCCAATAATCTATCTATCATTGGCATTTATTGAGCGTTGACTGTTTGCAGAACACCTGATTAAGTTCTTGGAAGAGGCCAACAATCAATCTATGAGTGACATTTATTGAGCGCTTATTGTGTGCAGAGCACTATTCTAAGCACTTGGGTGAGTACAATAAACAGATGGTAGACACCGACCCTGCCCATATTGAGCTTTCAGTCTAGAGGGGAAGACAGACAGTAATATCCATAAATAAATAAGTGAGAAGCAGCATGGCCCGGAGGCTAGAGCCCGGGCCTGGGGGTCAGAAGGTCATGGGTTCTAATCCCGGGCTCCGCCACTTGTCTGCTCTGACATCTGTGGGCAAGTCATTTCTCTTCTCTGGACCTCAGTTCCCTCATCTGTAAAATGGGGATGGAGACTGTGAGCCGCACGTGGGACAGGGACTGTGTCCAACCCGATCTGCTTGTCTCCACCCCAGCGTTTAGTACAGTGCCTGGCCTATAGTAAGCGCTTAACGAAGACCGTAATTATTAAATAAATTGCAGACTGCTCCCCGCCCTGGCAGTACTTACAGTCTAAAGGGAGAGACAGGCTCTCAAATACATTACGGCACAAAGTAGTCCGACTTGCTGTCTCCGAAAAAAACATTTCTCGCTGTTCATTCATTCATCCAGTCGTATTTATTGAGCGCTTACTGGGTGCAGAGCACTGTACTAAGCACTTGGAAAGTACAATTTGGCAAAAAAGAGACAAAATGGCGGGCTCACAGTCTAGAAGGGGGGAGACAGACAACTGAACAAAACAAAACAAATAGACGGGCATCAATAGCATTAATATAAATAGAATTATAGATCTAGACACATCATTCATAAAAGAAGTAGAATAATACATATTATTAAGGGGGATTTAGCCCTGACCCTGTGACACTTTAGCAGAACCCAAGAACGCCCCCACCCCAGAATTGGCTACAGACGGGGGTCTTCCCCCAGGTCAGGCTTCTTTGTCCTCCATTAATCTCTAAGGCAGGAGGTGTTCTTGCTATTTTTTTGTTTCACGGTAGTTGTTGAGCACTCAGTATGTAGCCAGCACTGTACTAAGCGCTGGGGTAGATACAAGCTAATCAGGTTGGACCCAATCTGCGGCCAGGCCTCTCTGCTATTGAGAAGGAAGGGATTTTTTTCCTCTCCTTACTGGGATTTCTTTACTAAACCACTATTTAATCTCCACCAGCGCCCCCCTCCCCTTATATAAATATAGAAGATAAACAGGTTCCCTCTCTCCATTTTCCTAATAGTGTCCATAAATTTATTTACATTTCTAACGTGCAGGGTACTTTAACATGACACACTGCATCTTCTGGCCCGCACTAAAGATATGAATTGAACTTTAGTCTCCAAGCAATTAAGGCAGCTGAATTCCGTACTTCATTAATGGTTGTTATGCAATAAAAGCGATAAAACTGCCCTTATTTAGGATATAAAAATGCAATTTGTTTTAATTTATGTTTTTAAATACTTCTGCGTTGTCGGTGGAGTCCTAATCCTCAGGCACTGCCCCTCACTCTGGGTCGAGGGGGAAGAGGCTGTTTTGGGAAGGGGAAGAAATGGAGTTTGGAATCAAGTGGGAGGGGAAAGAGGGAACAGGGAGATGGGATTGGGGATGGGGAGGGGGAGGAAGCTGTGCTTAATAATAATAATAATGATGGTATTTGTTAAACGCTTGCTATGTGCTAGGCACTGTACTAAGTGCTGGAGTAGATAATAATAATAATAATGATGGTATTAGCTAGGTGCTTACTGTGTGCCAGGCACTGTACTAAGCACTGGAGTAGATAATAATAATGATGGTATTAGGTGCTTACTATGTGCCAGGCACTGTACTATGCACTGGAATGGATTCATTATAATAATAATGATGGTACTTGTTAAGCGCTTACTATGTGCTAGGCACTGTACTAAGTGCGGGGGTGGATACAAGCAGATGGAGTTGGACACAATCCCTGTCCCACGTGGGGCTCACATTCTCAATCCCCATTTTGCAGGTGAGGTCACTGAGGCCCAGAGAAGCAAGTGACTTGCCCAAGGTCACACAGCAGACCAGTGGCAGAGCTGGGATTAGAACGCATGACCTTCTGATGCCTAGACCAGGGCCCTCTCCACTAGGCCAACAACGGGCTCACGGACTAGAAGACGGGCTCACATCGACATACCGGTTTTATGATATATTTGTCCATTTGAATTACATTATCATTCTATATTCATGTATCTCTTCATTTCAAAACAACTGGTACTTTATCAACATCCAGAACCCATATATAAACCCAAGGACCTATCATAAGTATTAACATTATTATGCTTTCCCCGGGGGTGGGGGGGGTGTCTTTTTTTTAAAACCCACCTTAGGGAGAGTCAAGTGCTCTGCACATAGTAAGCGCTCAATAAACACGATTGAAAGTGTGAAGAAGAAAGAGGGTGGTGGGAGGGGGCTGCTCAGTACAGAGGAGGAGAGCTGAGCAAGGGGTGGGCAGGAGGAGTGGGGAGAAGGCTAAAAGACAAAGAAAGAATAAAAGAGGAGAGAGGAATATCTAGGAGGTGGAGAGAAGCCAGGGAAGATCAGAGAAAAATGAGAGATTTGAGAAGAGAGAAAGGCCCAAGAGATGGGGAGAAGCCAGGGAAGATCAGAGAAAATGAGAGATTTGAGGAGAGAGGCAAGGGGAGGGAAAGACAGTGGAAAAGACACCATTCACCACCAAGCATTCAGTACAGCGCTCCGCACACACTAAAGATAAATAAAAATAAATGGTGGTATTTGTTAAGCGCTTACTATGTGCAAAGCATTGTTCGAAGCGCTGGGAGATACAAGGTGATCAGGTTGTCCCACGTGGGGCTCCCAGTTTTAATCCCCATTTTACAGATGAGGTAACACTAGACTGTCAGCTCCTTGAGGGCCGGGATCGGGTCTACTAATTCTGTTGTCCACTCATTTATTCATTCAGTCGTATTTATTGAGTGCTTACTGTGTGCAGAGCACCGTGCTAAGCGCTTGGAAGAGTACAATACAACAATAAACAGACACATTAGAGAAGCAGCGTGGCTCAGTGGAAGGAGCCCGGGCTTGGGAGTCAGAGGTCACGGGTTCTAATCCCCATCACTTGTCAGCTGGGTGACTTTGGGCAGGTCATTTCACTTCTCTGTACCTCAGTTACTTCATCTGTAAAATGGGGATGAAGACTGGGAGCCCCACGTGGGACACTTACTGTGTCCAACCTGCTTAAACTTATGTCTTTCCCAGGGCTCAGTACAGTGTCTAGCATAGAGTAAGCGCAGTGAGGCCTAGTGGAGAGTGCACGGACCTGGGAGTCAGAAGGACCTGGGTTCTAAGCCCGGCTCCACCTCCTGTTTGCTGCGTGACCTTGGGCCAGTCACTTTTCCGTGCCTCGGTTACCTCATCTGTAAAACGGGGATTAAGTCTGTGAACCCCACGTGGGACCGGGACTGTGTTCAACCCGATTTGCTTGTATCTACCCCAGCGTTTAGTACAGTATCTGGCACAGACTAAGCGCTTAACACATGCCACGGTTTTTATTAAGCACTCAACAAATACCATAAAAAAAGGTGGCACGTGTGTGCTCCGCCATCGAATTTCCCCCAGCCTCCCAGAAGCTAAGTTTCACCTCATTTCCTCTCCTGGCTCTGTTGGGAATCAATCTATCCCACCCTTGGTTCTGAAAGAATTCGGGATTTGGATGTCGTGACCCCAGACGGAACGGAAGCCGGGCATCAGAAGCCCCTTCCTCTGCCTCTGCCCTGGAAAATCCTCTACCTCCTTCTCCGATTCCGGGGAGCGGGTGCCCCAGAACTCCTCCCCCTCCCTCTCCCCAGCCCCCCATGAATTTTCCTGCGGCCTCTGGGCTCCTGCCCCTTTTCTTTCTTTCGGAAACCTCAGCTTGCCGAGTTAATTGGCAAAGTTTCCCAGAAGTAAACCTGAATGATGGAAATTAATAATTTTCCCGGCTTTGCTCTCATTATTAATCAGGCTGGCTGTGCGGCCGGAGCCTCTGGGGGTGAGCCAGAGGGCGCCTGAAAAGCCATTAGCAGGAAAGGGAGGTCTTTGGGGGGGCCGAGAGGGATCCCCCAATCAATTTAGCAACTCTGGAAGCTCAGGCCCAGAACAGGGAGTCTCACACACAGGTGGAAAGACAGGACAGCTCTTCCTCACACCCTGGAAAGAATTAGCAGCCGTTCCCGTTCCCTTATTGTGCCGAATAAAGGCAGAGAAAGCTATTAATTGTAGTAATAATTGTGGTATTTGTTAAGCGCTCACCCTGTGCCAGGCACTGTACTAAGCGCTGGGGTAGAGACGAGCAAATCGGGTTGGACACAGTCCCATGTGGGGCTCACAGTCTCAAATCCCATTTTACTGATGAGGTCACTGAGGGCCAGAGAAGTGAAGTGACTTGGCCAGGGTCACCCGGCAGACAACTAAGCGTTTAATAGATGCCGCAATGACAACCACAAGCCCCAGCACTTATGTCCATCGCTGTAACGTCTTTATTTCTATTAACGCCTGTCTCCAACTCTAGACTGTGAGCTCCTTGTGAGCTACCCCCCGACTCAAATTATTCCCCCAGCCCTTCCTGAGCTGAAGGGGGTCCCCCCCTCCCCAAATTCTAAGAATTGGAGCTTTTCGTGGGCAGAAATGTGTCTATGTGCTCTCCCGAGCATTTAGTCTGGTGCTCTGCACACGGTAAGTGCTCAATAAATACCACTGACTGCCCAGGCTTTCACCCAGGGGCATCGCAGGCCTGTCTTGAGGTGTGGGGGACCGTTCAGAGTCAGATTCACAAGGTGGGTCTGGGTGGGAAAGTAGAAGACTTACTTCAAGGGTTGTAGCACACCTGGGTCCCCCGAGGCGGGGATGGGGAGGTGGGGGGCGGTTAGACAGCTCCTGGTGTGTTTGGGGGAGGTGAAGCACCTGTGTAGTAGCCCCTCCCTCACCCCCCTTTCTGCACAGCTGGCAAAGCGCTGCAGCCTCCAGCCCCCAGCCGACATCTGTCAGGTGGGTTTCTCCAGGAGCAAGGATCCGGCCTTCCCTGAAGGGCCTGGGGAGCATCGGAAAGATCCCCCACCCCCGGCAGGATTTTCTATTTTCATGGCATTTGTTAAGCGCTCACTATGTGCCGGGCACTGTACTAAGCGCTGAGGTGATTACAAGCTAATTGGGTTCACTGAGGGGAGGAATGTCGTTAGACTATATTTTTCCAAGTGCTTACTACAGTGCACACAGTAAGTGCTCAATTAATACGATCGAATCAATGACACAGTCCCACTCTTCATCCCCATTTTAATATTTTTTATTAAATTATATTTAAATATAAGAGAAGCAGCGTGGCGCAGTGGAAAGAGCACGGGCTTTGGAGTCAGGGCTCATGAGTTCGAATCCCAGCTCTGCCACTTGTCAGCTGTGTGACTGTGGGCAAGTCATTTAACTTCTCTGTGCCTCAGTTCCCTCATCTGTAAAATGGGGATTAAGACTGTGAGCCCCACGTGGGACAACCTGATTCCCCTGTGTTTACCCCAGTGCTTAGAACAGTGCTCTGCACATAGTAAGCGCTTAACAAATACCAACATTATTATGCACCAGACACTATATTCAGCACTGGGTCGGAGCCAAGATAATTAGGTTGGAAACAGCCCAGGTTCCACATGAAGGTCACCGTCTTCATCCCCATTTTACAGATGAGGTCACTGAGGCCCAGAGAAGGGACTTGCCCAAGGCCACAATCTGGCTTCTCCACTTGTCTGCTGGGTGACCTTGGGCAAGTCCAAGTACAGTGCTCTGCACACGGAAAGAGCTCAATACATACGACTGAATGAATGAAAGTCACTCCTGGGACTCAGCGACCTCATCTGTAAAATGGGGATGAAGACTGAGCCCCATGTGAAACCTGGACTGTTTCCAACCGGATTAGCTTGGCTCTACCCCAGCACTTAGTATAGTGTCTGGCACATAGTGAGGGTTTAACAAATACTACATTAAAAAAAAAAAAAATGCCCCGGAGTGGGAAGCGGGACCCAAGGGGAGAGTGCAGAACTGGGAGCCAGGAGACCTGGGTTCTAATCCCACCTCCACCTGTTGTCTTCTGTGTGACCTTGGGCCAGTCCCTTCCCTTGGATCTGTAAAATGAGGATTCAGTCTCTGGTCTCCCTCCCCCTTTTAGGCTGTGAGCCCCCCCCCACCGTGGGAGAGGGGCTGCGTCGGATCCCCTTGTGTCGTAGACGCCCTAGGGCGGCCTACTAAGCACTTAACAAATGAATACCAAGAAAGATAAAGGGAGGAGGAAAAAAAGGGGGTGGAGATGAAGAGGAGAGAGAGCGAGGCCCCAATTCTAGCCCCGGGGCTGGAGAGGTGGGGAGGGGGAAGATCCAGAGAAGGGGGCTGGGGTGAAAATCACTCAAAATACCATCTCCCCACCCAGTCCAGACCTTCCCTAAAGCAGCCCTGCTTTTTTCATTCCTTTAATGGTAAATAATAAGAATAATAAGGGTATTTGTTAAGCCCTTACTATGTGCCAAGCACTGTTCTGAGCCCTGGGGTAGATACGGGGTAATCAGGTTGTCCCACGTGGGGCTCACCGTCTTCATTCCCATTTTACAGATGAGGTCACTGAGGCACAGAGAAGTTAAGTGGTTTGCCCAAGGTCACACGGCAGACAAGTGGCGGAGCTGGGATTAGAAAAACCGTTTAGCATGTACTATGTGCCATGCACTGTATTAAGCGCTGGGGAAGATACCTGTTCATCAGATTGGGCCCTGTATAATAATGTTGGTATTTGTTAAGCTATGTGCAAAGCACTGTTCTAAGCGCTGGGGCAGATAGAGGGTAATCAGGTTGTCCTACGTGAGGCTCACAGTCTTAATCCCCATTTTACAGTTGAGAGAACTGAGGCACGGAGAAGTTAAGTGACTTGCCCACAGTCACACAGCTGACAAGTGGCAGAGCTGGGATTCGAACCCATGACCTCTGACTCCCAAGCCCATGTTCTTTCCCCTGAGCCACCTGCTTCTCTAATGTCCCACACGGGGCTCACAGACTTAAAGATGAATGTGCCCCTTTATTGTTCTATCGTCCTTGCCCAAGCACTTAGTAGAGTGCCCTGCACACAATGAGCGCTTAATAAATACGATTGAATGAAGGAGTGAATGTTAGATGAGGTCACTGAGGCCCAGAGAAGTGAAGTGACTTGCCCGAGGTCACACAGCTGACAAGTGGCGGAGCAGAGACTAAAACCCCTGACTCCCAAGCCCGGGCTCTTTCCACTGAGCCATGCTGCTTCTCTACTAAGCGCTTGGAGATTACAATATTATTATTATTATTACTGTATGTAGAGCTCTGTACTAAGTGTTTAGGAGAGTACAGTAATATAATCTCAGCTGCACAGCACTTAGGTCCATATCTGTAATTTATTTATTTGTATTAATATCCGTCTCCCCCTCTAGATTCTAAGCTCCTCGTGGGCAGGGAGTGTCTCTGTTTGTTGTTATATTGTCCTCTCCCAGGCACTGAGTACAATGCTCTGCACACTATAAGTGTTCAATAAAATATGATTACATGAATGAACGGATGAAAAATGATAATTATAATTGTGGTATTTGCTAAGCGTCTACTATGCGCCAGGCACTGTTCTAAGCGCCGGGGAGGATACGAGCCAATAGGGTTGGACACAGTCCCTGTCCCACGTGGGGCTCACAATCTTAATCCCCATTTTCCAGATGAGGGAACCGAGGCCCAGAGAAGCGAAGTGACCCACCCAAGGTCACACAGCAGACACGTGGTGGAGCCGGGATTAGAACCCATGACCCTTCTCTCGCTGGGGGGGAGGGTTCAGGGTGCGAGGAGGGGAGGAAGGCCCCGGGAATAACGCTTCTGCACACAGTAAGCGCTCAATAAATACGATCGAATGAATGAGGGAATGAATAACTCTCCCTCTTCCGCCCCTGATTGGATCTGACGGTTTCTCGCAACTCGACATGAAATGAAATTAGCGAGCGGGGTTGGTATTTATATTGGCCCGGGTCCCCCCTTTTCCCCAGGCAGGCTCTCGCCGATGGGATTAGCGCAGCGTGGCGGCCCGGGCCGGGGTGTGGAACCTATTTATTCGGTAGCTTTGTGGCTGATTAGTTGCAGGTGAGCAGATCACACGTAGTCCCGTATTGCAACAATATTTTGGGACAATTAGATTGAAACCACATTGTCCGGCTTCTCCCACCCGGCTCCCTGCCCCCGTCCCGGGGTGTCTTGGGGTTTCATTTTTTTATTTTGTGGATGGTACTAAGCGCTTACTACGTGAGAAGCGGCATGGCCTAGAGGATAGAGGCCGGGCCTGGGAGTCAGGAGGTCACGGGTTCTAATTCCGGCTCCGCCACAGGTCTGCTGGGTGACCTCGGGTACGTCACTTGGCTTCTCTGCCACTTGATAATAATGATTGTGGTATTTGTTCAGCACTTCCTGTCTGCCAGGCAATGTCAGAATAATAATAATTATAATGTTGGTATTTGTTAAGCGCTTACTATGGGCAGAGCACTGTTCTAAGCGCTGGGGTAGATAGAGGGTCATCAGGTTGTCCCACGTCAGGCTCACAGTCCCATTTTACAGATGAGGTAACTGAGGCACAGAGAAGTTAAGTGACCTGTCCTAAGCATTGGGGTGGATACAAGCAAATCAGTTTGGACACATTCCCTGTCCCACCTGTGGCTCAAAGTCTCAATAATGATGATAATAATGATTAGTTAAGCACCTACTGGATGCCAAGCACTGTTCTAAGCCCTGAGGTAGATATAAGGTAAATCAGGTTGTCCCACGTGGGACTCACGGTCTTCATCCCCATTTTCCAGATGAGGTAACTGAGGCCCAGAGAAGGTAAGAGAGTTCCCCAAAGTCACCCAGCTGATAATCGGTGGAACCGGGATTAGAACCCACAACCTCTGACTCCCAAGCCCGGACTCTTGCCACTAAGCCACGCCGCTTCCTGCCTGCTGTGTGACCTTGGGCAACTCGTTTTACTTCTCTGAGCCTCAGTCCCCTCGCCTCTAAAATGGGGATTGAGAGTGGGAGCCCCGTCTGGGACGGGGACTGGGTCCAACCTGGTTACCTTGTATATACCCCAGCACTTAGAACAGTGCTTAGCACAAAGTAAGCGGTTTACAGTTTTACGGTTGACGGAAACCGAGGCCTAGGGAGACTGTGAGCTCACTGTGGGCACCGAAATGTGTCTGTTTATTGTTATATCGGGCTCTCCCAAGTGCTCTGTACACCGTGAGCGTACTATAAATAATAATGATGGTGCTTGTTAAGCGCTTACTATGTGTCAAGCACTGTTCTGAGGACGAGAGGGGCAGCAGGAAGGCCGTTTACTGTCCTATCGGACTCTCCCAAGAGCTTAGTACAGTGCTCCGCACGCAGTTTAAGCGCTCGATAAATGCGATCGATTGGATGGATGAATGAATGAGAGAATTGCTCTCTTCTAGCTGGTACAGAACAATGCCCCCAGCCTGGATTCCTCCCCGCCGCTTCCTGCCACACCCCGGTGACGGATTCCTCTAGGGCATGGATTGGGCATCCTTAGGGCTCTGCCCTTTTCCCTTGCCCGCCTCCCGCCGGTTTTTTCTTGGGAGCTTCCAGGTGCCGAGCCCCTTCTTATCGCCCCGCGCCTTATCAGTCATCTGCCAGCTCAAGCCCAGGGTCCGGTTCACGGACGTAACAGGTGGATGGTGACAGGTGGATCGTGCCAGGGAGGTACCCTTTCATCCGGGTGATAAAGGGGTCATTGTCCTCCGGAGATGAATGGGGCCGGAGCCACCAAGTTGGCCTCCGGGACGAGGCTGGCAGCGCGGGCAGAGGCGGGGAGGAAGTTGGAGGTCTCTCTCTTTTTTCTCTTTCATTTCTCTCTCCTCAACCTGAAGCGGTGCCATCCATCCACCCACTCGCCCATCAATCTACCCCCCCCCCCCAATCCATCTAACCACCATCCATCCACCCATCAATTCACCCATCCACTCAGAATGATAATAACGATGGCATTTGTTAAGCACTGCTCTAAGCGCTGGGGGAGACACAAGGTCATGAGGTTGTCCCCCGTGGGGCTCGCCGTCTTCATCCCCATTTTACAGGCGAGGTCACCGAGGCCCAGAGAAGTCGGGTGACTTGCCCGAAGTCACACGGCCGACAAGTGGCGGAGCCGGGATTAGAACCCACGACCTCTGACTCCCAAGCCCGCCCTCTTGCCACTGAGCCACGCTCCTTCTAAGCCCTGTAGAACAGTGCTCGGCACATAGTAAGCGCTTACACAAATACCAACATTATTATTATGAAGCCCTGGCAACTGAGGCAGATAGCAGCTCATCAGGTTGGACACAGTGTCTGCCTCACATAAGCGCTCAATAAGTACGACTGAATGAATGAATAAGCGCTTGGGAGAGTCCAACAGAACAATAAACAGAGACATTCCCTGCCCATAACGAGTTTACAGTCTTGAGGGGGGAGGCAGACACGAATAGAAATAAATAAATCACAGCTAAGGTACGTGGTCCGGTGCTCTGCACAGAGTAAGCGCCCAATAAATACGATTGATTGACTAATGACCCTCCCAGTCCGGGGATAAATGGGCTATTGGTTAGAGGGTCTGGGGGTAGGGGGCTGGTGAGGGGGGGGGAGGGTCCCTAGCCAGCAGTTAGTTTCCTATCTCTTGTCCATTCTATTCCCTTGACAGGTCAATTTTCTCCTGGGTTTTACCGTACCTTTTGATGCCCGGGAAATTTGATCGGAAGGCTGATTTATCCCATTACCCGCTCTTTGTTCGGAAGGTTTCCTTGCCGTTCCCTGCTTTGTCTCGGCTCTTCTGTGAGATGAGGGTCTGTCCCCCCCTTCCCACGCCCCCCCAAAAGGCGGGGAAAGCTCCCCCTCCCCATCACCCCGACTCGCCCCACAGCACTTGCGTATAATCTAATTCTATTTATTTCGATTGATGCCTGTTTACTTGTTTCGACATGCGTGTATCTATAATTCTATATATTTCTACTGATGCCCGTTTACTTGCTCTGATGTCTGTCTCCCCCGCTTCTAGACCGTAAGCCCGGTGTGGGCAGGGATTGTCTCTCTTTAGTATTGTTTGTGTCCATCTGTCTCCGCCGATTAGACTGTAAGCCCGTCAATGGGCAGGGACTGTATCGGTTGCCGATTTGTCCATTCCAAGCGCTTAGTACAGTGCTCTGCACATAGTAAGCGCTCAATAAATACTATTGAATGAATATTGCCGAATTGTACTTTCCATGCGCTTAGTCCAGTGTTCTGCACGCATTAAGCGCTCAATAAACACGACAGAATGAATGAAAAAGTGAGCTGGGCGGGGGCCAGGAGGGGTTCAGTTCCCCCCCGGCCCGGATCCCTTCTCCTCAGGGTTTCTTTGTCTCCTTGTTCTCCCTTGAGGAGGTCACCGATGCGCTGGACAATCGATCAATCAATCACTCGTATTGATTGAGCGCTTACGGGGTGCACAGGCCTCGCCTCGGCCCTTCCGGGTGTCCTCAGGATGGATCCAATGCCTGTGTTGTCTTGGGCGTGTGTGTGTTTGCATGTTTTTGGGCGTGCGCTGGGGCAGATCACTCTACAGAGGCCTCTGGACTACAAGCTCTTTGGGGGCAGGGGAAGGGTCCTGAAATGGACACTACTCTCCTACTCCAACCCAGTCCGTACACTTCCCTCCTCTAGTGCTAACCTTTCATTCAGTAGTATTTATTGAGCGCTTACTATGTGCAGAGCACTGTACTAAGCGCTTGGAATGTACAAATCGGTAACAGATAGAGACCTTCTCCCTGTCCCTCCATCTCGCCCCTCTCGTCGCAGACCCCATCGCTGTCATTTATTTATTTAAATTAATGCCCGTCTCCCGCTCTAGATTGTCACTCATTGTGGACAGGGGATGTGTCTTTGTACTGCTCTAATAATGTTGGTATTTGTTATGCGCTTACTATGTGCAGAGCACGGTTCTAAGCGCTGGGATAGACGCGGGGGAATCGGGTTGTCCCACCTGGGGCTCACAGTCTTAATCCCCATTTTACAGATGAGGTAACTGAGGCACCGAGAAGTTAAGTGACTTGCCCACAGTCACACAGCTGACAAGTGGCAGAGCCGGGATCCGAACCCATGATCTCTGACTCCAAAGCCCGTTCTCTTTCCACTGAGCCACGCTGCTTCTTCTGGACTCTCCCAAGCTCTTTAGTGCTCTGCACACAGTAAGCGCTTAATAAATACCACCGGTTTATTGATAGCGCCCAGGATGTGGGCGAGGGGCGAAATAGACGAGATGGAGGGACAGTGGGAAGGTCAGCATTAGAGGACTTAATTCCCCATAATACTCACAATGCCCCTCAGCTCACTCGCTCCTCAAGAAGAGGGCGGCTTCACATCTTTCGGAGCTCAGTAGTAGATATCAGATGCGTTATGACGCTTGTGTAAGCGTTTAGTCCAGTGCTCTGCACATAGGAAGCGCTCAGTAAATACGATTAAATGAATGAGTGAATGATAATGTCAGTTTGCCATACAAACGTGCACCACGACGCAAGTCTGGATATTTTCATCAGAAGTCCAGAGATGCCCTTAATAATAATAATAATCATAATAATTATGGTACTCGTTAAGTGCATACTAGGTGCCGTGCACTAGGGTAGATAAGTTCATCAGATTGGACGCAGTCCCTGTCCCATGTGAGGCCCCCAGTCTTCATCCCCATTTTACAGATGAGGGAACTGAGGCACAAAGAAAGGAAATAATAATATTGGTATTTGTTAAGCGCTTACTGTGTGCCAAGCACCATTCTAAGCACAGGGGGAGATGCAAAGTAATCAGGTTGTCCCACGTGGGGCTCACAGTCTTAATCCCCATCTTACAGATGAGGTCACTGAGGCACAGAGAATAATATAAATCATAATGATATCTGTTAACCACTTACTATGCACCGAGCCTAGTTCTAAGCGCTGGGGAGGATACAAGGTAATCAGGGTTTCCCACGTGGGACTCACAGTCTTCATCCCCATTTTCCAGATGAGGTAACCGAGGCACAGAGAATAATAACGGTATTTAAGTGCTTACTAACAGCGCTTTGCACATAGTAAGTGCTTAACAAATACCACCATTATTATTATAATTACCAAGCACCCTTCGAAGCACTGGGATAGAGACAAGGGAATCATGTTGTCCCACATGGGGCTCAGAGTCCTCATCCCCATTTTCCAGATGAGGGAACTGAAGCCCAGAGAAGCGAAGGGACTGACCCTAAATCCCACAACTGGCAAGTGGCGGAGCCGAGATTAAATGAAATAAAATAAACGGTGGTATTTGTTAAGCGCTTACTATGTGCAAAGCACTGTTCTAAGCGCTGGGGGATACAAGGTGATCAGGTTGCCCCACGTGGGGTTCGCCGTCTTCATCCCCATTTGGCAGACGAGGCCACTGAGGCCCGGAGAAGTGACTTGCCCACAGTCACACAGCTGGCAAGCGGCGGAGCCGGGATTAGAACCCACGACCTGTGACTCCCAAGCCCGGGTTCTTGCCACTGAGTCACGCTGCTTCTCTAGGTGCTTAAAGCTAGGGATTTGGGTCAAAATTCAAAGGTTTTCAGAGTGGGAGGGTGGAGAGGGACTCTCCCATCCCTCCAAGACCACCCCCCACCCTGGTTTCCTCCTCCTCTTCCAAGCCTCAGGGGTCTGGGGAGGATAGCGGGGAGGGGGCCGTGGAGAGAGGGGCGGGGTGGTCAGGCTCACTGACTCCCACACAACTTCCAGAGACAGGGCCTGGAGGGAAAAGAGCTTCAAAAGAATTAGTTCCAGTGAAAGACCATGAAAAGGGACCTGTCACAGGCCTCTGCTTGTGGAGTGCAAAAAAAAAAACCCTCAAAGGTTTAGTGTCTGCATGCCTTGCCTGTGTTTGTGTGTGCCGTGTGACCTTGGGTCAGTCACTTTACCTCTCTGGGCCTCAGTTGTCTGCAAAATGGGGATTGAGTCTGTCGGCCCCGTGTGGGACAGGGACCGTGTCCGACCCCATTTGCTCGGATTCCCCCTCGGCGCTCAGCACAGGACCCGTTTGTCCGCGGTGTGACCTCCAGTGAGTCACTTCACTTCTCTGTTCTTCTCCATTTGCTTGGATAATAATAATAATGTCGGTATTTGTTAAGCGCTTACTATGTGCAGAGCACTGTTCTAAGCGCCGGGGTAGATACAGGGTAATCAGGTGGTCCCAAGTGAGGTTCACAGTTAATCCCCATTTTACAGATGAGGGAACTGAGGCACAGAGAGGTGACTTGCCCACAGTCACACAGCTGACAAGTGGCAGAGCCGGGAGTCGAACCCATGACCCCTGACTCCGAAGCCCAGGCTCTTTCCACTGAGCCACGTTGGATCGCCCTCAGCGCTTAGCACAGGGCCCGCCGCGTAATAAGCGCTTAACAAATACCCGGACCTGGGAGTCAGAAGGACCTGCGTTCTAATTCTGCTCCGCCCGTTTGTCCGCTGTGTGACCTCGAGTGAGTCACTTCACTTGAGAAGCAGCGTGGCTCAGTGGAAAGAGGCCGGGCTTGGCAATCGGAGGTCATGGGTTCGAATCTCGGCTCTGCCACTTGGCAGCTGTGTGACCTTGGGCAAGTCGCTTAACTTCTCTGTGCCTCAGTGACCTCATCTGTGAAGTGGGGATTAACTGTGAGCCTCACGTGGGACGACCTGATGACCCTGTATCTACTCCAGCGCTTAGAACAGTGCTCTGCACATAGTAAGCGCTTAACAAATACCAACATTATTCTCTGTTCTTCTCCATTCGCTTGGATCCCCCTCAGTGCTCAGTACAGGGCCAACCGCAAAATAAGCGCTTAACAAATATCCAGACCTGAGACTCAGAAGGACCTGCGTTCTAATACCGCCCCACTGTTTGTCCGCTCTGTGACCTCGAGTGAGTCACTTCACTTCTCTGTTCTCCATTCGCTTGGCTCCCCCTCAGCGCCTAGTACAGGGCCCGCCGCATAGTAAGCGCTTAAAAAATACCACGATTATTATTAACAAACAGACACATTCCCCAGCGCCAAAGCCTAGATAACGCAGGGACGCCTACAGCGTCTCCGGGCCTTAGTATGAGGTTGAACACTGTTGCCAAATTGTCCATTCCAAGCGCTTAGTCCAGTGCTCTGCACATAGTAAGCGCTCAGTAAATACTCTTGAACGAATGAATGAACACGCGTGCACGTCTGGGTCCCCGCACAGGCCTGTGCTCGGGGGTCCGGGCCCACGCTGGGAGTCTTCGACGCCCCGTCTGGAATTTTTTAAAAAAGGAGAAAAGAGGGCAGAGATGAAAGGAGGCTTTCAATCTTGTCCAGTTCTCCATCGGCCCCTCTAATTACGAGGTTTGATCGTGGAAGATTTGGGAAAGGTTTTCTAACCGATGGGCTGAGATTGCAATCTGCCGCCTTTGTCCGAATCCCTGGGGATGGAAAGGTCGCCGTGTCCCTCCGGCTCTGTCACTGCAGCTCAGGGGCTTCCCCGCCTTTTTCGTGGCCTCTGTTAAGCGCTTACTATGTGCCAGGCACTGTACTAAGCGCTGGGCTACTAAGGGCTGGGGACAGTGACTCTCTCCCCCCCTTCAGAGCCTTTATTGATGATGACGGTATTTGCTAAATGCTTCCAATGGGCCAAGGACTGTTCTAAGCGCTGGGGTAGATACAAGGTAATGAGGTTGTCCCACGTGGGGCTCACAGTCTTCACCCCCATTTTCCAGATGAGGTCACTGAGGCCCAGAGAAGTGAAGTGACCGGCCCAAAGTTACACAGCTGGCACGTGGCGGATCCGGGATTCGAACCCAATGACCTCTGACTCCCAGGCCCGGGCTCTTGCCGCTAAGCTCCGCTGCTTCTTGATGGTTATCGTATTAATGATAATAATAGCACAGCATTAAATTATTACATTTAATGATTATTTAATACATTTATTAATAATAATGACGGCATTTGTTAAGCGCTTACAATGTACCGTACTGTTCTAAGCACTGGGGAAGACGCAAGGTGATCAGGTTGTCCCCCGGGGGGGGGGGTCACTGTCTTCATCCCACTTGACAGATGAGGCCACCGAGGCCCGGAGAAGTGACATGACAGGCCCAAAGTCACCCAGCTGACGAGCGGCGGGGCCGGGATTTGAACCCACCACCCCTGACTCCCTGGCCCGGGCTTTTCCACTGGGCCATGCTGCTTCGCTAAATTAAACATTTCAAAAATTATTATCATTAGGGGATGAATGACAATAACAACGATAATAATGACGACAATAACAACGATAATAATGACAACAATAATCACCACAACGCTAACAATAACAACGACAATAACAATAAAAATAACAGTAACAAGGACAATAACAACGATAATAATAATAATAATAGCAACATGAACAACAATACCAGGGACAATAAGGATAATAATGATAATAACAACAACGATAATAATAACAATAACAACAATCATAATGATACTACTACTACTGCTAACAATGCTAATAATGCCAATAATAATGATACTAATAATAACGATACTACTACTACTAATGCTAATGAAGATGATAAACCCGTCAATGGGCAGGGATGGTCTCTATCTGTTGCCGACTTGTTCATTTCCAAGCGCTTAGTCCAGTGCTCTGCACAGAGTAAGTGCTCAATAAATACTATTGAACAAATGAATGAATGATAATGATAATCATGCTAATGCCAACAATAATGCTAAGGATAATAATGACAATAACGCTAACAACAATAATGCTAATGTTAGTAATAATAATAATGCCAATACTAATACGAATGATAATGCTAACAACAATAATGCTAATGCAAATAATAATAATGCCAATACTAATAGTACTATTAATAATGCTAACAACAATAATGCTAATGCTAGTAATAATGCCAATACTAATACTAATAATGCTAACAACAATAATGCTAATGCTAGTAATAATAATGCCAATACTAATACTACAACTAATAATGCTAACAACAATAATGCTAATGCAGCGTGGCACAGTGGAAAGAGCCCGGGCTTTGGAGTCAGGGCTCATGAGTTCGAATCCCAGCTCTGCCACTTGTCGGCTGTGTGACCGTGGGCGAGTCACTTAACTTCTCTGTGCCTCAGTTCCCTCATCTGTAAAATGGGGATTAAGACTGTGAGCCCCACGTGGGACAACCTGCTTCCCCTGTGTCTACCCCAGCGCTTAGAACAGTGCTCTGCACATAGTAAGCGCTTAACAAATACCAACATTATTAACATTATTAATGCTAGTAATAATAATGCCAATACGAATACTAATAATGCTAACAACAATAATGCTAATGCAAATAATAATAATGCCAATACTAATACTACAACTAATAATGCTAACAACAATAATGCTAATGCTAGTAATAATAATGCCAATACTAATACTAATAATGCTAACAACAATAATGCTAATGCTAGTAATAATAATGCCAATACTAATACTACAACTAATAATGCTAACAACAATAATGCTAATGCTAGTAATAATAATGCCAATACTAATACTAATAATGCTAACAACAATAATGCCAATATTAATACTACTACTAATAATGCTAACAACAATAATGCCAATGTTAGTCATAATTATGCTAATAATCATGCTAATAATGCTCTGCGAATAAAAATAATAAGACGGCTCAGCCGTCGCTGTTGCCGCCCCGAGGCCCGGGCAAGGCGGGCGGGTCCTCCGAGCCGCCAGAGGGCGCCGTCCTCTCCCGCCGCGGGCCCTTCTGGCCCGCCCTTTTCCAATGCCCCGGCGTGGACGTCACTTCCGGATGGAGCCCGCGGCCCCCGGAAGTGCATGTGGCCGCCGTCCGGGCCGAGGGGGCCCGAGGCGACAGCTGGGGCGAAACCGGCCGGACGCCCCCCGCCCCTCCCCCACCTGGGTCTCTCCTGCTGGGGGCGGCCGGCGGAGGCGCCCCCTCCCCCGGCCATGGCCGCCGCCTCCGCCGCCGCCTCCTCCAACTGGGGTCTCATCATGAACATCGTCAACAGCATCGTGGGCGTCAGCGTCCTCACCATGCCCTTCTGCTTCAAACAGGTCAGCGCCAGCTGCGCCCCCTGCCGGCGGGGCCGGGAATGGAGCGAAGGGCGCCCCCTGCCGTTCTCTTGCAGACCCCGCCCTTCTGCCTTAAACGGGTCAGGACGGGCTGCGCCCCCTGCTGGCGGATCCGGGGGTGGAGCGAGGGGCGCCCCCTGCTGGCGGGGCCCGAGGGGAGCAGAGCGCCCCCTGCCGGTCTCCGGCGGGTCCCGCCCTTCTGCCTTAATAATAATCATGTTGGTATCTGTTAAGCGCTTACTATGTGCAGAGCACTGTGCTAAGCGCCGGGGGAGATACAGGGTCATCAGGTTGGCCCATGTGAGGCTCACAGGCTTCATCCCCATTTTACAGATGAGGGAACTGGGGCCCAGAGAAGTTAATAATAATAATAATAACAATAATAACGTTGGTATTTGTTAAGCGCTTACTAGGTGCAGAGCGCTGTGCTAAGCGCCGGGGGAGATCCAGGGTCATCGGGCGGCCCCACGTGAGGCTCAGTTAATCCCCATTTTGCAGATGAGGTCACTGAGGCCCAGAGAAGTGACTTGCCCACGGTCACCCAGCTGACAGGTGGCGGAGCGGGGATTCGAACCCATGACCTCGGACTCCCAAGCCCGGGCTCTTGCCACGGAGCCACGCCGCTTCTCCGATGCGTCTCCCAACTGCGTCACGATAGACTGGGCGCCGGGCCCGGCACGGGCCCGTTGCCCCCGGGGGCAGAGGGCGGATGGATCCTCGTCCCCGCTGCCGGGGGCAGAGTCCAGAGGGCAGGTTCGTCCCTCCGGTCGTCCGTTTTGTATCTGTTGAGCGCTTACTGTCGGCAGAGCACTGGACTGACCTCTCGGGAGAGTCCAGTACAGCGATGAAGAGACCCAGATCCCGCCCACAACGAGCTGACAGCCGTCGCTCGGCGCGGCGGGTGGAGCCCGGGCCTGGGAGGCAGAAGGACCTGGGTTCTAATCCCGGGCCCCGCCACTCGTCCGCCGAGGCATCTCGGGCAAGGATAATGATGGCATTTGTTAAGCGCTTACTGTGGTAATGTCGGTATCTGTTAAGCGCTTCCGAGGTGCAGAGCACCGTTCTAAGCGCCGGGGGAGAGACGGGGTCATCGGGTCGTCCCACGTGAGGCTCCCCGTCTTCATCCCCATTTGACAGATGAGGGAACCGAGGCCCAGAGAAGTGAAGCGACTCGCCCGCGGTCCCACAGCTGACAGGTGGCAGAGCCGAGATTCGCACCCATGCCCTCTGACCTCCAGGCCCGTGCCCTTTCCACCGAGCCGCGCACTGTCCTAAGCGCTGGGGGAGAGACGGGGTCATCGGGTCGACCCACGTGGGGCTCCCAGGCTCAGAGGTCATGAGTTCGAATCCCGGCTCTGCCACTCATCAGCTGTGTGACCGTGGGCGAGTCACTTCACTTCCTCTGTGCCTCAGTGACCTCATCTGTAAAATGGGGATGAAGACCGGGAGCCCCACGTGGGACAACCTGATTCCCTCGTGTCTACCCCAGCGCTCAGAACAGTGCTCGGCACAGAGTAAGCGCTTAACAAATACCAACATTATTCCTCCCCATTTTGCAGATGAGGTCACCGAGGCCCAGAGAAGTGAAGTGACTCGCCCACGGTCCCACCGCTGACAAGCGGTGGGGCCGGGATTAGAACCCACGTCTGCCGGGTGACCTGGGGCAAGTCACTCCTCTTCCCCGGGCCTCAGTTCCCTCATCCGCGAAATGGGGATGGAGGGGGACCGCGTCCGACCCGATGGGCTCGGCTCGGCCCCCGCGCTTAGTACGGCGCCTGGCGCGTAGTACACACTTCCTAAATGCCGTGCAGAAATACTTTACGGGCCTCTGGGTGGGTTGGGGCGGGGAAAGCCCAAACGGGGATTTTTCCCGTGGTAAAACGCACCGCTGCTTTTTCTATCTCCTGGCAGACGTTTGGCGTCTAATTCAATTTAGAAAGCGGCGGGCCGTCCCCGCTCCGTAGTCTCGACTTCAGGCGGGCGGTTGGTTCTGGCGGCTAGAGGGAGGAACGTCCAAACAATAGCCACCGCTGTAGGTGGTTTTTTTTTTTCCTCTTTTAATGGCATTTAAGCGCGTATTACGTGCCAGACGCTGTACTAAGCGCCGGGGAGGGCGTTAAGCCGCAGCCCCCGTCCCACCTGGGGCTCCCGGTTCTGCAGACGAGGTCACCGAGGCCCAGGGAAGGGACTTGCCCGAGGTCACGCGGCTGACAAGGGGGAGAGGCAGAACTGCAAGCAGTGTGGGGTAATAATAATGATGATGTTGGTATTTGTTAAGCGCTCACTGTGTGCAGAGCACTGTTCTGAGCGTCGGGGGAGACACAGGGTCTTCAGGTCGTCCCACGTGAGGCTCGCAGTCTTCACCCCCGTTTTCCGGATGAGGTCACCGAGGCCCAGAGAAGTGAAGTGACTCGGCCGCAGTCCCCCAGCTGACAAGTGGCAGAGCCGGGAGTCGAACCCGTGACCGCTGACTCCGAAGCCCGGGCCCTTTCCCAACTAGCGGGTTGGAGTCGGAAGATCACGAAAATACTACTGACAATGCGGTATTTAAGCGCTTACTGTGTGCCGAGCACTGTGCTGAGCGCCGGGGGAGATAGAAGGTCATCAGGTTGTCCCCCGTGGGGCTCCCAGTCTTCATCCCCATTTGACAGATGAGGGAACCGAGGCCCAGAGAAATTCTAATTCCAGCTCCGCCCCGTGTCCGCTGCGGGACCTCGGGCAAGTCGCTCCCCTGCTCTGGGCCTCGGTGACCTCATCTGGAAAATGGGGACGGAGACCGTGAGCCCCACGGGGGCTCGATTTGCTCGGGTCCACTGCAGCGCTCAGTACAGGACCTGGCATGTAGTAAGAGCTCAAGAAACGCCACCGTGACTGTTATTATTAAGCCGGGACCTTTGGATTCCCAGGCCGGGACTCTTTCATCCATTCATTCGGTTGTATTTGTTGAGCGCTCGCTGCTGCGTGCGGAGCGCTGTACTGAGCGCTCGGGCGAGTCCAGCAGAACCGCAGCCTGGCACGTTTATTTTTTTATTTTGTTCGTTTTGTTTAATGAGAGGTACATCACCCTGATTCTGTTTCGTTGCCGCTGTTTTCACGAGACGTCCTTCCCCTCGACTCTATTTATTTCTCGCCTGCCCGTCTCCCCCGATTAGGCCGCGAGCCCGTCGAACGGCGGGGACCGTCTCTACCTGTGGCCGACCTGTTCGTTCCAAGCGCTCGGTACAGTGCTCTGCACGTAGTAAGCGCTCAATAAATACTGTCGAGTACGTGAACGAGCATTCCCTGCCCACGGCGAGCTTCCCGTCCCCGCTGGACCGCACCGCCCTCCTCCCAGTGGGGAGAGAGAGCAGCCGCTCATTCGATGCGCGACACCGTACTAAGCGCTCGGGCGAGTCCGACGGCACCGTTCATTCGTTCGAGAGTATCGATTGAGCGCTTACTACGTGCAGAGCACTGTGCCGAGCGCTTGGAACGAAGAGGTCGGCCACAGGTAGAGACGGTCCCCGCCCTTTGACGGGCTTACGGTCCAATCGATGACGTTGGCACCGTGAACCGGCACGTCCCCCGTCCCCCGAGCTTCCGGACCGCGCCACGTCTCTCCCGACGGGAAGGCAGCGCGGCTCAGTGGGAAGAGGCCGGGCTTGGGAGCCAGGGGTCACGGGTTCGACTCCCGGCTCTGCCACCCGTCGGCCGGGGGACCGTGGGCGCGTCGCTTGGCTTCGCTGCGCCTCGGTGACCTCATCTGGAAAGTGGGAGCGAGACCGTGAGCCTCACGTGGGACGACCCGATGCCCCCGGATCTCCCCCGGCGCTCGGAACGGTGCTCTGCGCGTAGTAAGCGCTTAACAGATACCGACGTCACTATTATTAAGAGGGAGGCGGACCCTCGAAGGCGACGGGATCGGGTGCGCGGGGTGGACGGGAGGGGCCGGGATGCCGGCCGCGATTGGAAATTTTGGGGGGGGGTGTTTTTTTTTTTGCGGCTGATGGGTTTTCTCCGTCTCCCCCGGGGTCCGGGCAGTGTGGCATCGTCCTGGGAGCTCTGCTGTTGGCGTTGTGTTCCTGGATGACCCACCAGTCCTGCATGTTCCTCGTGAAGGCCGCCAGCTTGACCAAGCGCCGGACCTACGCCGGCCTAGGTAAGGCGCCGCCCGCTCGCTCCGGCCCTTCCGTAGCGAGCGCGTACCGCGCGCCGAACGCCGGGCCGACCGCTCGGCAGAGGACGGTCCCCCCACAGGGAGCGCTCTCAAAAATAATAGTCGTGCTTCATCGAGCGCTTACCACGCGCGGAGCACTGGGCCCAGCGCTCGGGAGAGGGCAGCGGCGACGGAATGAGCGCGCTCGAAAATAATAGCCGTGTTCATCGAGCGCGTACTGGGTGCGGAACGCTGGGCTGAGCGCTCGGGAGAGGCAGCGTGAGCGCTCTCAAAAATAACGGTCGTATTTATCGAGCGCTCGGGAGAGGACAGCGCGACGGCATGAGCGCTCTCGAAAATAACAGTCGTGTTCATCGAGCTCTTACTGGGCGCGGAACACTGGACCGAGCGCTCGGGAGAGGACAGCGCGACGGCATGAGCGCGCTCGAAAATAATAGTCGTATTTATCGAGCGCTTACGGTGCGCGGCACACTGCGCCGAGCGCTCGGGAGAGGACAGCGCGACGGCATGAGCGCGCTCGAACATAATAGTCGTGTTTATCGGGCGCTTACTGGGTGCGGAACACTGGACTGAGCGCTCCGGAGAGGAGGTAGTAGTCATTTGTATTTACTGAGCACTTTCTGCGGGCACGGCGCTGGACTGAACGCTCGGCACAGGGCAGCGTAACAGAGTTAGCGCTGTCAGAAATGATCGTCTTATTTATTGAGCACTGAATGTGCGCAGAACACTGGACTAAGCGCCTGGGAGAGGACAGAAGGCCGGACCCGGTGCCCGCCCACTGCGAGCTTACGGCCTAAAAGGGGAGAAAGACGTTAACGGAGGGTGAGTCCAGAGGAAAGTGTCAGGAAGCGGCTAGTAGGGAGACTCCTCCTGCCGCGGGGGGCTGTCGGGAAATGGAGGGAAGGTCCGTGCGGCGTGGCCCGGTGGCAAGAGCCCGGGCTTGGGAGGCAGGGGTCACGGGTTCGAATCCCGGCTCTGCCGCTCGTCAGCTGGGTGACGGTGGGCCAGTCACTTCACTTCTCCGGGCCTCGGTGACCTCATCCGTCGAATGGAGATGAAGACCGGGAGTCTCAAGTGGGACAGCCCGGTGACAGTGCTCAGAACAGTGCTCTGCACACAGTAAGCGCTTAGCAGATACCGACACTTAATAAGCGGCGGAGCCAGGGTGATTCCCGAGCCCGGGCTCTTGCCACCGAGCCTTGCTGCCGACCCCTCGTTCAAGCGCTTTTTCTCCGTGTCATGTGCTTACCGTGTGCCGGGCGCTGTCAGTTGGACACGGTCCATGTAATAACGATAATAAGTGTTATTTGTTAAGCGCTTCCTCGGTGCCAGGCACTGTACTAAGCGCCGGGGCGGATCCAAGCAAATGGGGCCGGGTAAAGTCTCCGGCCCGCGTGGGGCTCGCAGTCCCCGCTTTACGGATGAGGGAACCGAGGCTCGGAGGACGGGAAGTGACTTGCCCAGGGTCACCCTGCAGACAGGTATCGGAGGCGGGATTAGAACCCATGACCTTCGGACTCCTAGGCCCCGGCTCTAGCCACTGCCCCACGTTGCTTCTCCTCTTCTCTCCCCCTTCACACCTGGCAGACCTCAGCTCTCCCCACCTTCAAAGCCGCACTTGGCCCAGCCTAGCGGGTAGAGCCCGGGCCTGGGAGTCCCAAGACCTGGGTTCCGATCCCGGCTCCTCTGTCTGCTGCGGGGCCACTTCCCCGCGCCTCCGTCACCTCGTCTGTCAAATGGGGATGAAGAGCGTGAGCCCTCTGCGGGACGGGGGTCGTGTCCCGCCCCATCACCCCGTATCTACCCCGGCGCTTAGGACGGCGCTCGGCACGTAGTACGCGCTTAAGTACCGTAGTGAAGTGGCGGGGCCGAGATTAGAACCCGGGACCTTCTGACGCCCGGGGCCGTTGCGCTGTCCGCTAAGCCGCTTCTCTACTTCGACTCCGAGCCCCTTGTAGGATTGACCTGATATCATCTTGTCTCAAGAAAGCGCCTCCCCCTCCCCATCTTCGGAGCCCACCCCAGACCTCACCTCCTCCAAGAGGCCTTCCCTGATTCGCTCACACGTCCCCCACGCTTCTCTGTCCCACAGTAGCATCCACAACCCCCGAATACTTGGATTTACCCCTCCTGTAGCGTCGCTTTAAACTGTGGTCCTTCTCCTTATTTGTGATTTAGCGTAATAATAACGGTATTTATTCCGAAAGCTCCTCGAGGGCAGAGGTCCCGTGTACGGTCTCTGTCGCGCTCTGCCAAGCGCTCAGTACAGCGCTCTGCCCCCAGCAGACTGTCAGCTCCTCGGGGGCAGGCGTCGGGACTGCTGTCTCTCTTTTACCCTCCCAAGCGCTCAGTCCAGTGCTCGGCACACAGCGTGAGCGCAGCCAATACCGTCGCCTGATGGACCGACCTTCTGATATTTCCCAGGCTCGATGACAAGGAAAGAAGGCTGGTTTTTTATTCCCCCCGGCTCATTCCCGCCCAGCCTGCAAGTTCATTTCCTGCTTCCCGCTCCTTTCCCCGGAGCCCTGCCCTCTGGGGCCAGGGCGGGAAAGCGGATGGGGAAATCCGGGCAGGCTGCTGACCGAGGCGAGATCGGACGCTTCCTTTCCGTTTGCGATCCCGGCATCCTCCCCGCCTCGCTGCCTCCCCCCCCCCCCTTCCTTCCCTCCCTCTCTTCTTCCTCTTTCTCTCCTAGCCCCGTCTCCCTTTCTCTTTTCTCCCTCTCTTTCTTGATTCCTCCCTCCCTCTTTCCCCCTGTATTCCCTTTTTCTTTTCCCTCTCTCTCTCTCTTTTTCTCCCTCCATCCCTCTCTCTCTCCTCTCTCTCTTTTTTCTCCATTTTTCTCTGTTTCTCTTCTTCTCCCTCTTTCCCTCTATTCGTCTGGCCTTCTCTCCACTCCTTTCCCTCTTTCCCTCAAACTCTCCTCTCTTTTTTCTCCCTTTCCCTCTCTCTGCCTCTCTTTTTCTCCTTCTAGCCCTCTCTCTCCTCTTCCTCTCCCTCCCTCTATTCCTCTCTCATGTCTACCTCTGTCCCTCTCCCTTTCCTCTCCCCTCTTCCTCTCTTTTTCTCCCTCTCTCCTTCCATTCCCCCCTCTCCTCTTCCTCTCCTCCCTCTCCTTTCCCTCTATCTCTCCCTCTTTTGCTCCCTCTCTTCCTCTTTTCTCCCTCTCCTCCTCTCCCTCTTTCTCCTTCTCTTCCTCTCCCTCCTTCTTTCCCTCTGTCCCTCTCCTTTTCCTCTCTTGCTCCCTCTCTCCTCACTCCTTCTTTCCCTCCAGCCCCGTCCTTCTCTTTCTTTTTCTCCCTCTCTTCCTCTTTTTTCTCCCTCTCTCCCTCTCTTTTTCTCCCCCTATTATCCCTCTCTTTCTCGTTTTCTCCCCCCCCACCCCTTCCCCTACCCCGGCACACTCTCGAGGGCCAGCTCTCCTCAGAGCCCCGACTTCCTCTGCCTGCCCCCTCCTCGCCCCAAGCCTCCAGGGCCGTTCTGGGACAGGCGGAGGGCCACCGTTCAGGTCGGAGGGCCGCCGTGGCCCAACCCGAACCCAGCTCCGTGGAGTCCACCCGGCCCCCCTCGGCCCGGCGGGAAGGAAAGCCCGGCTCCTCCGCCACCGTGGGATGGACGGCCCCAGAGCCGGCCCCCGAAGAAAGAAAGCAGCTCCCTCTGGCCTCCCGCCTCTCCCTCCCTCCCACCCCCGCCGCGCCCTCTTTGAAACCGTCTTTAAAACCCGAAAGCTTCATCTTCCCTGGCCCCGTCCCTCTGCCCAAAATGCCGTAATTGAAAGGATACTCTTGATTTTCTGCTCCGTACCGCGACCAAAGGATCGAAAATAAAAGCTCCGGAGCCAGAGCCTTTGGTGTGGGCTGGGGGAAACCGGGTAGTCTGAGATTTGGAATCAGCAATCTGGGCTGCATCTCAGCTCTCCCATCCAACAACATCAGGCAGTTCAGTTATAATGGGCTCAAAAAAAAAAAAAAAAAAAGGGCGGGGGGGGAGATCTGATTGAAATTTTGCACTGTAGTGACTTTTTTTTTTTTTTGCCACACAGCATCTTTACACATGCATATTTTCTATTCCAAGCAGACTTTCTTTTAATGGTTGCCATGTGGGGGAAACTGCTACTTAGCAAGGACTTTTTTTTGTTTTTTCTTTAAAGAGGGGAAAAAAGAACCTGCCTTGTATCTGTCGCTCCCCGCTCCCCCTGACTTCTTTGTTCTGGTTTTTATGTGGTTTCGATTTGGAGATGGGCCCGTCAAAATAAAAAAAAAAAAAAAAGAACCGCCCCCTCTTCCGCAGAACGCCTCCAAACCCCCCGAAATCCCAGCCCTGGCAGATCCCTGTTGGATTTGCCCTTCATCCCTCTTATCGTTACTTTTTGTGGTGTTGTTACTGTGGTTCGTTAAGCACTTACTATGTGCCAGGCACCGTGCTAAGCACTGGGGCAGATACAAGGTTGGACAGAGTCCATGTCCCACGCGGGGCTTACGTTCTTAATCCCCACTTTACAAATGAGGGACCCGAGGCACCGAGAAGTGAAGAGACTCGCCCGAGGTCACTCGGCAGACGGGCGGCGGGTCCGAGATCAGAACCCAGGTCCTTCGGACTCCCCCGGCCCGGGCTCCAGCCGCTGATCTCGCCGCCCCTCGATTCCTTACCGACGTCCGCGCCCGAAATTCTTGTCGGCCTTGACGTGACTCTGCCTTTTTTCTTCTCTTTCCTTTTGGGCTTAGCGTTTCACGCCTACGGAAAAGCGGGGAAGATGTTGGTGGAGACCAGGTAACCTGTTTGTCTTTTTGATTTTTTTTTTGGAGAAGAGATTTCATTTGTGCGCTCTGGGTCAGTTTCTCCGCCGCCTTGAAGCCCCACGGGGTGTGACTACAGCTCCCACCCCAAAATAATAAGAATAGCGATATTGGTTAAGCACTTACTACCTACTTACTAAGCGTGGCCCCTTCCACGCTCTTCGGAGAGGCCAGAGGAGCAGAGTCAGTCGACACGATACGCATGCGACTGGAGAAGCAGCGTGTCTTAGTGGCAAGACCCCGGGCTTGGGAGGCAGAGGTCGTGGGTTCCAAATCCCGACTCAGCCACTTATCAGCTGTGTGACTCTGGGCAAGTCACATAACTTCTCTGGGCCTCAGTTACCTCAACTGTAACATGGAGACGAAGTCCGTGAGCCCCCCGTGGGACAACCTGATTACCTCGGGTCTGCCCCGGCGCTTAGAGCAGTGCTTGGCACAGAGTAAGCGCTTAACGGATACCGTCATTAGTATTATGTTCCCTGCCCACAAGAAGCCGCCAGTCTGAGCATTATTCAGTTTGCGCTCCCAGCGTTTAGCACGGAGCGTGGCTTAGTGGAAAGAGCCCGGGCTTGGGAGCCAGAGGTCGCGGGTTCTCCTCCCGGCTCCGCCACCTGTCTGCTGCGTGACCTTGGACAGGTCACCTCTGTGCCTCAGTTCCCTCATCTTCGAAATGGGGATGAAGACCGTGAGCCCCACGGGGGACAACCTGATTCCCTCGTCACTACCCCAGGGCTTAGAACGGCGCTTGGCCCATAGTAAGCGCTTAAGAAATACCATTATTATTACGGCAGCCTGCGGGCACGCCAAGCGCTCAGTAAATCCGATTACTACCCCAGCACGCTCCGCCCAAACACCTTCCACCCTTCTGCCGCCAGGCCCACTCTCTCTCGGCTGGACCCCGAGGCCGGACTCAACCCACCGGTCCGGGGGCGGGGGGCCGGAAGCCGGCGCCGTGTCCGGGCGCGGGGCGGCTCGGGGTCCACCGAGACCTGGGGGGACGACGACGTCCGACGTCCGGTTCCAAAAGCGCCCCCGGCTCGCGTCTCCCTGCAGTATGATCGGGCTGATGCTGGGAACCTGCATCGCGTTCTACGTGGTCATCGGCGATTTGGGATCCAACTTCTTTGCCCGGTTGCTCGGACTCCAGGTAACGCCATCCCTTCGGCGCCCCGATGCCTCCTCCACCCTCCCTCCCCTCCCCGGCAGGTAGGGCAAGAAACTTCTACTCTCCCGTTTCCCCTCTCCCTAATCTGTTTTAATTTTCGTGGTATCGGTTAAGCGCTTCCTGTGCGCCGGGCACTGTACTAGGCGCTGGGGTAGATACGGGGTCGTCGGTTTGGACGCGGTCCCCGTCCCACCTGGAGCTCGCCGTCTTAAACTCCATTTTCCAGCGGAGGGAACCGAGGCCCGGAGAAGGGAAGCAGCCGGGCCGGGGTCACACAGCAGACACGTGGCAGAGCCTGGATGAGAACCCGGGCCCTTCCGACGCCCACTGTCGCGCCGCTTCTCCGTCTCCCCCTTTCGACTGTAAACTCATTATCATTACTGTTGCTATTATTTGTTCGGCGCTTACTGGGTGCCAAGCACCGCGCTAAACCCTGGGTCGGTTAGTTACCGGTTAGATTGGACGCAGTCCCTCTCCCCCAGCGACTCAGGGGAGAGGGAGAACGGGCTTCGGATCCCCATTTTGGTCCCTCAGTCCTATTTATCCAACGCTTAGAGTGTACCGAGCGCTTGGGAGAGTCCAGTAGAACAACACAACAGACGCATTCCCTGCCCACAACGAGTCTAGGGGAGGAGAGATGGAAGGAGACGGAGCCAGCCGGGAGTCAAAGCCCGGAATCTTCCGCGTGTAGTCAGACGCGTTATCCGTCGCGCCGCCGACCCGATCGATCGGGGCCCCGGCGGGGGCTGGGGAGGGATCGACGGTGATCCCGCCGCCGCCCCACCTCCCCCTTCCAGGTGACGGGCGTCTTCCGGATATTCCTGCTGTTTGCCGTCTCCCTGTGCATCGTACTTCCCTTAAGCCTCCAGAGGAACATGATGGCTTCGATCCAGTCCTTCAGCGCCATGGCCCTCATGTTCTACACCGTGTTCATGTTCGTGGTGAGTCCGCCGGGACCCCCGGCGGGGAGGGGCGGACGCCAGGGCCGGGGGGCCCGGGGGACCCGGAAACCGGTCCCGTCCGGTGGGGAACCGGACCGGCGGGTCCGACCCGGGAAGGCCGGGACCGTCGAAGCCAGGGGAAGGGAAGGGTCGAGCCTCTCGTGGCCCCCTCCTTTTCCGGGGGGCGGGGGAGCGGCATCCGTTGAGCGCCCACCCTGTGTCGGGCGCTGTACGGAGCGCCGGGGCGGATACAAGCGAATCGGGTTGGCCACGGTCCCCGTCCTTAATCCCCATTTGACAGAGGAGGGAAGCGGGGCCCAGAGAAGTGAGGTGGCTCGCCCAAGGTCTCACAGCAGACAAGCGGTGGAGCTGGGATTAGAACCCAGGTCCTTCTGACTCCCAGGCCCGGGCTCTACCCACTAGGCCACACTGGCTGGCTTCCCAAGAGGAGATAAGGGATGCAGCCACTCCGATACTCAATTCCCCTGTAAGGACGCACGGAGAAGCAGCGGGTAGAGCCCGGGCCTGGGGGTCAGAAGGACCTGGGTTCTCATCCCGGCTCTGCCACTCGTCTGCCGGGTGACCCTGTGCAAGTCACTTCCCTTCCCCGGGCCTCAGTTCCCTCATCCGTCAAATGGGGATGGAGGCTGTGAGCCCCGCGTGGGGCAGGGATTGGGTCTGACCTGATTGGCTTGGACCACCCCAGCGCTTAAAACAGTGCCGGGCACACGGTGAGCGGTGAAGAAGTACCGCGATGATTATTCTGGTACTTCATCTCCCCTTCTGGTTGGCTGCAGATCATCCTGTCCTCTCTGAAACACGGCCTTTTCGGCGGGCAGTGGCTACAGCGGGTCAGCTACGCTCGCTGGCGGGGCATTTTCCGTTGCATCCCTATCTTCGGCATGTCGTTTGCCTGCCAGTCGTAAGTACCTCCCGTCCTCGGGTTCGGCCTTCACGGCGGTAGATGTATTTCCCGAGGGGGGGGGGTGAAGCGGGGTGGCCCGGTGGTCGGAACGGGGGCCTGGGACTCAGAAGGACCCGGGTTCTCATCCCGGTCCGCCGGGGAGACCTCGCCTCACCGCTCTGGGCCTCAGTTCCCTCATCTGGAAAACGGGGACGAAGACCCGTGTGGGACGGGGACCGGATCCAACCCGATTATCCTTCTTTCATTCAGGTGTATCTGTTGAGCGCTCACTGTGTGCAAAGCACTGACCCCGGTGCCTGGGAGGGGACGGTACAAGCACAGACACATTCCCTGCCCCCAGCGAGCTCACGGAGTAGAGGGGGAGGCGGACGTTAATAGAAATAGATAAGGGACAGATAAGGTTCGAATCTGCCACTTGTCAGCCGTGTGACTGTGGGCGAGTCACTTCACTTCTCGGTGCCTCAGTGACCTCATCTGGAAAATGGGGATGAAGACCGTGAGCCCCACGTGGGACAACCTGATTCCCCCGTGTCTACCCCAGCGCTCAGAACGGTGCTCCGCACGTAGTAAGCGCTTAAGAAAGACCAACGTTATTATTATTATTATATGGACATAAGGGGGGGATGAAGAAAGGGAGCGAGTCAGGGCGACGCAGAAGGGAGCGGGAGAAGAGGAAAGGAGGGCGCAGTCAGGGAAGGCCTCCTGGAGGAGGTGGGCCTTCGATAAGGCTTTGAAACTGGCGAGTGATCGGCTTTCGGGTGGAGAAGCGGCGCGGCTCGGTGGATAGAGCCCGGGCTTGGGAGGCGGGAGGTCGTGGGTTCCGATCCCGGCCCCTCCAATTATCAGCTGTGTGACTTTGGGCCGGTCACTTCTCTGGGCCTCGGTGACCTCGTCTGGAAAGTGGGGATGAAGACCGTGAGCCCCGCGTGGGACCCCCTGATGACCCTGTATCCACCTTAGCACTTAGAACAGTGCCTGGCACAGAGTAGGCACCGAACAAATACATTATTATGAGGAGGGAGGGCGTTCCGGGCCGGAGGCCGCAGGTGGGCGAGGGGTCAGCGGCGACGTGGGATGGAGGGACAGCGGGAAGTTGAGCATCAGAGGAGCAAAGAGCGCGGGTTGGGAATCCCAGCCCGGCGGTGAGGGTCAGCGAGGGGGGTGTAAGGGCGTCCGGAAAGCTTTCCCAGCTGGGCCACGGGGAGAGGGACGGGGAGGGGGGCGGGATGGATCTAGAACTTCCTTACCCTATTTATGTCGTTAATGAGATGTACAGCGCCTTGATTCTGTTTATCTGCTGTTGTTTTAACACGTTCATCCCCTCGATTCTATTCATTGCTATTGTTCTCGTCCGTCCGTCTCCCCCGATTAGACCGTGAGCCCGTCAGAGGGCGGGGACCGTCTCTGTCTGTTACCGATCTGCCCATTCCAAGCGCTTAGTACAGTGCTCTGCACATAGTAAGCGCTCGATAAATACTGTCGAATGAATGAACGAAGGAACCATCCCCGTCGTTTCTCTGTGCAGCCAAGTCTTACCCACGTACGACAGCCTGGATGAGCCGTCGGTCAAGATCATGAGCTCCATCTTCGCCTCCTCGCTCAACGTGGTCACCACCTTTTACATCACGGTAAGACGCCCTTCGCTCGGTTGTGTTGCTTGAGCGCTTACTCTGAGCCGAGCACTGTACTGAGCGCTTGGGAGAGGACAGCGCAGAGACATTCCCCGCCCACAACGAGCATCCGGTCTTCTCCCCTCTTCCTCGGCCTGCCAGCCGGGGAGTGGGTCAGTTGTATTTTTCTCATTCATTCGTCTGTAGCCCTGCACGTAGTAAGCACTCAATAAAAACAGATGAACGTACGGAACCATAAACGGGACGCATTCCCCGCCCACAACGAGCTTCCGGTCTAGAGCGGGGAGCCCGACGTCAATAGAAATAAATAAAATGACCGATACGGACAGATGAGCGCCTCTCCCCTCCGGGGGTCGGCCTGCCAGCCTCTTAACACCGCGCTCCTCCCTTTTGAAATATATATATTTTTTAATGGCGTTTGTTAAGCGTTCAGTACGTTTTCAGCTCCCAGCCCCACGTTCTCCCCGCCCCCCCGCCCCGTCTTCCCGTCGGGACAGGTAGGATCCTTCGGTTACGTCAGCTTCACCGACGCCATCGCCGGCAACGTGCTGATGAACTTCCCCTCCAACCTGGTGACGGAGATGATCCGCGTGGGCTTCATGATGTCCGTGGCCGTGGGCTTCCCCATGATGATCCTCCCTTGCCGCCAGGCCCTCAGCACGCTCCTCTTCGAGCAGCAGGTAAGGGGCTGTTGATCGAGCGCTTCCTCCGAGCGGCGGGTGAGGGGCTTCGCGCAGCAGACGAGGGGCGGAGCCGGGATTCGCACCCACGGCCCCGGGCTCTATCCGCCGCGCCGCGGGTCGCTTCTCCGCACCTCGGAAAATGAGGTTTAAGCTCACGGTGGGCGGGGAACGCATCCGTATCGCCGCGCTGTGCTCTCCCCAACACTTAGCACGGTTCTCCGCACACAGTAAGCGCGCCGTCGATACGATCGGATGAATGAATTGAATGAATGAATGAGCCCCTCGCGGGACAGGGACCGCGTCCAACCTGATTAGCTTGGATCCTCCCCAACGCTTAGAACAGTGCTTGAGACAGAGTAAGAGCTTAACCAATTCGTTCATTTGTTGCTTTGTCGTATTTATTGAGCGCTTACTGTGCGCGAAGCGCTGTCCTCGGCGCTTGGGAGACTACAGCGTAACGACAGACGGCACGTTCCTGCCCACGTGGAGCTTACGGTCTAGCGGGGGAGACAGACATGAAAAGAAATAGATAAATAAATAGATATTAAATGAAGTACAGGCATATACGTAGGTGCTGTGGGGATGGGAGAGAGGACGAACAAAGTATCGTACTTCCCCAAGTGCTTAGTACAGTGCTCCGCACACAGTAAGCGCTCAGTAAATACGACTGAATGAATGAATGCCCGGCCACTTGCCTGCTGTTTGACCTTGGGCAAGCCACCTCTCTTCTCTGTGCCTCCGTTATCTGTAAAATGGAAATAAAGGCCAGGAGCCCCACGTGGGGCAGCCTGATTACTCGGTGACTACCCCAGCGCTTAGAACAGTGCTTGGCACGTAGTAGGCGCTGAATAAATACCCTCATTATTATTAGTAGTAAGCGCTGAAACAAATACCGTTATGATTGAAAGAGCAAATGAGAGCAGCGCAGAAGAGTGGGAGAAGAGAAGGGGAGGGCTCAGGGAAGGTTTCTTGAAGGGGATGTCCCTTCGTAATTATTATTATTATTATTATTAGCGGGGGGACTGCTTGCCGTCCTGGGTTGGGGGCCGGGGGTGGCGGTAACCGCCATCAAACCCCGGGATCGGTTGGCGTTTTTGTGTCGCGCAGCAGAAGGACAGCACTTTTGCGGCCGGAGGTTACATGCCCCCGCTGCGGTTCAAGGCCCTGACCCTGGCCGTCGTGTTCGGAACCATGGTCGGCGGGATCATGATCCCCAACGGTAAGGCCGGGGAGGGGCAGAGGAGCGCGGCTTCCCCCTTCATCCGGTCGCCTCTCTCGAGCGCCGACCGCGGCGGAGCGGGTGGGTAGAGCCCAGACCCGGGACTCCGTCCGGTCATTCACGCGGTCGGATCTACGAAGCGCTTACTGTGTGCAGAGCACTGGACTGAGCGTTTGGGAAAGTCTAATCCGGCAGTAGAGAGAGGCAGTCCCTGCCCACGGTGGGTTCACCCGTCTGGGCGGGGAGACGGACAGCAGTACGAATAAATAAAACGACAGATGTGGACGTAAGCGGGGCTGGGACGGGGGAGGGCGGAGGCAGCGAGCCAGGGAGACGCGGAGCGGGAGAAGAGGAAGGGAGGGCGTAGTCGGGGAAGGCCTCTCGGAGGAGACGGGCCTTCAGTAAGCCTTGGAAGCGGGGGGAGAGTCGTCTTCTGTGGGATTTGAGGAGGGAGGGAATTCCGGGCCCGAGGCGGGACGCGGGCCGGGGGTCGGCGGCGAGACGGGCGAGACGGGGGCCCGGGGAGGAGGCTGGCGTTAGAGGAGCGGAGCGTGCGGGCGGAGAGAAGGCAGATGAGGTGGGAGAGGGCGAGGGGATGGACGGCTTTAAAGCCGGTGTTGACATCAAATAATTTCCAATCCACGAGAAGCAGAGGGGCTTCGTGGTTAGAGCCCCCGGGCCTGGGAGTCGGAAGGACCTGGGTTCTAACCCTGGCTTGGCCACGAGTCTGTGGTGTGAAGTCACTTCACTCCTCTGGGCCTCGGTTCCCTCTCATCTGGAAAACGGGGATCGAGTCCGAGTCCGACGCGGGACGGGCACCGCGTCCAACCTGATCGGTTTGTATCTACCCCAGCGCTCAGTACAGTGCCTGGCGCGTAGTAAGTACGTAAATATTAACAAAAGAAAAGAAGGAGAGGATTACGAGTCCCACACGTGTCAAGGATGGTTTCTACCCCAGTGCTCGGCGCAGAGTGAGGGCTTGATAAATGCATTGATTATATATAGTAGCAGTAAGTAATAATAATGATGATAGCTGTTAAGTGCTTACTGTGTGCCAAGCACTGTTCTGAGCACCGGGTCCGATACTAATTAATGAGGTTGGACACAGTTCCTGTCCCCCGTGGGGCTCACGCTTTTAAACCCCATTTTCCAGATGAGGGAACTGAGGCCCCGAGAAGCGAAGCGACTTGCTGAAGGTCACGCGGCAGGCGGACGGCGGAGCCGGGTTGAGAACCCAGGTCCTTCTGACGCCCAGGCCCGGGCTCTATCCACTGAGCCACGCTGCTTCTCTAACTATTCAGGCTTAATGTGTGCAGGGCACTGTGCTAGGCGCTCAGTATATACAGCTGACTAGGGCACTGGAGTCATTCACGGCGGGTCAGCCCGAAGGGACCCCAGTGAGCGGGCGTCAGAACATTTTGGGGGGCGGGGGCGGAGGGGTGGAGGTTGGGCCCCCAAAACGGGGCTTCCCTCCGCAGCGGGTCCGGGTCGAGTGCCACGGGAAGGGGCTGGAGAAATTTTCTGCCCATCTCCGAATCCCCCGGAGATTCTGCTGCCCGCCAAACGATGGAATTTGGGGAGGGGCGGGGGCCGCTTACCGGGTGCAGAGCGCTGGACTGAGCGCTTGGGAGAGTCCAAGGCAGTAGAGTTGGTAGGCCCGAGCCCTACCCTCACGGACCTTGTGTTTAAACCCTCTCTCTCTGTCTCTCCCCACCCCCCCTTCTCCCTTTCCTTCTCCCTCTGCCTCTCTGTCTCTCCCTCTCCCCCATCCTTCTCTCTCTCCTTTTCCCTCTCCCTGATTCTCTCTCTGTCTCTTTCCCCTCTCCTTCCCCCTCTCCCTCTGACTCTCTGTCTCTGTCTGTCTCTCCCCTCTCCTTCTCGCCTTTCTTTCTCCCTCTGATTCTCTGACTCTCGGTCTCTTTCCTCTCTCCTTCCCCCCTTCCTCTGACTCTGTCTCTCTCCTCCCTCTCCCCCGACTCTCTCTGTCTCTCCCCCCCTCCTCCTCCTTCTCCCTCTCTCCATCTCCTCCTCCCTCTGACTCTGTCTCTCTCCCTTCTCCTTCTCTCCTTTTCCTTCTTTCTTTCTCCCTCTGCCTGATTCTCTGACTCTCTCCTCCCTCTCCCCCTCTGTCTCTCTCCTCCCTCTCCCCCGACTCTCCGTCTCTCTCCTCCTCCTCCCTCTCCTCCTCCCTCTCCCTCTGACTCTCCGTCTCTCTCTGTCTCTCTCCCTGCCGCTGTCTCTGTCTCTCTGCCTCTCTCTGTCTCTCTTCTCCCCTCGCCCTCTGCCCCTTCTCCTCGCGTCCAGTGGAAACGGTCTTGGGCCTGACGGGAGCCACCATGGGGAGCCTCATCTGTTTCATCTGCCCGGCTCTCATTTACAAGAAAATCCACAAGAAGGCCCTGTCCTCCCAGGTCAGTGACGTTCACCCCCGACCCCACAACCGATCCAGACCCCGGGACCCGCCCCTTCTTCTCTGGCACCCAAGGGCGGCGAGGATTCCCGGGCTGCGCCCGGAAGACCTCCCCCGTCGTCTTGGAGAAGGCGGGGGAGCGGTGGAGGTCGCCCTCCCCGACACCTCCCTCCGCCATCGCGTTTCGGTGCGCTCGGGCCCCGCTCCCACAGAACCAGCCCGGCCTAGTGGCCGGAGCCCGGGCCTGGGAGTCAGAAGGTCGCGGGTTCTAATCCCCCCTCCGCCACTTGTCTCCTGACTCGTCTCTTGGGCGAGTCACTCACTTCTCTGGGCCTCGGTTCCCACATCCGTAAAATGGGGATTGAGACCGTGAGCCCCACGTGGGGCGGGGGACTGTGTCCCAACCCGCTTTGCTTGTATCTACCCCACGCTCGGCCTTAGAACGGTGTTTGGCACATAGTAAGCGCTTAACGAATACCGGCGTTATTATGACGTCTGGCCCATGAACAGATACCACATTATTATCATCATTAGAGGGAAAGGCAGACGTTACTAGAAATAAATGACAGATATGGGCGTGAATGCCGTGGGGCTGGGAGCGAGTCAGGGCGACGCAGAGGGGAGCGGGAGAAGGGGAAAGGGGGGCGCGGTCAGGGAAGGCCTCTGGGAGGAGTCGGCCTTCGCTTGGGCTTGGAAAGCGGGGAGGGGGACGGAGCCGAAGCCCACCCTCACTGCCGGGCGGCCCCTCTGGGTTCCAGGGAGGGCTTTCCGTGTCATTCACTCGATGGTATTTATTGAGCACTTACATCTGGTAGAGCTCTGTACTGAGCGCCCCCTGCCCCCAACGCTTCCAGATCATCCTGTGGATCGGGCTGGGCATCCTGGTCATCAGCACCTACAGCACCTTGTCCGTGAGCGAGGACCGTCAGCCCGGCGCAGAGCGGGACGCGCCCGCCGCCCGCCCGGGAGACGCCAAGGAGAACGTCCGGCCCAACTCGGCCAAGATATCCGGTAAGGCCAGCCCCGGCCCCCCGAAACCGCAAAACCTCTCCTCCCCGGGCCGGCCACGGCCCGAGGCCCCGCTGCGAGTTGGCACCGGGCCGGCCGCCTGGAGGAAGGGCACACGCAGCCAAAACGGGGCCTCTACCAGCGCGGCCCGGGCAGCGCTCCAGAAACGGGCCCTTCACGGCGCTCGGAGGGATGCTGGTCGGTGGGCGCGGCCTTCTCGGTCTCGGGGGGGCCCGTCTGGACCGGAGTCCGCGTCAGCGCCCCGTAACAAAGCCGGGGATCCTTCCTCCGCTCCGCGTCCCGTGCCTTGATTCGTTTCCCGGGGCCGGCGGCGGAGCGCCGGCCCCGCGCCCGTCTCGGCTGCCCTCGCCCGGCCCTCCCTCCCTCCTCCCCGAGGCCTCGTCGTCCACGTCTGCGGCCGTTTTCCGTTGGGGTCGGTCGGTTTTCCACGTGCCAGAGCGGTCCGGTCTGTGACCGGGATTTTGGGCAGCAGCGTGGCTTAGGGGATAGAGCCCGGGCCTGGGGATCAGAAGGTCGTGGGTTCTAATCCCGGCTCCGCCGCCGGTCTGCTGGGTGACCTTGGGCAAGTCACTTGGGTTCTCCGTTGCATCGACCTCTCCCGAGCGCTTGGTCCGGTGGTCTGCACACCGTAAGCGCTCAGTAAACAGCGCTGCCGAGGGCGATGAGGAGGAACGGGAGGGAGGGCGTGGGTCACGCCTGCCTCGCGGTCCCGTGGCGCTCCCCCGACGTCCGAGCCGGCATCTGGCTCGTGGCTCGGCGTCAGCTGCGTGGCCCGCCCTGTCCGTGTTTTGTGGGTCCTTAGGCCCCCTCCCCCGAGTCTCCGGGCCACCCCCGGGTCCCCACCGGTGTGGGGGTCACTTCCCCCCCGGCCCGCCTTCGTCCCCTCAGCACGTGAGGAGAGCCTCCTCGGCCTCTTTGGTCTTCCACGGGCCCCAGACCGTGCAGACGTCCATTAGAGAAACAGCGGGGCTCAGCGGGTAAGAGCCCGGGCCTGGGAATCAGAAGGACCCGGGTTCTAATCCCGGCTCCGCCACGTGCCTGCTGGGTGACCTTGGGCAAGCCGCTTCACTTCTCTGGGCCTCAGTTACCTCATCTCTAGAGAATGGGGATTAAGACGGCGTGAGCCTGTGTCCAACCCGATTGACTCGTGTCCACCCCAGGTCTTAGAACAGTGCTTGGCACATCGTAAGCGTTTAACGAGTACTGTTATTATTATTGATAACGATGATAATAAAAAAGCCACCCAGTGGGCCCCGGGATGACAACTATTGGGACACCACCCTTTCACACGAAGCCCACCTGGCCAGCCACGCTCCGGGTGGCGTCTCCCACGTGGGACCCCCGGCCGGGACCACCGGAAGGTCTCCCGTCGGCGGCCCGCCTCGGGAGGGCGCGAAACCCTCTCAGAAACGCCGCGCGCCGGCCCGTACGGGGCGACTGCGGACGGTAAAACGTCCCCGGGCCTCCCGTGGAAGCGCGGGAAGGCAATTATCCATTTAAAAAAAAAAAAAGCTAATTAGGCCATCGATCTCGGTGTCAGAAAGCGCCCCGTAGGGCCTCACGGGTGGTTTTAAGATTTTGTAATATTTCTCGGCTCCTTAGTTTCACGTTATTTCCTTCATTCTCTCTTTTCCTCTCTCTCTTTCTCACTCTCTCCTTCCTCCCCCTCCGCCGGCCCCGGTCCTCCACCGTGCCGGGTTGGATAACAAAGGCCCGATTCACAGAGGCTTTTGTGCAATCAGTCGCCTTTGCTCCCGACAGGGCTAGAGAAAGAGCTGGGCTCGGGAGAGGGGCCCCGGCGGTTGGGGGCGGGGAGGGCTCGGGGGCCGCCCGGCCACGTGGCCACGGGTCTGGGGAGGGCGGCCCGTCCGGCTCGGGGAGGGGGGCGAAGTCGGAGCGGCGAGGAAGGGAGCTGGAACTCCCTGGGCCCCCCCCCCCCCCGCCCCCTAACCCACCGTCGCCTCGGCCGAATGTGGCGCCTCGCCCGCAGGCCTCAAGAGACGGCTTTTACTGGTTTCCTTTCGGGGTCACAGGTCTCCTCCTCCTCCTCATTTTCCTTGTCCTCCTCATCCTTGTCCTCCTCCCCTTCCTCCCCCATAGTCCTCCCTGTCCCCCCTCCGCCATCTCCACTCCTCATGACCGCTGCCATGTCAGGGGGTGACCGACCCCGAATTCATCTCCCTGATGCAATTCGGGAACCCCGTCCAGCCAGGACCGGGGCGACTCCCTCGCGGGGGCGACCCTGCGCCAGACTGGGGCCGGGGCCTCCCCCCCCCCCCCCCCCGGAGCTAGGTCCCGACGCCAGACGTAGAGGGGCCCCCTCCTCCCCGCCCACCGGCCCCCGGAGGGCCCGGTCCCTCCCCGGCCGGCACCTCATCCGCCTGGGAACGCCATCCGGCGGGGAGGAGCAGCGGCCTAGGGCAAAGGGCACCGGGCCGGGATTCAGGGTCCCGGCCTGCCCTCGGTCGGTCCGTCGATCGGCCGCTCGCTCGGTCGTATTTACTGAGCGCTTACCGTGCACAGAGTCCCGTCCTGAGCCCTTGGGAGAGGACGACGTGACAGTCACTAGACACCTTCCCTGCCCACAACGACCTGACGGTCTAGAGGCGGGGAGGCAGACGTGAACAGAAAGAAATAAATGACAGATCGGGACATAAGGGGCGTGGGGCTGGAAGGGAGAGGTGAGTAACGGGAGCGAGTCGGGGCGACGCAGAAGGGAGCGGGGGAAGAGGAGAGGAGGATGCGGCCAGGGAAGGCTTCCTGGGGGAGATGGGCCTCCGAGAAGGCTTTGAGGGGGAGAGAGTCAGCGGCTACCGGATTGGAGAGACGTTCCAGAGATGAATAGAAATAAAAGAAATGACGGATTTGGACATCAGGGCTGAGGGAGGGGGGGGATAAAGGGAGGAAATGGAAGTGCAGCCCCGCTCGCCCCCCGCTCCTGGTGTCCCCCGGTCTCGGTCCCACTTTACAGCTGAATCTTGGGTTGACCTGTCGGACGCTCCGTCCGGCGTCAGAGCAGCTCGGCCCAGGAGCGGCCCAGAGCCCGGGCCTGAGAGTCAGAGCACCTGGGTTCTAATCCCGCTCTGCCGAGTGTCCTTGGGTGAGTCGCCTCACTTGTCCGGGCTTCGGTTCCCTCATCTGTCAAATGGGGACGAAGACCGTGAGCCCCACGTGGGCCGGGGTCTCTGTCCGACCTGATTAGCTTGGATCTTCCCCAGCACTTAGAGCCTGGCACGTAGTAAGTGCTTAAGAAATACCATTTTTTTAAAAATTACCAAATTTCCTCCTCCTTTCCCAAGGAACCATGTCTGTCGACATCGGTTTGGGCTCCCGGCCGTGAGCTCGGCACACAGCGACCCCCTTCTGTGCCCCCCGTCCTTGGATTTGCTCCCTTTCTCCCCCGCTCCCTCAGTCCCCCGGCCCTTACGTCCACATCCATCATCTTTTCATATTCATGTCCATCTCCCCCGCTTAGACCGTAAGCTCGCTGTGGCCAGGGAACGCGTCTCTTGTATTACCGTCCTCTCCCAAGCGCTTAGGACAGTGCTCTGCCCGCGGTAAGCGCTCAGTAAATACCGTGGATCGATTGACGACGCGACTAAAATCGACCGCGAGACGATTGTGATCGTGACCGGCGATAACCAGCGCCGGGCGGGGGAGGGGGAGACACGCTTTTCCGGATTCCCGTGCTGGAAGCTCCGACGCCAGTATTTAATAACAACAGTCGTGATTATCATTATCGTTTCGGTACTCGTTCTGCGCTTACTGTGTGCGCAAGCGCCGTTGGGAGCGCTTGGGTAGATACGGGTTGATCAGATTGGACGCAGTCCCCGGCCCACGTGAGACTCGGTCTTCAGACCCCTTTTCCCGATGAGGTAACTGAGGCCCAGAGATGTGAAGTGCCTCGCCCAGGGTCGCACGGCGGACACGTGGCGAGGCCGGGATTAGAACCCAGGTCCTGCCTGGGCTGCGTCCACTAGGCCACGCCGCTGCTGCTCGTGCCGTAATGATAATCACGGTATTCGTCAAGCGCTTACTATATGCCAGGCGCTGTAGTAAGCTGCTTCTCTAGAAATCGCTTCAATCACTCATTCACTCAGTTGTATTTCTTGAGCGCTCACTGTGCGCAAAGCGCTGTCCTCAGCGCTCGGGAGAGTACTATGCAACAGTTAGCAGAGACATTCCCTGCCCACAGCGAGAGAGGGGAACAGACGTAGATCACTGATATAACAAATATTATATTAGTGGACGTAATAAACAACAGCCATAGATCCCCATTTACCGGGCGAGGAAACCGAGGCCCAGCCAAGGGAAGGGACATGCCCAGGGTCACCCGGAGGGGCCAGTAGCGGCTCCGGGGTCGAGATCCCGTGCCCCGAGACCTCTCCCGAGCGCTCAGTATAGCGCTCGGCACCCAACGGGGCGCTCAATAAATCCCAGCGTGGCTCAGTGGAAAGAGGCCGGGCTCGGGAGCCGGAGGCCATGGGTTCGACTCCCGGCTCGGCCACTCGTCGGCTGTGTGACCGTGGGCGAGTCACTTCACTTCTCTGCGCCTCAGTTACCTCATCTGGAAAGTGGGATTAAGACCGCGAGCCTCCCGTGGGACGACCCGCTGACCCCGGATCTCCCCCAGCGCTTAGAACGGTGCTCTGCGCGCAGGAAGCGCTTAACAGATAGCAACATTATTATTATTATTACCGTCATTAGCGGCGGAGCGGTGGGTCAGAGGTGCCACCTGGTGGCCGATGGCGGTCACTCACGTGGCCCGAAGCGCCACCCATCCCGTCCCCGGGGTCCGGCGGCGGCGGCGGCGGCCTGGCCCGGTTTCGTTCCCCGAAAAACCGGGGAGAGGGCGGGCTTCCCTTCCGTCCCGGCCGGGGAGACGGAACCCCGCTAACGGCGCCGCCCTCTCAGTCCAGGACCCGGCCGTCCCGGCGGCCGGCGACGGCCGCGAGAAGCCGCGGCCGGCCGGCGGGCAGGACGAGGTGGCCCGGCCGCAGATCGAGGTGCCCGCGGACGTGCCCCAGCGGGCCCCGGAGAAGCGCCCGGAGCCGGAGCCGGAGCGGGAGGAGGTGCAACTGGACCGTCCCGACCAAGGTAGCGCGGGGAGGCGGCCGACGGGGCCCGGGATTCACTCGTTCACCCGTGCGTTTGTATCTACTGAGCGCCCGTCGTGTGCAGAGCGCCGGACCGAGCTCTCGGGCGAGCCCGGGGCGACGGGAAACGGCGCCGTTCCCTGCCCACGATGAGCTTACGGTCCGAGGGGGGAGACGGACGTGAATCGAAATAAATAAATGAGGGGCTGGGGGGGGGGGAGATAACGGGGGCGAGTCGGGGCGACGCAGAAGGGAGCGGGGGAAGAGGAGAGGAGGGTGCAGTCGGGGAAGGCTTCTCGGAGGAGACGGGCCTCCGATAAGCCTCTGAAGGGGGAGAGGGTCAGCGGTTACCAGATTGGAGAGGGAGGACGTTCCAGAGACGAACAGAAATAAATGACGGATTTGGACATCAGCGCTGTGGGGCCGAGGGAGGGGGGAATGGAGGGAGGAAATGGAAGAGCAGCCCCGCTCGCCCCCGGCTCCGGCAGAAGGGAGATGAGGAGAAGTCGGGGCTTAGTCTGGGAAGGCCTCTGGGAGGAGGTGGGCCTACCATAAGGCTCTGAAGCAGGGGGGAAGAGTCACCGTCTGGGGGATTTGAGGAGGGAGGGCGTTCCGGGACGTGGGCCGGGGGCCGGCGGCCGGACGGAGTAAGGGTTCGGGCCTCCCCGGCGTCGGTCCTCGGCTCCGACCGTCCCCCTCCGCCTCGGGTCCGGGTCGGCCTCGGCCGCTCCGACTTGCCGGATGCCCCTTCCCCGCCCCCCGGTCGCGGACGCCCTCAGCCCCCTCCTCTCCCCGGCTCCAGGCATCGCCGTGCCCGTGGGGGAGGCCCACCGCCACGAGCCGCCCGTGCCCCGGGACGAGGTCGCCGTGGACGAGGGCCGGGACGGCGAAGGGCGGAGGAAGGCCGGCCCCCCGCCCGAGGGAGCCGGACCCCCCGCCCCGGGCCGGGGCGACGGAGCCGGGGGAGCCCCCGCGCCCTCCGACAGAAAGCAGCGCCGGCCCGAGAGACAGCCCGGCGCCCGGGAGGACGGGAGGGCCGACCGAGACCCGCCGGGGACCCCCAAGGCCGGCGGGCAGCAGCGGCGGCCCGCCCCGGGAGCCCCGGCCGGCCACCCCGACGAGCGGCAGCGGGCCGACGCGGCCGGAGGAGAGGAGCGGACGGCCGCCCGGCCCCCCGGCGCCCCGGAGGAGTTGGGGCGGCCCCCCGGGACCCCCGGGGCCGGTGAGAATCCCCCCGTCCCGGCCGGGGGGGACGGTGAGAACCGGCCCCCCGCGTTACCCGCGATTAGCCTACGAATGGAGCCGGCCCCCTTCCCCGGCTGTCGAGGCCGACCCGAGGAATCCGGCGGCCCTCGGGCAGCCGTCGAACGGTAGCGCGCCCGGCTGCCGGCCGTCAGGTGGGCCGCCCGGGGGGGGGGGGGGATGGGCACTCCCGACAGGTAACACGTCGTTAAGTGCCCGCCCGACCCCCAGACGGGACCCGTCTTGCATTTTAATCGGGCGAGGCAGTTAACGTGGGCGCGCCGCCACGGGCCTGGGAGGTTGTCAGATACCTTGGTTTTGTTTTGTTTTTTAACGACTTCCCCGGTAATGGTCGGGTCGGACGCAAACGGGGCGGGGGAGAGCGGGAGGGGGACGCGGAGAGTAATTTTAGAACACGTCTGCCGTCTCCTTTCGTTTCTCGGGCGCTTCTTCCTTTTAAATCCTTTTTTTTTGCTCCCGTGTGTGTTTTCTCTCGTCTCCTCCCCCGCCTCCTCGCCACTCTGCCGTCCGCACCGCGCCGATGAAACGGTCTTCCCCGCACGCCCGCAGGTCGGCAGCCTCGGCGGCCCCAGGACGGGCAGAGCCAAGAAGACGCCGGTGGCAAGTTGGAGGGTAAGGCCGCTTCTCGTCGCCGATTCCCACCCCCTCGGGGTTGGTGGTTTCAGGGTCCCCCCAGCCCGGCGCTGGGACCCCTTCCTCTGCTCCCTTTTCCTCCCCCCCACCCCGATCCTCCCGGTCACTCGGTCGACCGCTCCATCGACCGTGTCTGTCGAGCGCCGGCCGCGGGCGGAGCCCCGGACCGGGCGCTTGGGAGAGTCCGGTAGAGTTGGCAGAGGCGAGTCCCCGCCCGCGGAGAGCTGGCGGTCTACTCTGTGCGAAACGCTGGACCGGGACGCTTGGGAGAGTCCGGTCGAGTCGGTAGATGGTGATCCCCTGCCCTCAATAGTAACGACAGTAGTAACAGTAGTCAGTAGTATCGTAGGTTATTATCGTGTTTGTTACGGGATGTGCAGTATATTAACAGTATATTATTGTTATTAATAATGCCGGTATTTGCTAAGCGCTTACTACGTGCAGAGCACTGTTCTAAGCGCCGGGGGAGATACAGGGTCATCGGGTCGCCCCACGTGAGGCTCACGGTTAATCCCCATTTTACAGTCGAGGTCCCCGAGGCCCAGAGAAGCGAAGCGACTCGCCCACAGTCACACAGCTGACGAGCGGCGGAGCCGGCATTCGAACCCGTCGCCTCGGACTCCCAAGCCCGGGCTCTTTCCACGGAGCCGCGCCGCTCATTATGGTGTTGAAGTGCTTACTGTGCGCCAGATCCCGTTCTAAGCACTGGGGTAGATGCAGGTTAATCAGATCGGTCACAGTCCAGGGCCCACTGGGGGCCCACGGTCTTCGTCCCCATCTGACAGGTGAGGGAATCGAGGCTCGGAGACGCGAAGTGACTGGCCCGAGGTCACGCCGCAGCCGGGTGGCGGAGCCGGGATGAGAAGCCGGGTCCTCCTGACCCCCGGGCCCGGGCTCTACCCACAAGGTCACGCCGCTTCAAGGAGCTGACGGTTTACCGTGTGCCAAGCGCTGGACTTGGCAGTTGGACTAGAGTTTTTTGAGGTCTTTTTCTATGGTATTAAGTTCTTATCGTGTGCCGGGCACCGTGCTGAGCGCTGGGGTCGATCCGAGCTAATCGGTGGGACGAGGTCCCCGTCCCACATGGGGCTCACGGTCGGGATCCCCATTTTAAAGGCCCGGGGCTGCTCGGCTTCGGCCCCGCCCCCAGTCGGGGCCGAGTCCCCGGGGATCACTCATTCGGTCGTACGTACCGAGCGCTTCCCGTGTGCAGAGCACTGTACTCGGCGCTCCGGCGAGCCCGACAGAATAATAGACGGACCCGTTCCCCGCCCGTAACAAGCCTACAGTCCAGAGAGGGAGATAGGTGAGAACCGAAAGAAAGAAATGGCAGATCCGGACGCCAGCGGTGTGGGGCCGGGAGGGGGGCGGTGAGTAAAGGGGGCGAGTCGGGGCGACGTGGAAGGGAGGGGGAGAAGAGGGGAGGAGGGCGCAGTCAGGGAGGGCCTCCCGGACGAGGCGGGCCCGCGGGATAGGAGCCGCAGCCTCCCGCCCCCGCCCCGGGGTGGTCCGTGCCTCCGCCGGCGGGCGACCCTCCTCGGTAGCCCGGAACGAGCAGGGCGGAGGGCGGGCACCGCGGGCGAGTCGGTTGCGGGGAGGCCCGGAAGGGGCGGGGGGAGGGGGAAGCCCGGGATGGGAGCAGGGGCTCGACCCTCGGGGGGCCGCGGATACGAGGCCGCGCGGAGCGGGGGACCGGGCGGGGTGAGGCAAAACGGGCAGCTGGTCCAGGCCAAGGCCGCCCCCTCCCGCCCCCAACACTCCCCCCTTGACCGTCAGCTCGTTGTGGGCAGGGAATGTGTCGGTTCATTGTTCAACTGGACTCTCCCAAGCGCTTAGTTCAGCGCTCCGCACACGGTCGGGAAATGCATCCGGACGAATGAACCGACGCCCACCGTCCCTCTCGGTTGGCACGCACAAACTCAGCCTCTTTCGCCCCACTCTAGACCGTCGGCTCCTCGCGGGCAGGGGGCGTCGTCTTCTGACTCCGTTGCGTAGAGAAGCGGCGCGGCCTAATGGGTGGAGCCCGGGGCCGGGAGCCGGAAGGACCGGCGTCCTCAACCCGGCTCCGCCGCTCCCGGGTGACCTCGGGCGGTCACTTCTCTGGGCCTCGGTCCCCTCATCTGGACAACGGGGACGCAGACCGCCAGCCCCACGCGGGACACGGGGGTCCAACCCGGTCGGCTCGTATCCACCCCGGGGGCTGCAGACGGTGCCTGGCGGATAGCGAGCGCTTAAGAAATAGCACGATTAGTATCATTCCGCCGCCCCCTCCCAAGCGCGCAATAAGCGCTCGACGGAAACCATCGAACGACGGATGAAACCCTCCTCTCCGGCCACCGGCCCCTTCGAGCGTGGACCCGTCCGAGAGGCTCGGGAGAGACGGGGGGGAGTGAGCGTGCGTGTGTATTTGCGTGTGCGCCCGTGCAAACCCGGTGTGTGATTTTGGGTCGGAGGGGGCCGCTGTCTTTCTGCCTGCTTTCATCCGGTCGATCCGCCCCCCCGGCCCCGTCCGCTCGGTTCCGCGCCTTTTACCTCGTGCGTTTTGCCGGCGGCCGGGGAACCTTCACAGCTTCCCAATCTGTTTCTCTTCCCAACGCTTCTCCACGGGACCGAAACGGCCGAGATTAAAAAGCTAGTCGCAGGTAGGAGCGCGAGGCCGGCGTCCGGACGGCAGAAGCCGCCCGCCCGCCTCGGGAATCGTGACCCCCGTACTGAGTTCCCGGCCGGTCAGACGCCACCCCGTTCCCCGGGCCGCGAAGCGCGGTGCATGAGCGTGCGTGTCGGAGACCCGTGGCGGGCCGGGGGTCCCGGGTGCCGGGACCGCCGTCCCCCTCGCCCGCCCCCGGCCCGCTCCCCGGGGATCCGTCTCCGACTCGTTCCCGCCCCCACGTCGGACCCCCGAAACGGCCTCCGGTCCGGGCCCCCCCCCCCCCCCCCCGGGAACAGAACCGGGTTGAAACGGGCCGCACGGACCCTGTCCCGCGCGGGGCTCACGGTCTCAACCCCCGTTTTCCGGATGGGGTAACCGAGGCCCAGAGAAGCGAAGCCACCCGTCGGAGGTCACGCGGCCGACGGTTATTCTGGGTTATCTCTTGGGGTCCTGCCGGGACCGGTCGGGCCCCTCCGGCTCAGGACGGATCGAGAGCGCCCCAGGCCGGAGAGGTCACTGAGCGATCTCTCCGTTAATGGTATTTACCGAACGCTCGGTCTGGGCAGAGCTCTCGACCGAGCGCTTGGGAGAGGGATAGAGTTCATCGCAATGTGTCGGTGGTATCTATCGAGCGCTTACTGTGTTCAGAGCACTGGAATGAGCGCCCGGGTGAGTCCGGTACGACAGAGTTGGCCGACACGTTCCCCGCCCACATCGAGCTTCCCGTCTAGGGGAGCCGCGGGGGCGGCTGTTCGAGGGAGGGACGCCGGGTCCTCCCTGGCGCTCGGGCCGGGCCCCGGGAGTCCTCGGCTCCCCTCACCCCCCCCCCCGAAATAGGTACCTGGGGTCTAGAGAAGGGAGGAATCAATTGATGGGATTTATGGAGCCCTTACTGGGTGCAGAGCTCTGGACTGAGCGCCTGGGAGCGTCCAGTACAACCGAGTCGGCGGACATGTTCCCGCCCAACCAGCTTAGAGTCCTTGCTTTTTTTTTTTTCTTTTTAATAGTATCTGTTAAGCGCCTACTATTTATTCGTTCGATCGTATTTATCGAACGTTTACTGTGTGCGGAGCACTGTGCTGAGCGCTCGGGAGAGGACAGCGCAGCAACGGACGGACACATTCCCCGTCTCCGGCGAGCTTACGGCCCGGACGGGGGGAGGCGGACGTTAATGTAAAATAAATAAGGGACGGATGTGCACGTGAGTGGGACGGGGGACGACAGAGGGAGCGAGTCGGGGCGCCGCGGAGCGGGCCGAGCCCTGTCCTAAGCGCCGGGCGAGGGGTTGGACCCGGTCCCGGTCCCGCGGGGGGTTCTCTGTCCTGAGCCCCCTGCGGGGACTGAGCCCGGAGAGGTGAAGCGACTCACCCGAGGTCTCGCGGCAGACCCCGGGTCCTCCCGACTCCCAGAGGCGGGCCCTTTCCCACCAGGCCGCTCCGAGGAGGGGCCCGTGAGCCGGTTCTAGAGCGGCCCCGCCCCGGGCCTGGGGGTCGGCGGGTCACGGGTTCCGATCCCGGCCCCCGCCGCTCGCCTGCCGGGGGACCTCGGGCGGGTCGCTTCCGTGCCTCGGTTCCCCCCGCGGGGAAAACGGGGATGGAGCCCGGCGAGCCCCGCGCGGGGGTCCGATCCGAGCCGCCGGGATCCGGCGCCCAGTTCGGTGCCCGGCCCCGAGCGGGCTCTGAAGAGGCGTCGCCGTCCGTCCCGTCCGTAGATGGGGGCAAGGCGGAGCTGCTGGACCACGCCGTCCTCCTGCAGGTCATCAAGGAGCAGCAGGTGCAGCAGAAGCGTCTCTTGGACCAGCAGGAGAAGCTCCTGGCCGTCATCCAGGAGCAGCACAAGGAGATCCGCCAGCAGAGGCAGGACGATGGCGACGACAAGGCCAGGCCCCCCCAACGTGGTGAGGACCCCCCCCCCCCCCGGCCCCCGCCGTCCCAGATGGGTCAGGCGGTCGAGCGTATTTACCGAGCGCTCACCGTGGACAGAACCCCGGACCGAGCGCTCGGGATGGACGCCCCTCTACTTGTTCTGTTGTCCGTCTCCCCCCTTCTAGACCTCGGGCCCCTCCTTGGGTAGGGACGGTCTCTGTCCGGGCCCGAATTGGACTTTCCAAGCCCTCAGCACGGTGCCCCGCGCGCGGTCAGCGCTCCGTAAATACGCCGGAACGCACGAGAGAACGGTGAAACAGACGCCGGCTGTTAAAGTCGGCTTCGCCTCCTCCGGGAGCACTTCCGGAGCCAAACCTGGGGGAGACGTGGCTTCCCTTAAGGTCCTTATAGTATAGCAGTTGTTTTTCGGCGACGATGACGACGGTGACTGATTATTATTGTTATTCATTCGGTCGTTCTTACCGAGCGCTTACAGTGCGCGGGGCACTGTCCCGAGCCCTTGGAAATAAGAATAAGGTTGGTATTCGTTAAGCGCTTACTATGCGCCGAGCACTGTTCTAAGCGCTGGACGATCCCAACCCGACAGCGGGCTCACGGTCGAGAAGGGGGGATTATTATACGGCGATGATGGTGGTTAATAACGAGGATAATGATTAGCGTGTCTGGTCCAGCGCTCAGTAGAGGGCCCGGAACATAGGAAGCGCTCAGCAAGTACCACGGTTATCATTCTTATTCCGTCAGCGGTATTTATCGTGCGCTTCCCTTACGCGGAGCACGGAACTGAGCGCTCGGGAGGGCCGGCCGACCCGTCGGGACGCCCACGGGAGGCTCGCCCGGCCCCGCTTCGGCTCCCGGTAGCCCGATTCCCTCCGGGCCCCCACCGCCGCCCCGCGTGACCCCGGGTTCTCTCCGTCAACAGCCGACGGGCCGGCCGGACCGCTCCCGCCCCAGAGTAAGGAGACGGAGGTCCGAGACCCGCAGGCCGGGGCCGGAGCCAAGAGGCCGGCGCAGCCGGACGTGGGGGCCGGGCCCCCGGACCCCGAAGAGGGAGGCGGCGGGCCGCCGGAGCCGGCCGGCCCGGGGGACCGCGCCGTCACCGAGCCCGGGCCCGAGCCCGGCCGCCACGGGGCCCGGCTCGACGGAGAGCCGGCCCGGGACGCCCCTCCGGGCGGGGACCGGGAACCGGCGGCGGGGGCCGGAACCGCCGGGGGCCGCCGGCGGCCGGGGAGGGGGCCGGCCGGAGCCCGTCGGACGAAGCCGGGCGCCCCGGGGGGAAGGGGAGAGGGGAGGTCGGGGCCGAGGGGGAGGCCGCCGCCACCGCCCGGAGGGAGACGGGGGCCCCGGGACCCGCGGCGGGGGCCGCGGGGCCGAAGCCCGACCCCCCGGCCGACGCCGGCCGGGGGAGCCGCGACCCCGAGCCGGCGGCAGAATCTCCGGCGCCGGACCGGCCGGCCCCCCGCCGGGCGGAGGCCGAGGCCGCGGGCCGGGCCGCCCAGAGGCGGCCGGCCCGGGAACCCAAGCCGCAGCCCGAGTCGGACCTGCGCCGGAGGCGGCGGGCCCTGGCCGCGCCCGGGGCCGACCCCCTGGCCCCGGTGGACGCGGACCACCTGCGGGAGGTGCTGGAGGAGCGGCTCCACCGGGAGCTCGCGGGCGCCCTTCCCGTGGTCCGCAGCCGCCAGGTGAAGCAGCTGCCGCCCGCTCGGGAGGAGGCCTAGAGTGGGGCCGGGGGACCTCGGACCCGTCGCCCCGGAGCGGACCCCGTCCGTCGGGCCGCCCCGGGGACGAGGGGCCCGCCGGAGCCCGGGGCGGCCGCCCTCCCCGCCCCGGGATCGATCCGTCGCCAACGGTCTCCCCCCTCCCTTCCTCCCCCCACGGGGCCGCGCCCGGCACCCCGTCCTCTCCGGCTCTCCGCGGGGTCGCCGGCCCGCGGCCGTTTTGTCCTTCGAGAGTCTTCGGGGCGAGGCCCCGTCTCCCCGGCCGCACTCTCTCCGGCCAGTTGACTCGCCCGGATCGGACCCCGGCTCTTTTCTCCCTCGGGGCCCGGGGCGTCTCCTCCCGGGTTTCCGCCTCAGGCCAAAAAAACCCCGTCTCCCTCGCCCCCGTGGCGGGAGAGGTGCCGGCTGCTAGTTCCCGGCGGTTGCCAGCCATCCGCTTCGCGTTCGGGGCCGGGTGAAGGGAGACGGGACCGTCGGCCGGACCCCACCCGCTCCCGGATCCGTACCTACCTCCGCTTCCCCTCTCCACCCGTCGTGCCTTGTCCCTTCCCCCCGACCGCCAAACGCGACGCCCCTCGATCCTCTCGCCGTACGGCCCGGGACCCCGAAGAAGGAGGGATCGAGGCGACACCCGCGCCGGATCGAAAGGGAAGACGCCCGAGAGCGAGGCGGCGGGCCGGGTCGGTTCTACGACCGTCGTCACCGCCGTGGCCGACCGCCGGTTCGGGAGCCGGCCGCCGTCGGCGGGGGCTCGGCTCGCCCGGGAGACGAGAGACTACTAGAGTGAGACGGGCGACGGGCCGCCTTCCGCACCCCCGGCTCCGCCTCCGCGTCGCTTCTTGTCGCAGCCTGCGGTGGCCGCGGGGTCCGGAGGGCAGGGGCCCCCGGGTGACGGCCCATCCCCCGGAGAAACACCCCGAAGGCACGGGTGGCGTCTTGGGGGCATTCAGACGTCAGTCTCCCCGCTCCGAGAATCCTCCCAAGGACGGGGGTGGCGTCGTCGGGGGGAGCCCTCCGTTATATTGGTTCAGAGCGGCCGGTGGCAGATGCCCGGGGCCCCTCGGGGACCCCGAAGTCCGTCCCGAGACCCCTCCCGCTGCACCACCCCGGGGGTCTCTTCCCGTCCCCGCCGAGCCGTGCGGTGGGCGTCGGGATCCCCCTCTTGCGATCCCCTCCCGCCGACCCGTCACCTAAAGGAGCCCGCGCGACGGATCCGTCACGTTCCTCAGAGACGGGCAGGGGAGGAGCGGTCCGCCTTAGGACCCTCGCCCCGTCTCCCGCCCCCCGGGGCTTGTGAATAACTCTCTTGCCGCCCCCCCCCCCCCCCCCCCCCCGGGCCCGGACTCTTTCCACCGGGCCGCCCCACCTCCAACTTCAGCGACAGCGGATGCCGGAGGAGTTTCGGCCCTTTCCGCGTCAGTCAACGGGGACGCCTAGAAGAGACGGGATTCCCCTCCAGAGACGATCGTCGGCTGACGGCGGGGTAGACGCTTCCCGCCCGTCCCCCCCCCCTTCTATATTTATTACAGACGACCTCCGCACTCCGCGTCTCTCTCGCCTTTCCTTAATCTGGGATTCCCGGCGTGGACCGCGTCGGTTTCGATCGGGACTTTTGCCTCCGGAGGGGTAGCGATTAGAATAGGAATTACGGCGTCGGCGAAGCGCCGGCTATTTGCCCGGGGCCCCGCTAAGCGCTGCGGTGGACGTGAGAGGGTTGGATCCGGTCCCTACCCCGCTTAGCAAATGCCGCCGTTGCGAGCGTCGTCCTCCGCACGCTCCCGGCGGCCCTTCCCACCGGGAAGGAAGCGCTTCCTGCGCGTGGCGCGGTGCTCTGCGCAGAGGAAGTGCTCGAGAAATACAACCGAATACCTACCCCCAACGGGGGGCGAATAGTAAGCGCTTGCCATTATAATAATTGCGACGGATAGTAAATCCCCGAATGCCACGAAAATAGGAAAAAAAGAAGCCCGAGAAGCGCCCAGTCGCGCCGGTCACTTTATTTTTTTCCGGCGCGGAAGTCCGTGCAACTAAAACGCCCGGCTCGAGGCATTCGACCGAGGGGGAGGGCGGAGGAAGGGGGGATTCCCGGCCCCCAATTCCGCCCCGTCCTCTAAGGAGACGTCCCGGGCATCTTCAGACGTCCGGGGCCGCCCGGGTGCCGGGATTCCGGAAAGGGAGAGCCCATCCCGACGCTTCACTTCGGCGGCGTCTTCGCCTGGAACGAGAGCGTGCGCGGAGGGGGGGGTGATCGGCTGTCAATCGGTCCTATTTATTGAGCGCCTGCTAATGATCGGTCCCGGTGTTTAAGCGCTCGCTATGCGCCGAGCCTGTGGGCGGGAGGCCGGACGAGGCGCCCGGGAGAGGGCAGGATAGGACGGAGTCGGCAGGCGCGTTCCCTGCCCGCGAGGAGCTTCCGGGCTAGGGCGCTAGCCCGGGCTTAGCGTACAGTGCTCCGCGCAGAGTTAAGCGCTCGATAAATACGACCGGATTAACAGATCAGGTACGGACGGAAGGACCGTGGGGCCGAGGGACGGGGAAAGGGAACGAATCCAAAGGGTGACCCAGGAGGGAATGGGAAAAGGGAGCTCGGTCGGGAACGCCCCTTCTCCAGACTCCGGGAAATCCGAACTTCTGCGGCGCCCCGACCCGCTCCCTTTATTCATCCCCCGCTCCCAGCGTGGCTCGGTGGCAACAGCCCGGGCTTGGAAGTCACGGGTCATGGGTTCGAACGCCGGCTCGGCAGCCGGGCGACTGCGGCCGAGTCGCTTCTCGGGGCCTCGGTGACCTCATCTGGAAAACGGGGATGAAGACGGTGAGCCTCACGGGGGACCAACCCGATGACCCCCGTACCTCCCCCGGCGCTCAGGACGGCGCTCGGCACCTAGTGAGCGCTCAACGGGTACCGACATCGTTATTATCCCTTAGGTCCCCGTCCCTCGTTTCTTTCTTTCTATTCGTGTCCGTCTCCCCCTCCCTCCCTGGAAGCCTGAGGGCGGGGCGTGTGACTGTTTACTGTTACACTGCACTCTCCCAAGCGTTCAGTACAGCGCTCCGCACACCGTAGGCGCTCCGGCGATACGACCGATCGCCGGAAGGGAAGAGAGCCTCAAGAACTGGGCACGGGACTGGGATTTCCGTTCCCTTCCGGTCCGTGAGCCTCTGGCGGGTGGGAATCGCGTCTACCCCAACGGCCCAAGGGATAGAGCCCGGGGGTCGGAGGGATCCGGGTTCTAATCCCGGCCCCGCCACTCGTCCGACGCGTGACCGAGGGCGGGTCCCCTTACTGGGCTGGGCCTCGGCTATCTCGCCTGCAAAATGGGAACGAAGCCCGTGGGCTCCGGGTGGGACCGTGCCCGATCCGATTAGCTTGTGTCTACGCCAGCGCTGACAACGGCGCCTGGCACAGAGCGAGCGCTTCCAACAGGTACCGTAGAAAGAGGGTCAGGCGGAGGACGTTGCCATTTAGGATCGGTTGCGGGGCCGGGGAGGGCGGGTCGTTGTCGTCAGAGAAGCAGCGTGGCTCAGTGGCAAGGGCCCGGGGTCGGGAGTCAGAGGTCGCGGGTTCTAATCCCGACTCCCCGTCAGCTGTGTGACTGTGGGCAAGTCACTTCTCAGTGACCTCATCCGGAAAACGGGGATCAAAAGCGTGAGCCCCAACGTGGGACAACCTGGTGACCCCGTTATCTCTCCCGGCGCTTAGAACAGTGCCCTGCACACGGTAGGCGCTTAACAAATAGCCGCATTATTGTCATCAGAGGGGGAGAAAATACCGCAATAATTACATTCTTATCGACTGGGGGGTTACCCACCGCCGCGACGAAGCAGGCCCGCAAGGCGGCGAATTCCTTGGTGCACGCATCCTTCCTCAGATCCCCGCCAGGGCCCGTGGCGGCCTGCACGCACTTCCCGTAGGCGGCGGCCTGTGGGGAGGGGGTGACGGGCGCTCAGTACGCTGCCCCGCACACTGGAAGCCCTCAGGAAGCGACGACGGTATTTGTTAAGCGCTTCACACGCGCGGAGCACCGTCGAAGCGCCGGGGGAGATGCGGGGTCACCGGGTCGTCTCCCACGGGGGGCTCACGGTCTCATTTCGCAGATGGGGCCACCGAGGCCCGGAGAAGCCGAGCGACTCGCCCGAAGACGCACAGCAGACAAGCGGCGGAGCCGGGATTCGAACCCACGACCGCGGACTCCCAAGCCCGGGCTCTTTCCACTGCGCCCCGCTGCTGCTCGACGCTATTTGTGAAGCGCTTACTATGTGCTGAGCGCTGTTCCAAGCGCCGGCCCGGGGGGGGGGGGGGGGGGGGGGGGGGGATTCAAGGTGATCAGGTTGTCCCCCGTGGGGCTCACGGTCTCACTCCCCATTTCACAGATGAGGGAACTGAGGCGCAGCCAAGTTAAGTGACATGATGATGGTTACAGTATTTGTTAAGCGCCTACTATGCGCTAAGCACTGGGGGAGACACAAGGTCGTCGGGTTGCCCGGGTTCACACCAGAGACAGTGGCGGATGAACTGACTGATGAGGGTGCAGGGGGCTCCCGGCACCTGGCGTCCCCCTTTTTACGGTATTTGATAAGCGCTTACTGTATTCCAGGCACTGTACTAAGCGCTGGGGTAGCTACGACCTCATAGGTTGGATCCACATGGTACAGTGGATGCAGCGGTCACGGGTTCTAATCCCGGCTCCGCCACTTGTCTGCTGTGTGACCGTGGGCAAGTCACTTCACTTCTCTGGGCCTCTGTGACCTGTAAAAACGGGGATTAAAAAATGTGAGCCCCACGGGGGACCACCCGATGACCCCGTATCTCCCCCAGCGCTTAGAACAGTGCTCTGCACCCAGTAAGCGCTTAACAGATACCAACATTATTATTATTATCATCATCATGACGTCGTATCCCCCCCAGCGCTTAGAACAGTGCTCGGCACGTAGTAAGCGCTTAACAAATACCATCATGGTTATTATTACGACCTCGCATCCGCCCCCAGCGCTTAGAACGGTGCTGGGCACGTAGTAAGCGCTTAAACACCATTATGATCATTATTATGACCTCGTATCCGCCCCCGACGCTTAGCACGGTGCTGGGCACGTAGTAAGCGCTTAAATACCATTATGATCATTATTATGACCTCGTATCCGCCCCCGGCGCTTAGCACGGTGCTCGGCACGTAGTAAGCGCTTACCAAATGCCACCCCGATTAGGATGCGAGCAAGCGCTGAGCCCAAACCATCCTCAGTCCCCTCCCCCCCGGGGCTCCCGGTCTTTCTCCCTTTCCCTTGCCAGATGCCGTGTGACCTCGGACCAGTCACCCGCCCCGGGCCTCGGTGACCGCATCTGTGCAATGGGGACGAAGCCCGTCAGCCCCCAGGTGGGCCAGCCTGCAGCGCTCGGCACACGGTAGGCGCTTCGCACCCGGGGCTGGGCAGGGAAGCAGCGTGGCGCAGTGGAAAGGGCGCGGGCTTTGGAGTCAGGGGTCATGGGTTCGGATCCCGGCCCCGCCACCTGTCGGCTGCGTGACTGTGGGCGAGTCACTTCACTTCTCTGGGCCTCGGTCCCCTCATCTGTAAAATGGGGATTAAGACCGTGAGCCCCACGTGGGACGACCCGATTCCCCCGTGTCTACCCCAGCGCTCAGAACGGTGCTCGGCACATAGTAAGCGCTTAACAGATACCGACATTATTATTATTGTTCTCCCTTTCCCTTGCCAGATGCCGTGTGACCTCGGACCAGTCACCCGCCCCGGGCCTCGGTGACCGCATCTGTGCAATGGGGACGAAGCCCGTCAGCCCCCAGGTGGGCCAGCCTGCAGCGCTCGGCACACGGTAGGCGCTTCGCACCCGGGGCTGGGCAGGGAAGCAGCGTGGCGCAGTGGAAAGGGCGCGGGCTTTGGAGTCAGAGGTCATGGGTTCGGATCCCGGCCCCGCCACCTGTCGGCTGGGTGACGGTGGGCGAGTCACTTGCCTTCTCTGGGCCTCGGTCCCCTCATCTGGAAAATGGGGCCGAAGACCGCGAGCCCCACGTGGGACGACCCGATTTCCCCCGTGCCTCCCCCAGCGCTCAGAACGGTGCTCGGCACGTAGTAAGCGCTTAACAGATACCAACATTATTATCATCATTATTAAGGGGAAGGCCTCTCCTCCCGGCCGAACCGTCGTTTCCCAGCGCTTCGCACAGGGTGGAAGAAATGAGAAGCAGCGTGGCTCAGTGGCAAGAGCCCGGGCTTGGGAGTCGGAGGTCGTGAGTTCGAATCCCGCCTCTGCCGCTCGTCAGCCGGGTGACCGTGGGGCAGGTCACTTCACTTCTCTGGGCCTCAGTGACCTCATCTGGCAAATGGGGATTGACCGGGGGCCTCCCGCGGGACCACCCGATGACCCCGGGTCTCCCCCAGCGCTGACAACGGTGCTCGGCACAGAGTCAGCGCTTAACAGATACCAACGTTATTAAATGTTCGGAGAAGCCGCGTGGCTTGGTGGCAAGAGCCCGGGCTTGGGCGTCAGAGGTCGTGGGTTCTAATCTTGGGCTCCGCCACTTGTCTGCTGCGTGACCTTGGGCGAGTCGCAAGACTGTAAGCCCGTCCAACGGCAGGGACCGTCTCTCTCTGTGGCCGACTTGTTCATCCCAAGCGCTCAGTACAGTGCTCTGCACCGAGTAAGCGCTCAAGAAATACTACTGAATGAATGAATTGAATGAACTCCTCTGGGCCTCGGTGACCTCACCCGTAAAAATGGGGATTAAAAAAAAATGGGAGCCCCACGCGGGACCACCTGATGCCCCTGTCTCTCTCTCCCCGGCGCTTAGAACGGTGCTCTGCACCTCGTAAGCGCTCAACAAAACACCATCACAATAATGATAATATTAAACGCGACGGATTGCATGACTTTATTGCCCGCGCCAGGCCTCACTGCCTCCTGCCGCCCCGCTCACCTCGGCCCCGCAGGCGGACAGCGCCTCGGGGAAGGCCCGGAGCCGCCCCCGCACCCGGCTCCACACCGACCCGCTCCCCGACATGGGCGAAGCGCTCGGGCCCCGGGGGCCGCCATCTTGGCTCGCCCCCTTCCGCCGGGCGCCGCCATCTTGGATCCGCCCCCTTCCGGTCCGCCTCTCCGGGGGCCGCCATCTTGGGCGCCCCGCCTTTGCCCGCCGCCGATTGGTCCGTCCGCACGTCGGGCCGGCCGGTGCGGGCTTCCTATTGGTCGGCGCTCTCCGGGTCCCGCCCTCCCCGGCCGGGAGGAGCGCGGATTGGCTCGGAGACCCCGGCCCGCAGTTCCTCGGGGAGCCGGCTTCGGGGTGGTGAGGGAAAGCGGCGCGCCGATTGGCGGGGGGGAGAGGAGGCGCTCTGGGATTGGAGGAGAGGCGGGGAGGCGGGGCGGGGAGGGAAGGAGCGGCCGGTCCGGGCGGAAGTGGGCAACGATGGCCGCGCCGCCGCTGAAGGACCGGCTCAGCTTCCTGCAGCGGGTGAGTAGCCGCCTCCGGTGGCCTTTCCCCCGATCGTGATAATAATCGCTGTGGGGGGGGGGGGTCTCTGCAGCTCCTACTCTGTGCTCAGCACTGTACTGAGCGCTCAGGCGCCCCGGGTCCCACCCAAGCAGGAGGGCGAGCGGGGACCGCATCCCCATTTTACAGAGGAGGGAACTGAGGCCCAGAGAAGGGAAGTGACATCAGCATCGTCATAACCATCCCGGGGGCGTTTGCCAAGCACTGTGCGAAGCGCTGAGGTTCACCAGGTCCCACCCCGGGCTCACAGTCCAAGTAGGAGGGAGAGCAGGGACCGAGTGCCCATTTTACAGAGGAGGGAACTGAGAGGCCCAGAGAAGAGAAGTGACATCAGCATCATCATCATCATAATCGAGATTACTGGGGTGTTTGTTAAGCGCTTATTATGTGCCCAGCACTGTACTAAGCGCTGAAGCAGACGCGAGTTCATCCGGTCCATCACAGGGCAAGGAGGAGGGAGAGCAGGGACCGAATCCCCATTTTACAGAGGAGGGAACTGAGGCCCAGAGAAGGGAAGTGACATCAGCATCATCATCATAATCGGGATTACTGGGGTGTTTGTTAAGCGCTTATTATGTGCCAAGCACTGTACTAAGCGCTGAAGCAGAAGCGAGTTCACCCGGTCCATCACAGGGCAAGGAGGAGGGAGAGCAGGGATTGAATCCCCATTTTACAGAGGAGGGAACTGAGGCCCAGAGAAGGGAAGTGACATCAGCATCATCATAATAATCGGGATTACTGGGGTGTTTGTTAAGCGCTTATTATGTGCCCAGCACTGTACTAAGCGCTGAAGCAGAAGCGAGTTCACCCGGTCCATCACAGGGCAAGGAGGAGGGAGAGCAGGGATTGAATCCCCATTTTACAGAGGAGGGAACTGAGGCCCAGAGAAGGGAAGTGACATAATAATAATCATGATTACTGGAGTGTTTGTTAAGCGCCTGTCGTGTGCCGAACACCGTACTAAGCGCTGAGGCAGATAAAAAAGCTCACCAAGTACCCCACAGGGCAAGTAGGAGGGAGGACAGGGACCGGATCCCCAGTTTACAGAGAAGGGAAGCGACATCCTCATCGTCACAGTGATTACTGGGGTGTTTGTGAAGGGCCAACTGTGTGCCAAGCACTGTGCTAAGCGCTGAGGCGGATCCAAGTTCACCAGGTCCCACCCCGGGCCTCACACAGTCCGAGTAGGAGGGAGAGCAGGGATCGAACGCCCATTTTACAGAGGAGGGAACTGAGGCCCAGAGAAGGGAATGATGATAATGAGAATGTTGGTGTTTGTGAAGCGCTTGTTATGTGCGGAGCACTGTTCTAAGCGCTGGGGGAGATACGGGATGATCGGGTTGTCCCACGTGAGGCTCACGGTTTTAATCCCCATTTTACAGAGGAGGGAACTGAGGCCCAGAGAAGTGAAGTGACTCGCCCACAGTCACACAGCTGCCGAGCCGGGATTTGAACCCATGACCTCTGACTCCCAAGCCCGTTTTCTTTCCTCCGAGCCGCGCTGCTTCTCTGGGAAGGGAAGTGACGTCGTAATAACAGTAGCGATTACTGTGGTGTCTGTTAAGCGCCTCTCGTGTGCCAAGCACTGTACTAAGCGCTGAGGCAGATAAAAGTTCAGCAAGTACCCCACGGGGCAAGTAGGAGGGAGGACAAGGACTGAATCTTTGAGTCTCTCGGGGGGGCGGGTCTGCCAGCCCCCTCCCGCCCTCGTTCAAGTGACCGGGCCTCGGTTTCCCTTTCAGCTTCCAGCGCTGATGAAGGGGACATCTGACGACGACAGCCCGTGCCCCGGCTACCTGCTGGAGGAGATAGCCGGTATCCTTTCCCGCTGGCCCGGGGGGTGGTGGGCACCGGTTGCCGTCGGCACCGGGTGGGCGGGGGGGGGGGGTCCGGTCCCCTCGGGGGGGCAGCGGGGGCCGGGGCCGAATCGGACTCGGGGGGGGCCCGGTCGGCCAGCCGAGGATTCAGCGGTCTTTATTGAGCGCTCGCCGGGCGCAGAGCACTGGACCAAACGCTCGGGAGAGATCGGAGTCTGGCTCGGTCGACGGTGTCCGTCGAGCGCTTACTGTGCGCGGAGCACTGGACCGCACGTCTGGACCGTCGAGTTGGCGGGGACGACGGTCGACTCTCGCCCCTTTCAAAGCCTCATCGAGGGCCCGTCTCCTCCGGGAAGCCTTCCCGGACCCTCCTCTCCCCTTCTCCCACTCCCGCGTCGCCCCGATTAGCTCCCTCTATCCATCCCCCGCCCCCCCCCCCACCGCTTTCTGCCCGCATCCGTCATTCCTTTCCATTCCCATCCGTCTCCCCCTCTGGACTGGAAGCTCGTCGAGGGCAGGGAAGGTGTCCGTTCTCTTGTCCTCTCCCAAGCGCTTAGTTCGGCGCTCTGTCAGTCCGGTGCTCAAAAGATGCGATCGACCGACCGCCAGCTTAGCCGGGGGAGACGGATGCTGAAATAAACCCCGGGGAGGATGAGGCGAAAGGAGCCGGGGGTCCAGGGCCGCTCCGGCTGCCCCGACAACCCGGAGGTGGGGTGGACGTCTCGGGGGCGGGGGGAGGCGGAGATGTGGGGGCCGGGGGACCCCTCCCCTAACCCCGTCGGCCCCCTTCCAGAAATCTCCCGCGAGTCGGCAGGGATTAGCCAGTGCCTGCTGGGTTATCTACTGAACCGTCTGCAGAGTAACTCGTGCCACGTCAAGCTCAAGGTAAGCGCGCGGGAGAGACCCCCCCCCCCCCCCCCCGACTCCAACGCCCTCGGCCCGGGGTGCCCCCGACGGGAGGCCGGGCCCGGCTGCGGGAGTCCCCGCGGAGAACGGGGCGCCTGCCGGGTCACCTCAGGCGAGTCACGGCACTCTTTTAAAAACGGAATTTTAAAAAATGGTCTCGAAGTGCTTCCCAGGAGCCGGGCGCCGTGCTAAGCGCCGGGGTGAACACACGATAGGTCTGGGGCACAGTCCCTGTCCCACGTGGGGCTCACAGTCTCAATCCCCATTTTACAGATGAGGGAACTGAGGCCCAGAGGGGTGAAGTGACTCGGCCGGGGTCACCCAGCGGACACGTTGGGAGAGCAGGGATTAGAACCCAGGTCCGCTGTGCTGAGCGCTGGGGTGGATTCAGGGGGCGTCAGGTCGGACCCGATCCCGTGCCCCCCGTGGGGGTCTCAAGTCTCAGGATTCAAGCGCCGTTTTATAGCTGAGGGAACTGAGGCACGGGGAGGTGAAGTAACTCGCCTAAAGTCACACAGCGGGTAGGCAAGCGTCAGAAGCGGCATCAGAACCCAAGTCCTCCGACTCCTGGGCCTGGGCTCTTTCCCCTAGACCGTGCTGCGTCTCTGAGTCTCGGTTTCCTCACCTGCAAAATGGGGATTCGGTACCTATTACCCTTAGACTGGGAGCTCAGTGCAGGACAGGGAGGGATGTACAACCTGATCTGCGCTTAACAAACGCCGTCGTCATTATTTTCTCGTTTGGTCATTCGTTCAGGTGCATTTATTGAGCGCTTACTGTGTGCAGAGCACTGTGCTACGCGCCAGGGAAAGTCCAATACGACAATAAACGGTGACATTCCCTGCCCAAAGCGAGCACACAGGCCTCTTGGAGGAGGTGGACCTCCGCCAAGGCTTTGAAGCGGGGGGAGAGTCACCGTCTGTGGGATCTGAGGAGGGAGGACGTTCCGGGCCCGAGGCGGGACGTGGGCGAGGGGTCGGCGACGAGACGGGCGAGATGGAGGCCCGGCGAGAAAGTGGGCATTAGACGAGCGAAGCGTGCGGGCCGGGTTGGCGAGGGAAAGAAGCAAGGTGCGTGCTTGGCACGTAGTCGGCGACAAAACGCCAGTGCGGTTGTGTCGTATTTATCGAGCGCCAGCCGTGGGACCCTGTTCTAAGCGCTCGGGACGTTCAGAATAAGGAAGCGCCACACTCTCTGCCCACGAGGAGCAGCCTGGGAGTCCGACTCAACCCGTCAGGGGGATCATCATCGTAACAGTAGCGGTACTTGTTAAGCGCTTACCGCGCGCCAAGCACCGTTGTGAGCGCGGGAGAAAACCCAAGGTCATCACGTGGGACTCGCGGTCTTCGTCCCCATCTTCCAGACGAGGCGACCGAGGCACAGAGAAGCGAAGTCACACGGGTCACACAGCAAAAGCACGGTGGAGCCGGGAGGAGAGCCCGAGTCCTCCTGAGTCTCAGGCCCGGGCTGTGTCCGCTAGGCCGGATGATGGATAATCATCTGAGATAATTGAGGGGGGCGGATCTACGTCGGGGGGCCATCGATAGGTGCCGGAGGTTCCGCTTCCGTCTCTCCCGTCTCCCCCAGGCCCTGAAGATCTTGCTCTACCTCTGCAGCCACAGCTCCGCTCCCTTCCTGCTCGCGCTCAAACGCAACGTCTCCTTCATCCAGGAAGCCACAGGTGTGCCGGGCCTCGGGACGGCCGCCCCCTCGGGTCCGAGTCCTCCGGAGGGGCGGGCGGGCGAGGCGGGGTGGGGTCCCGGCCCGGGCGTCCCATCCCGTGCTCTCGGCTCTCCTCCAGCCTTCGGGGGCCCACCCGATCCCCTCCACGGCAACGGCTTGTACCTCAGAGTCCGGGCGGCTGCCCAGGTGAGCCTCCAGAACGCCCGGGGGGCGTCGCCGGGGGCCGGGGGGGCATCGCCGGGGGGGCATGACCGGCGGGATGCGGGGCCCGGAAACCTCTGGGAGCAGGGAGGGAGGCCCCGGGAAGTCTAGGCCTCCCGCCCCCTCCGTCCTCTTCCAGGACCTGGCGAGCGCCTTGTTCTCGGACACCTTGGTTCCGGGACCCTTCAGACCCCCGCCTCCTCCAGGTAACTTCATTCGGTCGGTCATTCGCTCAGTGATATTTACTGAGCGCTCACCGTGCGCAGAGCACTGGACTAAGCCACCGGGAGAGGACCCTAGAACGATCACCGGACACATCCCCCCGCCCACAGCGGGGGCTCGAAGGGGAGATGGGCGTTAATAGAAATAGCTCTGACGGGGCTGTGGACGATTACTGAGGAGGGGGCCTGCCCACCTCAGAGGCTGTGACGGTTCGGGGCGGTGGACGGTTGACGGATGAGGGAACTGAGGCGCGGGGACCCCAAGGTCACCGGCAGAAAAGTGGCAGAGGCGGGACTAGAACCCGGGACCTCCCGACTCCCGGGCCTGGGCTCTTTCCACTAGACCACGCTATTAAGTAAGCGCTTAACAGATACGATAATTATCATCATTTTTAGGCATGGGTTCCTCGGCTGGCACGGGCAGTGCCCTCCAGGGCTTCGGCTACTCCGGGGACCGGGCTGACGCTGGTAAGCGCCCACGGGCTTCTCCCCGCTCCGGGGGGGCGGGCGGAGGGGTGGGGGTCTCCCCGGGTCGTGGCCGGGACCCAGGGCCGCCCCTCGCTTGGGTCGAGGAACGTCGGGGCACCTCGGCGTCCGTGGAACTAGGCGCCGAGCGATGGTGACCCACCGAGGCTATTTACTGAGTGCTTCCTAAGCACCGGACTGAGCGCTTGGGAGAGTCCAACAGAGCTGGAAGACACGATTCCCCCCCCCTCCGGGAGTTTCCAGTCTCCTGGGTGCTGCACGCTGGACTGAGCGCTTGGGAGAGGACGAGAGAATTAGCGGGCGCGATCCCTACCTTCGGAAAGCTTCCGGTCGGTGTGCAGAGCACTGTGCTGAGCCCTCGGGAGAGGACGGTGGAGTTAGGAGACGTGATCCCTGCCCTCGAGAAGCTGACAGTCTACCAAGTGCCACACGCCGAACTAACAGAAACGGCGTGGCCTAGTGGGTAGAGCCCGGGCCTGGGAGTCCGGAGGACCCGGGTTCTAATCCAGCTCCGCCACTGGTCACCTTGGGCAAGTCGCTTCACTTCCCTGGGCCTCAGCGACCTCCTCTGTAAAATGGGGGTTGAGACCGCGAGCCCCACGCGGGGCAGGGACTGTGTCCAACTGATAGTCCTCCCCTCTAGACCGTGAGCTCCTTGTGGGCGGGGAACGCGTCCGTTAGAATGTTCTGTTGTCCTCTCCCAAACGCTTGGTCCGGCGCTCTGCGCACAGTAAGCGCTCGGTGAGTACAACTGGCCGCCGCGCAGCCCCCCCACTTCTTCCCCCGCCGCCCCAGGCCCAGGCTCCACCAGCGAGACCCTCCTGTCCACCATCCAGAAGGCGGCCGAGGTGGTCACCAAAGCCCTGCGACCAGGCCTGGACCGCCCCGGACCCCGAAACTGCAAGTTGGGGGAGGACACCTACCAGCCGGTGGTGCCGCCTTCCGCTGGACAAGGCCGGCCCCCTCCCCGGAAACCGTCTACGGCCCCGAACCCTCGGAGCCTCCGAGGTGGGCGGGCCCCCTCCCCGGAAACCCTCCGCAGCCTCTGAGGTTCACGTGTGCCCCCTCCCCAGAAGCTCTCCCCGGCCCTGAACCCTCAGAGCCTCTCAGGTTGGCGGGCCCCCTCCCCACAAACCGTCCACGGCCCTGAACCGTCAGAGTCTCTTAGGTAGGCAGGCCCCCCTCCCCAGAAATCGTCCACAGCCCCTGAACTGTCAGAGCCTGCACGCGCCCCCCCCCCCCGCCCAATCTCTCCCCGGTTCTTTTCTGCCCCGTAAGCCGACAGATGCAGGCTTCCCCGTGCCCCCCGGTGCAGGGCACGGGGACGGTAAGAATCGCGGTGTTGGTTAAGCACCCACTATAGGTCAAACACTGTTGGACAGGGAGGCACCAGCCCGGGCAGGCGGGGGGCGGCTGGGAAGAGACGGACAGCGGCCGCAGCTCCCAGGACTCCTCGCAGGACAACGGGCCGCTGAGCCGGGCCTCGGACTCGGGCAGCGACGGCCACTCGCGGGCCAGCAGGGAGCCGGGTGACGCCGGGGAGAGGTGAGCTCGACCGGGGCGTCCCCCTCCGCCCCCTCCCCACCGGACCCCCCGTCGGGCGTATTTACTGCGCGCTTACGTGTGCAGAGCACTGGACTCAGCGCTCGGGAGAGGACAACGGAACAGAGTCGCGAGGCGCATCCCCTGCCCGCGGTGAGCTGACAGTCTGTCGGTCGATCGGGCGGTCTTTATTGAGTGCCACCGAGCGCTTGGGAGAGGACAGAGCTAATAATAATTATGGTAATTGTTAAGCTCTTACTGTGTGCTAAAAACTCTTCTAAGCGCTGGGGTAGATACAGATTAAGCAGATTGGACGCGGTCCCTGGCCCACATGGGGCTCACGCTCTTAATCCCCATTTTCCAGGTGAGGTGACCGAGGCCTAGAGAAGTTAAGTGACTTGCCCCGGGTCACGCAGCAGACGCGGAGGAGCGGGGATTAGAACCCAGGTCCTCCTGACGCCCGGGCTGTAGCCACTAAGCTACGGACAGAGTCTCTGCCCCGAATGAGCTTCCGATGTAGAGGGGGAGACAGACACAGCCATAAATAAATGAGTGACAGAGATGTACATAAGTGGTGTGGGGCTGGGAGGGAGGGATGAAGAAAGGGAGCGAGTCGGGGCGACGCAGAAGGGAGTGGAAGGAGAGGAAAGGGGCGCTTAGGGAAGGCCTCTAGGAGGAGGCGGGCCTTCCGTAAGGCTTCGAGGCGGGGGGAGAGTCACCGTCTGTCGGATGTGAGGAGGGAGGGCGTTCCAGGCCAGAGGCGGCCCCGCAATTCCCTCTCCCCGGGGTGGGGACCCTCGGGGGTGCGGGCGGCCAGCGTGGAAGCCGGGCGGAGGCTTGCGGGGAGGGAAGGAGGATGGCCTTCCTTCCGGGAGCAGAGGCTCACGGGGGTTGGCCGTCGGGCAGGGAAGAGGGCACGTCGCCCCTGAGTGACTGCCTGCAGGAGGAGAGCCTGGTGAACGGCGTGACCCGGGGCCCCCGCGTTTTCCTGACGAGGGAGGAGACGCAACACTTCATCAAAGAGTGAGTGAGAGAGACTCCTCCAGCGGCCCCGCTTCTCGCCTCTGGGCCCGGGGAGGAGGGAGGCCGGGAGGCCGGGAGGCGGAAGTCGCTGGCCTCTTCCCCCCGGCTCACAGCGGGAGAGCGGGGTCCTCTCTCCGGCGTCGACCCCCTCGCCTGTCCCCCTCTGGGCCCGGGTTCGGGCCCGGCAGCGTGGCCTCGTGGCCGGAGCCCAGGGCGGGGAGTCGGAAGGACCTGGGTTCTCCTCTCGGCTCCGCCGCTTACCCGCTAGGTGACCTGGGGCGGGTCACGTCACTTCTCCGGACCTCAGTGCCCTCGCCTGGAAAATGGGGACGAAGACCGTGAGCCCCCCGCGGGACGGGGATCGGGTCCAGCCCGACTAGCTCCGATCTCCCCCCGGTCCTGCTCGTTCCCAGAAGCCTCTCTTTACGGCACCGCGGAACCCCGGGGGGGTGCGGCCCGACGGGAGAGGGGGAGGCTTCCCGGAGTCCAGACTACCACCGTCCCTTCGGTGCAAAGCACTGTACCGAGCGCTCGGGAGAGTGCAGTTTAGGAACGGACCCGTTCCCGTCCACACCGAGCTCACGATGGAGAGGGGGCGGCTCACGGTCCGGGGACCCCACGCCCACCCCGCTCCTGCCCGTCCTCAGGTGCGGCGTCCTCAACTGTGAGGCCGTGCTGGAGCTGCTGACCCGGAAGCTCGGCGACCCCAGCGAGAGCGTCCAGATGGTGAGAAGGCGGCGCCGGGCTGGTCAGCGCCGGGCCCGGCCCACCCCGCGACCCCCCCCCCGGCCCCCCCGGCCGCCAGCGCCCTGCCCCCCGCAGAGGGGCGAGACGCGGGGGCCGGAGGATGGCGGGGAGGGGAGGGGGTTTCCCGGCCTCGCCGCGGCCCAGCCCCGGGGTCTCGGGACGGGGGTGAGGACGTCGGGACCGGCGGCGAGGGTGGCTTCCATTTTACAGAGGAGGGAACTGAGGCCCAGAGAAGTCGAGCGACTTTCATCCGGTTACGGTATCTCTTGAGCGCTTACGGTGTGCGAAGCACCGTTCTAAGCTCTTGGGAGAGGATAGTATAACAAAGTCTAGCCCGAGGTCACACAGCAGACCCGTGGCGGGACCGGGATTAGAACCCAGGTCCTCCTGAGTCCCTGGCCCGGGCTCGAGCCGCTAGGCCACACGGCTGGTTCAGGGCTTGGGCCCAGAGGGGGACAGGCAAGGTGGGCAACGCCTGAGGAAAGGACCCTGGTTTCCCCCTTCGCGTCATTGGATGCTTCACGGGTGTCCCTAAGGGGATGGGAGGAGCGTGGCCTCGTGGTTAGAGCCCGGGAGTTAGAGGACTTGACTTCCCCGGGCCTCAGTTTTCTCCTCCGTAAAATGGAGCCCCAGTACCCATTCCCTCTCCCCCGTAGACCGTGGGATCGGAAGTGAGTCTGCTCCGACGGGATCGCGTCTAGGCCGGCGTTTAGCGTCGGCGCTCGGCGGGGCCTCGGGGCTTAGAAAATAGCGTCACGGTGGATTGTTTGCGCCCACCCCAGAGAGCCCTGGCTGCCATCTTCTCCGTCGGCTGCTCCGACCTGCTGTCCCAGGACCAGCTCTTCCTCGTCACGCGGCCGCGCCTGCAGCAGCTCAGCGAGGCCGGCCCCGGGCCGGTGGCCAACAAGGCCACCAAGGTGAGCGGAGACCCCTCCCCCCGTCCCCAACCAACCCCTCCCCTCCATCGGGCTCCGCTCCAACCTGGCGATTCAGCCTGGGCCGGGGGCCACAGGTCCCCTGGGGTCAGAGTCGATCGTATTTAACGAGAACGATCGTGGTTTATTTGTTAAGCGCTTACGAGGTGCCAAGCACTGTCTTAAGCGCCGCGGTGGATCCAAGCAAATGGGGTCGGACCCCGTCCCCGTCCCACGTGGGGCTCACGGTCTCAAGCCCCATTTTCCAGATGAGGGAACCGAGGGCCGGCGAAACCAGGTGCCGTGTCCGAGGCCACACGGCAGACGAGTGGTGGAGGCAGGATCGGAACTCAGGGCCCTCTGACTCCCAGGCCCGTGCTCTAGCCACTACCCATTGAGCGCTTACTGTGTGCAGAGCACTGTGCTAAGTGCCTGGAAAGTACGACACAGCAATAGAGAGAGACGACCCTCGCCCACGACGGGCTTCCAGTCCGGAGACGGGGGGGACAGACATCGAGAAAGTAATCAGACATCAATATAAATCAGTAGAATTACAGATATGTATGCCAGGCGCCGCGCTAAGCCCTGAGGTAGAGACAGATTGCTCGGGTTGGACGCAATCCCTGTCCCACGTGGGGCTCCCGGTCCTAATCCCCGTTTTGCAGAAGGGGGACCTGAGGCTTAGAGGAGTGACCCGAGGTCACACGACAGGCGAGGGGCAGAGCGGGGATGAGAATCCGGACCCTTCCGGCTTTTTGTCGTTCAGTCACATTTATTGAGCGCTTACTGTGTGCGGAGCACTGTGCTAAGCGCTTGGAAAGTACGGTTCGGCATGACGGTCCTTGGTGAGCGCGGATTATGTGCCCAGCACCGACGTCCGGGCCCGGGTTCTACCCTCTGGGCCGTGCTGCTCTGAGCCGCAGTGTGGGAGAATGGAGTCCCGCCTGCCTCACCCCCTTTTTCTCTCCGTCCCTCCTCCCGGCCCAGATCCTGCGGCATTTCGAGGCCTTGTGCCGAAGCTGCCCCGCCTCCGCGACGGTCCCGGCGGACCCGCTCGCCGCCCCGCCGCCCCTCGCCGAAGGCGAGGCGGTTCTCCGGCCCCCGCGGCCCCCGGCCCCCTCCCCGCCGGGGGCGGTGGCCCCCCTCGGCTCGTCCCCCCCGGGGGCCGGAGACCGGGCGAGGGAGGGGCGGCCGGCCGACCCCCGTCCGGACCCGTCCAGCGGGAGCCCGGCGGCGGACCCCGCCGGGAGCGGACCCTCCCTCTTCGCCGGGATGGAGCTGGTGGCCGGGCCGGCTCCCGGGGCTCCTCGGACAGACCCCGGGCCCTCCGCCCCCCACAGATCCGCCTTCCCCTTCTTAAACGTGTGAGCCGGTGGTGCTGCGGTCTGGCTTGTGTTCCCGCTGTTGGGGGTGCGCCCACCCCCAGCCCGCGTCCTCATCTCCGGAGGGAGTCGACGGGGGTGGCCCGGCTCCACCCGCCCCCCCGGGTCTCCGGCCCCGCCGCTGGCTCTCTGGGGTTTGCACGCCATCCCCCTTCGTCCTTCCCGTCGGCCCCACCCGGGTGGTGGGAGCTTTTCTTTTCTTCTCACGGCCCTTGTTAAGCGCTCGCCAGGCACCGTACCGAGCGCCGGGGGAGATGGAAGCTGATCGGGTCGGACGCCGTCCACGTCCCACGTGGCGGGTCACGGTCTTGGCCCCGCTCTTTGCCGGCGGGGGTATTTGTTGAGCGCTCACTGCGTGCCAGGCACTGCGCTAAGGGCCGGGGGACCGAATCGGACACCGTCCGTGTCCCACGTGCGGCTCGCGGTCTTACTCCCCCGTTTTACGGATGAGGGAACTGCAAAAGTGAAGTGACGTGCCCTAGGTCACGCAGCGGACAAGCGGTGGAGCCGGATTGAGGATCCAGGTTCTCCCGACTCCCAAGCCCAGGCTCTATCCATTAGGCTACGCCGCTCTCTTCCCCGGACTGATGCCTCCGGGCATTTAGCGCCACCCCCCCCCCCCGCCCTTCCAGAATGAGGGGATTTGTTCAGCGCTTACTGTGTGCCAGGCACTGTACTAAGCGTCGGAGTGGATACGAGCAAATCGAGTGGAACCCAGTCCCCGTCCCGTGTGGGGCTCGCGGTCTCAATCCCTATTTTTGCAGAGGAGGGAACCGAGGCCCAGAGAGATGGAGCCACTTGCCCGAGGTCACACAGCGGACGAGTGACGGAGCCGGGATTAGAACCCAGGTCCTTCTGACGTCCGGGCTGTGGCCACTGCCGTGGGCTTAGGGCCGTAGCGGGTGCCGAGGCTTGAGGAAGGGGGAACACGAGGTACCTCGCGGTACTGGGGGACCCCGAATCCTCCTCGCTTCCCCCCCCCGGCCGAGGTCGCCCCGGTCCGAGGCTTTCCGCGGGATGTCCGGCCGCGTTCGGGAGGTCACCCGGTGTGGACGTCGCCGCCGAGGGACGTGGCCGGCCGGTGGCCCTTCCCCCTCCAGAGCGAGGGGGTCCAGCTCTCCCCGGCAGCCGGTGGGGGGCTTACGAAGAAGCCGGGTGGGACGGAGCGGGCCCGAAGTCCGAGGGACGTCAGCCCAGCTCCCAGCCAGTTTGGGTCCCCTTCCCTCTTCCCTCCCCGACCGCCATCTTCCTTCTTCCCTCTGCGACGTCCGTCTTCCTCCCTTCTTCCCTCCCCGTCCCTCCATCTTCCTCCCTGATCTCTCTCCCTCCCTGCGGGGTCGCATTTCCTCCTGCCTTCGGGACATCTCTACCCGGGTGTCTCACCGACACCTCGAACGAAACCCGTCCCAAACGGAACTCCTCAATCTTCTCGCCCAAACCCCGCCCCGCCTTTCCCCTCACCGTAGACGGCGCCACCGTCCTTCCCGTCTCCCCGACCCTGGCATCATCCTCTCGTCCATCAACCCGCGTCCTGTCCGTTCAGCCTTCACCGCGTCGCTAAAATCCGCCTTCTCCCCTCCATCCGAATCGCTACCGTGTTCACCCAAGCACTTCTGTGCCACCTCGGTCCCCGGCCTCCCGCCCCTCCCCACTCCGGTCCAGGCTTCACTCTGCGGCCCGGATCTTTTTTCCGCCAAAAATGTCCAGGCCACGTTTCCTCCAGGCCCTCCGGGGGTTGCCCGCCCACCTCCGCATCCAACAGCAACTCGTCACCGGCGGCTTCAAAGCTCTCCGTCAGCTCGCCCACCCTCCTACCTCACCTCGCTCCTCTCCTGCTCCCGCGCACTCCGCTCCTCTGACGCCAACCTGATCGCCGTACCTCGATCTCGTCTACCTCACGGCCGACCCCTCGCCCACGTCCCGCCTCCGGCCCGGAACGCCCTCCCTCCTCCGATCGAAGCCTTACTGAAGGCCCATCTCCTCCAGGAGGCCTTCCCTGACTAAGCCCTCATTTCCGCTCCCGCGTCACCCTTGGATTCCCTCTCTTTATTCCCCCCTCTGTCAGCCCCCCTTATGTCCGTATACGGAATTTATTTATATTAACGTCTGTCTTCCCCCTCTCCGCCGTAAGCCCTCCGCGAACGGGGAACGTGTCTCCCGACTCTGTGATGTGGTACTCTCCGAGGCGCTTAGTACGGTGCTCTGCACACGGTAAGCGCTCAATAAACACTATGGATTGATGGACTGACTCCTGTGGAGCCCCCCTCCCTTGCCCGTGGCCGGTTTGGTCTCCTTCCCAATCCCGGGAAGCCCCCGCCCCCCCCCCCCCCGGGGAATGAGGCCTTGCTTCCAGTTCCCCACCGTGAGGAGTCGGGTGGGGTTGTGGTCACCGGTCGCTCTAGACTGGAAGTTCCCCGTAATAACAATTGTTATGGTATTTGTTAAGCGCCTACTACGTTCCAGGCGCTATAATAATAATAACGGTGGCATTTTTTAAACGCTACGAGCAGAGCACCGTTCTACTAAGCGCGGGGGTGGAAGTAGGCAAATCGTGTCGGACACAGTCCCCGTCCTACCTGGGGCTCACCGTCTCAATCCCCATCTGACAGACGAAGGAACTGAGGCCCGGTGAAGGGATGGACGGATTGATCGAGAAGCAGGGCGGCGTAGTGGAAAGAACCCAGGCTTGGGAGTCAGAGGACGTGGGTTCTGATCCCGCCACCGCCCCGTGTCTGCTGTGTCACCTTGGGCAGATCAGTCCACTTCCCGGGGCCTCAGTTCCCTCATTTGTAAAATGGGGATTGATAATAATAATAATAATGTCGGTATCTGTTAAGCGCTTACTATGTGCCGAGCACCGTTCTAAGCGCTGGGGTAGATACGGGGTCATCAGGGTGTCCCACGTGAGGCTCACAGTCTTCATCCCCATTTTACAGATGAGGTCACCGAGGCCCAGAGAAGTGAAGTGACTCGCCCACAGTCTCACAGCTGACAAGTGGCAGAGCCGGGATTCGAACCCATGACCTCGGACTCCCAAGCCCGCGCTCTTTCCACTGAGCCACGCTGTTTCTCTGAGACTAAGATGAAGACTGTGAGTCCCCCGTGGGACAACCTGATTAGCTCGTATCTACCCCTGCGCTTAGGACAGCGCTTGGCACATAGTAAGAGCTTAGTGAATACTATGATGATGATGATAATCGAGAGGCAGCGTGGCTCGGTGGAAAGAGCCCGGGCTCGGGAGTCAGAGGTCATGGGTTCGAATCTGGGCTCTGCCACTTGTCAGCTGTGTGACTGTGGGCAAGCCTCTTCACTTCTCTGGGCCTCAGTGACCTCATCTGCAACATGGGGATGAAGACGGCGAGCCTTACGTGGGACGACCTGATGACCCTGTATCTCCCCCAGCCCTTAGAACAGTGCTAACAAATACCAACCTTATTATTATTATTAAAATGGGGATGAAGCCTTTGAGCCTCACGTGACACCACCTGATGACCCTGTGTCTCCCCCAGCGCTTAGAACAGTGTTCTGCACATAGTAAGCGCTTAACAAATAGCATTATTCTTATTAAAATGGGGATGAAGCCTGTGAGCCTCACGTGGGACAATCTGATGACCCTGTGTCTCCCCCAGCATTTAGAACAGTGCTCTGCACATAGTAAGCGCTTACCAAATATTATCATTATTATTAAAATGGGGATGAAGACTGTGAACCTCACGTGGGACAACCCGATGACCCTGTATCTCCCCCAGCGCTTAGAACGGCGCTCTGCACATAGTAAGCGCTTAACAAATAGCATTATTATTATTATTATTATTAATAAAATGGGGATGAAGCCTGTGAGCCTCACGCGGGACCACCTGGTGACCCTGTATCTCCCCCAGTGCTTAGAACGGCGCTCTGCACATAGTAAGCGCTTAACAAATAGCATTATTATTATTATTAATAAAATGGGGATGAAGCCTGTGAGCCTCACGCGGGACCACCTGGTGACCCTGTATCTCCCCCAGCGCTTAGAACGGCGCTCTGCACATAGTAAGCGCTTAACAAATAGCATTATTATTATTATTAATAAAATGGGGATGAAGCCTGTGAGCCTCACGCGGGACCACATGGTGACCCTGTATCTCCCCCAGCGCTTAGAACGGCGCTCTGCACATAGTAAGCGCTTAACAAATAGCATTATTATTATTATTAAAATGGGGATGAAGCCTGTGAGCCTCACGCGGGACCACCTGGTGACCCTGTATCTCCCCCAGCGCTTAGAACGGCGCTCCGCACATAGTAAGCGCTTAATATGATTGATTGATTGACAGGCTCCTCCCCATCCTCCCTACACGGAGCCCCGTTCACGAGGCCGAGGGGGCGGCCCCGCCCACCGCGCCCCCTCGACCAATCCCGGCTCTCCACCCCCGGGCGCCGTCGGATGGACGGCGAGCTCGTCCAATGAGAGGCCGGGGTCTCCCCGGGCGGGCCAATGGGGGAGGAGGAGGGGGCGGGCCCCGGCTGGCTCCGTCGCCCCCTCCCAGGTCGCGTTGTCGGGGAGAGGCCGCGCTGCCCGGACCCGCGTTCTGGGGGACCGACGCGCGTTCTGGGAACACGAGCCCACCTCGGGGGGCAATTGAGGGCGCTGAGGGGGCAACTCGGAGCCCTGAGGGGCGCTAACAACTGTTGGCGCTGAGGGGAAGCTGCCCACGCTGAGGAGACGCTGCCCACTTTGAGGGGACAACAGCTGTTGGCACTGAAGAGACCCTGCCCACGTTGAGGGGGCCCGGCCCACCCTGAGGGGCAACAGCTGTTGGCGCCGAAGGGCAGCTGGCCCACTCTGAGGAGGCCCGGCCCGTCCTGAAGGGACAACAACTGTTGGCGCCGCAGGGAAGCTGCCCACCCTGAGGGGAGGCCGCCCGCCCTGAGGAGACGCTGCCCACGCTGAGGGGTCAAGGGTCGGCGCCGAGGGGACGCCGCCCACGTTGAGGGGACAACAACTGTTGGCGCCGAAGGGACGCTGCCCGCGCTGAGGAGGCCCGGCCCGTCCTGAGGGGACGACAGCTGTTGGCGCCGAAGGGACGCTGCCCGCGCCGAGGAGACGCTGCCCACGCGGAGGGGTCAAGTGTCGGCGCTGAGGGGAAACTGCCCACGTTGAGAAGGCCCGGCCCGCCCTGAGGGGCAACAACTGTTGGCGCCGAAGGGACGCTGCCCGCGCCGAGGGGGCCCGGCCCGCCCTGAGGGGACGACAGCTGTTGGCACTGAAGGGAAGGTGCCCGTGTTGAGGAGGCCCGGCCCGCCTTGAGGGGCAACAACTGTTGGCGCTGAACGGAAGCTGCCCACGCTGAGGGGACGCCACCGGCCCTGAGGAGACGCCGCCCACGCTGAGGGGTCAAGTGTTGGAGCTGAGGGGACAACGACTGTTGGCGCTGAAGGGAAGCTGCCCACGTTGAGGAGGCCCGGCCCGCCCCGAGGGGGCAACAACTGTTGGCGCTGAGGGGAAGCAGCCCGCTCCGAGGGGACGCCGCCCGCCCTGAGGAGACGCTGCCCACGCTGAGGGGGTCGAGCGTCGGCGCTCAGGGGAAGCAGCCCACACGGAGGAGGCCCACCTTGAGGGGACGACGACTGTTGGCGCTGAAGGGAAGCTGCCCACGCTGAGGAGACGCTGCCCATGCTGAGGGGACAACAACTGTTGGCACCGAACGGAAGCTGCCCGCTCTGAGGGGGCCCGGCCCGCCCTGAGGAGACGACAACTGTTGGCGCTGAAGGGAAGTTCGCCCACGTTGAGGAGGCCCCGCTCGCCCTGAGGAGACAACTGTTGGCGCCGAAGGGACGTCGCCCACTCCGAGGCGGCCCGGCCCGCGCTGAGGCCACACTGCCGGCGCCGAGGAGAAACACCCCACGCTAAGAGGACAACAGTTGGCGCCGAGGGGACCCTGCCCGCGCCGAGGGGACGCCGCCGCCCGCCCCGAGGGGGTCCGGCCCGCCCTGAGGAGACGGTGCCCGCGCCGCCGAGGTTCGGCCCCCGTCGAGGAGGTGCTGCCCGCGCTGAGGAAGTGTGGCTCGGGTGGCGGGGTCGCCGTCCACGCTCCGGCTCACGTTGCGGAGGCCCGGTCCGGTCCAGAGAAGGAGCGATTTTCGGCCCGCGCTACCCACCCTCCTCCGGCCCCTGCCAACGCGGACGGCTCTCCCTCTTCCTAATTCCTCTATATTAGGGCATCCCCGAGCCCCTAATAATAGCAATGAATAGTGGTATTTGTTAAGCGCTTACTCTGTGCCAGGCCCCGTACCAAGCCGGTCGGGTTGGGCGCAGGCTCAGTCCCACCTGGGGCTCGCAGTCTCCGTCCCCATTCGACAGATGAGGTCACCGAGGCCCAGAGAAGTGAAGGGACTTGCCCGGGCCACATAGCAGAGAAGCAGCGTGGCTCGGTGGAAAGAGCCCGGGCTTCGGAGTCAGAGGTCACGGGTTCGAATTCCAGCTCTGCCACTTGTCAGCTGGGTGACCGTGGGCGAGTCGCTTCACTTCTCTGGGCCTCAGTGACCTCATCTGTCACATGGGGATGAAGACTGTGAGCCTCACGTGGGACAACCTGTATCTCCCCCAGCGCTTGGAACAGTGCTCTGCACATAGTAAGCGCGTAACAAACACCGACATTATTATTGTTATAGCGGACAAGGGGCGGAACCGGGATTAGAACCCAGGACCTTCTGACCCCCGGGCCCGGGCTCCAGCCACCGGACCGGGCCGCCTTAAAGCCGACGGTCAAGGGCGGATTGGAAAGCAGCCCGCTCTGCCCTCCCGGCGGCGCCAACCCTGCCAGTGTGGTGGTTTCCATAGCGAGAGTTTGTTTATCCACCCGCCCCAGAGCCCGGGAAGCTAGGCGGGACTGTGGGAAGACCGACGATAAGATCCCCTGGTCGAACCCCGGACCGTCTGGCCCGCCCCCTCCAAACCCCGCAGAGTCAGCCAATCAGCCGAGGGCGTTTAATGACAATAATAATAATTATTCTGGTACTCGTTAAGCGCGCACTATGTGCCGAGCCCTGTTTTAAGCGCCGGGGTAGTTAGAAGATAATCGGGTTGGACACGGTCCCACATAGGGCTCGCAGGCTTCCATCCCGGCGTTTAGTTCGGCGCCTGGCACATAGTAAGCACTTAAATACTACAGTAAAAAAAAGAGGGAGCCGGGGAAAAGAGGGCTTAGTCGGAGAAGGCCTCTCGGAGGAGACGTGTCCTTAACAGGGAGCTGAAGGTGGAGGCAGAGAAAGTGGCTCTTTATTTTTATATTGGACTCCCCCAAGCGCCTAATACAGCGCCGTGCGCACAGGAAGCGCTCACTGAGTCCGGACGCCTGACTGGCGAGTGGACGGGGGGACGGCGAGCCGGACGAGATGGGGGCGGGGGGGAAGCGCCCCTCACCCCTCTGGGTTTTTCCGACAGGTGAGCCCCGTCAGCGATGAAGGGGTCCCGGGGCGGGGGTCTCCCCGCGAGCGGCGTGGACCTGAGCCTGACGGGCCTCCGGCTGGCGGTCTCCCGGCGCCCCGGCGGCCCGGCGCCCCCCGGACCCGTCGCCCGCTCCGTCTCCGTCGCCGCCGGAAACCGGCCCGCCCGCAACCAGCTGGTGAGTGCCGGGACCCGCCGCCGCCCCCCCCGGGAGGGAGGACGGTGCCCGTCGTCTACGGGGATAGAAAAGTCGGGGACGCGGCGGATATTGGCGTCTCTGCCTCCTCACTCTATCCCTCGGTGGTGTTCGTTGGAGTAGCGTGGCTTAGCGGATAGAGCACGGGCCTGGGAGTCAGAAGGCCCTGGGTTCTAATTGCGCCTCGGCCGCCTGCGTGGCCTTGGGCAAGCCACTCGGCTTCTCTGGGCCTCGGGGACCTCAGCTGGAAAACGGAGATGAGGACTGTGAGCCCTACGCGGGACGGGGATCGGGTCCAACCCGATCTGCTTGGATCCACCCCTGCCGGGCACTTAACGAGCGCTTCACGAACACCATCATCGTTATTATTGAGCGCTTACGGTGCTCAGGGCACTGTGCTGAGCGCTTGAATCCGCGCTCCGTCCACTACCCGTGCTGTTTCTCGCTCCCCTGATTATTAGAGCAGTGCCTGGCGCTTAGAAGTCGTTATCTACCCCGACTATTAGCGCGGTGCCTGGCACGGAGCGCCTAGAGGAGTGCCCGGCACAGAGTAAGCGCTTGACGGGTACCGTCGTCGTTATTAAGCGCGGAACAGATCCCACCGTGATGATACCGATGCCGTTTGCTCTTTCCGGCAGGAGGGCGCGGGCCCGGCGGGCTCCAGAGCCGTCAACAACCTGCGGAGGTCTAACGGCACCACGCGCGTCAACGGCGCCGTCGGGTAAGGCCGGACCACCTTCCTTCCTCCCCTCTTCCTCCCGTCCTCCTCATCCCACCGGCCGCCTGCCCTTCCCCTCCCGCGACCCCCCAGTCGCCCCCGTCGGAGCAGGCGGGAGGTCGACATCAAAGGAGCCTCCTCGACCCCGGCCGTCCAAGCCATCCGTTCCCTCCTGCTGGCCTTTTCGGCTCCTCCGCCCGCCCCAAGAGTCGCCGCTCCGTCTGGGTCCCGCAGGGAGGCTTGAGTGACAGATGGTCCCGGCCCCCGCGCCTCTTTCTCATCCCCGGAATTTCTTTGTCAGCAAGTTTCCCAGCATCTGCTCCCCCGGACCGACCCGGGGTTGGTTACGCCCCGCCAGCCCACCCCCACGTGGCTCCTGCCCCTCGTCTAACAATAATAATAATAATAATAATGACGTCACCCGTTAGGCGCTTACTATGGACCGGGCGCCGTGGCTCCTGCCCCTCGTCCTAATGATGATAATAACGACTGTTAGGCGCTTACTATGGGCCAGGCGCTGGACTAAGCACCGGGGTGGATCCAAGCGAATCGAGTGGCCCCCGCTCACCGTCTCCGTCCCCGTTTTCCAGATGGGGGACCTGAGGCCCAGAGAGGTGACTTGCCCGAGTCACCCAGCAGAGAAGTGGCAGAGCGGGGATTAGAACCCGGGACCTTCTGACTCCCGGGGCCGGGCTCTATCCACCGCACCGTGCTGCTTCTCCTATTTAAGTGCTTACTTTGTGCCAAACACTGGCCTCACCCCGCCGCCCTCCTCCCCGCGACGGTCGGCCGCCCTGTGCCTCTGACCTGCAGCCGGAACTGGGGGAGGAAGCCAGCGGGGAAGGGGAATTTCTGACCCCGCGAGGGCGGTTAGCCCGAGTGGGGACCCCCATCTCCCTCCCTCTCTGGGTGTTGTTCCCAATCCCCTTCTCCTCCCCCTCCCTTCCCTTTCAGCTTCCCTTCCCTCCTGGAATGCATTGTCCCCCTGCTCGAGGGGAATGCCTTTGTGTGGGAAGAGTGGAGCCTATGGATATTCAAATCCGGGGGCCTGGGGTGGGGAGGGAAGACTGGGAGGACCCCCCCCCCCCCCCCACCCGATCCCTGCTGGGAAAGGAGCTCAGTCGGCGGAGAAATTATGGGGGATTTCAACACCCCCTCTTTGGGGAGGGGTCAGACGGCTTTGGAGAGGGGTCAAACGGCCTCTCCGGTTGCAAATCCCACAGACAATGACTCTCCCCTCCTTCAAAGGCTTAGCGAAGGCCCATCTCCTCCCGGAGGGCTTCCCTTTCCTCTTCTCCCACTTCCCTCTGCTCCCTTTATTCATCCCCCCTTCCCAGCTATCGCTCCCTTTGCTCGTCCCCCGCTCCCAGCCCCCCACCACTTATGTCCTTATCCCGTCATTTGTTTATTTCTTCAGCCTCCCCCTCCGGACCCTAAGCTCGCTGTGGGCAGGGAATGTGTCTGTTGTTGTACCGGACTCTCCCCCCCTCACCCCAAAAAAGTATTTGTTAAGCGCTTACTATGTGCAGAGCGGTGTTCTGAGCGCTGCGGTAGACACAGGGGAATCGGGTTGCCCCACGTGGGGCTCACGGTCTTCATCCCCATTTTCCAGATGAGCTAACCGAGGCCCAGAGAAGTGAAGTGACTCGCCCACGGTCACGCAGCTGGCGAGTGGCGGAGCCGGGATTCGAACTCACGACTCCAAAGCCCACGCTCTTTCCACCGAGCCACGCCGCTTCTCTCCGCTGAGCCACACTGCGGCCTAGTTCGGGGCTCTGCACACGTTAGGCGCTCGATAAATAGGATCGAATGGATAAATACTAAATGCTGCTTCTCCCCCCCCACCGCGGCTTGCTTCCCCGGGCCGGACGGTGAACGGCCGAGGAAGGCCGAACGTACCCGGGTGTCTGTGAGGAAGCGAAGGCTACGGGGGCTCGGGCGGTCAGTTGTATCTGTCGTATCTACCGCCTGCACACGGGAAGCGCTCAGTAAATCCGATGGAATGAACGGATGCATCCCTCTGCCCGGCTGACCCCGGCTTGAGGCTGGACCCCGGAAGCCTTTGGCGAATCCCGCGGGGGGGAGTCCGCCCCCCGCCCCGGTGGCCCAGCAGCCCCTCATTCAGTCGGATTTATTGAGCGCTTACTGGGTGCAGAGCGCTGGACTGAGCGCTTGGGTGAGGACAGTAGAACAGAAAAGCAGACGCGTTCCCTGCCCGCAAGGAGCTGACGGTCTAGAGGACGAGCTCCAGTCTGGCGCCTCGGCGACACCTCCTCCCACGGGCCTTCCCTGACTGCACCCTCCTCTCCTCCGCTCCCTTCTGCGTCGCCCCGATTCGCCCTCTTTATTCATCGCCCCCTCCCAGCCCCTCACCGCTTGTTTCCAGCTCTGTCGGGGATTTATTGATATTTAATGTGTCTCCGCCGAGACTGTAAGCTCACCGTGGGCGGGGAGCGGGTCCGTCTGTTGTCGTACCGTCGTCTCCCAAGCGCCCAGTCCAGCGGTCCGCACACGGTGAGCGCTCAATAAATGCGACCGACCTAACGAAGGAAGGAATCAGGCACCCGAGCCCACTCCAGCCGATGGATCGCATCGGCGGGATCTGCCGAGCGCTTACCGTGGGCAGGGCGCCCGGCTGAGCGCGTGGGAGAGTCCGCCTCTCGGCCCGTTTTCTCCCGCGGATCGGCTCTGCCTCCCTCCCCGCAGCGTGGAGCAGCCGGAAGAGCTCCTGGCCTTCTTCGACAGCGGGGCCGGAGCGGGGAGGAAGCCGAGCCCAGCCTCCCCCGAGAAGAGGACCACGTGGAACGTCTTGGTGAGAAAACGCGGGGATGGGAGACTGTGACGGTATTTATGGTGGTGTTTGGTAAGCGTTTGCTAGGTGCCAGGCGCTACATTCATTCATCCGATGGTATTGACTGAGCGCTTACTGTGTGCCGAGCGCCATACCAAGCACTGGGATGATGATGTTGGTATTTGTTAAGCGCTTACTATGTGCCGAGCGCTGTTCTAAGCGCTGGGGTAGACACGGGGGAATCAGGTTGTCCCACGTGGGGCTCACAGTCTTCACCCCCATTTTACAGATGAGGGAACTGAGGCACAGAGAAGTGAAGCCCTCCGTCCTCAACACTCACCCCATCACAGGCAACCCTTTCCCTCAGGGCCAACAGCCCCCCATCACCTCCCTATTTATTTATTCAATCTATTTACTCCTATTAATGTCTGTCCCCCCCCTCTAGACTACGGGTTCTCCGCGGGCAGCGGGAATGTGTCCGTTATAATGGGGTGTCCTCTCCCAAGCGCTTAGTACAGCGCTCTGGACACAGTAAGCGCTCGATAAATACTATTGAATGAATGAATAATGTTGGTATTTTGTTGGTATTTGTTTTGTTAAGCGCTTACTGTGTGCAGAGCACCGTTGTAAGCGCTGGGGGAGATCCAGGGTCATCGGGTTGTCCCGCGTGGGCTCACAGTTAATCCCCATTTTACAGAGGAGGTAACTGAGGCACAGAGAAATGAAGCGACTCGCCCACAGTCCCACAGCTGACAGGTGGCAGAGCCGGGAGTCGAACCCGTGACCTCTGACTCCGAAGCCCAAGCTCTTTCCACCGAGCCGCGCTGCTTCCCCTGTTTCTGGAAGTGGGGGAAGCCGGGGGCAAAACAGGGATGCGAGAGCATCGTCTAGCCGGGCCAGCCGCTTCACCTCTCCGGCCCTCGGTTTCCCCGCCCGGAAAACGGGGGTGAGATAGGGCGTGTCCCGTGAGGGACGGGGACCGTGTCCGATCCGACCTCGGTCAAGTCACTTCTCTGTGCCTCGGTTCCCTCTTCTGTAAAACGGGGAGTAAGGCTGGGAGCCCCACGTGGGCCAGGGACTGTGCCCAACACGATTAGCCTGGATCCGCCTCAGCGCTTGGCACGGCGCCCGGCACACAGTGAGCGCTTAACGAGCGCCACGGTTAGTTCACGGGGGTCGGTTATTATTACCAGCCTCGAATCGACCCGGTGCTCCGCGGGCGGAAGGCGCCGTGGGAGAGGCGGGGGGCGGGGAGGCCGAGGCGGGGACGGGGCCGCCTGGGCGGTCCGCGCTCGGCCCCATCGCCCGTCGGGTCCCCCACAGGACGACCAGCCCAGGGGCCTCCCCGTCGTGCCCGGCGGCCGCAGCGCCGGCCCCGTGGTCTCGCCGGTCGGCGTGAGGAGGAGAGAAACCGGCGTGGCCCTGGCGGCCAACTTCACGGCCAACAACAGGTGGGCACACGGGCCCTTCCCGGGACCCCTGGGGTCTCCCGACGGGCCCCGCCCCGCGGGCACCCGAGAGCCCCTCACCCCCGCCGCCTTCCCCCTCGCCTCTAGGAGCAACAAGGGAGCCGTGGGCAACTGCGTGACCACCATGGTCCACAACAACTACTCGACGGCCGACAGGACGCCCCCGCCCAAGAGCTCCAACCAGGCGGCTCCGTCTCTCAAGTGAGACCGGCCGGGAGACGGGGAGTCCGGGGCGTGGGTCGGCGGCGTTGACCTGGGGCACGGGGTCCGTCCGGGGGGCCGGAGGATGGAGCCCGGGGGACCCCCTGCCTGCCGGGAGCCCGCGGGCTCACGGAGGCGGCGGGATGGAACCCGAGGTCATCCCGAGGCCGGAGGAGCCCGGGCCGCGGCCGTCCGGATCCCCTCCGGGCCTCGGTTTCTCCGGTTTTTTCACCCCACGCCCCCTCCCCCGGGTCCTTACGCCCCCCCCCGGCCCCCCCGCCCCCGCACAGGGCCGGGACAGGTTGGCAGGGACACCGAGCCCGTCAGAAAGGAAGAGGCGAACCGGGGGGTGCCGGCCCGCCCGATCCCTCCCCGCCCGCAGATCTCCGCGCCCCCCGCCCCCCGACGGACCCCCGTTTCCTCCCTCCCCCTCAGCAACCTCATTAAAGCCACTTCCCGCGAGGACGCCGAGAGCGGCGGCTGCCTCCGGAAGTCACGGAAGAACCTGAGCCGGAGCAACGGGGAAGCGGCCCCCAACAACGCCGGCGGCGAGGCCGGCCCGCCCGGGAGGAAGGAGGTGACGGAGGAGGAGGCCGAGAGGTGAGCCCGGGCGGCGATGCCCGGCTCCCGCCCGCCTCCCCGAGCCCGGGCCCGGGAGGGAGACGGCCGACGGGATCCGGGGCGGTGGGAGGCGGCGGAGCCGGGCCGACCCCGTCCCCTCCCCGCCCGTCTCCCCCCAGGTTCATCGACCGGGTCAACCTGGCGGTCGTCACCATCCAGCGCTGGTACCGGCGCCAGGCGGAGCAGCGGCGGGCCGGGGCGGCCGGCCTGGACCGTCTGCTGGCTTCCAAGCGAGAGGTCAGCGGGGCCCTCCGCAGCCAGGACCGGCGGCGGGAGCGGGGACGGGGCGGGAAGGTCCTCGGTCTCCACGGTCACCACCTCCCCCGGTCTCGCCCCACGGGAGGGGCATCTCGGGGGTCTTTGCTCCGGACGTGGGCGGCTGCCTCGGTCCTTCTGGACCCGCCCTTCTCGCCAAATAAGGGCATTTGTTGAGCGCTCACTGGGTGCCGAATGCCCTTCTAAGCGCCGGGCACCGTTCTAAGCCCCGTGCCTCACTCTCCCATCTCTCACCGTCGCCCCTGTCCCTCCCGGAGAAGCAGCGTGGCTTAGTGGACAGAGCACGGGGCCGGGCAGGTAGCTTCACTTCTCTGTGCCTCGGTTACCTCAGCCGTCAAGTGGCGATCAGTCGATCGGTCGGCGGTATTCGGGGAGCGCCTACCGGGTGCAGAGCGCCCTGCCGAGCGCTCGGGAGAGTTCAGGAGAACAAAGGGGGTGGACGCGGTCCCTGCCCGCGGTGAGTTTACAGCCTAGAGTCAGTCAGTTTTGTATTTATTGAGCGCTGGCTGCGGGCGGAGCACCTTAAGGAGCGCCGGGAAGAGGACGCTGCAATAAATAATAATAATGTTGGCATCTGTTAAGCGCTTACTATGCGCAGAGCGCCGTTCTGAGCGCAGGGGGAGATACAGGGTCAGCGGGCCGTCCCGCGTGAGGCTCACGGTCTTCATCCCCATTTTCCAGGTGAGGTCACTGAGGCCCAGAGAAGTGAAGCGACTCGCCCACAGTCACACAGCTGACGAGTGGCAGAGCCGGGAGTCGAACCCGTGACCTCTGACCCTCGAGTCCGGGTTCTTTCCGCCGAGCCACAACAGTAAACAGACACGTGCCCTGCCCACAACGAGCCGTCTCTACCTAAGTGCTCAGTACAGTGCCTGGCACGTAGCGAGGGCTTAACAGAGGTCTTAAAAGCCAAAAAAAAAGGAACCCACGTGTGGGTGGTGGGTTGAGGCAGCCGAAGGAGAAGGGAGCTAGGGAGACGCCCCCCCCCCCCCCCCACCTCGGGTCTGTGCCCCGGCGTCTCCCCCTCGCTCCCGGGCGCCGGCGTCGACCCCTCCCTCGGTCGCAGGAGCGCCGGCGGCGGGCGCCGCCGTGGGAAGAAAACCTACTGGAGCGGCAGCGCCGCGGGGAGGCCGAGAGACGGAGGATCCGGGAGGAGAAGGCCCGCCGGGCCCGCCGGGCGGCCGTCCAGGTAGTCCCGCCGCCCCCCGGACGGACCCGTCGGTCGGAGCGGGAGGGTGGCGGGTGACCCCCTCGGGAGCCCCTTCCCCGGAGGCCTCCGGGCGTGCTCTGCGCCCCTCCACCGTCCTTCCCCGCCGCCCCCTCGGCGCCCCGGGCCCTCACGCCCGTCCCCGCGGCAGGAGCTGCAGCAGAAGCGGGCCCAGAAGGCGGCAGGCGATGCCGAGCCGCCCCCGGAGGCGGCCCGGGCCCCGATGGGAGACGAGGAGCCGGGGCCCCGGAGGGAGAGCAGGAGGACGGGGAAGAGGCGGCCGGAGGACGGCGGCCCGGCCCCCGGCCCCGTCAAAGTCAACAACGCCGGTGAGCGGCCGGGGGCGGGGGCGGCCGCAGGTCCGCGCGCCGGGAACGCACCCCCGGCGGGGACCGGGTGGTCTCCCTCCCTCCCCGGAGAACGCCCATTCCGCACGGAGAGAATCCATGGGAGGGGGTCGGGTTAGGGTGCCCCGCACCGAAGCCGGGCGGGAGCGGCGTGGCTCGGTGGAAAGAGCACGGGAGTCAGAGGTCGCGGGTCCGCATCCCGGCTCTGCCACTCGTCGGCTGTGTGACCGCGGGCGAGTCACGTCACTTCTCTGCGCCTCGGTTCCCTCGTCTGTAAGACGGGGATGAAGACCGTGAGCCCCCGCGGGGGACACCCTGGTTACCCTGTATCTACCCCGGCGCTTAGAACGGTGCTCTGCACATAGTAAGCGCTTAACCAAGACCCGTTAGAGTTCGGGGAGGTGTGACAGAGTGGTCCCCAGTGAGCACCTCCCCGTGCCCCGGGCGCGAGCCGGACGCCAAACGGGGGTTGGTTTCTTCAGATGCCGGCCTCCGGGCCCGAGACCCCGACGAAGCCTTCGGCCCGGCCCCGCATCCCGGCAAGCGGCCCGAGGACCAGCCTCAGGTCTCCCCTCCCGGGACCCCCCCCCCCCCGCCCCCGTCCCCCGAGCCCCGGGCACGGCGGGAGAGGTCCCGCGGTCAAAGCGACGGGGCGGGAGGGCCGCCCCTTTGCTCCCGGGGGTGGACCCCGGGTACCCGAGACTGACCCCGGGGTGGCGGGGGGGAGGGGGGGCGGTCTGCGTCTCGAGAGCCTCCCCGCCGGCTCACCGGCCATCCCGTCTCCCCCCCGTCCCCCCCCGGCCCCCCGTCGGACCGCCAGGAGCCGAGCCCCCGCGAGGTGGCCGGCCGGGACCCCGAGCCGGCGGCGGCCGCGGCCGGCGGGGGCCCGTCCAAGGGGCCGCTGGAGGAGCTCCTGGACACGCTGAGGCTGCTGGAGGAGGAGGCGGACCCCCCGCCCCGCCCCGAGGCCCCCCAGGAGGACAGACACGCCTGGATCGATGGGGTACGCGGGGCGGGGAAGCCCTCCGCGCCCCCCGCACCCTCCCGCGGTGGGAGGGGGTCACCGGCAGCGGGAGGAGGGGAAGGCGGGGGAGATCAGGGCCTCCCCCGCCGGCTCGGCCCTCTCGGATCGAAGCCGTCCGGTGGCGGATCGTGAGTTGGCCGAGCCAGGGTGGAATCCTCCCCGTTGGGCCGGTTCCCGTGACGATGACCGCGGTATTCGTTAAGCGCTTACTACGTAATAAGACGAACGACGGTATCCGGTAAGCGCTTCCGACGTAATATCGGTGAGGATGATGGGGGTATTTATTCAGCCCTCACTACAGTAATAGTAAGAATGATAATGACGGTCTCTGAGGCGATGGGACACCCAGGCCCCGGGCTCTACCCCTCAGGCCGCGCTGCTTCTCTACCGGCCGCCCAGAGCCGGCGGAGGGACTGCGGTGGCCCGCGGGTCAGACGGGGGTCCACCCGGGGGCTCTCCCGGCTCAGCCTTCGTGGCGGAGACCCTCTCGTTGGGGGAGGGAGCGGGGTGGTCCGGTGGGTAGAGCCCCGTCGTCGGGCAGGGATCCGTGGCCGACTTGCCCGTTCCAAGCGCTCGGTACAGCGCTCTGCACACGGTAAGCGCTCAATGAAGAGAAGCAGCGGGGCTCGGTGGAAAGAGCCCGGGCCGGGGAGTCAGGGGTCGTGGGTTCTAACGCCGCCGCCCGGCAGCTGGGGAGGGGCCGTGGCGTGAACGCCCCCCCCCCCCCCCCCCGCTCTCGCCCCGCCGCAGGAGGAGGAGGGTCCCAACTCCCTGACGGCCGACAACCTGGAGCGGTTTGGGAAGCTGAACCGGCCGCCCGGCGGCGGGGCCGGGGCGCGGCCGGAGGGCGCCCTGCTGTCCGAGGCCAAGCTGCAGAGCATCATCAGCTTCCTGGACGAGATGGACGAGTCCGAGCGGGAGCGGCCCCCCTCGGGCCCCCGGAGGGAGGCGAGCTCGGCCCCGGGGGGACCCCCGAGCGGACGCCCCCGGGGTGGGGTGGGCTGAGGCCCGCGGGAGAGCGCCCGACGCCGGGAATTGGGAAGGAGCGCCGTGTCGGTCGAGTTTACTGAGCGCTTACGGTCGGCCGAGCACCGGACTGAGCGCCGGGGAGAGGACGGACGCCGTCCCCGCCCCCGGCGAGCTGACGGTCCGGCTCGGTGACGGATATAATAATAAGGATGGCATCTGTTAAGCGCTTACCAAGTGCAGAGCACTGTTTAAGCGCCGGGAGGGATACGAGGCGATCAGGCCGTCCCACGCGGGGCTCCCGCTCTTCGTCCCCATTTCCCAGGTGAGGTCACCGAGGCTCAGAGAAGTGAAGCGACTCGCCCAAAGCCACCCCGCCCGACAAGTGGCGGAGCCGGGATCGGAACCCACGGCCGGGCTCCTCCCGCTGAGCCACGCTGCTTCTCTAAGCGGCGGGGGGCCGGGAGGGGGGGGTGAAGGAAGGGAGCCGCGGACCCCTTGCCCGTCCCTTCCCCGGGGCCACGTTGGTCGGGTCGTATTTAGCGAGCGCCCGCCGCGTGAGCGTACCGAGCGCCCGGGAGAGGACGAGATAGGACCCGGCGGGCGGACTGAGGTCAGAGGCGGGCGGGCGTCCGACGGCGCGGTTCCGGCCCGTCCCCAGGGGCTCCCGTCGGAGGCGGACCAGCTCGCCCAGCTGGAGCAGGCGTCGGCCGTGGCCGCCGAGGTGACCGGCTCCGTGCTGCGCCTCAAGCTGGAGGTGGAGGAGAAGAAGCGGGCCGTCGCCCTGCTGCAGACGGCCCTGGTGGGTGGGGACGGGCCCGCGGCGGGCGGCGGGGCTCCTCCGGAGGGGCGCGGGACGTGACCCGCCCCGCGCCGGTCGGGGCCGGGCCCTCGGTCCGGCGCCCCGAGCGGGCGGCCGGTGAGACGGTGGAAGGAAATATCCGAGCGCCGGCCGCCCCCGCAGGCGCAGCAGCGGGAACTGACCGTCCGCCAGGCCGAGGACACGGAGAAGGAGCTGGGCCACCGGCTGCAGCTGCAGAGGGAGCAGTACGACGCGGCCATCCAGAGGCACCTGGCCTTCATCGACCAGGTAACCGGCCCCCCCGCGAAGACCCCCGGGGGTCTCCCCCCCCCCCCCCCCGGGCCTCTCCCCCCGATCCGTCCTCTTCCGGGCGTGAGATTTGTCAGCGCCTGCTACGTCCTAACCGCCGGGGGACGTAGGAGCGGTGACACGTTGGGCACGGTCCCTGTAATAATAATAATCGAGGCGCAGCGTGGCTACGGGGGACGAGCCCGGGGTTGGGCGTCAGAGGTCGTGGGTTCTAATCCCGGCTCCGCCGCTGGTCGGCCGGGTGACTCGGGGCGAGTCGCTCTCGTTCGGTCGTACTTAGTGAGCGCTTGCTGGGCGCGGAGCGCTGTACGGAGCGCTTGGAAAGGACAGTGCGGCAGAAAATAGACACGGTCCCTGCCCGCCACGGGCTCACGGTCTAGAAGGGGAGGAGGAGCCGCTTCCCTTCTCTGGGCCTCGGTTCCCTCATCTGGAAAATGGGGATGAAGGCCGGGAGCCCCACGGGGGACATCCTGATATCCTTGTATCCTCTCCAGCGCTTAGAACAGTGCTCGGCACCTAGTAAGCGCTTAACAGATACCGTCGTTATTAGCCCTTACCGGGTGTCGGGCACCGGGCTAAACGCTGGGGGAGATACAGGTTTTATCAGTTTTACGCGGCCACTGTAATAATAACAATAACAAGTGGGGCGCTTTTTTGGCACATGGAAAGCGCTTAACGAATACCATCATTATCATCACAGTGCCGGCGCTTAGCACAGTGCCCTGTACACAGTAAGCGCTCCGTAAATACGACCGACCCCGGCCGGAGAAAAGGGGCCCGAGGCGGCGCTGGGAGTCGGGAGACCCGGCTTCCAGCCCGCGTTGGGGCCGCCGGGACTCCCGTGCCGCACTCTCCCGAGCGCCCCGTACGGGGCTGTGCCCGAAACACGGACGGGTCGGAATCGGGCCGCCGGTCGGTGCGGCACACGAGAGCCGGCGGCCGGGGTGGGGAGGGATCTTGGCCGGGCGAGCGCGAGTGGCATCGTGGTCTCCGGGGGTGCCCCCCGCCCCAGCTGATCGAGGACAAGAGGGCCCTGAGCGGCAAGTGCCAGGCGGTGGTGGCCGAGCTGAAGCAGGTGGAGGAGAAGTACGCCCGGAAGATCGGTCAAGCGCAGGAGCGGCACCAGCTGGTGAGAGGCTCGGGCCCGGGGGCAACTCGGAGGGAGCCCTGCCCCGCATCCCTTCCGTCCCGTTTCTCGAGCGCTTCCCGGGGGCCGAGCACCGGCCTCGGCGCTCGGGACGGGACAGTTGGGCGAGCCGCCAACCCTGCCCTGGCCCACCCGCTCACCGGGGCGACTCCCCCCGGCCGCCCCTTCCTGGCGGAGACGCCGCGGGGCCTAACGATAAGCGTGGTCGCGGCCTTTGTGAAACGCTCGCCGTCGGGCCCTATCTAAGCCGGGCTCCGGGCTGGGCCCCGGAGCGGTTCGGCCCGGCTCGGTGGAGGGAACCCGGGCTTGGGAGTCGGAGGTCGCGACCTGATCCCCACTCCGCCGCTTGTCAGCCGGGCGACTTGGAGCGGGTCACTTAATAATAAAGATAACGACGACGGGATCCGTTAAGCGCCTGCTACGGGCCGAGCACCGTTCTGAGCTCCGGGGGGAGACACGGGGGTCATGGGGTTGGCCCCCGTGGGGCTCCCGGTCTCCGTCCCCATTTTCCGGATGAGGCCCCGGAGGCCCGGAGGAGGGAAGCGACTTGCCCGGAGTCACCCAGCTGGCGAGCGGCGGCGCCGGGATCGGAACCCACGACCTCTGACTCCCAAGCCCGGGCTCCGGCCGCCGGGCCGCGCCGCGGCCGCTTCCACGTGACTCCTCTGGGCCTCCGTTCCCTCATCCGGAAAATGGGGACGGAGACCGGGAGCCCCCCGGGGGACGGCCCGATGACCCCCGCGTCTCCCCCAGCGCTTAGAACGGTGCTCGGCACATAGTAAGCGCTTAACAAAGGCCGTCGTCGTCGCCGTCCCTCCGGGGCCGGAGACGCGGCTTAGAGGTCGGTCCTCTCCCTGCCTGGGAAGACCGTGAGGAGAGGAGATGTGGCCCGTTATCTAATAATAATAATAATAATGATAACGGGATTTGTAAAGTTCATTCAGAAGTATTTATTGAGCGCTTACTACGTGCAGAGCACCGTACTGAGCGCTTGGAATATACAGATCGGTGACAGATAGAGACGGTCCCCGCCCTTTGACGGGCGCACGGTCTAAACGGGGGAGACGGACGGACGAGAACAATAGCGGTAACGTGGCAGGCACCGTAGTAGTAGTAGTAATAATATGATGACGATGGAATTTATTAAGCGCTTAATATGTGCCGGAAACCATTCATTCATTCCTTCAGTAGTATTTATTGAGCGCTTACTAGGTGCAGAGCACTGGACGGAGCGCTTGGAATGGACAGATCGGCAACAGGTAGAGACGGTCCCTGCCCTCTGACGGGCGCCCGGTCTAAGCGGGGGATTATAGCTTGACCATACTAAGCGCCTGGGTGAGTTCAAGCAGATCGGGTCGGACACAGTCCCCGTCCCACGTGGGGTTCAATCTCGAGAGTCGATCCCCATTTCCCAGATGAGGGAACTGAGGCCCGGAGAAGAGAAGTGACTTGCCCCCGGTCACGCGGCGGACGGGCCGCGGAGCCGGGCTCAGGACCCGGGTCCTCCCCCCGTCCCAGGCCCGGGCTGTACCCGCTTCGCCGTGCCGCTTCTCTGCCGAGCCCTGGGGTGGACCCAAGATGATCGGGTCCCCCGTGGGGCTCACGCTCTAAGTAGGACTGGGGAGATCCCCATTTTGCAGATGAGGGAACTGAGGCACAGAAAAGCGAAGCGACTTGCCCAAGGCCCCCCGGCCGATAGGGCCCAGGTCCTCCGACTCCCGGGCCCGGGCTCTACCCGCCAGGCCGCCCTGCTTCGCCGTCGGTGGCCGGGCCCGCGGCCCCCCGCCGGCCAAGTGAGAGGAGGAGAGGGATGGGGATGTAGGTGACTCCTCTCGGCGGGGGGGTGGGCGACCCCCTTCCCGATCTCCCCCCCCCCCCCCCGGAATTCCCGTTCTCTCCCGCACAGGAGCTGAAGAAGCTCAAGGAAGTGATGAGCGCCACGGAGAAGATCCGCCGGGAGAAATGGATCGACGAGAAAACCAAGAAGATCAAAGAGATCACCGTCAGAGGTACCGGGGACCCCCCGCCCCAGGCCCCCTGCTCCGTCCTGGCGCCAGCCACTTCACCTCTCTGGGCCTCAGTTTCCTCATCTGGAAAATGGGGGGTCGAGACGGAGAGTCCAACCCCATTCGCTTGGATCCACCCCGGCGCTCGGTACGGTTCCTGGCCCCTAGTAAGCGCCTCACAGGCGCCTGAGTCGTTGTTATAACTACCCGTAAAACGGGGATTAAAACCGGGACGGGGACTGAGTCCAACCCGGTTTTTCCTTGTATCCACCCCAGCGCTCAGTACAGTGCCTGGCCCATAGTAAGCGCTGAACAGACACCGTCGTCATTATCTGTAAAACTGGGATTAAGACCGGGACGGGGACTGCGTCCGATCCAGTTCGCTCGGATCCAGCCCAGCGCTTAGTACAGTTCCCGGCACACAGCGGGCACTTAATAGATACCATCGCTGCTATCGTTATCATCTGTAAAACGGGCGTTAAGATTGGGACAGGGACCTCGTACGGCGCCCGGCACGTAGTAAGCGCTCAACGAACACCATCGGTGTTGTTATCCGTAAAATGGGGATTAAGACCGGGACGGGGACCGCGCCCAACCCCATTCGCTTGGATCCACCCCAGCGCTCAGTACAGTGCCTGGCCCCTAGTAAGCGCCTAACGGACACCGTCATCGTCACTGTTACTATCTGTAAAATGGGGGTTAAGCCCGGGACGGGGATTGCGTCCCGTCCAGTTTGCTCGGATCCACCCCGGCGCTTAGTACGGCGCCTGGCGCGGGGGTCCGGCCCTGCCGCCGGCCAGCCGGGTGACGGCGGGCGAGTCGCCGCGCTTCTCCGGGCCTCAGTTACCTCATCTGTAAAATGGGGATCCGCCGTAACTGTGAGCCTCACGGGGGACAACCCGATGACCCTGTATCTCCCCCAGCGCTTAGAACAGTGCTCTGCGCAAAGCAAGCGCTTGACAGATACCGACGTCGTCATTACAGTACGCGCTTGACAAACGCCGTCGTGATTTAGCGGCCCCGGACCCCCCTCCGCCCCCTTCCTCGGGGCCCACCGGATTCGTTCATTCATTCGGTAGTATTTATTGAGCGCTTACGCGCGGAGCACCGGACCGAGCGCTCGGGCTGGACAGATGGGTGACGGATAGAGACGGTCCCTGCCCTTTGACGGGCTCCCGGTCTGATCGGGGGAGACGGACGGACGGGAACGACAGCGGTAGAGAGAATCAACCGGATCCCTCCCGGCCCACGGCTCTGGGTGGGAATCCTCTCCTCTCCCAGCCCCGGCGGCGGGGAAGGGCAGCGGGGCGGGGGGCGCCTACGCCACCCTCCCTCGTTCCACCCCCCCCCCCCCCCCCGGCCCAGGGCTGGAGCCGGAGATCCGGAAGCTGATGGCCCGACATGAGGGGGAGGTGAAGAAGCTGAAGGCCCTGCACGAGGCCGAGCTGCTGCAGGCCGACGAGCGGGCCGCCCGGCGCTTCGTGGAGCGGGCGCGGGAGCTGCGTGCCAACCTGGAGCGGGAGAAGGAGCAGGAGGGGCAGCGGGAGCGGGACCTGGCCCGGCAGCGGTGCGTGGGGGCTCCCCGGGCGGCGGGCGGCGGCCGCGGGCTCTCCCCCGGCCCGACCTCGGGGAAGTCACTCGGCTCCCCCGGGGCCTCACCGATTCACGCGGTCGTATTTAGTGAGCGCTCGCCGGGTGCGGGACGCTGTGATGGTAATCGTCGTACTCGTGACGGTGGCATCTGTTAAGCGCTCACTAGGTGCGAAGCACCGTTCTAAGCGCCGGGGACACGGGTCGATGGGGTTGTCCCACGCGGGGCCCCCGGTCTTCATCCCGTTTTCCAGAGGAGGTCACCGAGGCACCGAGAAGGGAAGCGACAGGCCCAGAGTCACCCGGCTGCCAGGTGGCGGCGCCGGGATTCGAACCCCCGACCTCCGACGCCCAGGCCCGGGCGCCCGCCGCTGTGCCGCGCCGCCTGGGAGAGGACGACGCCCCGACGCGCGCGTTCCCTGCCCACAGCGAGCTCACGATCCAGAGGATAAACGCGGGGGTTAAGACCGCCAGCCTCCGCAGAAGCAGCGCGGTGTAGCGGGGAGGGCCCGGGAGTCGGGGGGGTCCTGGGTTCCGATCCCGGCTCCGCCGACCCCTCAGCGCCGTGAGACCTCGGGCAAGTCGCTTCGCCTCTCTGGGCCTCGGTCCCCTCATCTGGAAGATGGGGATGGAGGCCGTGAGCCCCGCGGGGGGACGGGGACCGTGTCCGACCCCGTCCGCCTGTATCCCCCCCCCCCCCCCCCAGCGCTTAGTACAGTGCCTGGCACATAGCAGGCGCTTAACAAATACCGTAATGGTCGTCATTGTAAACACACGCCCTGCCCAGTGTATTTTTTAAGCGCCTTCCTACGTGCCACCCGCCGTCCCGAGCGCTGGACGACGCGAGGTCATCGGGCTGTCCCACGTGGGGCTCACGGGCTTCATCCCCATGTGGGACAGCGACCACCTGCTCGCCTCCACCCCTCAGCGCTTAGCACCGTGCTCGGTACGTAGCGAGCGCTCAACGGGTAGTATTATCATCAGGTACGAGAAATACCTGGAGCAGGAAGAGGAGGCCCTGCAGAGTCAACGGCGCAGGCTGTACGGCGAGGTGGCCGAGGAGAAGGAGAGGCTGGCCCAGCAAGCGGCCAGGTAGCCCAAGGGGAGGCCGGGACCCCCGGGGGGCCGGGCCCGGGGGTCGACGGGGTCCTCTGGGGGGTCCGGGGCGTCCCCCCCCCCCAGCGTCCCCCGAGTCCTCGAGGCTCCCCTCCCTCTGTGCCCTCGTCAGTCAATCAGCGGGATGGATCGAGCGCCCGCCGCCCGCACGGCCCCGGACCGAGCGGCGCGGCTCAGCGGCGAGAGCCCGGGCCCGGGAGGCGGGGGTCGTGGGTTCTAATCCCGCCTCCGCCCCTTGCCCGCTGGGGGACTTGGGGCCGGTCGCTTCACCTCTCTGGGCCTCAGCTCCCTCCTCTGTCAAATGGGGATGAAGCCCGTGAGCCCCACGTGGGACCACCCGATCGCCCTGCATCCCCCCCCCCCCCCCGCCCCCCGGCGCTTAAAACAGTGCTCGGCACATAACGGGCGCTTAACGGATACCTTTATTGTTATTACTTACCACTTACTCGTTCAGTAGCGTCTATCGAGCGCTTACTACGTGCAGAGCACCGTACTGAGCGCTTGGAACGGACAGATTGGCGACGGAGAGAGACGGTCCCTGCCCAGGGCCATGGAAGAGATTGGAGAGACAGGGTCCCCGCCCGTAAGCGGCTGAATCTCAGTCAGTGGTATTTATTGAGCGCCTGCTGGGCGCGGAGCACTGCACTGAACGCCTGGGAGTCCAGTAGAAGAGAGTTGGTCGACACAGTCCCTGCCCACGGCGAGCTTAGTCAGTGGTATCGATGGAGCGCTCACTGCGTGCAAAGCTCTGTTCTGAGCGCTCGGGAGAGTCCAAAAGAAGAAGTTGGAAGACGCATCCCCTGCCCACAGTGAGCTTCCGGGCTCGGTCGACCCGTGGTATCTACCGAGCGCTCATCGCGCGCGGAGCACGGTCCCCAGCGCTCGGGAGAGCCCGATAGAAGAGGGTTGGTCGACACGTCCCCCGCCCGCCCCGAGCTCGCACTCTCGACCCATCGCCCAGTGGTATCTGCCGGAGGGTCCGCCAGGGAGTCGGGCGGAGCTTCCGGGCGGGGCGGTCGGCGGGGCGGGCGGGCGGGCGTCCCTCCGCCCGCCGTCCCCGCCTCCTCGATTCTGTTCGTTGCCGTTATTTCCGTCCGTCTCCCCCGATCGGACCGTAAGCCCGGCGGCGGGCAGCGACCGTCTCTCCCCGTGGCCGGTTTGTCCGTACCGAGCGCTTGGTACGGCGCCCCGCGCGTAGTAAGCGCTCGATAAATGCCACCGAGTGAACGAACGAGCCGTCCCTCGCGGCCCCCAGGCAGCGGGCCGAGCTGGAGGACCTGCGGCGGCAGCTGGAGGAGGACGGCTCGCTGCTCGGCCGGACCCTGAGGGAGGAGTACCGCAAGGGCGAGGAGGAGCGGGAGCGACGCCACCAGGTGGGCCCCTCCCGGCGGCCCCCCTCGCCCGGCCGGCCCCGCGGCGCCCGGGCCGTCTCCGCCGGGCTCCCCCCGGGGGCCGGGCGGCCGGGGGGGGCGGCCGGGGCGGCCCGGGTCCCACGGTGCCGCCGGACCCCGCAGGTGGAGCTGGAGGCCCTGAAGGAGCAGCTGCAGGTGGAGAAACGGGCCTGGGAGGTCGACTACAAGAAGAAGGAGGTAGCGGCCCCCGCCCCGGCCCCCCCGAGCCCGGCCCCCCGCCCGCTTGCTCTCCCTCTCCCTCTCCCTCTCCCTCTCTCCCCCACATCGCTCCCCCTCTCTCTCCCTCTCTTCTCCCTTTCTCCCTCTCTCTCCATCTCTCCCCCCTCTCCCTCTCTGTCTCTCCCTCTCCCTTTCCCCCCCCCCCCCTCTCTCCATCTCTCCATCTCTCTCCCCCTCTCTCCCCCCCTTCTCCCTCTCTCCCTCTCTCTCCATCTCTCCCCCCCCTTCTCTCCCTCTTTTTCTCCTTCTCTCCCTCTCCCTCCCTCTCTCCCTCTTCCTGTCTCCCCTCCACTTCTCTCTCCTTCCCCCTTTTCTCTCCATCTCTCTCTCTCCCCCATCTCTCCCCCTCCACCTCTCCTCTCTCTCTCTCCCCATCTCTCCCCCCTCCACTTCTCTCTCTCCCCATCTCTCCCCCCTCCACTTCTCTTTCTCTCTCTCCCCATCCCCCTCCCCCCGTCCCTTTCCCCCTTTCTCTCCCCATCTCTCCCCCTCCACTTCTCTCTCTCCCCCATCCCTCTCCCCCCATCTCTCTCCCCCCCATCCCTTTCCCCCCTTTCTCTCCCCATCTCTCGCCCCTCTACCTCTGTCTCCTCTCTCCCCCCCCATCCCTCTCCCTCCCTCTCTGTCTCTCCGTCCCCCATCTCTCCCCATCTCTCTCCCCTCGACCTCTCTTTCTACCCCTCTCTTCAGTTGGGTCGACATCCGGGGACGAGGGCTGGCGGGGGGGGGGGGGGGGGGGTTCGGCCAGCGGCCGACGGGGTGGCTGGCGGGTCCGGCCTCTGCCCCTCCGCCCTCTCCCCCGACCGGCGGCGCCCCCTGGGCCCGCTCGCTGGGCGCGGGGACGAGCTCTCCGTCCCCGCCGTCCGCCCAGGAGGCCTGGATGCGGGCCCGCGAGCGGGAGCTCAGGGAGGAGGTGCGCAAGGGCCGCGACAAGGAGATCGAGCGGGTCATCCGGCGCCTCGAGGCCGACGTGTCCGTCACCAAGGAGGAGTGCGAGCGGGCGGCCGAGAGCAGGTCGGGGGACCCGCGCCGGGGGCGGCGGGGGCGGGCCGGGGACCCCATGGGCCCGTCGGTCATCCCGGGAGTCTGGGGGTCCCCATCCCGTCTGGCAGGAGCGGGTGTCCTCTCCGGGCGGGGGGAGGGCGGCGTCACTCCCAGTCTACCCAGGGGGACGAGGCCTCTCTGACGACGACGACGACGATCCCGGTGTCGTCAAGCGCTTACCACGTGCCCGGCGCCGCACCGAACGCCGGGGTGGATCCAGGCGGGTCGGGTCGGGGAAGCGGAGGGGGCTTCCCGGCCCCCAGCGTCCTCCCCTCCCGCCTCCCCAGGGTGCAGCGCGTGCGGGACAAGTACGAAGCGGAGCTGGCGGAGCTGGAGGGGTCGGAGCGGAAGCTGCGGGAGCGCTGCGCGGACCTCGGGGGCCTTCTGGGCCGGGCGCGGGACGAGGCCGACCGCCTCCGGGCCCTCCTCGGCCGGAAGGAGGAGGAGGCCGAGGACGCCAGGCGGGTGAGCCGGGGGGCGCGGGGGACGCGGGGCCGGTCCGGCCGCCCCTAACTGGGGCGGAGCGCCGGACCGGGCGCTCGGGAGGGGCCGACGCCACGGGGCCGGTAACGAGAGCGTTGGCGTTTGCGAAGCGCTCGCTATGCGCAGAGCGCCGTTCTTCGCGCTGGGGGAGGTGCGGGGTCGTCGGGTTGTCCCCCGTGAGGCTCGCGGTCGTCAGCCCCGTTGGACGGATGGGGGAACCGAGGCGCGGAGAAGCGAAGCGACCCGCCCCACGGCCGCCGAGGGGCGGCGCCGGGATTCGAACCCGTGACGTCCGACTCCCCGGCCCGGGCTCTCGCCGCGCCGCTCCCCAAGACCCCGGGAGGCGGCCGGAGCCGGGCCGGGGAGTCACGGGGTCGGGGGTTCTAATCCCGGCTCCTCCCCGCGTCTGTTGGGCGAGCCACTTCGCCTCCGTTCATTCATTCGATCGTGTTTATTGAGTGCTCACCATGCGCGGAGCACTCTGTCCGTGCCTCGCTGACCTCGTCTGGAGAGCGGGGATGGAGGCCGTGAGCCCCATAAGGGATCACCCGATGACCTTGGATCCTCCCCAGCGCTTAGAGCAGTGCCCGGCACATAGCCGGCGCTTCACAGATACCGTCGTCGTCATCATTACTATTATTATCGTCACCCCGGCGCTCGGCACGGCGCTCGGCACGTAGCAGGCGCTTAACGGATACCGTCGTCGTCGTCATCGTTATTATCGGGAGTCAGAGGACCTGGGTTCCAATCCCGGCTCCGCCGCCGGGTGACCTTGGGCGAGCCACTTCACTTCTCCGCGCCTCAGTGACCCCATCTGTAGAACGGATGACCGCGAGCCCCGCGGGGGACAAGCGGGTGACCTCGAATCCTCCCCAGCGGTTAGAACGGCGCCGGGCCCGCGCCCGGCGCTGGACAGAGCCCGCCGTTACCGTGACCATCCCGGGGAGCGCGGGCCGGGCGGGCGCGGGCGGGCGGGCTCGGCGGGGCGGACGCGGGTGGGCCAAGGCCGGCGACCCCCGGCAGGCGAGAGACCGGCTGGAGGCCGAGCGGAGCGACGCGGCCGGGGTCGTCCGCCGGGAGTTTGCCGACCGGCTGGCGGCCGCCGAGGAGGAGAACCGGCAGCTGAAGGAGGACGTGGCCCGGCTGCGGGCCCGCCAGCGGCTGGAGCTCGAACGGGTGGCCCGAGGCAAGCGACGGGAGCTGGAGGAGGTGCACAGGAGGTGAGCGGCGACCGGGGGCGGCCGGGGCTTCGTTCAGCAGTATTTACCGAGCGCCTACGGCGCGCGGAGCGCTGGGCCGAGCGCTCGGAACGGACGGGTCGGCAACAGATGGGGCCGGTCCCTGCCGGGCCCGCGGTCCCATCGGGGGAGACGGACGGACAGGAACGGTAGCGGTAAACAGATGGCTCTGGCGCCGAATCGTGCTTTCCCAGCGCTTAGTACGGTGCCCCGCACGCAGCGGGCGCTCGACAGGTCCCGCCGGACGAACGCGCCTCGGGTGCCTCGCGGTTCTGCCGTCGACGAGCTCGCCGCGTGCCCTGCACCGTGCTGACCGCCGGGCCCGAGCGGATCGAGCCGGGCCCGGTCCCCGTCCCGCGCGGGGCTCGCCGACCTCATCCCCGTTTCCCCGACGGGGCCCAGAGAAGTGAGGCGACGTGCCCCGAGTCCCACGGCCGATGAGCGGCGGAGCCGGGGTTGGAACCCGCGGCCTCTGACTCCCGGGCCCGGGCCCTTTCCGCCGCGCCGCTTCTCGACAGATATATCCGCTTATATCGGCTCCAAGCGCGTAGGACGGCGCCCGGCACGTGGTCGAGCGCTTAGAGATCATCCCGGGTCCCGGCTCCGCCGCCAGTCCGCTGTGTGACCTCGGGCGGGTCGCTTGACTTCTCTGGGCCTCAGTGACCTCATCTGCCAAATGGGGATTAACGCTGCGAGCCCCACGTGGGACCACCTGATCACCTTGGATCCCCCGGCGCTTAGAACAGTGCTTTGCACATAGTAAGCGCTTAACAGATACCCCCATTCACCACAAATACCGCAGTTTCTTTTTACTTATCATTATCATCATCATCATTATAGACGCGAGTGCTTCACTTCTCTGGGCCTCAGTTATCTCATCGGTAGAATGGGGATGCGCTCATTCACTCGGTTCATTCAGCCGTATTTCTCGAGCACCGTGCCGAGCGCCTGAGCCCCCCCCCCCAACCGTGTGGGACGAGGGACTGGGTCCAACCCACCCGGTTTGCTTCTGCGCGTCTCAGCGCTTGGCACGGTGCCTGGCGCACGGTAACTGTGGTATTCGTTGAGCGCCGGCCCGGTGCTGCTGCTGCTAACGGTGTCTGTTATTACGCGCTTACCGGGCGCTGTACTGGACAAGCGGCGGGGCTCAGTGGAAAGAGGCCGGGCTTGGGAGTCGGAGGTCGCGCGTTCGAATCCCGGCTCCGCCGCGCGTCAGCTGTGCGACTGTGGGCGGGTCGCTTCACTTCACCTCGTCCGTAAAATGGGGATTAACCGGGAGCCTCGCGGGGGACGGCCCGGTGACCCGGTATCCCCCCCGGCGCTTAGAACGGTGCTCGGCGCATTAGCGAGCGCTTAACGGATACCGACATTATCATTACTAAGCGCCGGGGTGGAGCGTAGTCATGGGTTCGAATGCCGGCCCGGCCACCTGTCGGCTGGGTGACTTTGGGCAAGCCGCTTCGCTTCTCGGTGCCTCAGTTCCCCCGTCCGGAAAACGGGGATGAAGACGGTGAGCCCCACGTGGGACGACCCGATCCCCCCGTGTCTCCCCCAGCGCTCGGGGCGGTGCTCGGCGCAGAGGAAGCGCTTAACGGATACCGGACTTTATTATTATTATCAGTGACTCGCCCCAGGACACCCAGCGGCCAGGCGGCGGAGCCGGGATCAGAACCCGGGGCCTCATCCGAAGCGCCGTGCCGCTCCCGGGCCCTTTGGTGACCGCGATGTTTGTTGAGCGCCGAACGGACCGATAACGTAACTAGGTCAGTTGCGGGTGCGATGTAATAACGTCGGTGTCTGTTCGGCGCTCACCGTGTGCCGAGCACCGTTCCGAGCGCCGGGGGAGATCCGGGGGCATCGGGTCGTCCCAACGTGAGGCTCACGGTTAATCCCCATTTTCCGGATGAGGTCACCGAGGCCCGGACAAGTGAAGCGGCCCGCCCCCCCCCCCCCCCCCCCGGTCACACAGCTGTCGCGTGGCGGAGCCGGGGTTCGAACTCATGACCTCTGACTCCCAAGCCCGGGCTCTTCTCCCCCGAGCCACGCCGCTTCTCGCCGTAGAAGCTTCTCTGTGTAGTACGGGAAGGATATAAACCAACGTTTTCGGGGCATGGGCCCGATACTTACCTAGCTGACGTTACCAGAGCACGGTGAAGCGGCGAGGCTCAGCGGAGAGAGCTTTGGAGTCACGGGTCACGGGTTCAAATCCCGGCTCGGCCACCTGTCGGCTGTGGGACTTGGGGCAAGTCGCTCTACTTCTCGGTGCCTCAGTCCCCTCGTCCGGAAAACGGGGATGAAGACGGTGAGCCCGCCGGGGGACGACCCGATCCCCCCCCCGTGTCTCCCCCCGGCGCTCAGGACGGCGCTCGGCGCACGGTAAGCGCTCAACGGATCCCGACGTTATTATCGTTCTTAGCGCAGTTGAGAACACGGAGGTCCGTGAAGCTCGAGATGGAGGTTCAAATCCTATCATTCTGGAAATCAGAGGACGTCGACCTCTCTAATTTACGCTATTAACGCAACTTCCTATTTGGCGGGCGCAGCCGGGCCGCCGGACCGCCGTTGGGAGGTCGTCGCGCCAGACGGGTCGGGAGCCGACCACCGTCCCGGTCTTTCCACAGGGTGAAGTCGGCCATCGGGAGGAAAGAGGAGACCGTCAACACGCTGCGCAAACAATACGAGGTGAGCGGCCCTTCCCTCCCCCCCGCCAGCCCCCCGCCCCCCCCCCCCCCCCCCTTCTCCCCTCGGGAGCGATCGGGCGACGCGACCGTACGCCCGTCTTCCTGCGGTCCTCTCCCAAGCGTCCAGCACAGTGCTCTGCCCCGAGGCGACGCGGCTCGCGGAGCGGCTCAGCGGAAAGAGCCCGGGCCGCGAGCCGGGGGGTCGGGGGGGGGGTTCCCATCCCGGCTCCGCCGCTCGTCTGCTGTGGGACTTGGGGCCAGTCGCCTCCCGGGGACCTCATCTGGGAAATGGGGATTGAGGTTGGGAACAAGCCCATCCCAGCGCTTGGAACGGCGCTCGGCGCATAGTAGGCGCTTAATAATAGCGTTGGGATCTGTGAAGCACTCACCGTGTGCCGAGCGCCGGGGGGGACGAAGGCTGATGGGGTTGTCCCGCGTGAGGCTCGCGGTCTTCATCCCCGTTTTACAGACGAGGAGACCGAGGCTTAACAGATGCCAACATTATCGTTATTAATAAACAGGATGGATCGAAGGGATGAACGAATTAAAGGCCGAGGGCGATTCTAGGGCGGAGATCCGGGGGACCCGTCCACCGCCCTCCCCTCTCTCATCCTCTCATTCAGCCGGTCGCGTCCATCGAGCGCTTGCGGCGGGCCCGGCACCGTGCTGGGCGCCCGGGGGAGTCCAGTACGGCGGTATACGGAGAGGGAGCGGGGCTCAGTGGGAAGGGGCCGGGCCCGAGAGTCGGAGGTCGTGGGTTCTCGTCCCTCGTCGGCCGCGCGACTTCGGGCGGGCCGCCTCACTCCTCTGGGCCTCGGTTCCCTCATCCGGAAACCGGGGACGGGGACCGCGAGCCCCACGTGGGGCAACCCGATGACCCGGTATCTACCCCGGGCGCTTAGAACGGCGCCGGGCACGTAGTAAGCGCCTAACGGATGCCGTCGTCGAGGGTGAACAGACACGGGACCCGCCCGCCGCTCCCGGGCACCCGGCCGGAGGGGTGGGGGGCCGGCGGGCTGACCCCGCCGTCTGTGTCTCAACAGGCGGCCGCGAAACGGGCCGACCATTTGGAGGCCCTGCTGGACCAACAGAGAAAGCAGCTTCTGACCGACGGGTGACGGCGTCCCCCGGGGCTCCCGGTCGGACCCGGGACGTCGCGGTTGTAGTCGAACAGTAAAGGAAGTCAGTTGTCCCCCCGCCTGTGAACTCCGTCTCTCCGGGAGGCCGGGTCGGCCGGGGGGATCCGGGCCGGGGGGGGGCCGGGGCCGGGAGGGAGTCGGGGGGACCCGGCCCCCACGGCCCCCCCCCGGGGCCGGGGGCTCGGACCGCGGCTCGAGAGGCGGGGGGAGCCGGCCTCGGTGGAGATCGGAACGGGAACGGAGGCCGAGGGTCGACGGGGTTCTCCCCGGAGGGCCGGGGCGGGGGGGCCCGGAGGGTGGGGTCCTGACGGCAGCCTCGCCGCCCCTTCACCGAGGCCCCGGCCGCGGCCCTCCCTCCCTCCCGCCCGAGGTCACGACCGCGGCCTCTCCGCCTCCCGACCGAGGCCCGACGGCGCGGCCTCCCTCCCGGCTCAGGCCCCGACCGCGGCCTCTCTCTCCCGACTGGGGTCCCGACCGCGCGCCCTCTCCCTCCCGCCCGAGGCCCCGACCGCAACCTCCCTCTCCCCCTCCCGGCCGAGTCTGACCGCAGCCCTCTCCCTCCCGCCTGACCCTCGGCCCCCGGGCCCTCGCGGCCTCCGCCCGCCCGCCGCCGAGGCCGTGCCCCCAGCCTCTCTTCCCCCGAGAGCGAGGCCTTCCCCTCGTCCGCCGGGCCTCGGGGGGGGGGGATCTTCCTCCGGCGGCACGGGCGGGGTCCGGATCCAGGAGCGGCGGCCGGCCGCCCCTCGGCCTCGGTCCCCCGGCGCCGGGCCGGACGCGGGAGCGGGGCCCTCTCCCCGCCGGCAGAGATGGGACGGCGGGCCGCCTCCGCTCTGCCCCTCGCTCGGGCAGCCGGGCGAGCAGCTGGCGCGGCGAGATCCCCGGGCAACGGGGCACCCCTCGCCCCTCCCCATCCATCGGGCGTATTTTTGGAGCGCTTACCGTGTGCCCGGCGCCGTACTGAGCTCTTGGAAGAGTAAGCCATCCCTCGGTGGTATTTCCTGAGCGCTTACTCCGTGCCAAGCACTGCTCTAAGCACTGGCGGGATACAGGGTCATCAGAACGTTCCCCGTGGGGCTCCCGGCCTTCGTCCCCATTCACGCGCGAGGGAGCCGAGGCTCAGAGAAGTGAGGCCACTTGCCCCGGGGGACCCGACCCGATTGATTCCCATCGGCCCCAGCGCTTAGTACAGCGCTGAGCGGTCCCCGGAGAGGCAGCGCGGCGGGAGTCGGAAGGTCACGGGCTCCGATCCCGGCTTCGCCACTTGTCCGCCGCGAGGACGCGGGCGGGTCGCTTCGCTTCTCTGGGCCTCAGTTCCCTCATCTGGAAAACGGGGATGGAGACGGTGAGCCTCACGCGGGACGGGGTCCGGGTCCATTCCGATTTGCTCGGGTCCGCCCCAGCGCTTAGCACGGTGCTGGGCGCAAGGGAAGCACTTGGCAAAAACCACAATTACCCTTAATAATCAATTAACAGCGACAGGCCGATCGGTCTTGCCCCTCTCACTTCTCCTCCTCCCCCGCCTCCCCTCCGACCTCCTCCCCCTCGGGCCGGAGAGCTCCTTCGGGCCGGACCCGAAGCCGGAGAAGTCTAAGCTGCCGCGCCGGGATTTCGCGCGTCGCCTCGGGAACGGGTAAGGGACCACCCCGCCCTCCCCGCCGGGACTCCGGCCCCGGCTCGGCCCACGGCCCGGCCGGGCGCTCAACCTCTCCGGGCCTCGGAAAGGAGGAGGACGAGCCCTCCCGCGTCCGGCCCCGCTGACCGGGGCGGGGGTGACCGAGAGAACGCGTGGGCCGGGAAGGCCGGGGAGGGACACGGGGGCCGCGGGGAGGCCCGGAGGCCGGTCTCTGAGGCCCGGCCCCCTCTGCCGCAGACTCCCGCCAGCCAGACGCGCGGGCCTGAAGGCCTCCCGGCCGCCCGCTGGGGCCGCCGCGCTGCGCTCCTGCGACGAGGTAGGTCCCGGGTGGGGACCCGGGCTCCGGGCCCCCCACATCCCGGCCGGGGGGGGGCCGAGACGGGGGAAGCGAAGGGGGCGAATCCGAGCGCGAGGCCCCCGCGGGAGGCAGCGGGAGAAGCGGAAACGGGTCTGGGGGCGGCCGGGCCGTCTGACCCGGCCCCGCTCGCCGTCCCCCCCCCCCCCCCCGCCCAGGCGAACGCCTACGGCCCCGTCGCCCCCGACCGCGGCCGACTCTCCGACCGCCCTTCCGACCGGACGCCGCCCCCGACCCGAGGCCGCACCGGGCCGGCCCCGTTCGCCTTGTCACGAGGGAGCCCGGGACGCCCCCGCCGGCCCCGGGCGCCCTCGGACGCCACGTCCCCCGTCTCCGCCCCGCGCCCGGGGAGTCGGGGCTTCCCGTCCGGCGGGACCAGGCGACGCCGGACGGAGCGGCCGCCGCAGTGGGGAGAGGTGAGAGGCGGGGGAGCCGCTCGGACGGGGGGGCGGAGGCGCCGTTTGGGTGGAGGGCGGGGCTGCCGCCGGGATAGGAGCAGGAGTCTTTCCGGGGTAGGAAAGAGGGACGTGGCCTTGATGGGGCAGGGGCGCCGCCGGGGCGACCGCGGTGTCTTTTCCCTCCCACCCCCGCCCCCGGCCCGGTAGTCGTCAGAGGCCGGAGCTCTCGCTCGGCTCTGTCCTCCCCCGGGCCCGGCGCTCCCCGCACGCCCGGTAAACGTCGGTTCGTCCGACGGTTCGTGGGTCGCTCATTCCTTTCCCCCAGAATTTAACATGGCCCCGGGGGGGGGGGGGGGGGCGGCGATTTAAAAAAATCGCCCCTCCTCCGGGAAGCCTTCCCTGACTACTCTCTCATCTCCCATCCTCGAGACCTCAACCCCTAAAAGGCCGAATATTTAAGCCGAGGGTTTGATCCCCGGCCGAGCGCTCCCCTCCGCAGCCCGGACCCCCCCCCCCCCCCCGATCGAGCCGTCCCCCGCCTTTTGCTAGATTTGAAGTTGTTTGAGGGCGGGGAGCCTGTCTGCTAACTCTCCTGGACGCTCCCCACCGTTCAGTACGGTGCTTAGCACAGAGTAGACCTTGAACTTCCCCGGGGCGGGGAACGTTTGCGCCGCACCGCGCCGTGCTCCCCGGGCGTAGCGCGCGGCGCGACGTGAGCTCCGCGAGGGCAGGGCTTGTGTCCGCCGGCGAGGCTTAGCCGGTTCGGGGGGGGGGGGGGGGTCGGAGGACCTGGGTTCAAGTCCCGGCTCCGCCGCTCGTCGGCTGCGTGACCTCGGGCCTGCCCCTTCGCGTCTCTGGGGAACGTTCCCGTCGGCTCTGCGGAACTGGAGTCGGGGCGTCACACCCAGCGGGCGCTCGGTGAATGTCAAGCAGTGATATTTATTGAGCGCTGACGATGCGCAGAACAGCGCGCCCCGCTCGGGGGGAGGGCGGCCGCGGGCGGCGGGGTTCCGAGGGGCCGCCCGGGGAGACCCCGGCCCCGCTCCGTCGCCGGCTCGGACGCTCGCGCGCAAGCGTTTACCTCGGAGTCGCCGCTTCTCCGTTTTCCCCGTAAAATCCGTTCCCGGCCCCCCTCCCCCCCCCCCGCTCCCGCCCCCCGTCCCGGAGACGTCCCGCGGCGTCTCCCGGCCTGCGGACCCCCGCTCTCCTCCCTGCTACTTCTTCTTCGGAAGCTTCTCCTTTCGGATCATTTCGGAGAACTCTGCCGGGGGAACGCGAGCGATGGGATTGGGCGGTTCCCGATCCCCCCACCCTCCCCAACCCCGCTGATCCAACGTTGTTGTCATTATTATTATTATTATCATTGTTAATCCTCCCCCCCCCCAAAAAAAACAGCCGGCCCGGAGAGTCGGGCCGGCCCTGCGGCTCAAGCCCAGAGAGGTTGAGTGGCTGGACTCGGGTCACCCAGCGCAATGGGGAAGCCGCGTGGCTAGAACCCGGGCCTGGGAGGCAGAGGGGTCCGGGTTCTAATCCCGGCTCCGCCGCTAGTCTGCCGGGTGACCTCGGGCAAGTCGCCTCGCTGCCCCGGGCCTCGGTGACCTCATCCGGAAAACGGGGGTGAAGACCGGGAGCCCCACGGGGGACGGGGACCGACTTGCCTGCGTCCACCCCGGCGCTTAGTACGGTGCCCGCCACGTAGTAAGCGCTTAAATACTGCTGTCGTGAGGATGATTACAAGGGGCGGGACGGGACGGGACCCCAGGCCGGTTCCCACGACGGCCCCAGACGCGGAAAAAAGCTTCGTCGGTGGGGATGGGTTTTTGGATCTCGCCAACGCCCCCCCCGTAAATTGTGACTTCTCAAACCGAGGAAAATCCCGACCGGAATTCAGCTGAATTCCGCCCCCGGGCCCTCGCCCGCCCGCTCCCCCGGGTCCCGCCGACCGCCCTCCCGGACCTTGGAAGTCGATCCGTCCGTCCCCGTCCGCGTCGGCCGCCTGGATCACGGCCTCGGCCTCCTCGTCGGTCAGCGGGGCCACGGGGCCGCCGCTGGGGATGGTGGACAGGAGGTACCTGCGGGAGGAGAGGGCCGGGGGCTGGGGCGAGGGCGGTGGGACGGCCCCCTCCGGGCGCGGGCCGGGGGGTACGGACGGGAGGGAGGGGAGCCCGGGGCTGCCGGGTCCCTTTACCGGATCTCGTTCCACTCGATGAAGCCGCTCTTGTCCTTGTCCAGCAGCTGGAAGGCTCTGCGAATGGCTTCCTCCTGCTGACCCGAGGCCTGGAATCTCTGCATGTATTCCAGGAACTTCCCGTAGTTAAAGGAGCCTGCGGCCGGGAGAGGAGGGGCGAGAAGAATGACCGGGAGAGCGAGCGTCCATCCGTCCCTCCGCCCATCCAAAATTCAGGGCCGGCGCTGGTTGCCGGGGTCGCCACAGGTTAATCGCGTCGGGGCTCACGCCCGTTTTACGGCCGGGGCGGGGCGGGGGGGGGGGGACCGAGGCCCAGGGAAGCGAAGCGCCTCGCCCGATGGTGGGTGACGGGATCCCCCCCGGGGTGGGCGGGGGTCGGCTCTGGGGCCGAATCGTCCCGTCCGAGCGTCGGGTCCGCACGCGGGAGGCGCCGGAGGAATACGGTCGAGCCGGCGAATCAGATCCGCGGCCGAGGGGGACGTCGGCCGCCCCGGCCTCCCGCCGACGGCCCTCACCGTGGTGGCGCACGTCCGGGGGCAGTAGGTCGATGTCCTTGTCGGACAGGTTGGTCCCCATGGCCAACGCCATCTTCTTCATCTGCGCGGAGAAGTCCTCGTCCATGTCCGCCCTGTGGAGGGACGGGCTCGGCGTGGGCGGGACGGGGACCCGCGAGGCCGGGGGCGGGCGGGGCTCGGGATTCGGCCCCCTCCACCCCGGGAACGTGCCGGGGGCGGCGGTTTCTTTTCCCCCCCATCTCTCCGCCCCGCGTGTTTACGGGACGAATAGCCGGGCTGGTGGCATTCCGATCGGTGTCCTTTCCGAGCGCTCAGTACAGTGCCCCGCGCACAGCGGGCGCTCGGTGAATACGGACGGACGAGTGCCCGATCCTTGAGCGCTTCCGGCGCGCCGTTCTAAGCGCCGGGGGCGGGTTCGAGTCAATCGGGTCGGACCCGGTCCCCGGCCGGGGCTCGCGCCCTCATCCCCGTTTTCCAGATGAGGAAACTGAGGCCCGGAGAGGTGCCGTTGGCTCGCCCGAGGTCACGCAGCAGACGAGGGGCGTAGGACCCGCATCCTCGGACCGTGAGCCCGTCGGCGGGCGGGGATGGTCTCTGTTGCGGAGCTCTACGTTCCAAGCGCTCAGTCCGGTGCTCTGCACATAGTGAGCGCTCGGTAAATACTGCTGAATGAATGGTGTTTGCTTCCCAAGCCGTGCTCGTTCCACTAAACCGTATAATAAGCACTTAAGCGATACCATTATTCTTCTGGTTGTTATGCCCGCGCCCAGGCGAAGCGTCTGCTCCGGCTCGGCGCTCGGGGGGCTGTACCGTGAGCCGAAGGCCCGCGGTCGTCCGTCCGTCCGTCCGTCCGTTCCATCGTATTTACGGAGCGCTTCCCGGGCGCGGAGCACTGTACTGAGCGCTTGGAAAGCACCGTGCGGCAATAGAGACGATCCCTGCCCGCACCCGGCTTACGGTCTAGGACGGTCCCCGCCCCGCAGCGGGGCCGGGGCCGGAGTCACGGCCCGAGGGGAAGGGGAGGACGCGGCGCGGCGGAAGGAGCCCCGGCCCCGGGGGTCCGGGGTCGCGGGCGCGAATGCCGGCGCCGCCACTCGTCGGCGCCTCGGTGACCTCATCTGGGAAATGGGGGTGAAGACCGGGAGCCCCACGTGGGACGACCCGATGACCCCGTTATCTCCCCCGGCGCTTCGAGCGGTGCTCCGCACGTGGCGGGCGCTCACCGGATACCGACGTCATCGTCGTCCCCGTCTTCCAGCGGGGGAGACCGAGGCCCGGAGGAGCGAAGGGGCCGGCAGACGGGCGGCGGGGCCGGGATCCGAACCCGGCTCCTCCGCCTCCCGGGCCCTGCCCGCCGGGCCGCGTCTCCTTGACCCTCTCCTTGGGCGGGGAGGCAGCTGCCGCCGTCCCGCCCCCGCCCCCCCCCCCGGCCCCCCGTGGGCTCTCGGGTGAACGCGGGCCCGTCTCGTGACGAGCCCGGCCTCTCCGATTTCCCGGCCCGGCGTCTCCCCGAGGGGCGATCGGGTTCGGGGCCGGGGGGGCCGCGGATTATTTTGGGGGCGGTGGGTCCCCCGGGGCGTGGAAGGGAGAACCCCTCCCGCGCAGCACTTTTAAAGTTCAGAGCGGAGGGTGGAGGGGGCGGCGGCCCGCTCCCCTCCAGAAACTGATGATGATAACGAGCGTGGCGTTTAAGCCGGGCGCCGTACTGAGCGCCGGGGTGGCTCCGAGCAGATGTGATCATAATAATGTTGGTATCCGTTAAGCGCTTACTACGTGCCCAGCGCCGTTCCGAGCGCCGGGGTAGACACGGGGGGAATCGGGCCGTCCCACTTTACAGATGAGGCACAGAGAAGCGAAGCGACTCGCCCACGGCCACACGGCCGCCGAGCGGCAGAGCGGGGATTCGAACCCGTGACCCCCTGACTCCCGAGCCCGGGCTCTTCCCACCGAGCCGCGCCGGGACGCCAGGCGCCGTCCTGAGCGCCGGGGTGGATCCGAACTGACCCGCCCCGCCCGGGGCCCCCCATCAATCCCCGTTTTCCGGAGGAGGCAACTGAGGCCCGGAGAGGTGAAGCGACCCGCCCGAGGTCACCCGGCAGAAGCGGCCTGGCTCCGTGGGAAGAGGGCATGGGTTCGAACGCCGGCTCCGCCGCCCGTCAGCTGGGCGACGGGGGGGGGGGGGGGGGGGCGGGTCGCTTCTCCGGGCCTCGGTGACCCCATCTGGAAAACGGGGATTCACCGGGTGCCCCGCGTCCCCGTATCCCCCCCCCCCGGCGCTTAGAACGGCGCTCGGCCCGGGGTAAGCGCTTAACGGGTACCAACATCGTCCTCCCTTCTCTGCGCCTCGGGTCCCTCCTCTGGGAAACGGGGATGAAGACCGGGAGCCTCCCGCGGGACCCCCTGACGACCCCGCGTCTCCCCCCGGCGCTCAGCGCACGCAGTGAGCGCTTAAATACCGACGTCGTCATTACAGGTGGCGGAGCCGGGGCGAGAACCGGGTTCCTCCCGGACTCCTCCGAGGGGCCGAAAGCCCGGCGGAGGCTGCCTCGGTCTCCCCGGCCCCTCGGCGCCGCCCGGCCCCCTCCCGCCGGGCCGACGAGACTCACGGTTCAGGTGCCCCTTCCTCGCTTCTGAGCCTCTCCCGGGGGGGGGTCTGCGCCGGGCCGGGGACCCCCCGCTCTTTTATGCCCCGCCCCCCGCCCCCCGCGGGGGGCTATTTCGGGAGGGCGCCACCTGTCCGTGCCACCGCTCTCCCGGGCGCCCTCAAGGAGCTGGCGTCGGGGACCGCCTCGTGGGCGGGGGACGTGTCGGTCGTGTCCTTCGTCGCCTCGGTCCGCTCGTTCGGTTGGGTCTCTTGTAGACAGGCAGCGTGGCTCGGTGCGGAGAGCCCGGACCTGGGAGTCGGAGGTCACGGGTCCGAATCCCGGCTCCGCCCGCCGGTCCCCTGGGTCACGTGGGGGGCGGGTCGCCCCGCTTCTCCGGGCCTCAGCGACCTCGTCCGTCGAATGGGAGTGGAGACCCTGAGCCCCACCTGGGAGCACCCGATGGCTTGGCGCCCACCCCGGCGCTTAGAACAGTGCTCGGCGCATAGTGAGCGCTTAACGGATACCATCGTTGTTATTCTCTGGGCCTCAGTGGCCACCTCTGTAAAATGGGGGTGAAGACTGGGAGCCCCACGGGGGACACGCTGATCGCCTTGTATATTTCTAAGCGCTCCCCCAGCGCTTAGAACGGTGCTGTCACATAAGCGCTAAGCCAACGTCGGTGTTGTTATTCTCGGTGCCTCAGTTCCCTCATCTGTAAAATGGGGGGTGAAGACTGGGAGCCCCCCGTGGGACGACCTCATGGCCCTGTATCTCCCCCAGCGCCTAGAACGGTGCTTGGCACTTCTCGGCGCCTCAGTCCCCTCGTCTGTCAAATGGGGATGAAGACCGGGAGCCCCACGTGGGACGACCTGATCCCCCTGCGTCTCCCCCAGCGCTTGCCGATCATTCTCGGTCTCCTTCGCCGGCGCCTCCTCCCCCTCCCGTCCTTTAACCGTCGGAGTTCCTCGAGGGTCGGTTCTCGGCCCTCTTCCGTTCTCCGTTTACACTCACTCCCTCGGCGGACTCGTCCGCTCTCACGGCTTCGACGACCATCTCTACGCGGACGACACGCGGATCCACATCTCCGCCCCCGTCCTCTCCCCCTCCCTTCGGGCTCGCGTCTCCTCCCGCCTCCGGGACGTCTCCGCCCGGACGTCGGCCCGCCGCCTGAAACTCGACGTGAGCGAGACCGAGCTCCTCGTCTTCCCTCCCGAACCCGGTCCCCTCCCGGACTTCTCCATCACCGTGGACGGCGCGACCGTCCTTCCCGTCTCTCGGGCCCGCGATCTCGACGTCGTCCTCGACTCGTCCCTCTCGTTCGCCCCGCGCGTCCTATCCGTCACCGAGACCCGCCGGTCTCACCTCTACGATATCGCCGAGGTCCGCCCTCTCCCCTCCACCCGGACGGCCGCCTCACCGTTACGGGCTCTCGTCGTATCCCGGCTAGACTACCGTGTCGGCCTTCTCTCCGACCTCCCTCCCTCCTCTCTCGCCCCGCTCCGGTCTATCCTTCACTCCGCCGCCCGGCTCATCTTCCCGCAGAGACGATCCGGGCCGGTCGCTCCCCTTCTTAAACGACTCCGGCGGTTGCCTCCGCTCCAAACAGAAACTCCTCACTCTAGGCTTCGAGGCTCTCCGTCACCTCGCCCCTTCCTACCTCTCCTCCCTTCTCTCTCTCCACCGCCCGCCCCGCACGCTCCGCTCCGCCGCCGCCCGCCTCCTCGCCGTCCCCCGGTCTCGCCCGTCCCGCCGTCGACCCCCGGGTCGCGTCCTCCCGCGGTCCCGGGACGCCCTCCCTCCTCACCTCCGCCGAACCGATTCTCTTTCCCTCTTCGAAACCCTACTTAAAAATCACCTCCTCCGAGAGGCGTTCCCGGACCGAGCTCCTCTTCCCCCTCTACTCCCTCTGCCATCCCCCCTTTACCTCTCCGCGGCTAAAGCCTCATTTTCCCCTTTTCCCTCCGCTCCTCCACCTCTCCCTTCCCATCCCCACGGCACCGTACCCGTCCGCTCGACCGTATATATTTTCGTCACCCTATTTATTTTGTTAACGAATCGTACGTCGCCTCGATTCTAGTCAGTCGCCATCGTTTTTACGAGACGTCCTTCCCCTCGACGCTGTTTATTGCCATCGTCCCCGTCCGTCCGTCTCCCCCGATCGGACCGTGAGCCCGTCGAACGGCGGGGACCGTCTCTATCTGTTGCCGACTTGTTCATCCCAAGCGCTTAGTACGGTGCTCTGCACATAGTAAGCGCTCAATAAATACTATTGAATGAATGAATGAATGCTCTGCCCATAGTAAGCGCTTAACCAATACCAACATTATTATTATTATTAAATACCATTATTATTATCCTCTGCGCCTCAGTTCCCTCATCTGTCAAATGGGGATGAAGACTGGGAGCCCCACGTGGGACAACCTGATCGCCTTGTATCTCCCCCATTGTTCAGAACAGTGCTTGGCACATGGTAAGCGCTCAGCAAATACCGTTATGATGATGATGATGTGATATGATGTGAGAAGCGGCGTGGCTCAGTGGAAAGAGCCCGGGCTTGGGGGTCAGAGGTCATGGGTTCGAATCCCCGCTCCGCCACTTGCCAGCTGCGTGACGGTGGGCGAGTCGCTTCACTTCTCTGGGCCTCAGTGACCTCATCTGGAAGATGGGGATTAACCGGGAGCCTGACGTGGGACCACCTGATGACCCTGGATCTCCCCCAGCGCTTAGAACGGTGCTCTGCACACAGAGTAAGCGCTTAACAGATACCGCCGTTATTATTCTCTGGGCCTCAGTGACCTCATCTGGAGAATGGGGATTAACCGGGAGCCTCACGTGGGACCACCTGATGACCCTGGATCTCCCCCAGCGCTTACAACGGTGCTCTGCACACATAGTAAGCGCTTAACAGATACCAACATTATGATGATGCTAATGAAACACCCCCTCCCCGGTTCCCAGTTCTGATAGGCCCCTCCGCCTCGCAGCTTTTTGACCCTCCCGCCGGCCCGTCCCCTCCGCCTCCCTCTGGCGCCTCGCCGCCCCCTGATTGGTCCGCGCCGGCGGCGCCGGCGCCTGATTGGCCCGCGCCGGATTCAATATGGCGGCGCCCCGGATTCAACATGGCGGCGCCCTGGGACTCAACATGGCGGCGCCCTTGGACTCAACATGGCGGCGCCCGGGCGGCAGCACCGGAAGCGTGCGTCGCCCTTCCGACGTGACGCGCGCGGTGACGTCAAGGCGCCGCCGGGACCAGCCGAGCACGGTGAGCGAGGTCGGGGGGCGGCGGCGGCGGGAAGGACCCTCGCCTCATTCATTCGTTTTATTCATTCATTCATTCGTTCGCCCTTTAGTATTTACTGAGCGCTTACTGCGCGCAGAGCACTGTACTGAGCGCCTGGAAGCCCCAGCCCGATCTCCGCGACGCTGGCCACGCGCTTGCTAAGCGCTAAGCACTGTGCTGAGCGCCAGGGGACACCCCACCTCGACAGGACCTTCATTCATTCAGTCAGTGTACTTATTGAGCGCCCCCGGCGTGCAGAGCACTGCACTGAGCGCTCGGGGGAGTCCAATGCAACAAGCCCCCAAACGGGGAGGACCGTTGTTTAACCCCCATCTTACAGATGAGGAGACTGAGGCCCCGAGAAGTGGATTTGGGGGGGGGGGGCGTCTTTTTAAATAAGAAGAAGAAGAATGGTATTTGTTAAGCGCTTACTACGTGCCAAGCACTGTTCTAAGCGCTGGGGGAGATACAAGGTCTTCAGGTGGTCCCACGTGGGGCTCGCAGTCTTCACCCCCGTTTTACAGGTGAGGGAACTGAGGCCCAGGGAATAAAAGTAACACTAACGATGGTATTTGGTAAGCGCTTCCTATGTGCCGAGCACTGTTCTGAGCGCTGGGCTAGATAGAAGGCCATCAGGTTGTCCCACGCGGGGCTCACACTCTTAATCCCCATCTTCCAGATGATGTAACTGAGGCCCAGAGAATAAAAATAACAGTAATGATGGTATCTGGTGAGCGCTTCCTATGTGCCGAGCACCGTTCTAAGCGCCGGGGGAGATAGAAGGTCATCAGGTTGTCCCACGTGGGGCTCACAGTCTTCGCCCCCATTTTACAGATGAGGTCACTGAGGGCCCAAAGTTAAGCGGCTAGCCCGAGGTCGCGCAGCAGGCAAGTTTAGCGTTCTTGGGTCCTCTCCGGGCCCGACGGCGATAACGACGGCATTTGTTAAGCGCTTACTACGTGCAAAGCACCGTTCTAAGCGCAGGGGAGGATACAGGGTGATCAGGTCGTCCCACGTGGGGGCTCACGGTCTTCATCCCCATTTGACAGTCGAAGAAACCGAGGCAGAGAAAAGCGAAGCGACTGGCCCAGGGTCACACAGCTGTCTAGCGACGGACTTGAACCCGTGACCTCAGAGTCCCCGGCCCCTGGTCTTTCCACTGAGCCACGCTGTTTCTCTATCTCGTCCTCCCCCCGCCCCCGCCCACAGCGTTCAGCTCAGTGTTCGACCCGCGGTCGCAGCCGATGACAGTGATGATAATGACGGGGTTTCCGTTAAGCGCTTATTACGCGCCAGGCGCCGTACCGATCGCCGGGGTGGGCACGAGCCAATCAAGTTGGATAGAGTCATTCGTTCATTCATTCAATAGTATTTATCGAGCGCTTACTAGGTGCAGAGCACTGTACTAAGCGCTTGGAACGAACAAGTCGGCAACAGGTAGAGACGGTCCCTGGCCTCTGACGGGCCTACGGTCTGATCGGGGGAGACGGACGGACGAGAACAACGGCAAGGGGCTCCCGCTCCCATTTGACAGATGAGGGGACTGAGGCCCGAAGAAGCGGTAGCGACTCGCCCGAGGTCGCACAGCGGACGGGTGGCGGAGTCGGGATCAGAACCCAGGTCCTGCTGCCGTCCAGGCCCGGACTCTGCCCGCTGGGCCCCGCGGCCCGCGGGCCGCCCCTAGAAAGAGACGGTGAAATTAGACTCCGCGACAGCTACGGGCGGGGAGCGTGTCCGCTGATTTCCCCGCACTCTCCCAAGCCCTTAGGACAGCGCTCCGCGCGTAGCGAGCGCCCGATAGACCGGCCCCGGCGCCCCGCCGCCCGGGGCGGCCGCTGATGCCCCTCAGGCTCCCGCTCCAGGTGTGGCGTCGAGCCCGCGGCGCCCTCCGGCCCGCCCCGACGAGGAGACGGCGCAGCGGCCCCGCGATGGCGGGCGAGCCCGGGCGGCCCGAGGCGGGGGACCCGGGGCGACCCCCGCGGGGGGCCCCGGCGGCGGGCGGCGAGGCCGTGGTCACCGAGGGGGCCGCCAGGATCGTCTTCCCCGGCGCCAACGAGGTCTTCTACAACCCCGTCCAGGAATTCAACCGCGACCTGACGTGAGTGGGGCCCTCGGGAGCCCCCCGCCCATCCCTTCGGGCGGGGAGAGGCGCGGAGCGCGGCCCGGGGGGGGGGGGCACGGAGGCGACCGTCCCGTCGCCGGGCGTCCCGGGAGATCACGTCCCCCCCGTCTCCCCCGTCCAGGTGCGCCGTCGTCACGGAGTTCGCCCGCCTGCAGCTGGCCGCCAAGGGCATCCGGGGTGAGCGTCCGCCGCTTCCGCGCTCCCCGACGCCTCTCTCCGCCCGACCCGGTCCCGCCCTCTGGGTAGCGGAGGCCGCGGCGACCCGGGGAGGGCCTCCCGGAGGCGGCGCTTTCCCCGGCGGGGCCGGCCGAGGGACGGGAGCGGCGGGGAGGGGGCGGCCGTCCCTGACGGCCCCTCCTCCCGTCCCCGTCTCTCCCGGGGGTCCCGTCCAGTCGTCGTGCCCGGGGAGGACGAGGCGGAGGCGGCGGAGCGGACCGGGGAGGAGGCCGGAGGCGCCGGGCCCGAGACGGCGGCCGTGGGGGAGATCTGTGAGGTGCCGGGGGCGGGGCGGGCCGGGCCGGGGAGGGGGGCGTCTCCGACCGGGGAGGGGTCTCGGCCCTGTCCGAGCCCCCTCCGCGGGCCGGGCCCCGGGGGCCCCGCGCCGACCCGCGTCCGTCCGTGCGCAGGAGGGTCTTCGGGTGCTGGAGGGTCTGGCGGCGACGGGGCTGCGCTCCATCCGCTTCGCCCGCGAGGTGCCGGGCCTCCGGGCCGTGGTGGCCAACGACGCCTCCGCCCGGGCCGTCGACCTCGTGACCCGCAACGTCCAGCTCAACGCCGTGGCCCACCTGGTGCGGCCCAGCCTGGCAGACGCCCGGTACCCGCCGGGGAAGGGGGCGGGGGAGGGCCGGGCCCGGCGCCGCGGGGCCGGCGCTCACCCGGGCCCCCGCCCTCCCGTCCCCCGGCGCCCGCAGGACGCTGATGTACCGGCACCAGTCGGGGCCGGAGCGCTTCGACGTCATCGACCTGGACCCCTACGGAAGCCCCTCGCCCTTCCTGGACGCGGCCGTGCGGGCCGTGAGCGAAGGAGGTGGGTGCCCCCGGCCCCCCCCCCCCGCGCCGGGGGCCTCCCCGCTCCGACCGTAAGGACGCGGGGTTTCTCCGCGAGCCCGACGCGTCCGCCCGTCGCCGTCCTCTCCCGGCCCACGCGGTCGGACGAGCGGACGCCCGCGTCCCGCCCCCTCAGGCCTGCTCTGCGTCACGTGCACGGACATGGCCGTCATGGCGGGCAACGGCGGCGAGACCTGCTACGGCAAGTACGGGGCCGTGTCCCTCAAGAGCCCCGCCTGCCACGAGATGGTGAGGGGCCGCCGGGGAGCCGGGGGCGGGCGGGGGCGGTCCCCGCGCGGCCCCCCCCCGGGCCTCAACGCCCTCCCCGCCCGGCCCAGGCGCTGCGCATCGTCCTCCACAGCCTGGACCTGCACGCCAACTGCTACCGGCGGTACGTGGCGCCCCTGCTCTCCGTCAGCGCCGACTTCTACGTCCGCGTCTTCGTCCGCGTCTTCACCGGCCAGGCCAAGGTCAAGGCCTCCGCCAGGTGAGGGCCCCCCCCCCCCCCCCGGCGCCGCCCCGGGTCTCCCGGCCTCCTCCCGCGGACCCCCCGCCCGGCCCTTCCGTCACCCACCCCCCGCCCGCGTGTCCCCAGCAAGCAGGCCCTCGTCTACCAGTGCGGCGGCTGCGGCGCCTTCCACCTGCAGCGGCTGGGCAAGGCCAGCGACCAGGGCGACCGGTGAGCGGGCGGGCGGGCGGCGGGACGGGCCGGCGGGCGGGGGGGCGCGACCGGGAAGGGGAGCCCGGCCCCTCCGTCCTCCCCCTCCTCCGCAGCGTCAAGTTCTCGGCGGCCAGCGGCCCCCCCGTCGGCCCGGCCTGTGAGTTCTGCGGCCAGCGGCACCCAGGTGAGAGCGGGCGCCGCGCCGCCCCGCGATCCCCCCGCCCCCGCCGCCGCGCCCTCGGCCCGACCGCCCGTCCCCGCCGTCCGCAGCTCGGGGGGCCGCTGTGGGCCGAGCCCATCCACGACCCGGACTTCGTGGGCCGCGTCCTGAGCGCCGTCGGCCGGAACCCCGGACGCTTCCGCACCGCCGCCCGCATCCAGGGCGTCCTCAGCATGGTGTCCGAGGTGACCGCCCGCCCCGCCCTCCCTCCCCGCGGACCCGGGGCGTCCGCCGCCGCCTCCCGTCCCGTCCCCCCCAACCCCCGCCCGCCCGAGGGGGCCCGGCGTCCTCGGCCCGGCGCTCGGCGGCGTCCGTCGAGCGCCCGGTCCCCGAGGGGGGGCGGGAGGAGGAAGGAGGAGGTGAGGTTCGGGGCGGGAGGTCACCCGTCCCCGCCGTCCCCCCGCCCAGGAGCTGAGCGACGTGCCCCTCTACTACACCCTGACCCAGCTGAGCAGCACCCTCCACTGCAGCACCCCCTCCCTGCTGCAGTTCAGGTGCGTCGGGGGGATCGGGGCGGCGGGAGGGCCGGGGGGGCGCCCCTCGTCCCGAGGGGGCGGGCTCCCCGCGACCCCCGGTCACCCCCTCCCGCAGATCGGCGGTGCTGCACGCCGGCTACCGCGTCTCCCTGTCCCACGCCCGCAAGGACGCCGTCAAGACGGACGCCCCCCCCTCGGCCCTCTGGGACATCATGCGCTGCTGGGTGAGGGGCCGGGCGGGCGGCGGGGCCGCGGGGGGGGGGCGGGCGGGGGGGGGGGGGGGCCGGCCCGGGCCCTGACCGCCGGGCCGCCCCCCGCCCCCAGGAGAAGGCGAACCCCGTCAAGCGGGAACGGCTGTCGGAGACCAGCCCGGCCTTCCGGATCCTCGCCACGGAACCCACGTGAGGGGCGGCCCCGGGCGGCCGGCCCCGGGGGGGGGGGGGGGGGGGGGTTCCGGAGGGTGGATCCCCCGAAACCCCCTCGCCCCTCCCCTCCCCTCCGCTCGGTCTCCGCGCCCCGGTCCCCCCCGCCTGAGCCGGCCCCCCCCCGGCCCCCTCTCCAAGGCTGCAGGCGAATTTCTCCATCCGGGCCGACGCCAACCCCAGCTCCCGCCAACGCAAGCGGAAGCGCTTCCAGGTCAACCCCGAGGCCAACTGGGGGCCCAAGGCCCGCGCCCGCCGGGGTCAGTGTCCGGCCGCTCGGCGGCCGGCGGAGTGGGGGGTGGAGGAGGGGCACCTTCCCCGTGCGGGCCCCCGCCGATCGAGATCCGGCCGCCGGTGCCGCCCGTCGAGCGCCTCCCCGGGGCAGGGCGCGGGGAAACGGCCCTGGAAGGCGCCGGCCGGCCCTCCCTCCGTCTCTCTGTCCCTCCTTCCGTCCATCCCCTTCTCCGTCTCTGGTCTGTCCGTCCCTCGCTCCCGGCCCGTTCCCCCCCCCCCCCCCCCCAACGCCCGTGTTTCGCCCCCGCCGCCCCAGAGGGAAGACCCGGGCCCCGGAGGAGAAGAGACGGCAGCATCAGAACAAGCGCAAGGAGGCCGGCGGGGACAGCGACCGGCTCAAGGCCTTTCCTTGCAAGAAGTTCAAGCAGGTCGGTGTCCGGCCCCTCCACCCGCCCCCGCGCGTCGTCTCCCCCCCGGCCCCCGCCCTGAGCCGGTCTCGTCCTCGTCTCTCCCCGCAGGGAGCCTGCACCCTGGGCGGCGACTGCTGCTACTCCCACCCGGCCCCCTCGCCGGAGCCGGCCCCCCGGCCCCCGCCGGCCCCGGAGACGACTTGACCGTGGGCGGGGCCGGGCCGTCCGACCCATTAAAGGCCGAGCGGAGGAGGCCGGTGGTCAAGCGTGTGTCTGTGCGCGTCCCGGGGGCTCTGGCCGGACGCCGGCGCGTCGCGGGCGAGGGGGAGACGGAGCCGGGTCCCCGCGGATAGTCTGCGACCCCCCCCTTCCCCGGCACGGACCGGGCACCGAAGAGTCGGGGCGGAGGGCGGAGCCGAGCCGGGGGAGACGGCGGGGGGTCCGGCCCGAGCTTCGCGGGATCTCGGAGCCGCCGAAATCGGGGTCCCCCCCCCCCCCGGGCCGGGCTCGGGGAGGGGGGGGATGCCGTCCTCCGTTCTCTGATGACCCGGATTCTCCCCGGGGGGACGACCCCGGCAGCCCCGGGGGCGCTCTGCGACGGTCGGTCGTATGCATCGAGTGCCCGTTGGGGGGCCGAGCGCTGCGCCGAGCACTCGGGAGAGCACCTCGAACGCATTCTCTGCCCACAGTGAACTTAGGGCGCGGAGGGGAAGATGGACGGGAATGTGACGTCAGGGCTAGAGACCCAGGAATCGGGTTTGGGAGGGGGGGGTTGGCGGGACAGAGACCCGGAAATGAAACGCTCGGTCTCCGGGGGGCCGTCGGGGTCGGGCGAGGGAAGCGGGGGCGAGGGCGGCCCGATGCAGGCGAGCCTCCAGGAGGGCTTCGGAGATGGGGACGGCCGGGCCGACGATACCCACGGTGGCGTTTGGGTCGGTCGGTGGTACTCGGGCGCTCACGGCACCGTACCGAACGCTTGGGAGACTCCCGCGTAGCGATATGAGTCACGTTCCCCGCCCACGGCGAGCTTGCGGTCTAGAGGGGGAGATGGGTGTGAACAGAAATAAGTACGATGACGGATCTGGACCGGTGGGGGGCTGGGGGGTGGGGGGGGTGAAGAAAGGGAACGAGTCAGGGCGACGCGGAAGGGAGCGGGAGAAGCGGAGGGGGGGGGCGCAGTCGGGGAAGGCCCCCCGGAGGAGGCGGGCCTTCGATAGGGCTTTGAAGCGGGGGGAGGGTCACCGGCCGTCGGATGCGAGGAGGGAGGGCGCGTTCCGGGCCGGGGACGGGACGCGGGCAAGGGGGCGACGGGGCCGGGACCGTACCGAGCGCCGGCGGGGGGGGGGGCGCAGGTTGATGGGGTAAGACCCGGCCCCCGCCCCCCACAGAGTAGGAGCGAACCCCCGCTTTTTCGGATGAGGAAACCGAGGCCCGAAGCGGCGAGGTGACTTTCCCCGGCTCGCCCGGCGGGCGAGAGGCCGAGCCGGGACCAGAACCCAGGTAAGCTTTCCACTAGGTCGCCGCCGCCGCCGCCGGGGAGGATTGGAAGCGGGGCCGGGGTTCCGGGCTGGGAAGAGGGGGCCGGGCACGGGTCGGGGTGGAGAGCGGCCGGCCGGGGGGGGGGGAGCAGGAGAGCCTCGTCGGCGCGGCGGGGACCCGGGATCTGGGTGCCTGGGGAGAGGCGGGTGGGGTTAGGGGCTCGGCGGCAAGAGCCCGGGCTTGGGAGTCAGAGGTCATGGGTTCGAATCCCCGCTCAGCCGCTTGGCAGCCGGGTGACTTTGGGCAAGTCACTTCACTTCTCTGGGCCTCCGTGACCCCGTCCGTCAAATGGGGATTAAGACCGTGAGCCCCGCCGGGGGACGGCCTGATCACCTTGTATCCTCCCCAGCGCTTAGAACGGTGCTCGGCACATAGTAAAGCGCTTAAATACCATTATCGTTGTCATTCTCTGGGCCTCAGCGACCTCACCTGTAAAAGGGGGGTGAAGCCCGAGAGCCCCATGCGGGACGGGGACCGTGTCCAACCCTAATATCTCGTATCCGCCCCGGCGCTTAGAACGGTGCCCGGCGCGTAGTAAGAGCTTAAAAAATTCCACAGTTCCGGGACAGGAACAGCGAGCCGATGATCAGGGGTCGACCCCGGGATTTAGCACGGTGCTGGGACCCCACTGAACGTCGGAACAAACGGCCGCGTTACTTGGCTGAGGGTTAGGGCGGCTCTCTGGCCACCAGAGGGGGCCCTCCCCTGCCCCCGCTGGGGGCAGAACACTGTACTAAACGCTCGGGAAAGCCCGGTACGACAGTTAGGAGGCGTGTTCCCTGCCCCCGACGGTCTAGAAGGGGAGCCAGATATTAATATTCATTCATAATAATAATAATAACGTTGGTATTGGTCAAGCGCTTACTGAGCGCCGTTCTGAGCGCCGGGGCGGACACGGGGGGATTGTCCCACCTGAGGCTCACGGTTAATCCCCATTTTCCAGATGAGGTCACTGAGGCCCAGAGAAGTGAAGCGACTCGCCCACTGTCACACAGCTGACGGGCGGCAGAGCCGGGAGTCGAACCCGTGACCTCTGACTCCGAAGCCCGGGCTTTTCCCACCGAGCCACGCTGCTTCCCCCTTCGTTCGATAGTATTTCTGGAGCGCTTACTGTGTGCGCAGCACTGGACTAAGCGCCTGGAATGGACAATTGGGCAACAGACCATCCCCGCCCAGTGACGACGGGCTCGCGGTCTAATCGGGGGAGAGTATATAAAGAAATGACGCACGTGGGCATAGGTGCCGTGGCGTCGAGGGAGGGGGGGTGAATGTAGAGAAGCGGCTTGGCTCGCCGGAGAGAGCCCGGGCTTGGGAGTCATGGGGTCATGGGTTCGAATCCCGAACTCTGCCCCTTGTCCGCTGTGTGACTGTGGGCGAGTCACTTCACTTCTCTGGGCCTCGGTTCCCTCATCCGGAAAATGGGGATGAAGACTGTGAGCCTCACGTGGGGCAACCCGGTTACCCCGTAGCTCCCCCGGCGCTTAGGACAGCGCACAAAGTGAGCGCTTGACAAATACCGACGTCATTATTTTTATGAAGGGAACGGGAGAAGAGGAAAGGAGGGTGCAGTCAGGGAAGGCCTCTCGGAGGAGATGGGATTTAAAGAAGGATTTGAAGGAGAGGAGAGGGATCATCCGGCTGAAAAGGGAGAGGGAGGTCGCGGGACGGCTTCAAGGCCGACGGCGGAGAGCTTCTGTTGGCCGCGGAGGCGGCCGGTCAGGTCGGACACAGGCCCCGCGCCCCAGGCCGGGAGGGAGGATGGGTATCGGATCCCCATTTGACGGCGGAGGAAACCGAGGCCCAGAGAAGCCACTGGGCCAAGGAGATGGCGCGTCCCAGCAGGATGCCACCCGAGGGAGGGTGTTTTCCTTCATCATAATAATAACTGCGGTATTTAAGCGCCCGCTACGTGCCGGGGTCTGGGAGTGGGCCGTCCCGGCTGGAACCGTGGGCCGGGGGTTGACCGTCAGGGCGGGAAGGGGCTGCGGGGCCCCTGAGGGGGTGTGCGGGGGTGCTCCGCACCTACTTAGGCGCTCAGTAAACGGCGCGGATGAGGACGGGCCCACAGGGAGCCCCCTCGACCGACGTGACGCCTGCCGGACGACGAATCCATCCCGCCCGGGCGGGAGCCGGGCGAGGAAGCCCCACGCGGGTCCCGGCCGCCCGGAGAAGCCTCCTCCGTGCGGGAGCGTGCGTCCGCCCTCCGTGAGTCTCCCCGTCTTCATCCCCATTTCACAGATGAGGTGACCGCGGCCTAAAGAAGTGAGGTGGCGATGTTGGTATTTGTTAAGCGCTTACTCCGGGCGGAGCACTGTCCTAAGCGCCGGGGGAGATACGGGCTCGTCGGGTTGTCCCCCGTGAGGCTCCCGGTCTTCATCCCCATTTTCCAGATGAGGGGGAGCCGAGGCGCGGAGGAGACTCGCTCGAGGTCACCCGGCTGACGAGCGGCAGAGCCGGGATTCGAACCCACGACCTCCGACTTCCAAGCCCGGGCTCTTTCCGCCGGGCCAAGTCGTGACGATGGTATCCGTTGAGCGCTTACTGTGTGCCAGGCCCCGTTGTAAACGCCGCGGTAGATACGAGTTCATCGGGTTGGGCAGAGTCCGATGGAACGGACACGTCCCCTCACCGTGCGGCGGTGGAGGAGACGAGGTGGACTGGAGGCTCGTGGGCGGGGAATGCTTCCGTTTATTCATTCGATCCTATTTACCGAGCGCTTACCGTGCGCAGAGCACCGTACCGAGCGCTCGGGACGGACCACTGGGCAACAGAGACGATCCCTGCCCGTCGACCGGCTTGCGGTCCGATCGGGGGAGCCGGACCAAACAGGCCGTATTGTCCTCCGCCGGGCGCTTACTACGGCGCGCCGCGCACGGCAAGCGCTCCATAAACACCACCGAAGGAATGACGGGTCAGGGAGGGCAAAGGTCCACAGTCTTGCTTCCTGCTCAGGCCGGATGTGGAACTGTCGCCCGCCGAGCGACAGTCGTCCGGAGGAGGCCGGCGAGCCTCGCCCCGGGAGCCCGCCCGCACGGCGGAGGCCGGTACGTAGGCCTCCGGGCCGGAGGGGCCTCGCGGGGGGACGAGGCGGGAGGCCTCACCCCCAGACGGCGGCGTCCGGTAGATAGCCCCCGTGGCCTTGGGAGAGTCGATTCGCTTCTCCGGGCCTCGTCCGGGGTCAAGAGGGCGAGCCCCACGGGGGAAGGGGACTGTGGATCTACCCCGGCGCTTAGTACGGCGCCTGGCACACGGGGAGCGCTCAACAGATGCCATAAAAAAAGCCCCGCTGGATGTGCGGACCCCCGAACGGCGGGAACGGGGGCGGGGGGGGGGTTTCTCCGCGACGTCCCCGGGGCTTGAGGGCTCCTGGGAGAGGGCGGGCCGAGGCCCGTTGGCGGGCCGATTCGTTCAGTGGGATTTACTGAGCCGGGGCCTGACTCCGACGACCGCCCGCGCGACCCGCCGGCCTCTCCGGAGAGGACCCCGGGCCCGGACGGACACCCCGGGGCCCTCCCGGCCCCCGCCGTCCTCCCGCCCGCCCGAGGTCGCGGCCGGCGTGAAGGTGCGGCCGGAGTCGCCCCCGGCCGCCGGCGCGGCGGGGTCAGCGCCCCGGAGGCCGGGCCCGGGGACGTCGCGGAGGCCGGGGCGGGTCCGAGGGGGTTCGGGGAGCCGGAGAGGAATTTTAGGGGTCCGGGGGGGGGGGGGCAGTTGTGAAGGGCTGGGGGAGATGGGGAGAATCGGACGGGCCGGGGCCCGCTCGTGAGGGGGGTTGGGAAGGGCCGTGGGAGTTTGAGGGGGACTGGGGAGGCTTAGGAAGGGTTGGGGGAGATTGAGGGGGATTGGGAAAGGGGTGTGGGAGACGGAGAGGAACTCTATGGCTCTGGGGGGGATCGAGGGGGATGGCGAAGGGCCCGGGGGGGATCGTCTGGGGGTGTGGGAGAGGGTGGGGGGATTGGGAAGAGGGGTGGGAGGTGGAGGGGAGTCGTATGGCTCCGTGGGGGATTGAGGGACGCCGTGGGGGGATCGTGAAAGGGTGAAGGAGACTGGGGGGGGGGGGAATGGTGAAGAGGGGTGGGAGATCGAGGGGAACTGGGGAGGACTGTGAAGGGGCGTGAGAGACGGAGAGGAATTGTATGGCTTTGGGGGGGAGTGAGGGGCATCGTGAGGGGATCGTGAAGGGCTGGGGGAGATCGCGGGGGGGATCGTGAAGGGGCGTGGGAGGTCGCGGGGGGGATCGTGAAGGGCCGGGGGAGATGGAGGGCAATCTGGTCCAACCTAATTATCTTGTATCTACCTCGGTGCTTAGTATAGTGCCTGGCACAGAGTGAGCGCCTAACAAATACCATTTTTTAAAACGGAGGGCGTGGGTCTCTACGGACAGGGACCGTGTCCACTCGCTCTGCTGCAATGGACTCTCCTAAGCGCGCTTAGTACGGCGCTCTTAGTACGGACACGTTCCCTGCCCGCGACGAGCCGACGGTCTAGAGGAGACAGACGTTAATAGAGGTGAATAATGATTGAACGACGGCTAGGGTGGTTTGGTGGAAAGAGCCCGGGCGTGGGAGTCTGAGGTCGTGGGTTCTCATTCCGGCTCTGCGACTCGTCCGCTGTGTGAACTTGGGCGGGCCTGTTCACTTCTCTGGGCCTCGTCTGTAAAATGGGGATTAAGACCGTGATCTTAAGAATTAAGAACAGAGTTTGGCACATGGTATGTGCTTGACGAGTACCATCGTTGTTATCACGATTATCGTTATTATTAAATGGGGAGCTCAGTCTGGGAAGGCCTCCGAGGACACCGGGGTGCGTCTGATTCAGCCCCCGTTTCAGGTGGCAGGGCAGTCAATAGATTGTATTGATTGAGCATTTAGTCATCGGCCCATCGTATTCTCTGAGCGCTTAATCCAACGCTCTGCACACAGTAAGCGCTCAATAAATACGAAGGAAGGAACCGAGCGCTTCCCGTGACGATGATGGTATTTGCTAAGCGCTCACTATGTGCCAAGCACTGTTCTAAGCACTGGACGGGCGGGGAATGAGCCCCAGCGCTCAGTACAGTGCCTGGCACATAGCGAGCGCTTAGCAAATGCCATCATCATCATCATTAAATAATAACTGAGGTATTAAGCGCTTACTATGGGCCAAGCACTGTTCTGAGCGCTGGAAGGGCTGGGGGTGGGGGCGGGGAATGAGCTTCATTCATTCATTCATTCATTCATTCAATAGTATTTATCGAGCGCTTACTATGTGCAGAGCACCGTACCAAGCGCTTGGAATGAACGAGCCGGCAACAGATAGAGACCGTCCCTGCCGTTCGACGGGCTTACGGTCTGATCGGGGGAGACGGGCAGACGAGAGCTTGTAATAATAATAATAATAACGATAATGCATTTGTTAAGCGCTCACTATGTGCAAAGCACTGTTCTAAACGCCGGGGAGGATACGAGGTCATCGGCTTGTCCCACGCGGGGCTCCCAGTCGTCATCCCCATTTTACAGTCGAGGTCCCTGAGGCCCAGAGAAGCGAAGCGACTTGCCCGGAGTCACACAGCCGGCAAGCGGCGGGGCTGGGATTTGAACCCATGACCTCTGGGTGGCCAGACCGCGCCCTTTCCACTGGGCCACGACCCCAGCGCTCAGTACAGTGCCTGGCCCATAGGAAGCGCTCCACAGCCACCGTCGTCGTTACTATTCAGTAACACCCGAGGTATTCATTAGGCGCCTACGCCAGGCCGAGCCCCGCAAATAACGCCGGCGTCCCGGCCCGTGGCTCCCCAGCGCTTAGCGCAGCGTCCGGCCCCCCGGCGGGCGCCTAGCAAATGCCGTCATCAGTATCGTGTGACTCGGGGCCAGTCGCCTCACTTCTCCGGGCCTCAGCTCCCTCATCCGTCAAACGGGGATGAAGGCCGCGAGCCTCACGGGGGACGACGCGATCGCCTCGTATCCTGCGCGGCGCTCCGCCCCTAGTGAGCGCTTAACCGCGGCTCGGCGGAAGGAGCCCGGGCTTGGGGGTCGGAGGTCGTGGGTTGCGAATCCCGGCTCCGTCCGGTTGCGTGACCGTGGCCGAGTCACTTCGCCTTCTCTGGGCCCCGTCCGGAAAAACGGGTGACGAACGGTGAGGCTCCCGTGGGCCACCCGATGACCCCGCATCTCCCCCAGCGCTTTAGAAGCGGCGCTCCGCGCCCAGTAAGCGCCTAACAGACACCGACAGCAGCGTGGCTCAGTGGAAAGAGCGCGGGCTTTGGAGTCAGGGGTCATGGGTTCGAATCCCAGCTCCGCCACGCGTCAGCGGGGTGACCGGGGGCGAGTCGCTTCACTGCTCTGGGCCTCGGTTACCTCGTGTGTAAAATGGGCGTTAAGACCGTGAGCCCCACGTGGGACGACCCGATCCCCCCCCGTGTCTCCCCCGGCGCTCAGGACGGCGCTCCGCGCCTAGTAAGCGCTTAACAGATACCGACGGGATTATTAACAGATGCCGACGGGATCGTCTTCATCATCAGCGAGCCCGTCGGGGGCAGGGATCGTCTAGCGGTCGTCGAGTCGCACCCTTCCGAGCGCGCGGCCCAGCGCTCTGCGCGCAGCGGGGGCTCACTAAATAGTATGGGACGATGACGATTGACAGTGACGACGATAATTAAGCAGCGTGGCTCAGGGGAAAGAGCCCGGGCCTCGGAGTCGGAGGTCACCAGTTGGCATCCCAGCGGCGGGCGAGTCACTTCACTCCCCGGGCCCCGGTCGGGCCTCGGTCGGGCCTCCGGTCCCCTCGTCTGTAAAGTGGCGTCGAAGCCCGTGAGCCCCACGGGGGACGGACCCCGAGTCCCCCGCGTCCCCCCGCCCAGCGCTTAGAACAGCGCCCTGCACCCCGTAAGCGCTCGACAGGTACCCACGTTTATCATTAACAGATGCCAACGTGGTCATCGTCGTCATCGGTCTAGACGGCGAGCCCTTCGGGGGCGGGGACCGTCCGGCGGTTTGGGGGAAGTGATGACGATGATGACGATGATAACCGTTAAGCGCCCCGAGCACCGTTCTAAGCGCCGGGGGGGACGCGGGGGCCCCCCGGTCTCCATCCCGTCCTCCGGACCGAGGTCGCCGAGGCCCAGGCCCGCCCACGGTCACCCAGCCTGCCGAGCGGGATTGGAACTCGCGGCCTGCGACTCCCAAGCCCACGCGCTTAATGACCACAATAATAACGTCGGTACCCGTTAAGCGCTTACTCTGGGCCGAGCACCGTCGTAAGCGCCGGGGGAGACACGGGAACCAGGTGGTCCCACGCGGGGCTCACAGTCTCCCCATTTTACAGATGAGGCCACCGAGGCCCGGAGAACGTCGGCACCTGTTAAGCGCCCACTACGGGCCGAGCCCCGTCCCGAGCGCCGGGGTGGACACGGGGGGAATCGGGACGTCCCACGGGGGGGCTCCCGGTCTTCATCCCCGTTTGACAGGTGAGGTCACCGAGGCCCAGAGAAGTGAAGCGACGGGCCCGCGGTCACCCGGCCGACAGGTGGCGGAGCCGGGATTCGAACTCACGACCTGCGACTGCAAAGCCCAGGCCCTTTCCACTGAGCCACGCTGCTTCCCCTCTCCGGAGCGTGCGGCGCAGTGCTCTGCGCACCGTCGGGGGGGGGGGGGCTCACTAATTAGGAGGGGAGGTCGAGGGTGACGAATGATGACGATAAAGGCCTCGTCCCCCCCCCGGGCAAGGACGCTCACATCATCCCCCCCGTGCAAAGCTGCGGGGGGGGGGAGGGGCGGGTCCCGACCCCCCGGGGGGGGGTCTCCGGGCACGTGTCCGGTCCTCGTGCCCCCCCCCGCCCCCCCCCGTGCACCGCAGCCCGCGCTGCAAGCCGCGGTCGCTGCAAGATGGCGCGGGGCTCAGCACTGGAACAGCTCCCCGGCCTCTAGGCCCCGCCCCTGCAGACCCCGGCCCCGGGGGGGGGGGGGGGGCTCCTGTGCACGCACCTCTCCAAACGTTGCGTCCGGGGGACCCCCCCCCCAACACCGCCCCCCGGAAAGAGACCCCCGCCCCCCCCCCCCCGCTTTGGAGCCCGCACCGGCTGGGGAGCGGCCGCCCCCGGAGGGGACCCCAGAAGGGGGAAGGGGACCGAGCCCCCCGGGGCTCCCCCGGACCCCCCCCCCGGAGGGGGTCCCCCCCTCCCCGCGGGAGATGCGGCGGGGCAAAATGGAGGAGGAGGAGGCGATCTCGCAGCCGGTCCTGGCCGCCCCCCGAGCTCTCCCGCGCCGCCCCGAGTGACCCCCCCCCTCCCCCTCCGGCCGCCTCTTCTTCTCCCACCCCCTCCCGCCCCCCTTTTTCTTCTCCCACCCCGTCCCGCCCCCCTCTTTCTCCCTCCTCCTCCGGTCGGGCAGGGAAGAGGCTCGCCCGCATCCCCCTCCCGGCCCGGTGAGTTCGGATCCTCCTCCCCCCCTTCCCCATCCCCCTTCCTCGTGGGTCGGGGAGGGGCGTCCTCGATCTGGATTTTTTTTGCGGGGGGACGTTTTGTCTTGGGGGGGGGGGTCTTCTCGTCCTCCCCCCCCCCTCCATCCTTTCCTAGGCACTTGACATCCTTCTAGGCCCGGCCGGGAGAAGGACCGGTCTTTCCGGCCACTGCGAAATTGCATTTTGGCAGGAAGGCGGTAAGACGTGCCGGGGGGCGGGGGGGGGGGGACCGGGATGCCCCGATCCCATCCCTGCACGGTCCCGGAGGAGGGGCGGGGGGCTCGGGAGACGGAGCCTTTCCCCCCCCTTTCCCCCCCCCCCAAACCCCTCCACCTCCCCACCCCGGAGAGGAGGGGACCGGCCAGGATTTGGAAAATCCGGTCCCTGCCCCGCCCCAGTAATGAGAGGAAAGATCGGGTGGGTCTTTGGGGGGATGCTCCGGGAGCGCCGTGCTGAACGTCGGGAGCGAGGCCGGGGCCGTCGGGGGCGGGTCACGGGGCCTGGGTTCGAGGATTCGGTCGGTCCGAGGGTCCTTCTCCCCCGAGAGCCGCTCCGCGGGGGAGGGATGCCGGGGGGCCTTCGTTTGGGGGGGCGGGGGGGGAGAGGGGTCCTCCGCCGCGAATGCCGAGCTTGCCGGATGCGCTCCCTGTGGGCAGGGGAGGTTGGCGGCTGTACGTGCCCTCCCGAGCGCTCGGTACAGCGCTTCGCACGCGGCGAGCGCTCAGTAGATAGGACCGGATGGACGGAGGGGTGCCGGGTTGGGGGACGGGGCTGCGAAGCGAGGCGACCGCCCTCGCTTCCCCAACCCTTCTTCCCACTGGAAGCCCCTGGAGGGCCGGGATTGGCTCTCCCCACTCCACCGGACTCTCCCCCGAGCGCTTAGCACAGGGCCCCGCGCACGGTGAACCCGTTGTGGGCCGGGACTGTGTCTTTATGGCTGGATCGGACTCTCCCGAGCGCTTAGCACGGGGCTCTGCACACGGCGAACGTGTTGTGAGCCGGGAATGGCTGTTTCTTGTTCCGTTGGACTCTCCCGGGCGCCTAGTACGGTGTTCCGCACACGGCGAACTTGTTGTGGACCGGGAATGTGTCTTTATGGTTGGATCGGACTCTCCCGAGCGCTTAGTACAGTGCTCTGCGCACGGTGAACCTGTGGGCGGGGAATGTCCGTTTCTTGTTCTGTTGGACTCTCCCAAGGGCTTAGCGTAGTGTTCTGCACGCGGCGAACTTGTCGGAGGCCGGGAATGTCTGTTTCTTGTTCCGTTGGACTCTGCCGAGCGCTTAGTACGGTGCTCTGCACCTGGTGAACTCGTTGTGGACCGGCAGTGTGTCTTTATGGTTGGAGCGGACTCTCCCGAGCGCTTAGCACGGGGCTCTGCACGCGGTGAACTTGTCGTAGGCCGGGAATGTCTGTTTCTTGTTCCGTCGGACTCTCCCGGGCGCTTAGTACGGTGTTCCGCGCGCGGCCAACTTGTCGTGGGCCGGGAATGTCCGTCTCTCGTTCCGCCGGACTCTGCCGGGCGCCCGGTGCGGTGTTCCGCCCACGGCCAACTCCTTGCGGGCAGGGAACGCGTCCGATTACTGTTGTATCGGACTCTCCCGAGCGACTGAATGGAGGATTAGGGGGCGGCAGCTCCCGGCTCCCGCTCGCCGGCGGGCTGGGGGGGAGAGGGGGTCCCCGCGCCCGCTCGCCCGCGTCCCCCGGGCTCTCTCCCTTAGCGTCCCCGGAAGGGAGCCGAGGCGCCGTGGCTGGGCTGCCCCTCGTCGGCCCCGGTGGCTCGGCGCTTAGAACGGTGCTCGGCGCGTGGTCGGCGCTCCGCAAATACCGTTATCGTCACTCTCCCCCACCCCCTCCCCAGCGGGCTGGATTTGCCCCCCCTTCTCACCCCTGCTTCGACCCCACCGCGCTTAAATGTCCGGATGCGTGATTTCATTCCTATCGACGTCCGGCTCCCCTCCCCTAGACCGTAAGCTTGTTGTGGGCAGGGCACGGGTGGCGGCTCGGATGCCGCTCGTCGTCGGGTCCGCGTTGGGCCCGCTTCCCGCAGAACTGGCGGATGGAGCCCGGGCCTGGGAGTCGGAAAGACCCGGGTTCCGATCCCGGCTCCGCCGCTTGTCCGCCGGGGGGACCTTGGGCAGGTCGCGTCGCTTTTCTGGGCCTCGCGTCCCGGGGGTCCTGCACTCAGAGAGGGGGGGCCGTCCGGCGCCCTGGGACGGGCCGCCCCGCTCCACCCGATCGTCGTAATTACGGCATTTGTGGTAAGCGCTTAAAACTGTGGGCCAGGCACTGTACTAAGCGCCGGGGTGGGGACGAGCAGATGGGGTTGGACGCGGTCCCCGTCCCACGTGGGGCTCGCGGTCTTCGTCCCCATTTTAATAATGATGATAATGGCATTTGTTAAGCGCTTACTAGGTGCCAAGCACCGTTCTGAGCGCTGGGGGTGATAGAAGGTGATTCATTCATTCATCCAATAGTATTTATTGAGCGCTTACTATGTGCAGAGCACCGTGCTAAGCGCTTGGAATGGACGGGTCGGTAACAGATAGGCGGTCCCTGCCCCTTGCCGGCTTTACGGTCTAATCGGGGGAGACGGACGGACGAGAACGATAGCGATGGATAGGGGACGAGCGTCTCATTGAAACGGTAGCCGATAGATAGAATTAAGGCGATGTACGTCGGCGATCGGGTTGTCCCACGCGGGGCTCGCGGTCTTCACCCCCGTTTCCCAGATGAGGTCCCTGAGGCCCAGAGAAGCGAAGCGACTGGTCCAAAGTCACGCGGCTGACAAGGGGCGGGGTCGGGATCGGAACCCACCACCTCCGACTGCCGAGCCCGGGCTCTCTCCCCCGAGCCGCGCGGCTTCTCCGCCCGCGCCGACCCCCCCCCGAGGTCTGAGATCTCGTGGGCCGGGCGCCGCGCCCCGGCCGGCTCCGATGGGCGGTGCCCGCGCCTGGCAGCCGGGCACCCCTCGGGGGAGAGGTCTCCTCCCGGCTTCACCGGGCCACACCGCTCGAGGGGGGCGAAGAGTCAGCGCTTACTGCGCGCCGAGCGCTGGACCGAGCGCCTGGGAGGGGACGAGGGAACGGACACGTGCTCTGCCCACAGCGGGCTTCCAGTCTAGAGGGGGAGACGGACGTTAATACGGATAAAACGACCCCTAAGGGGTGCGAGGCTGGGTGAAGGAAGGGAGCGGGTCGGGGCCACGCAGAAGGGAGGGCGAGAAGGGGAAAGGAGGGGGCAGTCAGGGAAGGCCTCCGGGAGGAGGTGGGCCTTCGATAAGGCCAGGAAGCCGGGGAGAGTCATCGTCTGCGGGATAGGAGGAGGGAGGGCGTTCCGGGCCGCGGGCCGGGGGCCGGCGGCGAGAGAGACGAGACGGAGGCCCGGTGAGGAGGTCGGCGTTAGAGGAGCGTGCGCGCCGGGTCGGAGGAGGAGAGCGGCCAGGTGAGGTGGGAGGGGGCGAGCCGACGGACGGCTTCCAGGCCGGCGGGGGACGAGGTCTGGTGCGACGCGGAGATGGAGGGGCAACCGCCGGAGGGTCCTTGAGGAGCGGAGCCGCGGACCGAACGTTTTTGTAGAGTGATCCGGGCCGCGGGATGAAACGTAGACCCGAGTGGGGAGAGACGGAAGGCCGGGAGGTCAGCCGGGAGGCCGATGCGGTCATCCGGGCGGGAGGGGACGGGCGATCGCGTTGACGCGGTCGCGGTCTGGGTGGAGAGGAACGGGCGGACTTTGGCCGTGGCGTGCGGGACCGAGCCGCCGGGATATCGCGGTGCGTCGCGTGCGTGGGTTGAACGAGAGAGAGGAGTCGAGGATCGCGCCGAGGTTCCGGGGCCCGGGAGCCGGGAAGGGTGGTGGTGCCGTCCACGGCGATGGGAGAATCGGGAAAGGCAGGGTTCGGGTGGAGCGGCCTGCCAGCCTGGCCCCCCCCCCCCCCCGAGCCCTTTCTCCCAGGAAGTCGGGGTCCCGCGCCCACCCGCCCCGCCAGCCGGGAAGCTTGGAGGAGAGGGACCGAGCTCTCCCCTTCTCGGCCGGGGGAAAGCGAGGCGAGCAGAAGCGGCGCGTCGTGGTGGAAGGGGCCCGGGCCCCGCCCCCCCCGGGGTTCTCATCCCGGCTCCGCCGCCCGCCCGCTCTGTGACCTTGGGCCGGTCGCTTTGCTTGCTTTGCTTGGATCCGTGACCTTTGGAAATTGGATATTCGCCCCGCTCCCACGGCACTTACGTACGTATCTTTATATATTATATATAATTATATATTATAAATTACTCATATCCGTATCCGGCTCCTCCGCCAGACTGTCGGCTCGTTACGGGCAGTGAACCCGTCCGCTAATTCTGCTGTTCCGTACCCTCCCGAGCGCTCAGCACCGCGCTCTGCACCTAATAAGGGCCTGATAAATACCACCGACTGCCTTGCCTTCACTGCTTTCGGCCCCGGTTTCCCCCTTAAAATGGGGATTCAGTCGATGGATGCTATTTACCGAGCACTCAGTGGGTGCAGCGCGCTGTACCGAGCGCTCGGGAGAGTCCGCTGTAGCGGTCGGTAGACACATTCCCTGCCCACGGTGAGCTTACAGGGGGATTCGATCCCTGTTCTCCCTCTTGCCTTGTCTGGGAGCCCAAGCTCTCACGTCTACCCCAGCGCTTAATACGGCGCTTGGCACACAGTAGGCGCCTCGCAAACACCACCGCCATCTGAGCGCATCGCGTCCCCCCAGCGCTTCGCACCGTGCTGGGCACAGGGTACGCACGGAGCGGGCACCCCAGTTGCCCTCGGTGTCGGAGGAGCCGTCCCGTCGAGGCCTTGGGCCTGGCAGCTCCGGAGGGGATTCGAACTCAGGCCCGCGCCGAGCCCCTTCCCCCGGGAGGGAGCGGGCAGCACCGCTGGGGCACCGGCGCCCCCCAGCGAGATGGGGCGGGGGCTCTGGGCGCTGGCCGGCGCCCCCCGCTCTTTCTACTGCGTGTCCGACCCCCCCCCCCCCCGGCTCCGTCGCATTTAAGACCTAAAAATACCCGGGGAAGGAGGCGCGGAGATGCTCTGGAGAAAATCGATCTCATCCCCGGACTAAAGACCTAATGGCTGCTCTTTACTTGGAAGTGTGAGCTCTGCCCTCCTTCCCTTCCTCCTCCTTCCCCCTCCTCCGCCGATTGATACTGACTATTGGATCGTCCTCTCCCGGAGCGCTTGATCCAGTGCTCTGCACACCGCACTCAGTAAGTACCGCTGATCGATCGCTACTCTGTTGTACTGTCGTTTCCCGAGCGCTGTGCCCGCAGTAGGTGCTCGATAAATACCACTGATCGGGCTCTAGATGCGCAGTGAATACTCTCACTATTCCTACCGGAACACAATAAGTACCACTCTCCTCCTCCTCTGTTTATGAGCGTTCAGTAGATGCAGCCCTTCCCCTACTCTTTCGACAAGCGTTCTGTAAACACCCCCCTTCTCCGTCGACGAGTGTGAAATAAGCGCCGTCATTCCCTCACTGCCGGCGTTCAAGAAATACCACCATTCTCCTCCTCTTTGGGCTCAAGCGTGACCATCTTTGTAGGAGGCAAACACCCCCCCCCCTTCTCCTTCGACGAGTGTGAAATAAGCGCCGTCATTCCCTCACTGCCGGCGTTCAAGAAATACCACCATTCTCCTCCTCTTTGGGCTCACGCGTGACCATCTCTGTAGTAGGCGTGCTCGATAAACACCGCCCTTCTCCTACAGGGGTTCGGTGAACACCACCGTTCTCCTACAGGGGTTCGGTGAACACCACCGTTCTCCTACAGGGGTTCGGTGAACACCACCGTTCTCCTACAGGGGTTCCGAAACACCACCGTTCTCCTACAGGGGTTCAGTAAACAGTGTCATTCGCCCACAGGGGTTCAGTAAACAGTACCGTCCTCCTACAGGGATTCAATAAACACCACCATTCTCCCACAGGGATTCCATAAACAGTATCATTCTCCTACAGGGGTTCAATAAACACTACCGTTCTCCCTCAGGGATTCACCAAACAGTATCATTCTCCTGCAGGGGTGCAATAAACACTACCATTCTCCTACAGGGACTCAGTAAACGCTACCATTCTCCTACAGGGGTTCAGTCAAGACTACCGTTCTCCCACGGGGATTCAATAAAAACTACCATTCTCCTATAGGGATCCCCAAAACAGTACCGTTCTCCTACAGGGGTTCGGTAAACGCCACCCTGCTCCTACTACAAGCATTTAGTTAAACACTAGCATTCTCCTACGGGGGTTCAATAAACACTACCAGTCTCCTACAGGGGCTCGGTCAAGACTACCATTCTCCCACGGGGATTCAATTAAAAACTACCATTCTCCCATAGGGAGTCAAAAAACGGTACCGACTCTCCAGCGGGGGTTCAGTAAATACTACCGTTCTCCTACTACGAGCGTTCAGTAAACGCCGCCGTTCTCTTTCTCCAGGCGTTCGAAAAAATACCGCCGTTTTCCGAGTCCAAACGCTCCATAGGTAGCTCCAGCTTCTCCCCCTCGGGGTCCCACGTGTCTCCCCGCTCCCGAAGACCCTCCAGCGGTTGCCCACCCACCCCTGCATCCAACGGAAACTCGCCCCCCCCCACCCCACCCCGGCGGCGTTAAAGCCGTCCGTCGCCTCGCCCCCTCCTCCCTCGCCTGGCCGCTCTCCTGCTCCGGCCCGCACGCTCCGCCCCTCTCGTGCCAGGCTTCTCGCCGGACGGCCTCGTCGTCCGTCTCCTCGCCGACCCCTTATATAGATGGTGCCCTTTCGCGTGTACTCCCCCGAAACCCCCCCTAAGGTTCCGAAGAGGCCACACGTGTAGTCAGTCGATTGGTTGTACTTGTTGAGCATATACCGCGGGCTGAGCGCTGTACGAAGCGCTCGGGAGAGTCCAGTATAAAACTAAACAGACACATCTCCTGCCCACGGTGAGCTTACCGATACTACTGATGGTATTTGTTAAGCTCGTGCAGCACTGTTCTAAGCGCTGGGGTAGATACGGGGCACCTACGTGAGGCTCCCAGTCTTAATCCCCGTTTTCCAGATGAGGTCACTGAGGCCCAGAGAAGCGAAGGGGCTCGCCCAGAGTCACCCGGCCGATAAGGGGCGGATCGGAACCCACGACCTCCGACTCCCCCGGGCTCTTTCGCTCTTCGAGCGCGGGTGGGGAGAAAGATGTTGATATCGGCGACTAGACCACCGACGTGGACCTAAGTGCCGTGGGGCTGAGGGTGGGATGAATAAAGGGGGCAGATACGAGTGCAGGGGCGACGCGGAAGGGAGTGGGAGAAGAGGAAATGAGGGCCTAGTCGGGGAAGGCCTCTGGGAGGAGGGAGGGCGTTCCGGGCCCGAGGCGGGACGCGGGCGAGGGGTCGGCGGTGAGGTGGACGAGACGGAGGCGCGTCGGAGGCGCGGAGCGCGCGGGCCGGCTCGGCGTCGGAGGGCGACGAGGTGCGGTAGGAGGGGGCGGGGCCGGCTCTGAAGCCCCCGGTGAGGCGTTTCTGTTGGTTGCGGAGGTGGACGGGCAACCGCCGGAGGTCCCTGAGGAGCGGGGACACGCGGCCCGGACGTTTCTGTAGAACGATCCGGCCAGCAGAGTGAAGTCTGGACTGGCGCGGGGAGAGACAGGAGGCCGGGAGGTCAGCCGGGAGGCTCACACGGTAACCGGTTCTCCCCCTCTAGACCGTGAGCTCGTTGCGGGCAGGAACGCGTCTGTCGTTATATCATACTCTCCCCGGGGCTTAGTACGGTGCCTCGCCCACGGTAAGCGCTCGATCTATACGACGGGACGAACGGGCGAAAGGCGGGGTAGGATGAGTGCCTGGCTTAATGTGGAAGCAGTCTGGGTGGAGAGGAAAGGGCGGATTTTAGCGGCGTTGTCAAGGTAGAGCCGACGGACTTCATTCGGTATCCTTGGAGCGATTTCCGCGTGCAGGGCGCCGTGCTGAGCGCTTGGGAGAGTCCAGCACATCAATCGGTTGCATTTATCGAGCGCTTACCGTGTCGGTCGTCACGTTCCCGCCCACCGGGAGCTGACAGTCTAGAGAACCTGCCTTGTGACTTCCTGACACATTTCCTATTCTCCCCGCTCCCGTGCCTCTTACGTACATATCTTTCAATGATTTATTATCGATTACATATTCATAGTAATGTCGGTCTCCTCCTCTAGACTGTAAGCTCGTTATGGGCGGGGTACATGTCTGCTCACTCTGTTGTGTTGGACTCTCCCAGGTGCCTAATAATAATAATAATGGTATGTATTAAACGCTTCCCACGTGCCAGGCACCGTTCTAAGCGCTGAGGAAGTTACAGGCTACTCAGGTTGGACACGGTCCCCGTCGCACATGGGGCTCACAGTCCCAATCCCCACTTTCCAGATGAGGGAACCGAGGCCGCGAGAAGTGAAGTGAATTGCCCGAGGTCACCCAGAAGCCAGGTGGTGGAGTCGGGATCAGAACCCAGGTCCTCCTGACTCCCAGGCCCGGCCTCCATCCGCTAGGCGATTGATCGATTGATATCTTCCGCTCGAGAGGCCCCCGGGGCTGCGATCGTTCAGGAGGGCATTGGAGGAGGAGCAGCGCGGCCTGGAGAGGACCCGGGTTCCAATCCCGGCCCGCCGCGTTGCCCTTGGGCGAGTCGCTTCTCTTCTCCGGGCCTGGGGGCCCTCATCCGGTTCAGTCCCCGTTCTCTCTCCTAGTCCGACGGCGAGCCCCACGTGGGGCGACCCGATGATCCGTAACCTCCCCCCGGGCGTCTAGTACGGCGCCCCCCAAACCCCGCGATTCTGACGATTGCCGTTGTTATCGTCCCCGGGAGCCCGGACCGTTGACGACCAGCGGATGGGAGCTTGGGCCATCCTGCCCGGGCCGGCCCACGTATCGACTCGGCCGACTGCCGTTGCACGATTCCTTCCTGTGGTGAAATCTCGTTTGCATCACAGAGCGTCGGGGGGGGGGGTGGGAGGGGGCTGGGAGGAAGGCAGAGAGAGACACGGAGACGCAGAGATAGGGGAGGACAGGCGGGGACAGAGAGCGGAAGAGAGACCGAGAGAGACAGAGAAAGAGAAAGAGATTTGGAGAGAAATGGAGAAAGAGAGAGACAGAGAGGAAGACAGGTGGACCGAGAAAGACGGAGACAGAGAGGAAGACGGATGGACGGAGAAAGATGAAGTCAGAGAAGGAGACGCAGGAAGGCAGGTGGAGAGAGAAAGATGAAATCGGAGGAAGAGAGGATGATCGGGAGAGGAAGAGAGATGGACAGAGAGAAAGACAGAGAGGAAGAGAGAGAGAAGAAGACGGAGATGGACTGAGAAAGATGAAGTCAGAGACAGAGAGGAAGCTAGAAAGGGAGAGGAAGACAGAGATGAACAGAGAAAGACAAAGTCAGAGACAGAGAGGAAGCTAGAAAGGGAGAGGAAGGAAGCCAGATGGACAGAGAGAAAGACAGAGAGAGAAAGAGACAAAGACGGAGGGGGAGAGAAAACAGGTGGACAGAGAGAAAAAGTCAGAGAGGGAGAGAGAGAGAGAGGAAGGGAGATAGAGAGTGTGTGTGCGGGTGTCGTCCCTTGTGTCCACTCGTGGGTCGGGAGGGAGGAGAACGTACTTCAGGCTCTTTATTTTCCTCCTCCTGGCCGTGCCCGTGGGGAGGGTCTGGCGGGCGGGGGGCCCGGAGCCTCGCCCGGCACCCCGGCCGTCAGAGACCCCGGGGGCCCCCGGGGGGTCCGGAAAACGAGTCGCATCGCCGCCTGGGAGTCGGAAGGTCCCGGGTTCTAATTCCCCCTCCGCCGCCTGTCTGCCGGGTGACCTCGGGCAAGGCACTTCCCTTCTCTGGGCCTCAGCGACCTCGTCTGCGAAACGGGGACTGTGGTCGGGAGGACGGGGACTGTGTCCGATCCGGGTAGCCTGAACCCGCCCCAGCGCTTGGAACGGGGCCCGGCACGGCACGTGGTGCGTGTCGGATGTGGCCAACCTGGTTGCCGTTCTGGAATTTTTTTAATGGTGTTCATTCAGTGCGACCCGTGTGCCAGGCACCGTACTAAGCGCCGGGGGAGACACCGGCTAATCGGGTCGGACACCGTCCCCGTCCCACGTGGGGCCCCCAGTCTCCATCCCCGTTTTAGGGATGAGGGCACCGAGGCCCAGAGAAGGGAAACGACTTGCCCGAGGTCACCCGGCAGACAGGCGGCGGAGCCGGGATGAGAACCCGGGTCCTTCTGACTCCCGGGCCGGGGGCTCCACCCGCTGCCTCTCACAGCTTGTATCACCCCCAACACTTAGCACAGCGCCAGGCACATAGTAAAGCGTTTCACAGAGATGATGAAGAAACGACCGGCTGCCCGGGGCCGGGGGCATCGGGGCGCCTGTCTGCGTTCCTGCGATCCGGAGCCGCGCCGACCCGTCCGAATGTCCGTCCCCCGTCGGCCCCGACCTGCCCCTCTGACCCCGGGCCTCGGTGACCTTTCGCAGGGGACCCTGCCCGCCCTGACACCCCCGGGGAGGGCGGGAGCAGGGGAGAGCCGCCTCCCCTGCCCTCTCTCTCTCTTTCTCCGTGTCTCTGTCCTTCGCTGTCCGGGTCCCTCTCTGCGAGGGTCTCTCTATCCCCCTTTAGCGCAGCTCAGTGGAAAGAGCCCGGGCTTGGGAGTCAGAGGTCACGGCTTCTAAACCCGGCTCCGCCTCTTGTCAGCTGGGTGACCTTGGGCAAGTCACTCACTTCTCTGTGCCTCACTTCCCTCATCTGTAAAAGGGGGATGAAGATTGTGAGCCTCATGTGGGACAACCTGATTACCTTGTCTACCCCAGCGCTTAGAACAGTGCTCTGCGCATAGTAAGCGCTCACCGAATACCAGCGTTATTGTTATTGACATTATTAAGATGGCGATTAAGACCGTGAGCCCCACCCGATCACCTCGTATCCCCCCCCCAGCGCTGAGAACAGTGCCTGGCACACAGTGAGCGCTCAAAAATGCCATTATCATCGATTAGACCGTAAGGCCGTCATGGGGCAGGGATCGTCGCTATCTGTTGCCGAATTGTCTATTGCAAGCGCTTAGCACAGCGCTCTGCACATAGTAACCGCTCAGTAAATACTATTGAATCCCTCACTCCCTCTGTCCCGTCTCCCTCCGTCCTGCTCTCTGTGTCCCTCTCTCTCTCCGTCCCTTTCTGTGTCTCTCTCCCTCCGCGCGCCCCCCCTTTCTTTCTCTGTCTGTGTCTCGGTCCCGCTCCTCATCAGCGAGGCCTTTGTAGCGGCTGCTGTTGTTGTTATCGTTATCGTGTTGTGCCGGGAACCAGTTGCCGCCCCCCGGCCCGGCCGGGGAGGGTTTGGGGGGCGGAGGGAGGGGAGCTGCGGTCGCGCAGCCGGTTACTTTGCCCCCGCCGGGGACGGCGTCCCGCAGCGTGACTCGGTGGCAAGAGCCCGGGCTTGGGAGTCAACTCCCCTGGGCCTCGGTTCCCTCATCTGGAAAACGGGGGCCGAACCCTGAGCCCCACGCGGGCCAACCCGATGACCCCGTGTCCACCCCGGCGCTTCGAACAGTGCTCGGCACACAGTAAGCGCTTAACCGATACCGTCGTTATAAAGTTCGGGCGGGAGGGAGGAGGAGTTCCGTCTCGGGAGCGGTAAGTCCGAGGTGTTCAGTTCGAAGGGTCGGAAGGAAGCGCTTAACAAATACCGTCGGTGTCACCGGCGTTCGTTCATCCAGTGCTATTGATCGAGCGCTTACTGTGTGCAGGAGAGCACCGCGCTAAAAACAGTAATCACGGTATCTGTTCAGCGCTCACTATGTGCCGAGCACCGTTCTGAGCGCCGGGGTAGACCATCCGAGGTCATCGGGTTGTCCCACGTGGGGCTCCCGGTCTTCATCCCTCTTCTCCAGCCGAGGGCACCGAGGCCCGGAGAAGCGAAGCGACTTGCCCGAGGTCACCCGGCGGAGGGGCGGCGTTCGAACCCACATCCTCAGACCCCCAAGCCCGGACTCTCGCCACTTAGGGCGCGCCCGTCCGAGCGCCCGGTGAAGCGGCGTGGCCTAACGAGGAAAACGGACACGGTCCCCGCCCACGACGAGTTGACCGTCTAGCGCTCAGTAAATGGCACCGCCAACACCGCAGGCTCCCTCTGCTCCTCCCCCTCTCCCTTCCCCTCAGCACTCTGCTCATTTGGATAGATTTTTATTACCCTATTTATTTTGTTAATGAGGTGTCCGTCCCTTTCATTCTATTCATCCGATGATGCCCTCTTGTTCTCGTCCCTCCGTCCCTCCGTCTCCCCGATTAGACCGCCAGCCGCCGGTCACCGGGCAGGGAGGGTCTCTATCCGTTGCCCAGTTGTCCATTCCGAGCGCTTAGTCCAGTGCTCCGCGCGTGGTAAGCGCTCAATAAATACTGTCGAACGAATGAGTAGGAACAGGGCCATGGCGGAGGGCAGAGGGTCCCCCCGGGGCGACCCGGGGCGCCCCCCGGCCCGCGCGGCGACCCTCTCCTCTGCTTCCCCCTGGTCTCCCCCAGGCCGGAAGGCCCCTCGGTCGGTGAGCCGCTTCCTCCTCCGGACCCTTCGCCGTCGTCTTCCTCATGTTGGCCTGTCTGTGCTGCAAGAAGAGAGGGCTGGGGTTCAAGGTAAGGGGCCTGTGCGGGGAGAGCGTAGCCTCCCCCCCCCCCCGCGGGCCCGGGCCGAGGCCCCGGGGGGCGGCGGGGAGGTGTCGTCGGGCCCTACCCGCCCCGGGCCTCGACCCGGTGGGCCCCGGTGGGTGGGCCCCGGTGGGCCTCTCCCAGTTGCAACCGCAGGTCCGGGGGGTCGCCGGGGAAGTGGGAGGGGAGGAGGAGAAGGGCAGGGAGTGGCCGCTTCCCTCCCCCGGCCTCTCCCCTGCCCCCCGTAATGGCCTCCCCTCCGCGGCCCGGTGGCGGGTGAGGGGCTCCGGGCGGCAGTGAGGCCCCGGGGGAGGAAAGTCACGGGTTTCTATTGGGGGGGGGGACGACCGCCACCCGGCTGGGCTCAAATCGGGGGTCGCTGGAGGTCACCCCTCCCCCCAATCTCCCACCCCCCTTCCCTCTGGTCCCCCCGCTCTCCTGTACCCCCGCTCTCCCATCCCCTTGCTCTCCTGACCCCTCACTCTCCTATAACCCCCTTATCCCATCCCCCCCGCTCTCCCACCCCCTCACTCTCCTCTACCCCCCAATCTCCCACCCCCCACTCTCCTGCCCCCCTCTTCTCCCATCCCCCCAACTCTCTCTCCCCCCCCATTCTCCCATCCCCCCGTGCCCCAATCTCCCACCCCCCCACACTCGCTCTCCGGTCTCCCTGCCCCCCCCCCGGCCCCCCTGCTCCCCGCCCCCCTCCTCATTCCATCCCCCCCACTCTCCGCCCCCCGCCTCTGCCGCAGGAGTTCGAGAATGCCGAGGGCGAGGCCGGGCCGTCCGGCTTGTCGGTGCGGGGGTCCCCGGCCGCCGGACCCGGGGCCGATGTTTACGTCCTGCCCCTCGCCGAGGTCTCGCTCCCCATGGCCAGGCAGCCCGGGAGATCGGGTGAGTGTCCGTCCGTCCCGCCCCCGCGGGCCCCCCCGCCGCCCCCCGCCCCGGCTCCGCGGTCCCACCCGGCCCCGGCTCCCGCTCCTTTCGGGGAGCCCGTCCCTCTGGGCCGTCAGCTCGCCGTGGGCCGGGAAGGTGTCCGTCGAGCGTGTCGTCCTCTCCCAAGCGCCTGGTACGGCGCTCCGCGTGCAGTAAGTGCTCGATAAGTACGATGGGTACCTCCCCTGGGGGTCCCCGCCCTCGGCCGGCTCCCCCGGGGTCACCCGGGCTTTCCCCCCGTCGGTGGGACCCGGGGGCGGCCTCGGCCCTCGTCGCCCCCGCCGCGACCCCGCCGCTCCCGCAGGGCCTCTTCTGAGCGCTCACTACGTGACCGGCGCCGGCCTAAGGGCTGGGGAGACGCCCGAGGGGGCGGTCTCGCTTCCCACCCCCCCGCCGCGATGCCCCCGGCTCCGGGGAGACGCCCCGTGGGCCAGAGGGGCCCGGCCGCGTCCCCTCGGTCGGGTGGGACGCTGAGGCCGGGCCAGGACCCCCGCGAGGGTCGGGGGGCCCGGGGGTGGTCTGCGCCTCTCCGTCCCGGCCCGGGAGGGGGAGGCTCTGCCCCTCGCGGCACCCCCCCGGTGGGCGAGAGCGCAGGGCAGATGGGGCGGGAGGTCGAGGAAGCCCCCGGTGGCGTCCCCCCGCCCTCCCCGACCCCCGGGCCGTGGGCGGGGGGGCGCGTGGGAGCGGAATCCGGAGCGCGCTCAGCACGGGGCCGGGGGGGGCCCGGGCCGCCGACCTCCCCGGGCCGGCCAGAGAATGGCCCCAGTGTGCCCGGTGCCGGCCCGTGCCGGGGCCCCCCGACAATGGGACCTTTGGTGCCGGCGACGGCTGGAATTCCGGGACCGCGGGGGCGGGGGGCGGGGGGACGTCACCGCCCCGGCCCCCTCCTCCCCGCCGGACGCCGGGGACCCCGGCCCCGGGCCCGGGCCGCCCAGTCCGCCCGGAGCCTCCCGCGGGACCGGTCCCGACCCGGGTGCGGCCGGGACCCCCGTGGCGGGAGACCCCGCCGCCCCTCGCCCCTTCCTCCCCCCCGGGCCCCGGGGACCCTCGCGTGCCGGGCCTCCGAGCTCCGGCCCCGCCGGGGCCCGGGCCCGGGCCCGGGCGGGCGTCCGGCTCCGCCGACCGGCGCCCGCCTCTCCCGTACAGTGCAGCTGCTCAAGTCCACCGGGCTGGGACGGCACAGCCTGCTCTACCTGAAGGAGATCGGCCACGGCTGGTTCGGGAAGGTAGGCACGTCCCCGGGAGCCCCCCGTCGCCCTCCCCGCCGGCCCCCTCGGCGGGCGGGGAGGGGCCCCTCGACCTCCAGCCCGTCGCGGGCGGCGGACGCCCCCGCCGACCGTTGCGCCGTCCTCCCCCGGGCGCCCGGTAGAGCGCCGCGCCCCTTGCCCGCCCGCGCAGGTGTTCCTGGGCGAAGTGAACTCGGGCCTCGGCAGCACCCAGGTGGTGGTCAAGGAGCTGAAGGCCAGCGCCGGCGTCCGGGCGCAGATGCAGTTTCTGGAGGAAGCCCAGCCCTACAGGTGGGCCCCCCCGGCCCGCGGCCCCCCGCCCTCCCCCCCCCCCCCCAGGCCCCCCGTGGCGGCCGCTGAGCGCCCCCCGTCCCTCCCCTTCCTCCGGGCAGGGCGCTGCAGCACGGGAACCTGGTCCAGTGCCTGGCACAGTGCGCGGAGGTGACGCCCTACCTGCTGGTCATGGAGTTCTGCCCCTTGGTGAGTGCGGCCCGGGCCGCGGCGGTCCCGGTCCCCCCCCACCCCGGCCCGGGGTCGTCCGTCCCTCCCTCTCGAGGGGCTCCGTCCGGGGCGGACCCCCGCCCGGGCCCGCGCCGGTGCCCCGCGTCCCCCCGCTTCCCCCTCTGCGGCCCACCCGCCGACGCGCCGCCCGCGGGACCCGCGCCTCGGTCTCCCCCTCCCGGGAGCCCGGCGCGGGAGGGGTGACGCGGCCCCTGGCGTCCGCCGGCAGGGCGACGTGAAGGGCTACCTGTGGAGCTGCCGGCTGGGCGAGTCGGCGTCGGGCCCGGACCCCCGGGCCCTGCAGCGCATGGCCTGCGAGGTGTCCTCCGGCCTCCTGCACCTACACAGGAACAACTACGTGCACGGGTGAGTCGGCGCCGGGGGCCCCCACCCCCCGGCCCGGGACGCGGGACGCGGGAGCCGGTGCGGCGGCTAGAGCCCGGGCCCCGGGGGTCGGGAGGTCGTGGGTTCTCATGCCTGGCGCGCGGCCTCGGGCCAGCGGCCTCGGTTCCCTGGGCCTCGGTTGCCTGGTGTGGAAAATGCGGGTGAAGACCGGGAGCCCCCATCTGCCCGCGTCCCACCCCGGGGCTTAGTCCGGTACCTGGCGCGCAGCGAGCGCTTAACAAATCCCACCGTCACGGTTTTTATTATTATTTCTATTATGCTCGGGGTTGAGGTCGGGGCACCCGCGCGGGGGAGACGCCGCACGCGGGCGGGCCGGGCACGCGCGCGAGCGAGCCGGAGCGGTGCCCGGTGTCCCCCGGCCTCCATCCTCATCCCCGGGGGGGGGCGGCGCGGACCCCCCGACTTTGCCCGATCCCGTCCGGCCCAGGGGTGGGGGGAGGGGGAGCCCGCGTCGCCTCGACCGTCCCACCCCCCGCCCGCCCCGCGGACCAGCCGCCACCGTCGGTCCCCCGGCCTCCGCCGCCCGGCCTCCGCCCCCCGGCCTCCCCCGCCAACAATATCCTGACGCTGAGTGACTGCGCTCGGAGACTCCAGCATCAGTGATTTTGTTGAAGGGGGCGGCTACCAGCCTCGCGGACGGCCGGGCCCCCGCCGGGCCGGGGACACCGCGACCCTCCCTCCCCGCCCCACTCCCCGGAGAGGCGGCGCCGCCCCGCCCGCCCCCTTGGCCTCCCCCCGCCGACCTGGGCCGCCCCCGGGAAATCCACGGGCCCCTCGGTGACCGACCCTCCCCCGGCCCACCCGCTCCGGCCCCGGGGCCCCTCGGCCGGGCGGTCCGGCCTCGGGTGACGCGCGCCCCCCCCCCCCCCCCCGTTTCGCCCTCCGGTGTCCAGCGACCTGGCTCTGCGCAACTGCCTGCTGACCGCCGACCTGACCGTCAAGGTCGGGGACTACGGCCTGGCCCGCTGCAAGTATAGGGTAAGGCCGGCGGGGCGCGGGGGCCCGGGGGGCGGGGGCCCGCGGCCCCCCGCTCGCCCGGGCCCACGGATCCCTCCCCTCCCCGGCCCCGGGCAGGACGACTACTTCGTCACGGCCGACCAGCTGTGGGTGCCCCTGCGCTGGATCGCCCCCGAGCTCATCGACGAGGTCCACGGCAACCTGCTCGTCGTGGACCAGACCAAGGCCAGCAACGTGTGGTGGGTGCCGCGCCCCTTCCCCCCCGGCCCCCTCTTTCCCGGGGAGACCCCCCCCCCCCGCCCGGGGCTCCGAGAGACGAGAAAGCAGCACGGCCTAGCGGGCCCGGCCCGGGCTCTCCCCTCACCCCCGCCCGCTAGGCAGCTGGGGTGGTCAGTCGTATTTATCGGGCGCGTACTGTGTTCGGAGCACGGCGCCGAGCGCTTGGGAGAGGACGATGGGACGATACGACAGACGAGCGGGCGGTCCGGAGACCGGGGTCTTCCCCCCGGTCCCGCCGCTCGTCTCCCGGGACGGCCCGTCGGTCGATTGTATTTATCGAGCGCCTGCCGGGTGCGGGGCACCGTACCGAGCACCTGGGAGACTACGGTAGAACAGACGGGGTTCCCTCCCCGCGGCGAGCTTTATGGAGTGAATACATACGTTGGTCTGTGTGTTTTCGCTAACGTCCGTCTCCCCCCCCCTCAGACCGTAAGCTCTCCGCGGGCAGGGGGCGTGTCTGTTTATTGTCATACGGGGCTGTCCCAAGCGCTCAATACGGTGCTCCGCACACCTCGGGCGCTCGGTAACTACGACCGACCGACCGAAACGGGGGTCCGACCCCTGTCCTCCCTCTTACTCGGACCGAGAGCCCCGGGTGGGACCCGATGGACTCGGATCCTCCCCCGGCGCTCAGTCCGGTGCCCGGCACTCAGTGAGCCCTCGGCGGATGCCACGGTGACCCTCGTCCTCGTCCTCACGGGCCTCGGGGAGGTGAAAGGCGAGGGCGGGAGGGGGGGAACCCGTCCCCGGGCCGGACGGGGATCCCGGGGGCCGGGACCCCGCCGCCCTGGTCCTCCGCGCTCAGGGGCGTTGCCGTCGCCGCCCCCCCCCCCTCCTCCCTCGGCGGCGGTGGGGCCGAGGGGCTCGGGCCCGGCGGGGGCATCGTGGCGCTGCGGCTCTCCGGCAGGTCGCTCGGGGTGACGCTGTGGGAGCTGTTCGAGCTGGGCGGGCAGCCGTACCCGCAGTGCTCGGATCGCCAGGTGCTGGCCCTCGCCATCAAGGAGCAGCAGCTCAAGCTGCCCAAGCCCCGGCTGGGCCTGGCGCTGTCCGACCGCTGGTGAGTGGCCCGTCCCCCCGGTCCCCGGCGTCCCCGTCCCCCGGGGGCGGGAGGGGCGCGGGGACCCGGCGGAGAGGGCCCCGCCGCCGACCCCGTCCCCCGGCCCCGGCAGGTACGAGGTGATGCAGTTCTGCTGGCTCCTCCCGGGCCAGCGGCCGACGGCGGACGAGGTCCACCTGCTGCTGTCCTACCTGTGCGCCCGGGGGGCGGCCGGGGCCCGCCAGGACGAGGAGGACTTCGAGGCGCGCTGGAACTCGCTCAAGCCCGGCGCCGGCGGCCTCCGCCGCCCCGACCCGCCCGGCGCCTGCCCCTTCTCCTCCTCCTCCTCCTTCCCGCTGCTGGAGCGCTTCGCGTCCGACGGCGAAGACGTCCTGACGGTCACCCGGACCAGCCGCGGCCTGGACTTCGACTACAGGTGGGAGCCCGGCGGGGCCCCGGCCGCCCGCCTCCGGGACCTCTGCGCCCGGCCGGCCGGCCCCGAGGACGCGGCCGGCTACGACTCGGACGGCGGCCCCGCGGAGGCCCCGGCCTCGGAGCCGCTGCCGGGGACGGGCCCGCGGGACTCCCCGCGGGGGCCGGGGGGCCGGCCCGACCGGCCGATGGCGCCGTGGGGGCCGGAAGAGGAGGAGGAGGAGGAGGAGGAGGAGGAGGAAGAAGAGGAGCCCCCGGCCGCTCGGCGGGGACACTGGTCCTCCAACAGGTCGGGCAATAACAACGTGGGCAGCAGCCCCCCTCCGGACCCCTGGCCGGCGGGCCCCGGGGCGAGCCCCACCGCCCGCCCCGGGCGGGCGGGGGCGAGAGGAGACGGGGAGCCCGGGACCCCGACCCCCCCGGCCCCGGAGGACCTCGCCGCCCGCCCCGGGCCCGGCGGCCCGAACCCCGGGGACCGGACCGCCGCCTCCGCCCCCTCGCCCGGGGCCCCGGACGACCCGTCGGGCGGCCCGGCCTCCCCGGAGTCTCCGGGAGGACCCCCGGCGGCCGCCCCGGCGCCCCCCGGCCAGCCCCGGGCTCCGGACAGCGGCTACGACACCGAGAACTACGAGTCACCCGAATTCGTGCCCAAGGAGCCCCCGGACCCGCCGGAGGAGGAGGAGGAGGAGGAGGAGGGGGAGGAGGAGGGGGAGACCGGGGCGGGGCCGTGCCTCTCCGCTTCCTCCTCGGGCACCGATCTGGCCCAGCTGAGCGTCAAGAACCCCTACCGCGACTCGGCCTACTTCTCCGACCTGGACGCGGAGCCCGAGTGGCCGGACGGGGCCGGGGGGCCGGGGGCGGAGCCCGGCCCGGGCGAGGTCCCGGGGGCGGTCGGGTCCCACCCGGACGGAGGCGGCATCCCCGCGCCCGGCCCGGCCCCGTCTCTCGCCCTCGCCCCGGGTCCCCCCCCGCCCCTCTCCCCGGGCCCGTTTCCGTCCTCGACGTCGGCCCCGTGCCCGGCGGCTCCGTCCCCGGCCCTCGTCCCGTCCCCGCCCCCGGCCCGCTCCGGGTTCTTCCCGACGCCGGCGCCCACGGGCCCGGAGGGGGGCCCGGCGGCCGGGGGCGCCCGGGCCGCGCTCCGGGGGCCGGGGCCCGAGGAGGAGGAGGACGAGGAGGAGGAGGACACGGACAGCGACGAGTCGGACGAGGAGCTGCGCTGCTACGACGTCCGCGAGGAGCGGGGCGAGGAGAGCGGGGACGAGGCCGAGGCCGCGCCCGTCGTGGTGGCCGAGAGCCCCGGCGCCCGCAACCTGCGCGGCCTCCTCAAGCTCCCCGGCCTCCTGGCCCGGTCCCTGCGCGGCCAGCTGGACGGCAAGAAGAAGGCCGTGTCCTTCTTCGACGACGTCACCGTCTACCTCTTCGATCAGGTCGGCCCGGCGCGCGGGGCGGGGCGGGCGCGACGGGAACCCCGCCTCCCCCCGCGGAGGCCGGTCTCCCCCGGGGTCATGCCGGCCTTCCTCTCCCAGGAGAGCCCCACGCGGGAGCCCGGAGAGCCGCCCTTCCCCGAGCCCGAGGAGCCGCCCCTCCGCCCCCGGCGCCCGCCCGGCGACGCCGCCGGCACCGTCCCCGAGGAGGGTGAGCGGGCGGGACCCGGGGGGATCCGGCCCCCGCCTTCTCCCGGGTCCCGACCCCCGCCCCCCCCCCCAGCGGCCTCTCCCCTTCCCCGGCCCCCGGGGTCGCGGCCGGGCCGGGGTCGTCGGTGACGCGGCGTCTCCGCCCCGCAGGCGGCGGCTTCGAGTGGGACGACGGCTTCGCCCCGTTGCCCGGCAAACCGGCCTCGGCGGCACCGCCGTCGCCGCCCGCCCCCCCGTCCCGGTTCACCGTCTCCCCGGCCTCGGCCTCCCGCTTCTCCATCACCCACGTCTCCGACTCCGCCGTCAGGTCGGCGACAGGTGAGCGGGGTCGGGAGCGGGACCCGGGGCGCCGCCCCCGCCCCCCGGGAGATCTGGATCCCCTCGTCGGCCGGTCACCGCGCTCTGCGGGTCGAGCGCTTCCTCTGAGCGCTCCCAGAGTCGGGGGAGGCGTGGGAATCCCTCGCTCGGGGCCCGCTTACCCGGTGAGCGGCCACGGGTTCCGGGTCCACGGGGCCGCCCCTCGTGTCCCCGCCCCGGAGAAGCCGGGGTGACCCCCCCCCCCGCCCCCTCCCGCAGGCGGCAGCGAGGACGGCGACCGAGAGTAGCCCCCGGGCCCCGGTCGAGGCGAGGCCGCGGCCGGACGGACGCGGGGCGGAGGACTCCGGGGACCGACTCTATTTTCCGAGGCAGATTTTATCGGCGGGATCGGCTCTGCCGCTTGTCCGGGGGTGCCCCCCCCCCCCCCACGACGTGTGTAAATAGACGCGTGCGCGAGAGCGTTTCCGGGGCAGCCAGACCCCTCCCGGGTCCGGGGCCGAGCCGGCCGTACCCCCGCCGGCTCCGCGGGTCCCGTCGGTCGGTGGCGGCCCCCGCGCCACGGGGCGGGCCCCGTTCTAGAGGCCGCGGTCCCCGAGGGAAGCTGGGGGCGGGACCCCCCCCCCCCAACCCCGTCCCGCTGCGCCCGGCGGGCGGGGAGGGGGCACCGGACGTTCCTACGAGACCGCGGCCGGGGGTGGGGGCGTGGGGAGACGAGGTGATCTTAAGTTATTGTTGCCAAAGAGATGTAAAGGTGAGAGGTCGCACGGGGAGGGGCGGGGGGGACGGGGGGGGGGGGCGGGTGGAGAGGGACCCCCGGATTTTCAGATCGGCGCCGGTTCCGGTCACTCCGAGCCTCTGGGCGACGGGCCGGCCCCAGGGGAAAGGACCATTAAACGGAGGAAGGCCCTCTTTAGCCGAGAGTCTCTTCTTCCTCCTGGCCGGGGCTGGGGGCCTGTCGTTTTTGTGTGTGTGTGTGCGTGTGCGCGCGCGTCTGTGTCCGTCCACAGGTGAGCAGAGGAGGGTCCGGAGTGGGGCGGGGGGGGGGGCCTCGGATGAGGGGAAGGGGCTGTGTACAGGTCAGCCCGGGCACCGGCGTCGTGTCGTGTATCCGGGTGTGGGTGCGGAGGTAGGTTCGTCCAGGGGAGGTGAGCGGCGGGCCTCGTCTCGGTGTGGGTGAGGTGGGCCGCGGGTGCGTACCCGCCAGCGTGGAGAGCCGACAGGCGAGTGTAGGTGACGCGCGTCCAGGCCTCCCCACCCGGTTCTGGGGTCGTCCCGTTTCTCCCCGTCGGAAACCGACCGCCGACGGGGTAAGCCTAGGTGACGTACGTCTAGGCTTCCCCGGGGGAGGACCCCCACCCCCGCTCTGGGGTTTTCCCGTCTTTCCCCGTAAGCCGGCGCGGAGCCCCCCCGGGTCGTCGGCGGCCCCGCTCGGGGCGAAGGTGAGGCGGACGTGTGTACGGCAGAGGTCTGCGCGGGTGCGCGTGAGGTGGGTTACGGGGTCGTGCCTGTCGCGTTTCGCGCCTGAGGTGAACGGCCGGCGTCCGTGCCGCCGTGGGTGGGCGCCGGCGAACGCCAACAGGCGAGTGTAGGCGACGTTCGTCCGGGGCCCCCCCCCCGGGGGAGGACCCCCGCTCCGGGGCCTTCCCGTCCTTCCCGATCAGCCGGCACGGAACCCGCCGGAGAGCGGCCGTCGACGGCCCGATCCGGGTGAAGGTGAGCCGAGCGGCGGGGCTGCTTCTTTCCGGGTGGGGGGGGGGGGGGGGGGGCCGGGGGCGTGACTGCCCAGGTGTGGGCGATGCCCGCCGCAGGTGCGTCCTGGCCAGCGTGAACGGGTACGCGTAGGAGACGTACATCCAGGCTTCCCCGGGGAGGGACCCCTCTTTTGGGGCCTTCCCGGTCGGCGGGCACGGAGCCCCCCGGACGGTGACCGTCCGGGCCCGACCTAGGCGAAGGCGAGGTGGACCGCAGGTGCGTACCGGTGAGCGCGGGGCGCGAACGGGTAAAGGGAGGGGACGCACGGCCGGGCTTCCCCGGGGAGAGGACCCCCGTTCCGGGGTTTTCTCTCTCTTCCCCGTTAGCCGGCGCGGAGCCCGCTCGCCCGGGCCGGCTTCGGCCCCGATCCGGGGGGGGGGAGGTGAGGTGGACTGCGGTGTGGGTGACGTGCGCGTGGAGGGGTGTCATCGCCCTGGGGACCCTAGGGGAGGGAGCGTCTCCCTCCTCCCTGGCACCGTCTCCCCCCCCCCCCCCCGAGGGCCACCACCCGGAGCTGCCCGAGCAGAGAGAGGAGCGCGCGCGTGCGCGCGGGTGATGCCGGACCCCGGCGGCCAACGCGGTAGGATACCTCGGCCCGCCTCTGCGGCCGTGGGGGGCGACGGGCCGGCCGGCCACGGCCGAGGAAGCGAGCGGCAGACGCACGGTGCTCTGTGGGCCCTTTAATCGCTCACGGGGCACCCGGGGTCCCCCCCGCCCCGAGGCGGGAGCGGGGGCTGCTGCGACGGAACTAGGTTTCGGGCCCGGGACCGGTCCCGCCCCTCCGACCGCCCCCGGCACCGAGGGGCGGGGGCGGGAGGAGGGCCCCCCGCCCGCCCCGGTCCGAGGGCTCGGCGGGGCTAATACTGTGGGCCGCCGAGCGGGGACGGGGCCCTGGAGGACCGGTGGGGGCGGGGGGGGGGGGGATTGGGCTAGCAGCAAGCTGACGGGGTAGCCGGGGGGGGGGGGGGGCGGGGAGAGGGGCTCCTAGGGGTGAGCGTCCCCATCACAGGCTGGCCTGCCTCTCCGGGCGGCTGGCGGGGGGCCCGAGGCGAGGGTACGGACCCGGGCCGGCCATCAGCTGAGCAGGGGCGCGGATCGGTCCTTGGTCACGGTCGGCCTCAGCTGGACGTTAGCGAAGGGGTTTCTGCAGAGAGAGAGAGAAGCGGGGGAAGGGGTCAGAGACCCCTCCGACGGGCCGGCCCCGAGCGCCGCGGGCGCGTCCGTGCGCGAATACACACGCACACGCACACAGAGACGTGGTAGGCCCCTGCAGCCGGCCGGGGGAGGCCGGTGGGGGCCGGGCACGGACACGGCGATGGAACACGGGACCACGGCCACCGTTCCCCCCTCCCCCCCCCCCCCCCCGCCCACCCGAGGCACACGAGAAGCTGACTGAGCCAGAGACGTGACGGACCGAGACGAGGACAGACGGAGTCGGGGGAGCCCGCCCCCTACCCTCCCGGACGCCCCACGGGGGGGGCCCGGGGCCCGGGCGCCTCCGCCGTTACCTGTAGCGGATGCCGCGGGTCCGCTCCTGCCCGTGGCCGGCCCGGGCCGCCAGCGACCCGTCGGGACGGGCACCGCGAGCCCCGAGGGCAGGGGGAGGGACGGGGCCGGGCTTGGCCCGGCCTCGCTCCCGGGGCCCGTTTTCGGGGGAGGTGCGGGCGGGCGGGCCCGGCCGCCCCTCCGCCCGCCGGGCGCCATCACCGCCTCCCAGTGAGCCGGGCCCCGGAGAGCCGACGGGACGCGTCCGCGGGGCGCCGGACGGGCACCGTCCCTCTGCCGGGCGGGTGGCCCCGGCTCGGGACCCCCGGGTCCCCCGCCGCGAAGCGGCCCGGGCCCGAGGCCTGGGTTTCTGGCCCCTACGAGAGGTCACTTACCTCCTCCGGGCCTCGGTTTCCTCACCCGGAGGGCGGGCATCCGCTCCCTCTCCCCCCTCCCCCTCCGGCCCCGTGAGTCTCCGGCAGGCCGGAGACGGTGGCCCACCCCGACCGACCCCCACCCGGCGCCCGCAGGCCGGGCCCCCCGCCCCCGGCCGGGCCCGGGCCCCCAAGGAGCCCCCCGCCCCGCCAAAACCGGAGAGACAGAGTCGCTGCAGAGGAAGAGCCCGGATCACCGGCCCACGGGCTGCCCCCGATCGGCGGCGGGCGCGTCCGAGACAGAGCGAGCGACAGAGAGAGACGGAGAGCCGATCCCGACAACCCGGCCCCCGGGACGGAGAAACGGGAAAGGCTCCCGGACCGTAGGGAGGCGGCGGGGGGGGGAGCAAAGTCCGTCGTTTCTTCCCAGACCCCGAAAAAGGAGGGGGTCTCCCTTACGCCAGTGATTTTGAGGTAGAAAGCAGTGGAGTGTAGGAGGGGAGGGGGAGAACCACGGCCGGGCGAAGGGGGCCCCGGCTCCGGACGGACCCCCCGGGCGCCGGCGGCGTCCCTTCCCGGCCGTCCCCGCGTCCGTCCGGAGCCGGGGGGAGCGTGGGGGCGGGAGAAGGAGCGGACGGGGGCCGGAGGCGCCCGGGAGCCAGACAACTTACTAACTAGTCGGGAGGGTAACTCAGAACCTGGCCACTTCAACATCCGCACTGCAACGAGAACAAAACGTAGTCGGTACGCGAGAGGAGCCGAGAGGGGTCGGCGCCCACGCCGGCCGGGGAAAGGGGGCCGGCGGGGCCGGGGGGCTCCGCTCAATCGGGGAGGGCGGGACGGGGGCCGAGGCCTCTCCCCGAGGCGGGACCCGGAGCCGCGCCAGACCTCCCCGCCTCGGAGGGCGAAGCGACGGCCCGTTCCGGGAGAACCGATGTCTCGAAAACGAGCGTGGGCCGGTAAATACGTCACGCTATCTGCAAGCCCGCATCATCCACCCCGGACGTTCCGTCGCCGCGCGGACACCCGCCCCGGAACCGCGTCGGTGCAGCGGGAAGGGAGGCGGGAGAGGAGGAGGGGGAGAGGGAGGGGAAGATAAAAATCCGAACCAACGGGCCGCCGGGCCCGAGCCGGCCTCCCCGCTCCGGCCGCCGACGCGGGCGTGGAGACCGAGGGAGGTCCGGAAAAAAGAACCCCGACGACCAAAACGAGAGCAGAAATCTAGCCGTCACCCAAACCTGACTCAATGCAATAAATAAAACTTTTATTCGAACAGTTAACTCCAGTACAGGGCACACTTTTCTTCTGCTTACCAAAAAGGAAACGGAAAAAAAAAAATTTGAAAGAAAAAAAACCAAAGACAGTTTCTAAGCTTTCCAACGCTCTGCAAGAGGGGTCGGGGGGGGGGGGGGGCACGTCTGTGTACGTCTGGGGTCGAGGAGACCGCCGTCCTGGCTTCGACAGAAAATGAGGAAAGCGCTTTTCCTCTCTCTCGGCCTCTAGATCTCCGGCCACGCCCCGGTCGGTAGGTGCGCACGCGCGAGTGTCTGTGCGTCTGCAGGTGTGTGCACGGGGTGGGGGGGAGAGAGGTTTTGGAAATCACACGGAGGGAAGAAAAGAAGCTCCTGGGGCGGGGCGGGGGGGTGGTGAGGAGGGGCTCCCGGAGTGGACGGAAGAAGTCCGATTCCACCGGGGCTTGTTTCTGAAGTGACGGGGACCTCGCCCCCGAGGCGGGCGGCGTATAGAAAACGGTTCACCGCGTGTCGGCGGGGAAAGGCGGGTGGTCGGCCTCGCCCGGCTCCGGCCCCGCCGCGGCCCTTCCTCTCGCGGCGCCCCCGTCCCGGGGCGGGCCGGTAGACGGCGGCGGCTACTTACCTGCGAGGCCGGTTTAAAAAGGAGGGGGCCGGGGGGGGAGGAATCGAGGCCCGAAAGGGAGGACTCGCGTCCGTCCCGTGGGGGCTCCCCCCGGCCCCGGCCCCCGGGGCCGTGCTCGAGTGAGGTAAAACAGATACCCTGCTACAAAACGGTGTGTTTATGTACAGCCTGCGGGTGGGGGCGCGTGTGCGTGCGGGCGCGTGTAGGTCGTACGGCCTATGTACATTATAAAACAGCTTCATCGAGAAACCCCCTCCCCCGCCGCCAAGATCCCCAGGGTCCGGCCGAAGGCCACCCCCCGCCGCCCCGGCCCCGCGGGCCCACCGGACGCGAAGCCCGCCCTCTCGGATAGCGACGGTCCGTCCGCGTAGAGGCGTGGGGGGGGGGGGGGGGGGTTGCACGCGGGGAGGCGGGGGGGGGGCTCCCCCCAATCGGGGCGGGGGGGGGGTCCAAACAGTTCCTTTCTCTTCCAACTCCGCGCGCGGCCCGGGCGGAGCTGGGGGGCGGCGGGGGCGCGGGGCGGGCGGTGGCATCCACAGGCACGCGGGGGGGAAGGGGCCGGGGGGCGGCGACAGCGAACCCCGGGGTGGCCCGGGGGAGACGGGCCCGCGGGCCGGGGGGGGGGGGGGGGGGCGGCGAGGCGGCGGGGGCGCGCCCGGAGGCCCGGAAGGTCACCCGCGCCGACAGTCCGAGAGAGAGAGCCCGGCCGGGGGCTGCCGGGCCGGGGGGCCGGGCGGAGCCGTCAGGAGGAAGAGAGGAGGAGGAAGAGGAGGAGGAGGAAGAGGAGGAGGAGGAAGAAGAGGAGGCCCGCAGTCGGAGGCGGCCAGAGAAGCCGAGGGGGAGGGAGGAGCGGCGGAGAGGTCCTCGCGGCGGCGGCGGCCGGCGGCTCTGGGGTCTTCACACCGTGGACACCAGGGTGCCGCTGAGGGGCAGAGAAGCAGAGGGGGGCGGCTGCCAGGCGCGCGGAAGGACGGACGGACGGACGGACGGACCGAGGTGGGGGTCCGGGGCCTGAGAGCCGGGCGGGACCCCGGGCTGGCCGGCCCTGCTCCCCTGGGCTTTGCAAAAGGTCTGTGTTGGGCGGGGGGGTGGGGGGCGGCGCCCCGGCCCCCTGAACCCCGAACCCGCCTCCGCCCGCGCCCCCGGCGTGCGCGGGTGTTGGCGTGAGTGTCGGCGTGAGCGTGCGTGCGTGCCGGGGCGGCGGCGAGATCCAGGAAAGCCTCTTACCTGCTTACGGACCGCGACCCGTAGTCGTCCAGGCCCTGGAAGAGAGGGGAGAAGGCGGGGGCCGCGCTCAGGGGAGGGGTCCCGGGGTCGGGGAGAGGCCGGCCCCCGCGGCCGCCCGGGGGGCTCGGGGAAAGCTCGCGCCGCCTCCCTCTGGCCCCCGTTTCCCGGCCTCCGCCCTAGCGGCCGGTGACGTCCCGCGCCCGGGCCGGGGACGAGGGGGGCGGGGGGGTTCCCAAAAATGTCCTTCCCCCCGGCCCGGCCCCGCAAGACCCCCGGCCTGGGCCCCGAGCCCCGGAGAAAGGCCGGTAGCCGGGGCCGCCCGGGGCTAGTCGGTCGGCCCCTCTGGGCCTCCGTTCCCGGGAAGCAGCTGGTGGGGAGGGCCCGGGCCTAGAATTCAAAAGATCCGGGTTCTAATCCCGCCTCTGCCACTTGCCTGCAGGCTGACCTAAGGCAAGTCAATTCGCTTCTCTGGGCCTTAGTTTACGCGACCGTAAAATGGGGCTCCGATACCCGGTTCCTCCTCCTACTTAAGACCGTGAGCCTCACGTGGGACGGGGACCGCGTCCGACCCGATCGACCTGTATCCTCCCCAGCGCTTAGAACGGTGCCCGGCGCGTAGTAAGCGCTTAACGGGTACGATGATTAAAATGATGATGATGATATCGACGATACCGACGCCGATTAGAGAAGCGGCGCGGCTTAGTGGAAAGAGCCCGGGCTTGGGAGTTAGATGACGTGGGTTCTGATCCCGGCTCCGCCACTCGTCTGCTGTGGGACCTCGGGCAAGTCACTTGACCCCTCTGTGCCTCAGTTCCCTCGTCTGGAAAATGGGGACTAAGACAGTGAGCCCCTCGTGGGACACCCTCATCACCCTGTATCCGCCCCAGCGCTTAAAACGGTGCTTGGCAGAGAGGAGGCGCTTAACAAATTCCGTTACAGTCACTATTACCTATAATGATAACGATATTGAGAAGCGGCGTGGCTTAGTGGAAAGAGCCTAGGCTTGGGAGTCAGAGGTCATGAGTTCGAATCCCAGCTCTGCTACCTGTCAGCTGTGTGACTGTGGGCGAGTCGCTTCACTTCTCTGTGCCTCAGTGACCTCATCCGTCAAATGGGGATTAACTGGGAGCCTCACGTGGGACGACCCGATGACCCTGTATCTCCCCCAGCGCTTAGAACGGTGCTCTGCACAGAGTAAGCGCTTAACAGATACCAACATTATTATTATTATTATTATTGATGATAACGGGTCAGAGCGATGGGAAAGCAAGAAAGCGGTAGGAGCTCTTGGGAGGAAGAGACAGGGGGTCGGGCGGAGAGTCGGGGGGCGGGGCGGGGGGGGGCAGAGGTTGAAAATGGGGGGCAGACGGAGAGGGTGGAAAGGGTGGGGGGGGGAAGAGCTGAGGGGGGTGACCCGTGAAGCTACCCCGGCCCGATGTACCCAACACCCCCCCCCAGCCCCTTCACCACCCTCCCTTCCTCCCCCGGCCACGAGCGGCCCGCCCGACCAACCCGTAATGATAATGATAATAATGTCGGTATCTGTTAAGCGCTTACTATGTGCCGAGCACCGTTCTAAGCGCTGGGGTAGACACAGGGGAATCGGGTTGTCCCACGTGGGGCTCACGGTCTTAATCCCCATTTGACAGATGAGGGAACTGAGGCACCGAGAAGTGACCTGCCCAAAGTCCCACAGCCGGCAAGTGGGCGAGCCGGGATTCGAACCCATGACCTCTGACTCCAAAGCCCGTGCTCTTTCCACCGAGCCACGCCGCTTCTCTCGTACCCGCCCCGGCGCCTCGTACAGCGCCAGGCGCGCAGGAAGCGCTCAACGGACACGAGCGCGGTGACGGCGAGGAGGCCCGGGCAGCGGAGGGGGGCCGGTGGTCACCTGGGAGAAGCCGGGCCCAGCCACGCTGTAGGGTCTCTGCTTGAAGGCGCTGGCGGGCTGGGATGGGAAGGGCCGGGAGGAAGCGCCGTAGTCCGGGGGCGGGAGGGCCGCCTCCTCCTTGTCCAGCAGGTTCCCCGTGCTGCTGCTCTTCCCCTGCTGCAGGCTGTACCCGCCACACAACACAACACAACACACACACAAACACACATAACGTCACCGAGCAAGCCGGCCCGGCCTCCTCCGCCCCGGGGGCCCGGTCTCTGGGGGGCTCCGGGCCGGGAGGCTGGCCCCCGGGGCCGCCTCGGGCCTCGGGGGGGCACGTGGGTGGGAGATTTTCCTACGCTCACCCTCCCCTTGGCTCCTGCTCCTTGAAGAGGGACCGGTGCCCTTCTCGGAGCCCTGCCCGGCTGAAATTCCTCCCCCGACGGGTGGGGTGGCGGAAGAGGAGCCGTGCCCTGCCCTGCTTGCCCGCGCTAGCGGGCCTAGTTCTCAAGCGGAGGGGCGGGGGCAACCCGAGCCTCCATTTTGGGCCTTCTCAAGAGCCCACGTCCTTCGTACGCGGGGATCGCCGGACTCCCGAGCACCCGCGGGGACACCGCCGAGCACGCGGCGGGGACGCCGCCGTGCGCGAGGCCCGCCCGAGACACCGCCGAGCCGCTCCCTCCCGGACCCCCTCCGATCTGGCTTCCGTCCCCTTCGCGCCACAGAGAGCAGCCCTCTCGGAGGTCACCGACGGTCTCCCTCTTGCCAGATCCAACGGCCTCCACTCCGTCCTCATCCTCCTCGACCGCGCGGCCGCCTTCCGCCACCCCCTTCTCCAGGAAACTTTATCCGACCTCGGCTTCTCCGACACCGTCCTCTCCCGATCCTCCTCCTAGCTCTCCGGCCGCTAGTTCTCAGTCTCTTCCGCGGGCTCCTCCTCCGCCTCCCACCCCCCTAACGGTGGGGGTCCCTCAAGGTCCAGGTCTGCGTCCCCGTCTAGTCTCCGTCTACACCCACTCCCTCGGAGGACTCAGTCGCTCCCACGGCTTCGACTACCATCTGTAACGCGGACCATTCCCCAATTCAATCTCCAGCCCCGATCCCTCTCCTTCTCTGCAGTCTCCAAATCCTTCCTTCCTTCGGGACGCCTCTACTTGGACGTCCCGCCGACGCCTGAAACTTAACACGTCCAAAACGGACCATCTCATCCACCCCAAATCCCGTCCTCCCCTCGTCTTTGCCATCGCTGTAGACAATACTGCCACGCTCCCTGTCTCACAAGCCCGTAACCCGCCAGGACACAGGCCGGGACGCAGTTTTCGGGTCCGTCCCCCTCCCCCGGTGGGCTCCCGTGCCAGGGAGGCTGATCCGATGAAGGCCGGGGGGGCTGGGAACGGGACGGACCTTGAATATTGCTCTCACGCCGCCCCCCGGCACACCCCTCCGGCCCCGGACCCTGGGGTCTCGGGACCTCCGGACCGCCGGCTCACCTCATGTGTAGCCTGTCGCTGACGTCGCTGTCCAGGACTCGCGTGTAGGAGAAGGGAAACCAGCCCCTCCTGGAAGATGGGAAACGGCACGTGAGGCGGGGAGGACGGGGATACCGTCGGCCCCCTGCTTCCGGAGGTTCCCGGGAATCCCCTCGCCCACGTCTTCCCCCCGGGCCTGGAACTCAGTCCCCGTCCACGTCGGCCAGGCCGCCGCTCTCTCCTTCTTCCAAGTCTTATTAAAATCCCGTCTCCTCCAAGGGACCTTCCCGACGTAAGCCCTCATTCCCCCTCCTCCCTCTTCCTCGCACGTGGCTGGGTCCCCTTTAAGTACCCGATAGTCCCAGGAAGTGCTCGATAAATACCACTGACTGCCCGATCGAACCTTCTCCCTCCAGCCCTCGGCTCGGCGACACACTGTGTGACGTAAGGCCGGTCACTCGCCCTCTCTGGGCCTCCCCCCACCCAATCTCCTGGAAGTCGCCGCGTTGGCGGCTCCCCCATTCCCGGGGCTGTGGCGGGGCAGGGTGGGGGGGTCGGGGGGACCGGCAGGCCCTGCCGTGGATGCTCACATCTTGGTCTTCTCGCTCTCGCCGTAGTGCCAGCCGTCGCGGGCCTCGGGCACCAGCAGGGTGATGAGGTCGCCCTCCTTGAAGCTGAGCAGGGTGCCGTTGTCCCCCGCGGCGTGAGAGAAGATGGCCTGCACCCGCGTCCGCCCGTTGCGCTCCAGGCCGGCGGCCATAGAGCTGGACCGCGGCAGGGTCTTGTTCTCAGCTGGGGCGGGGAGGGGGACATAGATGGGAGGGAGAGAGACAGAGGCAGAGAGGAGGGAGAGAGACAAGCAGAGAGGGAGAGAAAGATACAGGGCGGGGGAGAGATGGGGCAAAAGGGAAGAGAGAGAGAAGGAGCAGGGGGAGAAAAGGGGATGGGATGGGACGGGGGGAGAGGCAGAGAGAGACGGGACAGGGGAGAGATGGGGGCAGAAGGGAGGAGAGGGAGGCAGAGGGGTGAGAGAGAGAGACGGGGAGAGAAGGGGGCAAAAGGGAAGAGAGAGAGAAGGGGCAGGGGCGAGGGAGAGTTGGGGAAGAGAGGGAGAAAGAGGGGCAGAGGGAGAGAGGGATGGGACGGGGAAGAGAGGGAAGAGATGGGACAGTGTTGGAGAGAGAGAGAGGGTGGAAGGGGAGAGAGAGACAGGCAAAGAGGTAGAGAGGCAGGGGCAGACGGGGAGAGATATGGGCAGAGCGGGAGAGAGAGAGATGGGACAGAGAAAGGGAGAGAGATGGGGAGAGGAGGAGACAGAGACAGAGTGGGGGAGAGAGAGGCAGTCGGGGAGGGATAAAGGGAGAGACGGCATGAGACGGGAGAGAGATCGGCCCCCGGGGGTCACCCGGTGGGCCGGAGAATCCCCTCCTGCCCCCCCAGACCCACCCCAGGCAGGCCCCGGATGGACACTGGTGGGAGCTCTGAAGACCAAAGGCCTCCGGGATCGGGTAGGCAGCCTCATTCACTCGGTTATCTGTGCTCCCTGGATGACCCTGGTTTCCAGGGGAGGTGCCCGGGGGAACACCTGGGGAACACCTGTGTGGATAATCCACACCTCCAGATAATACAGAGCTTTTATATATGTGTATGTACACACACACACACACACTCACACATATCATTTGTTAAGCGCATACTGTGTGTCAAGCACCATTCTAAGCACTGGGGTAGACCCAAATTAATCTGGTCGGACACAGTCCCCGCCCCATATGGGGCTCACAGTCTGAGTAGGAGGGAAAACAGGGATCGAATCCCCATTTTCCTGGGGAGGGCCAGAGAAGCAAAGCGGCCGGACCGAGGTCACTCGGCAGCCAGGTGGCGGAGCCGGGACAATAATAATAATAATGGGAATGAAGCGCTTACTCTGGGCCAAGCGCTGTTCTAAGCGCTGGGGTAGATGTAAGGAAATCAGGTTGTCCCACACGGGGCTCACAGTCTTAATCCCCATTTAACAGACGAGGTGACTGAGGCCCAGAAAAGTTAAGTGCCTTTGCCCAAAGTCTCACAGCTGGGAAGCGGCGGAGCCGGGATTAGAACCCACGACCTCCGACTCCCGAGCCCGGGCTCCTTCCGCTGAGCCACGCTGCTTCTCCTCTGGCTCCTCGCGCCAGGCCGTGGCGCGACGTGGCCTCTCCCGCGGCCCCGCCGGAGCCCGGCCCGCCCTCCCTCCCGCCCGCGGCCCGGAGGCTTACTGGCGGCGTAGCTGTTTTTGGGGGTGACGCTCTTGCGGACGGGCAGGGTGTTGGAGTACGAGTCGCTCAGCTTGCCCTGCGTCTGGGGCGGGGACAGCGACTTGGGCTGGGCGGGCTGGCGGTCGGACCAGTGGTTGTAGTCGTTGGCGTCGGGGCCGGCGGTGCCGTTCATGGCGGGCGGGTGCTCCTGGGCGGACATGCGCTGCGGGGGCGGAGGGGACGCCCGCTGACCCGGGGGACTGGGGGAGAGGACGCGAGCGGACGCGCGGCGGGAAGGTTGGGGCGGGGGACGGGACCCCTCCGGACTTACGCCGACGAAGGGGGCCAGCTCGGGGGGCACCGGCAGCGGCTTGGCCCCGGGGATGGGGTCCGAGATGAGCAGGTTGGACTTGGAGGCGGACAGGGAGCCGGGCAGGACGGCCCCGTTGCTGCTGGCGGCCGCCATCTGCTGCATCAGCTGACCGGCTCGGTCGGGGATCTTGTTGGGCTCCGCGCAGGCCTGTTGCCACAGGGGCAGCTTCTGGGTCAGCAGGTCCTTCCCCTGTGGGACGGGAAGAGCGGGGGGTCAGCGGGGGGTGGTCGGCGGCCCGGCGGGAGAACCGTCCCTCCCGCACCCCGCTTATTGAGGAAGCGTTCCATAAATGCCATCAATCCATCGATTGAGCGAGACGCCCCCGGCCGCGCCGGGCTCCCGCTGCCCCTTCGGCGTCAGTCGGGCGTATCTGTCGAGCGCCGACTGCGTGCAGGGCACTGGACTGAGCGCTTGGGAGAGGACGGTACGACATTCAAGACGCATTCCCTGCCCGCGGCGACCCGACAGGCCACGGGGGAGACCGACATTAATACCAACGGAGGAACGGCAGCTACGGACCCAAGCGGTGAGGGGCCGGGAAGGGGGGCGGTGAAGAAAGGGAGCGAGGCAGGGCCACCTAGAAGGGAGCGGGAGAAGAGGAAAGCGGGGCTTAGTCAGGGAAGGCCTCTGGGAGGAGGTGGACCTTCAGTAGGGCCTTGAAGGGTGGGGCAGTCAGATAAGAGGAGGGAGGGCGGTCCAGGCCAGAGGCAGGAGGTGAAAACTGAATACAATATAACCATAAAGCACCTTAAGCTCCTTGAGACTCACCCCACCCCCAGCTCTCTGTTCTATTAGCCTCTCCCAAGCGCTCTGCACACAGTAAGCACTGGATAAATACCACTGAGGGACTGCTTGCCCCCTCCCTGTAATTTCTCCTAACGTCTGCCAAGTCTCCCCTGGCTACACCGTAGCTTCTTGAGGGCAGGGACGGTGCTACCAAGTCTACTGGACTCCCCAGGGCACCCAACAGCTGTCAATAGCTGTAATTTATTTATCTGTTTATTCATCTGAATGTCTGTCTCCCCCTCTAGACCCTGAGCTCGTTGCGGGCACAGCGCTCACTCTCCCTAGAAATGCTCACTCTCCTAAGCGCTTCGTGCAGCGCTTTGCGCCTGCCAAATAGCAAGTTCCTTGGAGGCCGCAGTCGGGTCCACCAACTTGACCGTCTCCCCCAGTGCTCAGAACAGCGCTCTGCACATAGTAAGCGCTTAACAAATACCAACATTATTATTATTATTACCGTCCTCTCCCCAGGACTTCGCGCAGTGCTCCGCGCTGGCAAGCGCTCCGTAAATACCCATCGATAAGTCAGCGGCGCCCGCGTCACCCCCGATCCGCAAGCCCACCGCCCTCCCCACCCTCAGAGCCACGGCCAATGCGACCCACCGCTGCCCGCCCCACCTTCGATGCCCTCCTGACTCATTTCTTCCGGCCCCCCCTTCCTCATCGGACGCGACGCCCCCGTTTTCCAGAGAAGGTAACTGAGGCCCAGAGAAGTCAAGCGCCCTGCCCCAAGTCGGACAGCAGACGGCCGGCGGGGCCGGGACCAGAACCTGGATCTCCTGAGCTCTTTCCTCTCCCGGCCCGACGGGGCTGGTGCTCCCGCCAGCCACCCGCAAGGCGTGTTAAAAAAAGACTCCATTCGGCACCTTGCACGCGGTCTCCGCCGCGCGACATATGCCGGGGACCGACTCCGCCGTGTGATTCTGCTCTGCCCTCGTTGGCCTCAGTTTCCCCACCGGCGAGGTGGGGAAGGGTCTGCCTCCTCAGGGCCTGGGGGGGGGGGGCGCGGGGGAGGTCAGCATGAGGGCGGTGGGTTGGTGAGCGGAGAGGGAAAAGAGGCAGGGGGGCCTTGGGAATCAGGACACCTGGGTTCTAAATCCTGCTCAACCCCCTGCCTGCTTGCTGCGTGGCCTTGGGCAAGTCGCTTGACTGCTCTGGGCTTCAGTTTCCTCCTCTGCAAAATGGGGACAGGAAACCTGTTCTCCCTCCCTCTCATTTAGGCTTTGAGCCTCCTGGGGGACAGAAACTCCCGCAATCAGATTGCATTTTATCTCCCCCGCTCAGTGAGTGTTTAACCAACCCCACACAGTCATTATTCCTACCAATCCCACCCGATCACCTTCTGTCAACCCCGGGGCGCTCAGCCCAGTGCTTGGCACATAGTAAGCAGCGTGACCTAGCGCTTCAAGGCCGGACCTGGGAGCCAGAGGACCTGGGTTCTCATCCCGGCTGCCGCTGGCCTGCCGTGTGACCATGGGCAAGTCACTTCACTCCTCTGGGCCTCAGTTCCCTCATCTGGAAAATGGGAATGAAGGCTGTGAGCCCCCATGTGGGACCGCCTCATTACCTTGTATCTACCCCAGCGCTTAGAACAGCGCTCGGCACATAGTAAGCGCTTAGCAAATACCATCATCATTATTATTATCACTAATATGGTTATCACTATTACCAGACTTACCCAGCGGAGGGTATCTACTGAGCGCTCACTGGGTGCAGCGCACTGTACTGAGTGCTTAGGAAAGGACGATCCAACAGCGTTGTACAAAGACCCCCCCCCCCGTTATTATTACTAATATTACTCTCATTATGACCAGACTTGTTCAACGTCTAGTCCAGCGCCTGGCCCCTAGCGAGCGGCTCTTCAGATGTGGCCCAGTGGAAAGAGCCCGGGCTTAGCAGTCGGAGGTCGTGGGTTCTAATCCCGGCTCCACCACCTGTCAGCTCTGTGACTTCGGGCAAGTCACTTCACTTCTCGGTGCCTCAGTTCCCTCATCTGTCCAATGGGGATGAAGACTTGTGAGCCTCACGACCCCGTATCTCCCCCAGCGCTTGGCACGGTGCTTGGCACCTAGTAAGCGCTTCACAAATGGCATTATCATTTCTATGCCGCAATTACGATGATCACCAGACCTCCCGCGGGGTCTCGGGTGCAGTCCCCGGGGCGGCGAGCCCCTCTGCGAACCGCTGGGCCCGGGAGCACGGGGAGTAAGAGGGCGCTCCCGTGGGCCCGGGTGCGCGGCGGCGGCTCGCCACTAGAGGGCGGCAGAGGCCGGCTCGCCAGCCAATGGGGGCCGGGCTGCAGGACGAAGCGCCGCCCACAAGGGGGCGTGCCCTCGGCGCGCAACAGCGGCGGGAGGTGGAGGGAACAGCGGCGGGAGGTGGAGGGAACAGCGGCGGGAGGTGGAGGGAACAGCGGCGGGAGGTGGAGGGAACAGCGGGGCCACGTGACCAGGGGCAGCCGCCATCGTGGGAGGGTTGACTTCAAGCCCTCCCCCTCACCACCACCAGCACCGCTCTATTTAATCATTCCGGCATTTCTTAAGCCCCTGCTAGGTGCCAAGCACCGTGCTGGGCGCGGGGCTGGATGGAAAAAGCCCGGGCTTGGCAGTCTGAGGTCAGGGGTTCCCATCCCCGCTCCGCCACTGGTCAGCTGGGCGACTGCGGGCCAGCCACTTCACTTCTCTGGGCCTCAGTGACCTCATCTGGAAAACCGGGGTGAAGACCGGGCGCCTCACGTGGGACGACCCGATGACCCTGTATCTCCCCCGGCGCTTAGAACGGTGCTCGGCACATAGTAAGCGCTTAACAGATACCGACGTTATTATTATTATTATCCCGGCAAAGGGGGTTGGACACAGTCCCTTGCCCCACGGGGGACTCCCGGGCTCCATCCCCATTTTAAGGAGGAGGGAACTGAGGGCCCGGGACCTTGTCGCCTCGGTGGCCTCCCTGCCTCCCGTCTCTCCCCACTCCGGTCCACACTTCACATTTCCTACAAAAACGTCCAGGCCATGCCACCCCACTCCTCGAGAACTTCGGGGGGGTTGCCCACCCGCCTCCGCATCGAACAGAAACTCCTCCCCATTGGCTTTAAAGCCGTCCATCAGCTCTCCCCCTCCTACCTCACCTCGCCGCTCTCCTACTCCAACCCGGCCCGCGCTCTCGGCTCCTCTAATGCCAACCTGCTCCGGACCCCCTTGCCCGCGTCCCGCCTCTGGCCTGGATCGCCTTCCCCTTCCATATTCACCACACTCCCCATGGTCAAAGGCCAATGCAAATCACACTTCCTCCGAAGAAGAGGCCTTCCTGAATAACCCATTTCTCCTCCCTGCCCTCTCTGCCCTGGCCGTGGAGACCCTTCAGCATTTTTGCCGCTCACTGTCCCGCCTCTGGCCTGGATCGCCTTCCCCTTCCAAATTCACCACACTCCCCACGTTCAAAGGTCGATGCAAATCACACCTCTGAAGAAGAGGCCTTCCTGAATAACCCATTTCTCCTCCTCACCCTCCCCTCTGTGTCCCTTTGCCCGTGGAGGCCCTTAAGCATTTTTGACGCTGCTCACCGTGGCCCCACGGCACCGGTGCCCATATCCTTACACTTTACCATTTCCCCTCTCTGTAGATTGTCAGCTCCTTATAGGTAGCCAGTCAGTCAAAGTTAGTGAGCATTTATTGTGCTCAGGGCGCTGTACTAAGCGCTTGGGAGAGTTCTATATAGGCAGGGATCGTGTCTACCAACTCCGCTGTATCGGACTCTCCCTGGCGCACAGTACAGTGCCTCCGCACCCCGACAGCGCTCGGTCGGTGCCACTGACTACTTGGGGCCCTCGGCCCGGGACCTGAGAGAAATGGGGCTGCGGGCAGAAAGCCCCGGACGGCTCTCCGCTCCCCTGAGGGCGCGGATCGTGCCTACCGACCCCGGGTGCTCCGCCCTCTCCCAAACGCTCAGTCCAGTGCCCCGTGCCCAGAGAGCGGCTCGATAAGTAGCGTCGATCGTCCGACCGGTCCGGGGGCTAGCGGGGGTCACCGGTCCCGGCTCCCCGGGGCGGCGGGGCTCACCTTGCCGTGGTAGGAGACGGAGTTCTTGGCCACGGCGCACTGTTTCTCCACCAGGAAGCAGAATCTCCGCCGCTCCTCCGTGAGGGCCGTCTTGTAGCCGTCGGACACGAAGCTCTCCAGCTCGCCCTGCTTATTGCTGATCGTGTCGATGTACTAGACGCACAGAGACAGGGGAGGGGGGCGGGGAGCTCCGTGAGTGGGGGACGGCCAGAAAGGGAGACGTGCGCTGGGGGACGGGCGTATTCAGGGTGCGGGGATGCCTTGGGGAGATGGGATCCAGATGTGCCCAGGCCTCGGGGGGAGGGCACATCTGTCCACCAGACACGCAGCGTGGCCTAGCGGAAAGCGCCCGGGGCCCGGGAGTCCGGGGACCTGCCTTCCTCCCCCGGCTTCGCCGCCCGCCTGCTGTGTGACCTTGGCCAAGTCGCTTCCCTTCTCCAAGCCTCAGCCTCCACATCTGTGGTCAACGATATCCGGTCTCCCTCCCCATTAAGGTCAGGGACCGTGCCCGACCCGATGATCTGGCATCGGCCCCAGTGCTCAGCACATAGCAGAGCACTGGGAGCCAATTATCATCATTACTAACGATGATAATCGTCACCATTACTTCCCTGAGTCTGAGGTGGCTGCTTTGGGAGAGAGGAACTTTTTTTTTTTTTACGGTACTCGTTACATGCTTACTCTGTCCCTGTACTAAGCGCCGGGGTAGAGCCGAGCTGATCAGGTTGGACACAGTCCCAGTCCCACATGGGGCTCACGGTCTCAATCCCCATTTTCCAGATGAGGTCAGTGAGGCCCAGAGAAGTCAAGTGACTCGCTCAGGGCCACCCAGCAGACAGGCGGCGGAGTCAGGGTTGAACCCAGGTCCTTCTGACTCCCAGGTCCGGGTGCTAGCCACTGGGCCACGCTGCTTCTAGGCCACGCCTGGGTTGGCGTGTGGCCCGATGGGTTTGGGATTACGTACCACGTGAGCCGGACTGCCTCTATGCCCCCCGGGGATCTGGGGGGCAGGGGGAAGGAGAGGAGTTGCGACACCCCTTTCCGGGTGAGCTTCAAAAGGTGCTCATTTGGGCCGACTCCTTTCAGTGGCTTCGAAATGGGCCCGTCTGTTTAGGACCATTCGTTCATTCGTATTTATTGAGCGCTTACTGTGTGCAGAGAACTGCACTAAGCGCTCGGAATGGACGATCGGGCAACAGATAGAGACCATCCCTGCCCAACGACGGGCTCGCAGTCTAAAAGTGGGGGGGGGGGGGGGGGGCAGACAACGAAGCAGAACGGGACCGGCTTCCTGCCCATTCTCCTCCGTCTCTCTCTGCCCCAGGATTTTCCAGCGTGCCCCTCGCCCTCTGGGTGCCCAGACAGCCCTCTCCACCGTACTGAGGCGGGTCTGGGGGGGGTGCGGGTGGCAGGGGGGAAGGGGGAGGAAGAGCCCCCCACACCCATCCCCCCCTCATCTGTCTTGCTGGTTTGCTCAACCCCCTTGCCAGATGCTTTGGCAATAATAATAATAAAAAAAAGCCAACCAAAAAAAAAAAAAAGGAAAAACAAAACTGGAGCTTTGTATCATCTCTCGCTTCTCTTTGAAATTCAAGTCACCCTAGCAGGGGGGCCTCCCACCCACACCGGGGGGGGGGGGGGGGAGGGGGGCACGCGCCCCTCCCCCGCTTCTGACTCATCCATCCTCCCTCCAACCCTCCTGCACCAAGAGATGGCTCTGACTCAGCTTCGGGGCTCCAACCTGGGTGTGTGTCTGGAGGAGGAGGAAGATGGGACGCACTCGGCGAGAAATGCGATGCCAGCTGGGAGCGGAGCACGGCCCGGCCCCCGGGGCCCGGCGCTGCCCAGCGCCCGGGGCCCCAGTCCCCCCCTCCACCGAACCCCATCCCGGGGGCCGCCCCGCCAACGCGGCTCTGCCAGCCTCCATCCCGGGCTCCCCCGGCTCCCGGCCGGGCCGACGACGTAGAACCGGAGGGGGAGGCCCGGGGCGCCGCCCCCTTCCCCTCGGCGATGGCGGGCGGCCCGCGGCTCGGGGGTATTCGCCTCACCATCCCTCTTGCTTCCCAGCCTGCCCCGGCCCTCTCCCGGAAGGATCCTAGCCCACCTGCATTCTGCATTCATTCATTCCGTTCGTATTTACTGGGCGCTCGCTCTGTGCAGAGCACCGGACTACTGCGAGCCCGTCATCGGGCAGGGATGGTCTCTATCTGTTCCCGAATTGTCCATTCCAAGCGCTTAGTACAGTGCTCTGCACATAGTCGACGCTCAATAAATACGACTGAATGAATGAATGACGAAGCGCTTGGGAGAGTCCAATACCACAATAAACAGACGCATTCCCTGCCCACGACGGGCTCAGAGTCTAGAGGATCGGCCTCTTGGCTGACCTCCCCGCCTCCTGCTCCTCCGGGCTCCAGTCCACGCTTCACTCTGCTGCTCGGATCGCTTTCGGAAAAAAAAATCCTTCCAGGCTGCATCCCCCCCCCCGGCCCCGACTCCTCAAAAGCCTCCAGCGGTCGCCCGTCCGCCTCCGCATCCGACAGAAACTCCCCGCCGGAGGCTTTAAAGCCCTCAATCAGCTCGCCCCCGGCCGGTTCCATCTCTCTGATCTCCTACTACGGCCCGGCACGCCGGCTTCGCTCCTCTACCGTCGCCGACCTCCTCTCTGTCCCGCCATCTCGGCCCTCCCGCCGCCGACCCCTCACTCACGTCCTCCCTCCCCCTTCTCCTCCGACAGACCGCCGCTCTCCCCTCCTTCGACCCTCTCCGAAGATCCCATCTCCTCCGAGAGGTCTTCCCGGGCTACGCCCTCAGCTCCCTCCCGCGAGCCCTACACGCTCGCTCTTTACCTCGGCTCCACGACGCTTAGGTCCGTATCTCTTCCCTTGATTATTTCCCATATATGTAATTTATTTTAATGGCTATCTCCCCTTGAGGGCCTTGAGGGCTGGGAGCCGTCTACCAACTCTGTCGGAGTCGTACTTTCCCAAGCGCTTAGTACACTGCTCTGCACACAGTGAGTGTTCAGTAAATACGATGGACCAATCCTCTCCCAAGGGCCCAATACAGTGCTCTACGCTCAGTAAGCGCTCAGTAAACACGACTGATCGATAACCCTCCCAAGGGCTTGATGCTAGTGCCCCGCACACAGTAAGTGCTCAGTAAATACGATCGATCAATACTCTCCCGAGGGCTCAGAGCGGCGCTCGATAAATGCGATCGATCCCTACTCTTCCTCGCCCACTCCCGTCCAACTCTGCAGAAAGTCGAGGGGTGTCGGGTGGAGGCTCTACTCCACTCAAACCATCAGGACCTGACCTTTTAAGTACCCGGGTCTAGAGCCGGGACCTGGGAGCCAGAGGACCTGGGTCCTCATCCCGGCTCCGCCGCCTGACCTTGGGCAAGCCGCCGCCTCACTTCTCTGAGCCTCGGTTCCCTCCTCTGCGAAATGGGGATGAAGACTGTGAGCCCCGCGTGGGACAGGGACCGTGCCCGACCCCATTAGTCTGGATCTACCCCGGCCTTGACACCGAAAGCCACAAAGACAATAACGATCGACAGGGTGGCGCTTGTTAAGCGCTAAGGTGCCGAGCAGCGTGCTGAGCACCGAGGGGGGCTCCAATACCATCGGGGACTCCCAGGCTAAGAGGGAGGCAGAACCGACGCTGAATCCCCCACTTGACAGATGTGGGAACTGAGGCCCGGACAGGTCAAGGGTCTTCCGAAGCCCAGCCCCGGCCGCCCGGTGTCTCTGGGAGTCGTGAGGGATCGGGGTGATGAGCCAGACCCCCCCCCGCCCCGCCGAGAGGCCGTTTGCCGGCTCCCCCCGGCCCCGTGCCAAGGTGGTTTCTGGGTTTGTAGGCTGGCGCTCTGGCCTCGTTAGGGGCCCGGGGAGCTGAGCCGCCTGTTATTTTTAAGATTCTCATTTCTTCCCACAGGTCCCCTGTGAGCAGGGCTGGGACCGCACCCCGGGGCCGGTGGGGGGGGCCGAGCGGCCGCCCCTCCACCCGGACGGCGCTCCCCGCCGCCCAGATCCTCTGGATGGGTGGGCGCTGCCCCCGGACTCCGTCTCCACGGCGATCCCGTCCTGCCCTCCTTTCCCTCCGCTCGCGGGACGGCGCCGCCTTCGGGAGAGGCCGGCGGCGTCCTCGGCGTGGACGGGGATGGGAAACTAGGCCGGCGAGAGGGGCAGGGCCCAGGCGGACGCGCCACGTTTCTTCCCGGCCGGCCTCCTCGGTCTCCGGGGGACCGGAAGTAGGGGCGGGGGGCCCCTTCCGGAAATAAGGATGGGCCCCCCACCCTCCCGCCGGGGGCAGGGGAGGCGAGACCTCGAACCGGGGGCCGGAGCGGAGCCTCCCGAGTCCCGGCCGCCCCTTCGGGGCTTGACGCCTCAGGGCCCTCCCCCACCCACCGCCCCCATCCCCTCTCCGGGGGTCCTCCGGGCTCGGGTGCCATGGAGACCGGTGCTCCAGAAACACCCGAGCCGAAGGCGGCTGCCGCGTCCGCCCACCCGCCTGTCTCCGGGGGAGGGTAATGTATTCTATCTGTCATTTACTCAGTTATTTCTTTATAGTCATGCCTGTCTCCCCCTCTGGACTGCCAGCTCCTTGTGGGCAGGGAACGGGTCTGTTCTACCGTCCTCTCCCGAGCGCTCAGTCCAGTGCTCTGCACACAGTAGGCTGGAAGCTCCTTGAGGCCAGGGATCACGTCTACTGACTCTGCTGGACTCTCCCAAGCGCTTAGCAGAGCGCTCTGCACAGAGTAGCTGCTTGAGGACGGGGGCTCGTGTCTACTCTCGTACTCTCCTAAGCGCTCAGTACAGCGCTCTGCAGCCAGTAGACTACTCTAAGCTCGTGTCTACTAACTCTGGTACTCTCCCAAGGGCTCAGTACAGAGCTCTTCACGATGTCCTCTAAAACACGTCGGCGGGCACCACGAGTCCACGGAAACAGAACGCCCAGAGAAACAGACGAGCGGACGTCCGGTAGGCCCGCCCTCCGGCCGACTGGAGAAAACAGACCGAACTTTGGCGGTTCGTGCCGGGTCACTCGCTCCCGAGTGACCGCGTCCCCCTCCCCCCGCCGCTCGGGGTGACTGCGTTTGAAGATTAACTAAGCGGGCATTAGCCGCTGCCCGTCCGGGCCCAAACTCCGTTAATCCGAGAAGGAATTCCCTCCTGGGAGCAGAGGCCCGTGCGGCCCACCCCCGCCCCGGCCCCCTGGGCGGGCCCGAAGCCCCCTCCCCAGCCACGAGACCTCGATCCGGGCAGTCAGTCGACGGTGTTTATCGAGCACTTACTGCGTGCATAGCACTGGACTCAGCGCTCGGGAGAGGACGACAGAACAATAAACACACTCATTCCCTGCCAACGAGGAGCTTACAGTTTAGAAGGGGAGACAGAGTGGAATATAAATCCATAAAAGACGGATAGGGACATAAGTGGGGTGGGGCTGGGGGGGGGGATGAATAGGGGGAGCGAGTCAGGGTGCCGCAGAAGGGAGCGGGAGAAGAGGAAAGGGGGGATTAGTCAGGGAAGGCCTCTTGGAGGAGACGGGCCTCCCGTACGGCTTGGGTGAGGAGGGAGTCATTGTCGGATAGGAGGAGGGAGGCGTTCCAGGCCAGGGGCAGGAGGTGGGGAGTGGTCAGCGGCGAGCTAGACGAGATCGGGGTACGGTGAGGCTGGCTTATCCCAGCTCCCCTTCCCCCCACCCCGGGAAGAGAGACGCAGTGTGGCCCAGTGGCCGCATCCCGGGCCTGGGAATCAGAAGGACCTGGGTTCTCAACCCGGCTCCGCCACATGTCTGCCGTGTGGCCCCGGGCCAGTCACTTCACTTCCCTTTATTCCTATTAATGTCTGTCTCCCCCTTTAGACTGTGACCTCGTTGTGGACGGGGAGCGGGTCTGCGGATTCTGTTGTACTGTCCAGCACGGCGAGTGCTCAGTGAACACCACAGATTCGGCTGGAAGCCGGTGGTTTCGTTTTGGCTTCGTTTGAGGACAGAGCCCTTCGGATAGAACAAGTCTCCCCCCTTTGCGTTCTGGGCGTATCTGCCTTCTGACACTCGCAAGGAGAAGGAAAGAGAACGAAACCTCTTTAAGGCCAAAATAGGAGGCAAAGTTGACCTAAACGATCCCCCGTGCATCAGGGGAAACGGAGAAACAAAGAGCACTTCCTCTGGGGTCAGGGGGAAGTTTGCAGATGGGACCAGCGTCGACCTAGTGGGTAGAGCCCGGGCCCGGGAGTCAGAAAGACCCGGGTTCTTAACCCTGCTCTGTTGCTCATCCGCTGTATGGCCTTGGGCAAGTCGCTCCTCTGGACCTCAGTTCCCTCATCTGTAAAATGGGGATGAAGACCGTGGGCCCCACACTGCACAGGGTCCGTCTCCCACCTGATCAGCCCATATCTATCCCAGCGCCTACTACAGAGGCAGGCACGAAGTAAGTGCTTAACAGATGCCACTTTAAAAACCAACCCCGCGCTCTTCCTTGCCCGACCCCGCTTCTGCCAGAATCAGTCAGGCCCCACTCTCTATTTCTGCGTGAACGTCTCTGTTTGTGTGCTTGTGGTTTTCTGTACACGCCTTACGCTCTCAGTGGGTCTGTGAGTGTACAGCTCTGTGTGTGTATACTTGTGTCTGTGTGTCCCTGTTGGCGTATTTGCCGCCGCCGCCTGGCTTGAAGGTGCGTGGGATGGCACGCGTGGGAAGCTGGGCACGTGGAAAAGCTGGACGGCGTTCGAGCTCCTCGAGACTACCAACTCTATGAATCTCTCTCAAGTGCCCAGAGCGGCGCCCTGCCCCCACTAGACTCTAAATAAGTACCACTGATCGACAGAAGTCCCCCCCCGAGTGCCCCGGGGGCTTGGCCGGTTTTCGGGGGGTGTTATAATAATAATAATAATCATACTAATCTCCACGGCATTTGTTAAGTGCTTACTATGTGCCAGACACTCTAGTGAGCGCTGGGGTGGATACAAGCAAATCGAGTTGGACCCAGTCCCTGTCCCCCGTGGAGCTCACAGTCTGAATCGCCATTTTCCAGAGAAACTGAGGCCCAGAGAAGTGAAATGACTTGCCCAACGTCACACATCAGACACGTGGCGGAGCGGGGATTAGAACCCATGACCTGACTCCCAAGCCCGGGATCTAGCCAAGACACCACCCTGCCTTTCTCATTTGCGTCCTCGCTCTCCGCGCACCCGCTGCGCTCGGCCAGGGCTCCGCGCCGGCAACAGGACCCGGGCCGGAGGGAGCGGGATTGGTGCAGGGTGCCCGCGGCTGGTGCCAGGCCTGGGTGTGCCCGGGCAGAGCCCACGGTGGGGGGAAGGGCGGGCGGAGGGAGCGTGGGCCGGTGGGCGGGGGGGGGGAGGGCTTGATCCGGCTTGTCCCGGGGCGGCTCCTCCACCGCGTGGGCAAGTGGGCGGTGGAGGGGCATCCCCACTCCCACCCGGAAAACCGCCTCGCGGGCCCGGAAGCAGGACGAGGCCGGCGGGGAGGACGGAGCGGAGAGCGGCGGTGCCAGGGAGCTCGCTGCCTTCCTCAGAGATGGGGGGCTGGGGGCCACAGTCCCAGGCAGGAGAGGGACCACCCCCTCCGCCAAACAGGGCCCCCCCCCCCGGGGCCCGGCGCCGAGGCCTACCTGGAGCTCCTTGTCCGAGTACTTCTGGGGGTTCTTGCTCCCCTGGCTCTTTTTGCGGAGTTTCTTCAGCTCCATCTGGCACTTGTCCAGCACCTCCGCTTTGCTCCTCTGCTCCGTCTGGTACTTCTTGAGCGCCGCCTGGGCCGGGGGGAGAGGGGGCGAGTGAGCCCCCAGGCCCCGGGGCCGACGGGAATCCCGACCCCCTCCCCGCGGGCGGCCCGGGACACGCGCGGCCCCTCGGACCTGGTGGGGGGGGGCTGACCGGCCGGGCAAGGAGGGGAGAAACGGGGGTGGGCAGACTGTCCCGGGACCCCACCTCCGCTCTACTAACTCTACTGGCCTCTCCCAACTGCTCAGTCCAGTGCTCTGCCCGCAGTAAACTGCCAGCTCCTCGAGGCCAGGGATGGCAGCTTCAAACTCAATTATTCTCTTCCTAGTGCTCAGTACAGTCCCCTGCACCCGGTAGACCGTCAGCTCCTCGAGGGCAGCAGGGAGCGCGTCTAATACAATCCTCTAGACTGAGAGCTCGTCCTGGGCGGGGGATGTGTCTGCTGGTTGTTGTATTGGCCTCTCCCAAGCGCTTCGAACAGTGCTCTGCACACACTAAGCGCTCAATAAATACAACCGAGTGCCCGAATGAATGAATACGCACTCACTTGTCCTCTCCCAAGCTTCTCCTCCCTCCAGGCCCAGCTGACAGCGTGCAGAGCACTGGACTGAGCGCCTGGGAGAGTACGGCCTAACAAGAGAACGGCCCCATCCCCTGCCGACAACGAGCTTACGGTCACTTCGGCGCTCGTTTGTGAAGAACGCTCCGGGCCATCACTACTAGGGAGCGAGGCTCTGACGGAAGCGGGCGGGAGTTGGGGTGGGGGCGAGGGGATTGGGATTCGCTTACGCTGAGGTAGCGGGCGTCCAACTCCACTTTCTGCTCCAGCTGGGTCAGGAGCTCGTTGTGAAAGGACTTCAGCTGAAAACACAAAGAACGCAACCGTCGGGAGGGGGTGGGGGACGGAGGGACGGCCGGCGTCCCAAGGAACGGGGCTGCCCAACCTTTGCGGGAGTGGGCGGCCCGGGGGAGGGTGGTGGGGGAGCGGGGGGCTACCCCGCAGGCTCTGGACCGGCCCCTCGGCCCCCGCCTTCGCCCGGGCGGACCGATGACTTTGTGAGGGACCCCCACTCCTTCCTCCCGCCTCCCCCGGGGACTCACCATGTCTTCCAGCTGGTTCTGGATCTGCCGGTGGACTTCGGCCATTTGGAAGAGGACGTCTCCTGAAGGGACGGGGACAGGAAGGGGGGGACGGTGGTGAGACGGGGACCCCGAGAGAGACACAGAGAGCGCAGTTCGACCCCGAGAACGTGGCTGGGACGCCGCCCGCTCCCCTGCTTCCGGAGAGTCTGACGCTGATCGTGATGATAATAAACGTGCTATTTGTTAAGCGCTCACTCTGTGCCAAGCACTGACGCTCCTCGAGGGCAGGGATCAGCCTACCAACTCTACTGCGCTCTCCCTAGTATTCGCAACAGGCCTCCGCAAGCAGTAAGCGCTCAAACCTGACCGATCGATGGAGCGGTCAATCAGTCGACAGTATTTACTGAGCCCTTACTGTGTGCAGAGCATCGTGCTGAGCAGTTGGGAGAGTATAATATGGCAGATTCCCTGCCCACAATGGGCTTAAAGTCTAGAGGGGGAGGCAAGGGTTAATATAGATCAATAAAATGAGGGATGTGGACATAAGTGGACCGGGGCTGGAACGGGGGGATGTATAAAGGGAGCGAGGCAGGGCGACGCAGAAGGGAGTGGGAGAAGAGGAAAGGGGGGCTTAGTCAGGGAAGGCCTCCTGGAGGAGACGGGCCTTCAATGAGGTTTTGAAACGGGGGGAGAGACAGCGTCCGTCGGACGCGAAGAGGGAGGGCGTTCTGGGCCAGAGGCAGGATGCGGGTGAGGGGTCAGCGACGAGACGGATGAGATCAGTGCTAGAAGAGCGTTTGGCACATAGTAAGTGCTTAACCAGTACCACCGTTAAGGTCCAGCGAGAAGGTCCAGACGGCTGAGACGAGGCCCTCTGGGCGGGCCGGAACCGCGCCCGCCTCCACGGCTATGGCCGGAGCAGATCCCACGCGGGGCCTCGGCCCCGTGCCGCCCCCTCCGCCCGCCGATGGGCGGGACCGGGGAGATCGGAGTCCCCGACCGGGGCGCGTAAGCCCCACGGCCTCCTCCGGGCCGGGCGGGGCTCCCCGATCCGCCATCGACACCGTTCCCGGACGCCCGGGGGGGCGTGCGGCCCGCCGCCTTCCCGGGGTGACCTCGGGCTCAGGCCGGGCAGTAACCCCCTCCCCGTGGTGACCTCGGGCCGGACCCTTCCCCGGGGGCCCGGGCCCTAGCCCTCCGCCCCGCCTCGGGCCTCAGGAGGGTGGCCGCCCCTCCCTCTCCGCTGCCCGTCGGGCTGTCTGCTCAACAGGTTTTCTCTCTCCATTATATAAGGACACACGCTCTCACGTGCCCACACACGGCAGCCCCTGCGATATACACATCGGGAACCCCATCTGGCCGCGGCTAAGGCCGTTCTCAGTAACCTTCAAACCGGTCTGTTCCCCCGCGTGGGGGGCCTCGGGGGCACACCAAATCCGGCCCCGTAACCGTGGGGGAGGGGAAGAGTGTCCTCCCCACGGTGAGTCTCGGGGAGCCCCCTCCCCACGACCGTTAGAAAACGGGAGCGACCGGCCGGGGCGGAGGAGGAGGGGGACCCCGTGAGCCGTAGAGAGATGGAATCAAAAGCGGCTGCCACCGTCACCCCGAGCGGAGGGCCCGGGGCCTCGGGGAACCCGGGTTCTCCGTCCGCTCCTCGCCTGCCGTGTGACCTGGGCCCGCTCGCTGAACTGCCCTGGGCCTCGGTTCCCTCACCCGCGAGACGGGGAATTCGATACCGGCTCTCTCTCTCGGACGGCGAGCCCCGCGTGGGACGGGGGTTACGTCCGGCCCGCTGAACGTCTATCTGCCCCGGCGCTTAGGGCGGAGCTCGGCGCACAGTGAGGGCCCAACAAATACCGATATTAAACGTGTAGGCGGCCTGCTGGGTACTTCTGAAGGGCCAGTACAGCGCCCCGCCCCGAGGAGGGGCTCATATCATCCAACTAGTCCCACAGTGCCACACAGGTAACCGGCGGAGGTAGCCCCAAACTCCCAGGCCCCACCCCTTCCCCCCCTCAGACTGTAAGCTCGCTGTGGACGGGGAACGTGTCTGTTACATCAGTGCGGCCTAGCGGATAGAACTCGGGCCTGGGGCTCAAAGGACGCGGGTTCTTATCCCAGCTTCGCCACTTGTCTGCTGTGGGACCTTGGGCCAGGCACTTCACTTCTCCGGCCCTCATCTGCAAAATGTTGCTATTTGTTAAGCGCTTACTATGTGCAGAGCACTGTTCTAAGCGCTAGGGTAGACACAGGGGAATCAGGTTGTCCCCCGTGGGGCTCAGAGTCTTCATCCCCATTTTACAGATGAGGGAACTGAGGCACCGAGGGGTGAAGTGACTCGCCCACAGTCACACAGCTGACAAGTGGCAGAGCCGGGATTTGAACTCATGACCTCTGACTCCAAAGCCCGTGCTCTTTCCACTGAGCCACGCTGCTTCTCTAAAATGGGAATTAAGACCGAGAGCCCGTGTGGGACGGGGACCGTGGCCGACGCGATTAGCCTGGATCTACCCAGTGCTTAGTACAATGCCTGGCACACAGTAAGCACTTCAATACCATAGTTACTATTAATGTATTCTCCAAGCACTTAGTGCGATGCTCTGCCTAAAGTAAGCGCTCAATAAATACGATTTACTGACTGAGACCGGGACCCCTCCCCCGGCGACCCCCCATCCTCCCGGAAACCAGGACCACTCAGCGGTGGAAAATTCTGAGCTTCCGCCGTCACCCGAGAGGGAGCGAACCCCCAGACCCAAAGAGGGCAACTCGTGGTCCCGGGGTAGGTGATCCCGCCCCTTTGGCTCATCCTGCCTCCCTGGGCCCGGCTCTAGCGCTTAGTACAGTGCCCGGCCCATAGTAAGTGCTTAACCAATACCATCACTGGGAGTCCGGAGGGGAGATGTGGCACCCCCGGCCCTGGAGGCGGGGTGGGGGGGGGCGCGTGGAGGTGGGGCAGGCGGGCGGGACTCTTCCCGCAGGTGGTACCCCGCCCTGTCATTCAGGCCTTCGGGGCTGGGCCTGGTTCCTGGCTCCGGTTCCGGCACAGGCCTGGGCAAGAGAACCGGGATAACGAGGTCCCAGGGCCGGGGGGGGGAGCGGGGAGCGGCGACCATCTGGGGTGCGGGCGGGGGGCGGCTCTCGACCCGCCTGCCGCGAAGACCTCCCGGGACGGGCGGCCAGGCCGGGGGGCCACCTCCCGGCCGCCCCTCCTCTTTCATTCATTCAATAGTATTTATTGAGCGCTTACTATGTGCAGAGCACTGTACTAAGCGCTTGGAATGAACAAGTCGGCCACAGATAGAGACCGTCCCTGCCGTTTGACGGGCTTACAGTCTTCTTCCGGGCCCATCGGCTCCTCCCGCGGCCCAGTTTAATTCCCGCTCCGACCGGCCGGGCGGGAATAGGCTGTGCTCCATTTATCTCCTCCCAGGTTTCCACAAGATGGAGGAGCCAGGGAGGAGGCGTCTGTTTAGCGCTGCACTATGTGCGAGGCGCCGGGACGGGGGAGAACGAGACAACCGGGCTCCCCAGCCCAAGGAGGCGGCGTTCTTCGTTCCCGCCTAATGGAGGAGGAGGCAGACGCAGAGAGGGGGAAGTGACTTGACCGAGGCCACGCGGCGGGCAAGAGCCAGCGGGAGGAGGGGGCCGGGATTAGAACCCGGGTCTCCTGACGTTTCCGAGTCCGACCCCCGGGGCCGGGAGGCCGAGGTGGGTCGGGGTGGCCGGGGGTGCTCTGACTAGGGTCGCTGAGCCCCCCTGCCCCCCGCAGGGGGAAGGGCGGAGCTCTGCCAGCCGTACCCAGGTGGGAGGACAGCGCTGCGGAATCGAATTCTCTCCACGGCGCCGGGCCTCAATCTGCTCGCCCGCGAGGCAGGCTAGCCCACACAGCGTGCGGCTTTCTCTGGTTTTTGTTGGCTTTCTTTTTTTCTCAACCGATTTTACAAGTATCTGCAGGAAGCCATGTGAAGTTACAATCTGCAAGGAGGTGGGGTGACAAGCCCGGCTTTGGCCTCCCGACGTTTAACCCCCGCCGCGTCGCGGGAGCCGAGACCGGCTCTCACTGACTCACGCGTTCGGTCCTGTTTACGCAGCGCTTACTGTGTGCAGAGCGCTGGACTAAGCGCTTGGGAGAGGACGACATGACAATAAACAGACGCGTTCCCTGCCCGCAATGAGCTTACAGTCTGGGGGGGGGGGACGGACAGTCGTTAATATAATTATATTTATAATCGGTGCCGTTTGAGAGCTACGGGCAGAGCACTGTGCTAAGCGCTTAGGGGAGGACAAGACAGCACAGGTAGCAAGACGCGTTCCCACAGCGCGGCACGGCGTGGCGCCTAGAGGCCGGGCCCGGGCCTCAGAAGGTCGTGGGTTCTCATCCCGGCTCTGCCACTTGTCTGCTGCGAGACCTCGGACGAGTCACCTCACTTCCCTGGGCCTCAGTGACCTCATCCGGAAAATGGGGATCGAGACCGGGAGCCCCACGGGGGACAGAAACCCGATTCACTTACATCTGTCCTAGTGCTCAGAACAGCGCTTGCCGCACAGCAAGCGCTTAACAGGCACCGGAGCTGTTATTACTATCCTCTGGGCCTCGGTTCCCTCATCCGTAAAATGGGGTTGAAGACGGTGAGCCCCGTGTGGGACAGGGACCGTGTCCAACCTGATGAGCCTGGATCTACCCCAGGGCTTAGTCCAGTGCCAGGCGCATAGCGAGCGCCTGACAAATGCCATTAATGGCAGATAAACCAAGAATGAGGGGAGCGGGGCGGCTCTCTGCGAAAGGGAGGGGTCGGGTCCGAGGAACGACGGGGGTCGGTCGGAAGAACGGAAGGGGGTGCCGTGCCACACCCCACCGGACCAAATCGGTCGCTTGGCAGTCGCCCGAGACCTCCCAGGGTCCGGCCGGGCCCGCCCCGCCACCCCCCCCCCGGAAGACCTTAATCCCGCCTCCGCCCCTTGCCTGCTGTGTGACCTTGGGCGGGCCGCTTCACTTCTCAGAGCCTCGGTCCCTCATCTGTCAAATAAGGATCAAATCCCTGCTCTCTTTGGTTTATTTTTTTTTTTTAAACGGTATTTATTAAGCGCTCACTACGTGTCCGACACTCTTCTGAACCCTGGGGTGGAGCCAAGTGAATTACTGGGGCTCAGAGTTTAAGTAGGAGGGAGAACAGGAGAATCGGAGGCCCAGAGAAGGAGAGTTCATTCATTCAATCGCATTTATTGAGCGCTTACCGTGGTCAGAGCAGTGTACTAAACGCTTGGGAGAGGACAATACAACAATAAACAGACATTCCCTGCCCACAACGATCTTACAATTTAGAGGTGGCGGGGAGACAGACATCAAGTGACTTGTCCAAGGTCACACAGCAAGCGACTGGCAGAGCGAGGATAAGAACCCAGGTCCTCTGCCTCCCAGGCCCGGGCTCTTTCCACTAGGCCAGGCTGCTTCTCAGTTGTTTTTTCTCTCTCGTTTCATTTAGGGGGGACCAGGATCGTGCCCCACATCTGCGTGGATTGTAGCCGCCCCGTGTTTAAACCCCACAGTGATGATTAAAGCAGCGTGGCTTAGCGGAAAGAGCCCGGGCTTGGGAGTCAGAGGACGTGGGTTCTAATCCCGGCTCCGCCGCCTGTCTGCTGTGGGACCTTGGGCAAGCCACTTCACTTCTCCGTGCCTCAGTTCCCTCATCTGTGAAATGGGGATTATTAACGATAATAACAACGTTGGTACTGGTTAAGCGCTCATTATGTCCCGGGCTCCGATCTAAGCGCTGGGGTAGATAGAGGGTAATCGGGTCCTCCCCCGTGAGGCTCACAGTCTTAATCCCCATTTTACAGTGGAGGTCACTGAGGCACCGAGAAGTGAAGTGACTTGCCCAGAGTCACCCAGCTGACAGGTGGCGGAGCCGGGATTAGAACCCACGACCTCTGACTCCTAAACCCGGGCTCCGGTGCTGGGGAACCCTCCCTTTGCTCTTTTCTCCTCCGCCTCCTCAACAGCCCCACGACATTAGTGTTTGGGTGTGTTGTTTTTTTTTAAATTTGAGGGCTTTTTTAATTTTCCAATTAAGGGCTGTTGGCATAAGGGAGATCCATCATAGACACAGAGGTGCTGGGATACGAGCCCCTCGTGGGACAACCCGATTAGCTTGTATCTACCGGTGGGGCTGGACACGCCCGCCGATCCAGGTGGCTCTGCGGACACACAGACGCTACCCGCGTGTGGGGAAGGCGCACGCCTTTGGGTTGTTCCCCCGCCACACAAAGCCACTGCTGGTGTCCCAGAGTTCCTTGGCCGTGCCAAGGGAGCGGACGACCCGCTGGGGGTTCAACGGCCGGTCTCCCTCCCCCGGCTTCTGTGAGCCCCGTGGGGCGCCAGGGGGATCTGGTGGACCTCCCCCGCCGCTTGACACGTAATCGTAATAATAATGGCACTTGTTAAGTGCTCGCTATGTGCCAAGCACTGTTCTAAGCACTGGGGGGATACAAGGTCGTCAGCTGGTCCCGCATGGGGCTCCCAGTCTTAATCCCCATTTTACAGATGAGGTCACTGAGGTCCAGAGAAGTCAAAGTGACTTGTCCAAAGTCACGCAGCTGACAGAGTGGCGGAGCCGGGATTAGAACCCATGACCTCTGACTCCCCAGCCCGGGCTCTTTCCACTGAGCCGCGCTGCTTCTCACGTACCAGGCGTTCACCAGCGATCCTAATTATTACTATGAACACACGTCACCGCTACCGTCTCTCGGGTCCGAGACGGGCAAGGGACGAGGAACGCGGGTTCGCTCGTGGACCAGCCAGCGACAGACCCCGGGAGATCCGATATTTCCGGCCGAGAGGGTGACGGTTGTAGCTCTGACGTTCCCATCTGCCTTGGCAAGACACCTGCAAAATAAAACCTCACCGGGCCCGAGCGAGGTGTTTTACCAGCGACCCTCAAGAGGTACTCGCCACCCCCCACCGGCCTGTGAACACTCGCTCCCCGTCCGGGCGAACGGAAAATATATTCAGCGAGCAGACGGGCGTAGGGGGCAAAGGACATCAGGTGTGGTTCGCTCGCCTAACGGCTATTTGTTGAGCGGTCTGGGGGCGGGCTGGCTCCAGATTTCCAAATTCTATCGTATTTATCGCGCGCTTACTGGGTGCGCAGCGGTGTACTAAGTGCTTGAGAGAGTTCCACACGACAAGAGCCACGTTCCCTGCCCACGGCGAGCTTCGAGTCGAGGGGCCGGGGAACGATGATGCCGCCGAAAACATCTATTAAGGTCTCGCCGTCCATCAGCGGTATTTACTGAGCAGTGGGCAGGGCACTGGGCTGAGCGCTTGGGAGAGTCCGACGGAGAGTCGGGGAGACGAGCTCCCTGCCCATAGCGAGCTTCTGGACTAGACGTTAATCTAAATAACGGATCCTTACCTAAGCGCCCGAAGGAGGACAGATGGCTCAGGGGCAAGAGCCCGGGCTTGGGAGTCAGGGGGTGTGGGTTCTAATCCTGACCCTGCCCGTGTCATCCACGACGGGCTCACAGCCTAAAGGGTAGTGCCTGGTCTGGCAACCTGGGCCGAACGCTGTGTTAAGCGCTGGGTAGAAACAAGATGATCAAGATGAGACCAAGTCCTTGCCCCATCCGGGACGCCCAGTCTAAGGAGAGCTAGAAGCAGTGTGGCCTGGTGGGTAGAGCCCGGGCCCGGGAGTCAGAAGGGCCCGGGTTCAGTGCTGCGTGACCTTGGGCAAGTCACATCACTTCTCTGGGCCTCAGTTACCTCATCTGCGAAATGGGGATTAAGACCGTAAGCCCTGTGCGGGACAGGGACTGTGTTCAACCTGATTATCTTGCATCTACCCCAGGGTTCAGTACAGTGCTTAACAAATAGCACAATTACGTTCCCCTCTGCACTGCTCTCCCTCCTTCCATCGAAGCAACCCGACTGGCCAATTGATGGGCTTTACTAAGTGCCTCCTCGGTGCAGAGCACTCTACTGAGCGCCTGGGAGAAAACACTAGAGTCTGTAGACCTCCCCCGAGGCCCTTACAGTCTACTGTGTGCAGAGCGCTGTACCGAGCCAAAAACAGAGTCTATCCCTGCGCCCAAGGAGCTTACAATCTACTGTGCGGAGCACTGAACTAGACGCCTGGGGCAGTTCAATAGAGTGGGCAGGCACCGGCCCACGGGAACCAGCCCCCCAGGGTCAGACCCCTATTAACGGCCCCGCTCCCCCGCGCCGGGACCTTTGACCTCACAAAACAGTGGCCAAGTCTCTTCCCCCCGCAGGAGGCCCCCGCCTCTTGAGACAGCATCGAATCCAATTAGGAGATTTATTAATCTCCCCGGACAAGCAATCCGGAGCCCCACAAAGCTCTCAATCCCAGCTGCGGGAGGGAGGGGAATGGCGGGAGGTGGAGGAAGCCTCTTAGCCCGAGAAATCTTGGCGGTCCAAACCACCCCTTCCCATGATCGTCCGCGCTCTCACTCACCTGCCCCCGCCCGGGTCTCGCCAGTGACTCGCCAGACACCACAAATCACCGAATATTTCCCGTCCAGTAGACGGTCACTTCTGTCTACAGCCACTTTAGCCTCCGGTCCCTGCCCCACGCGGGCGTCTAAGCGGGTTGGAGACCGGGGAGCGAATCCCCAGGCCGCCGATGAAGAAACCAAGGCCCAGGGAACAATACTAATGTCGGCATTCGTTAAGCTCTCACTATGCGCCGAGCACTGTTCTAAGCGCTGGGGGAGACACGGGAATCAGGTGGTCCCACTTGGGGCTCACGGTCTTAATCCCCATTTTACAGATGCGGCAACTGAGGCACCGAGAAGTGAAGGGACTTGCCCAAAGTCACACAGCTGACAAGTGGCCGAGGCGGGATTCGAACCCATGACCTCTGACTCCAAAGCCCGTGCTCTTTCCACTGAGCCGCGCTGCTTCTCGAGAAGTCACGCGACTCGCCCGGGGTCACCCAGCAGGCAAGTGGCGGAGCCGAGATTAGGAACCAGGCCCTTGGACTCCCAGGCCCGGGCTCTTTCCACTACGCACCTTAATCAATTAATAGCATTTACTGAGCGCTCACTCCGTGCGGAGGACTGTGCTGAGCATCTGGGAGAGTCCAAAAGAGATAGGAGAGATTCCGTCTCTGTCATTTATTAAATTATTTTAATGTCTGCCTCTCCCTCTGGACTGTAAACTCCTTATGGAGTTTATAGAGAAGCAGCGTGGCTCAGGGGAAAGAGCACGGGCTTGGGAGTCAGGTCGTGGGTTCGAATCCCGGCTCTGCCACTTGTCAGCTGGGTGACTGCGGGCAAGTCACTTCACTTCTCTGGGCCTCAGTTACCTGCCTCATCTGTAAAATGGAGATGAGGACTGTGAGCCTCACGAGGGCCAACCCGATGACCCTGCATCTCCCCCAGCGCTTAGAACAGCGCTCTGCACATAGTAAGCGCTTAATACGAACATGATTATGGGCAGGGAACGAATCTACTGACCCTCTTATATTGGACCGTCCCGACTGCTTAGTACAGCGCTCTGCACATGGTAAGCCCTCAATAAATACCACTGATTGACAGGAGAAGACTGTACTGAGCCCTTGGGAGAGTCCAAGAGAGATACTAGAAGTAGAGATGCCCACACCTGTAATGTATTCATTTATATTAATGTCTGTCACCCCCTCTAGACTGTCAGCTCGTTATGGGCAAGGAACATGTCTGCTAATTCTGTCCTACTGGACTGTCCCAAGCGCTTAGTACGGTGCTCTACACACAGAAATCGTTCAATAAATAAGGGCAGACACGATCCCTGGCCTCATGGAGCTTTCCAGTCTAGTGGGGGAGGCGGACACCAAAGCAAGTTACAGGGAGGAGAAATCGTGGGAAGGCTGAAAGATTACTGTGGGCAGGGCATGTGTCTACCACCTCTCTTAATAGCGCCCTTTCCCAAGCGCTCACTACAGCACTCTGCACCCCGTGAGCGCTCAGAAAATACCAGCGATTGATTGATTGGGGAGGGAGGTGGTCGCCGGCTCCGACACTCGTCTGATGTGTGATCTTGGGCAAATCACTTGACTTCTGTGGGCCTCGGTTCCCTCATCTGTAAAATGGGGATGGAGACCGTGAGCCCCTCGTGGGACAGGGACCGCGTCCGACCCGATTTGCATGGATCCACCCCGGCGCTCGGTACAGTGCCTGGCATGTAGTAAGCGCTTACCGGACACCTCAATTATTATTACTATTATTCCTAGGTGGGTCTGGTAGATGGCAAATAGGGACTGGGGGTCTGAGGGATGGGGGCTCCGTGGCTCCCAGCCCCGGTTTGCCGCTGCGTCCCCCCGACCCCGGCTTGGCCGACCGAGGTCTCGAACTCTGCCCTCAATTCCGTCTCCTCCCGCCCCGAGTCACGGATCACTCCCCGCTCCGGAGAGCCGGGGCCCTGATCGGGGAGGTGGGGGGCTGGGGGCGGGGGATGACCAAAGGGGACCTTAAAGGGATGGACGTCCCGATGGTCAGTCCCGTCCCCCCCCCCCAAACCCCACTCCCGGGTCGGCCCGGTCATCCCGGCACGCGGATCGGAGGCCCGTTTCCTCGGAAGCCGAGAGCGGTGGAGATGAATAAAGAAAAATAAGAGCTGAAGAAAATAAACAAACGCATCAGAAAACCGAACGGGCGGCCGGCTAGCGGAGACGAGGCAGAGGCGCGGGCGGCTGCCGGCGGGGCCTCGTGGGAAGGCCGCCACCGGGCACGACCGGCTAGTGAGTTCCAGGATGGGCGGGGACCGGGCCGCGGGCGGGAGGGGTGTCAGGCGGCTGCCCTCGCTGGGGGGGAGACTGAGGCTGAACCCTACTGCCCCGGCCCCCGGGGGGGAGGGGGGAGCCCGAGGCCGGATGCGCGGACGGGCCGGGTGGAGGGTCGGGTTGGGAGTCTCCCCTTTCCGGCGGGGAGGGCCGAACGCTAGGGCGGGCGGCTTCCTCAGTCGCTCCTAATTAGGGGAGGGGGCAGAGGCCAGATATGGAGCAGTGGGGGATGGGGTGGGGGGGTCCCCCGAGGACCAAAGCCCACGTGAGATGCAGCACGGCCTAGTGAGTAGAGCCCGGGACTGGGAATCAGAGGACCCCAGTTCTCCTCCCGGCTCCACCGCTTGTCTGCTGGGGGACCTGGGCCCGGTTACTTTCCCTCTCTGGACCTCAGTGATCCCATCTGGAAGATGGGGAATAAGACCGTGAGCCCCACATGGGGCTCCACCCCATTATCTTCCATCTACCCCGGCGTTTAGGACAGGGCCTGGCACGTAAGCGCTTAACAAGTCCGCCTCGCCCTCTAGACTTTAAGCTCCCTGTGGGCAGGGAATGTGTCTATTGTGATAATGGACTCTCCCCAGCGCTTAGTACAGCGCTCTGTGCTGTACTGAACTGAATTGGGCGGGGTGGGTAGACAGTGATTAAGTGACTGGAAAATTTGGCTCCGGTTGAGAAACGGGGCTGCCCTCAAGCCCACGGCCTAACGGAGAGAGCCCGGCCCTAGGAGTCAGAAGGACCTGGGTTCTAATCCCGGCTCTACCACTTGTCTGCTGTGTGACCTTGGGCAAGTCACTTCACTTCTCCGGGCCTCAGTTTCCTCCTCTGGAAAATGGGGGTTGCGACTCGGAGCCCTGTGTGGGACAGGGACTGCGTCCAACTCCATTGTCTTGTATCTACCCCAGTGCTTAGTACAGTGCCTGGCACACAGTAAGTGCTTAAGAATTCCCGCAATTATCATCATCGCTATTATTATCGTCGTAACACCCCGCTTTCTCCAAGATCCCCGGCCCCCAACCGTACCCGGGCAAACGTTGGCCGATCACAGACACGACGATAACGAGCTCCCGGTGCCCGACGCGGGGCCCCAGGACGGGGGGGGGGGGGGGGGGGGGGGGGGGGGGGGGGGGGGGTTACGAGATAATTAGATCCACAGGGTCTCTGGCCCACCCGGGGCACCCGACCTTAATAATCAGCAGCGATGATGATAATAACCATCCCGAGAGTGGCGTTCGTTAAAGCGCTCGCTGTGTGCCGAGCGCCGTACTAAGCGCTCGGCACGGTGCTCGGCACACAGTAGGCGCTCGATAAATACGACTGAACGAATGGTGGAGGTCATCGAGCCGGGCTCACCGTTTAGGGCGAAGACGAGGAAACTGAGGCTCAGAGAGGGGAAGTGATGAGCCCGAGGGCGGAGGTGGGGTTAGGGACCCCGGTCCTGGGACAGACGTCCCCCGGGGAGGATTTCCCGCGGAGGAGCTGGTGGGAAGCCCCAAGACGGTACCGTCCCCCTGCCCCTCTGCCCAGGTAACGATGGGGGAGGTCGAGTGAGGCCGGCGGCGAACCTCCGGCCGAAGGAAGGGTTCAGCTGCAAGGAGCACTGGGGGTCTCCCAGGCCACACCCCGAAAACCTGAGCCACAGGGGGTGGGACCTTCCGATAGAGGTCGAGCGGAGGAGGCGCGAGGTGGCCCACTTCCGGAATGGGCTTCTGGGGGACCCAGCCCCAAAGCCACACCTGGGTGGGGAGGGGGCAGCCGGGGCTTGGCCCTCTCTAGCCACGGACCCCACCCCACGCACCGGACTTCTGGGAGACCCCCCCACCCCGGGCCCAAAGCCAGACACGGGTGGGGAGGGGGCTCAGCTCTCCCTGGCCACAGACCCCTCCCCCGGCCCAAGGGTCTTCTGAAGCCAAACCCGGTCGGGGAGGGAAGGGGGGCCGGGGGCTCGGCTCCCTCCAGCCACGGACCTCCCCACCCCAACCCCCGGGCTAACAGGTCTGTCCTGGGGTAGCCCCGGTCGGCAGCTTGGCCATCCCGGGCTGGTGGTGTTTTGGGGGGGCCGCCGTCGGGTTGTGTGGGGGGAGCGTCCCAGAAGCTCGCTGGGGGCAGAGAACCCGTCCACCCTATCTGCGGGATTGTCCTCTCGACCACTCAGACCTGTACACCCCGAGTACTCCATAAATGCCATCGATGGATACATTTTGGGGCTGCCATCGCGAACCCCTTCGCCCGAAGCCCGGCACGCAAGCCTGGCCCTGACAGAGAAGACAACCCGGACCCTTGGTATCCGCCACCCAGCCCCCCACCGCTCGTCTCCAGATCTGTCATTTCTTTATGTCTATCAACGTCGGTCTCCCCCTCCGGACCCGAAGCTCCTTGCGGGCGGGGAGCTCGTCTACCAACTCTGCTCGATCGTCCTCCCCGAGCACTTAGTTCAGGGCTCGGCACCCAGTAATCAATCAGTCGTATTTATTGAGCGCTCACTGTGTGCCGAGCCCTGGCCTAAGCGCTCAATGAATACCACTGATGGATTCATTTCGGGTCACCACCTCAAAGCGCTTCAGCTGAAGCCCAGCAACTGGGTCTCCTAAACCTGGGCGCTTGATTTTTTAAGGGCAGGGAACGGGACTGTTATCTGTGCCAAGCGCTTAGTACACTGCTCTGGCTGTAGTAAGAGCTCAATAAACACCATCGATCGATTGACATTCACCCTCCCTCAGCCCCGCGGCACTTATGTCCTTCTCTGTAATTTATTTCCATATATCAGTATCCGCCTTCTCTCTAGACTGTCGGCTCGTGGGCGGGGAATTTGTCTGTTAGATTGTCCTCTCCCCAGTGCTCAGTACAGAGCTCTTCACGCGGGAAGCGCTCAATAAATAGAATCGATAGATTGACATTCGCCCCACTCAGCTCCGCAGCACTTACGTCCTTCTCTGTAACTTATCTCCGGATATCAGCATCTGTCTTCTCTACACCGACGGCCCGTTGCGGGCAGGGAATGTACCTGTTAGACTGTCCTCTCCCCAGTGCTCAGTACAGTGTTCTTCACGTGGGGAGCGCTCGATAAACGCCCCCCCCCGTGACTGGCTGATAGCCTGAGCCGATCGGAGCTCAGCCGGGGGGCTTGGCTTTTCGAGAACAGGCAGCCAATCTGGAAAATCGAGTGGCTTCTTCTGTTCCTCAAGGCAACACCCTGGGAACAGCCGGGCTCCGGTGCCTCATGGGGGAGACGCCGGAGGCAGGAGGAAGTAAAACACTAGCCCTTTGTGCGTACGTGTGTGTACATACGTGTGTGTGTATTGGTGGGGCGGGGCGGAAAGTGGTTTTGAACCATGACTGTCCTACGTATGACTCCGCCTACCCGTCCGGCCGCTTGGATTCTCTCTCATCGGTCCTGTTCGACTGGGGGCGTCTTGAGGGCAAGGGATCGGGTCTGCCCCGGCCCCCGAGCGCCGTCGAGAGGCCGCGATCCCTGCCCTCGGGGAGCTGACCGCCTCCTGGGTGCAGGGCACTGTGCTGAGCGCTCGGGAGAGTCCGCCACAGTCGGTTGGCGCCTTCCCCGCCCTCGAGGAGCTTGAGGCCTACCGTGTGCAGAGCGCCGTATTGAACGCTCGGGAGATGCCCTTAGAAACCGTAGACACGCTCCCCGCCCTCCAAGAGCTTACAGTCTGCTGTGTGAAGAGCACTGTACTAAGCACTGGGGAAGAGTACAGTTCAGTTATTATTACCACGGGACTCGTTGAGGGCTTACTAAGCGTCAAGCAGGGTTGTAAGGGCTGGGGCGGATACCAGTTTTTCAGGTCGGACACGGTCCTCGCCCCGTATGACTCTCCCAGTCTGAGTAGGAACCCTGATCCCTGCTCTCAAGGAGCTTACAATCCACCACGTGCAGAGCACTGTACTGAGCGCTCGGCGAGCACCACAGAGCAGGTAGACGCGGCCCCCGCCTTGAGTGAGCCGACCCTCAGGGCCCCTGCCTCCATCTCGCCGGAGGGCTCCAAGTCAAACCCGGAACCCAGCCACTAGACACCCCGGACCTCCCCGCCCTTAAATCTCGCTCCATTCCTCTCGGACCCCCTGCCCATTCCACTGATGGCATCGTTAAGTCTGCGGGCCTCGGGAGGAGGGGGGTGGCGGCTGGAGGGAAGGAAGGGCCCGTAACCGATTCTGGGTCACCTTGATGGAGCGCAAGAGAGAGCCCCGTCAATTAAAAAAAAAAACCAACATCAGGGGAAAATCCCATTTTAGGCCAACACACACACACAAAAACACACTTCCCCACGGTGAGTCAAAGCGGCGATGAAGACAGCATCAAGTTCCCCATCGGCTCGTTTCCTCCTCCACCTGGAAGGCGAAGCCTCGGGGGGGGGGGAGGGGGCCCCCGAGCTGCACCCACTAATTGTTTGGAGATTTCACCGGGCGACACGTGGGCCCGCTCTATTTATATCCGCCACCGTGGCGGACTTACATAACGCCGGAGCCGCGACCTTCGCCGGCAACGGGACGCCTGTGAACGTGGCCGGCTGAGGCGAGAGAGCGGGCGGCTGGGGCACCGGTGCGGTTGCCCGAGACCGAACCTGGGTTGGCGCGGGGACCGTCCGGCCCCGCCCTCTCCTCTCCCACTAGAAGGCCCTGGGATTTTCATTCCTTACATCATCCCCCACGTCCCCCGGGGTCCGTGGGGACATCCCGGAGCACCCCAAAACACCCGTGACGCCCTCTTGCCCCCATCGACACTTTCCAACAGGGTCCGCCGCCTTCTCTTGCCCGGGTTGCCGCTCGGAGGGCCCCGGACGTGAGGGATGCCATATCGGATCGTCGGGCCAGCGGTCCGCCCGGCCCGGGAGGCTCCCTCCGCCACCAGGACCGGAGGAGCGGATGGTCAGACTGAGGGTCCACCGACCAAGCGTGGCACCCGTGGATTCCCCCGGACCCGTCATCACGTACCCCAGAATCCTTAGGGGGCCTCTGCCCAGCGCGCTTGGCCTGACGAGTTGCACCGTGGCGGGGGGCTGGGGTTTAAGGGGGGTCTGGCAGACGCTCACCCACGGGCTTCCCACCCGGCGCCGACCCCCCGGCTCCGCGGCCGCCGAGCCTGGGGAAGGGGGACGGGAGAGGGTCGCGGCCGCGCGCTGGCCTTACCGAGTTCCTTCGAGCCCTGGCTCTCGCTGGCCAGCTCCCCCATCTTGACCAAGGCGTCGAAGTAGCCCTTGGCGGCGAACGTGACGCCTGAGGGGAGAGGAGAGAGGAGTCGGCGACGGGCCCGGCCCGACGGCTGGTGGTCAAACCCTTGAGGGCACCCCCAGCTCGTGCGGGGGCGACCGAGGTCGGAGACGTGACGATCAGGCGGGGGACTCGGAGGAACGGAGGGGGTCTGGACGTCTACTATGGAGGGTGGCCCTCGTCTACCGGAAACAGGAACGTGATTCCCAGGGGGAGATTTCTCCCCCGCCGGCCACGTGGGCGAGTTGATCTCTGGGGGACAACCACCAGGCTCTGGGGAAGGGGGTTGTTTTTTTCCTTCCATGGCACCTGTTAAGCGCTTACTGTGTGCCCAGCACCGTCCTAAGCGCCGGGGTGGGTACAAGCGAATGGGGCTGGACGCAGTCCCCGTCCCACAGGGGGCTCACGGTCTTAATGGAGAGGAGGTCACTGAGGCCCCGGAGAAGCGACTCGCCCAAGGACACCCGGAAGAAAAGCAGTAAAGGCGGGATGAGGATCCAGGTCTTTCCGACTCCCAGGCCCGGGATCTATCCATCAGGTCCCGCTCCTCCTCGGCTCCGCGGGCCCCGACGGTCCCGACCGGGCAGAGGGTCAACCGCCGGGGCCTTTCCCAGGACGGGCAGAGGGGAGAGGACAGGGTGACACCCTTCAAGAACGAGGGGACACGCGGCCTGCTTTTAACAGCCCCGCTCGGCTCCTCAGAATCGGGGCCCTTTATCGGGGCTTATTTATGCCGTTCTCAATTAAGCCGTCACAGTTTGTTCCGAGGCACGAGGCGAGGCCGACTCCTTACCCGGGGGTGGGGGGAGGCGGGAAGCGGGGGGGCCGGAGAGCGGCCGGGGCTGCCGCCGAAGCCCGAGCGAGAGGACTTAGGATAAATGGAAAGGAAGGATGACAACGGAGGCAGCGGAACGGAACACAGCAAAACTTAGCAACTGGGCTTTTCGGGAGGCTTAACGCAGCCGAAGTGGAGGAGAGGTCGGGGCTGTGGGGAAACGATTGGCTCCCGCGGTGTCGTCGGGCAGCGGCCCAAGACGGGCGGGAGGGGGAAGGGAGGAAAACACAACCGGGGGCCGGAGGCGGAGTCCGGCGGGGATGCCCGGGGCCGTCGGGGACCCCTGGGTCCGCTGGGGTGGGGAGGGGAGAGTTGACACGAGGGCTCGTGAGGAAAGGACGGGCTGTGAGCTCGCTACGGGCAGGGAAAGTGTCTTGTTTACTGCTGTGCTGTCCTCTCCCAAGCGCTTAGTCCAGTGCTCTGCCCACAGTAAGCACTAACGTAAATCAAAATCATTATTGTTATCACTATTATAGGCAGGAGCCGAGACCCAGCCCCAGACAGGCGAACAGACTAGGCAGGCGCGGAGAGCCGGACCCGGACAGGGTCCGGCGTGGCCAAGAGACCCCCGCCACAGCCATTCCGACGCTCGGGCCGGGAAGCGGGCGTCGGAAGCTGGTCCGGGCCGCGGCCGTCAGGCCCCTCGGAGCCTCGGGCAGGTGAGCGGTCCCAGAAACGGTCCTGCCTCCGCCCCTCCGGCAGACGGGCACCGCCCGTTCCCGGGAACGCCGCGGCCCGAGCCAGCAGCCACGCATCCCTCCCCACGCCCGCCGGGGGAGGGGGAGGCCGGACCGGAGCCGTCTCCATGCCAACCGAGCGGCTCCTCCAGGCTGACCGGGGGCGGCCCGGGGGAGGACGCCGGCTCCCGGCACGGTCCCCTCCTCTGTGCCCGGGGGAGTCGCTGGGCGGACACAGCTGGGACGGGGGCCGGTGTGCTCGCCCAGGCCCCCGGTGACCGCAAAGGAGGAGAGAGGGGAAGGGGACCGTGAACCTCTCCAGGGCCGAGAACGGGGTGACATTATAAACGGGGTTGAAGCAGTGTGGCTCACTGGCAAGAGCCCGGGCTTGGGAGACAGAGGACGTGAGTCCTAATCTCGGCTCCGCCACTCGTCTGCTGGGTGATCTTGGGCAAGCCTCTTCGCTTCTCTGTGCCTCAGTTACCTCATCTGGAAAATGGGGCCTAAGACCGTGAGCCTCACCTGGATCCACCGGATCACCTTGTAGCTACCAGTGCTCAGGAGAGTGCTCGGCACATAGTAAGCGCTTAATACACACCATTATTATCATCTCTCTAAAACGGCCCCCTTTCGGGTTGGGGCCGGCTAGCCGGACGCAAGCCGGCCTGCTGTGTGCAGAGAGCCGAGAAGCAGTATGGCTTAGTGGGTAGAGCCCAGGGCTGGGAGGCAGAAGGACCTAGGTTCTCGTTCCAGCTCCACCCCTTGTCCGCTGCGTGACCTTGGGCAAGTCGCTTCATTTCTCTGGGCCCCGGTTCCCTCGACTGTCAAATGGGGGATTAAGATTGAGCCCCACGAGGAACAGGGACTGAATCCAACCTGATTAGCCCGGATCCACCCTAGTGCTTAATACAGCACGTGGCACATAGAGAGCGCTTAACAGATGTCATAAAAAGAGCTGGTGATAAATGACAAGCCGGGGACGAGGGATGGGCAGAGCCTGCCCCTCGGGGGACAGGGGCAATTGTCTGAAGGTGACCAGGCCCGACCCCAGGCCGCCGGGAGGCCCCACCGGAAGATGATCCATCGATGGAGGCCTTGGCCGTCCCCGCAGGGGACACCAGAGGTCACCCCGGCCCCGGGACCCCCGCCGGCCCCTCGGCCCACCCGCCAGGGGACCGACGCGCCCTGCCCCCGCCCCGCGCTACCCAAGGGGGAGAGCCCGCTCACCTGCCAGCGCCTTCTCGTAATTCTTCCCCATGGAGATGAAGTTCCGGAGGCTGGGATTGAACTGCTCCATGATCGTCTGGGAAGGGGAGACGGGAAGACATTCCTTCATTCAGTCGTATTTAGCGAGTGCTGCGTGCAGAGCACTGTACTAAGCGCTTGGGAGAGGGCGATGCAACAATAAGCAAACGCCGTCCCCGCCCGCAACGGGAGAGCCCGAGTTATTCAACCAACCAGTCCAAGGGCGGTGTTTTCTGAGCATTTACTATATACGGAGCACTGTACTAAGCGCCTGGGAGAGTTCAGTACAACAGAATTAGCAGACAAGTTCTTTGCCCAAAGCAAGCTGACCCAGGGAGTGGTCTGGATTTTGAAGGCGCCTATCCGCTTTTCGTTGATTCATTAAATTGTATTTATTGAGTGCCTACTGTGCGCAAAACAGACAGACACATTCCATGCCCACAACGAGCTCCTTACTGAAGGGTCGGCGAGCGAAGGCCATCTGGCAGAAGCTTCGGGCCGAGCCGCTTTTGTGTGGCTGAGAAACTTGTAGCACAGTGTGTTGCTCCTGATGCTATTTGCCTAGAGACCGAGGGTTTTCCAGGCCGGCGGTCGGACGCTCAGTCAAAAATGGATTTCTATTTTCTTTTTCAAATGGCGTTAAGCGCTTACTGTGTACCAGGTACTGTAGTCAGCGCTGAGGTAGAGCCAAGCTAAGCCGGTTGGACACAGTCCACGCCCCCCGCGGGGCTGATAGTCTTAATCCCCATTTGACCGACGAGGGAATTGAGGCCCAGAGAGGTGAAGCCACTTGCCCAAGGTCACCCAGCAGGCAAATGGCGGAGCTGGGGTGGGCTCCCAGGTCTTTCTGCCTCCCAGGCCCGGGCTCTATCCGCTAGGCCGCTGCTGTTGCTTCCCTTGGATGAGATGGATTCCTCTACGATCGGGCCTCCGTCGCCCGCGACCCCAAACCAGACGAGGCACGTTGGACGGAAACGGGGCGAGGGGGTGGAACAAACCGGGCAACAATCGATCCTTCTGTCTGTAAGAGGTGGGGTGATGGCACCCTCTCCTCCCCGAGGCGCACAATACAGCTCTGTGCTCTCCCAAGCGCTCAGCACAGTGCTCTGCACGTAATAAGTGTTCAGCGAATACCACCGACAGCGACGGCGATTAATGCCCGTCTCCCCCTCTAGACCGTGAGCTCACTGTGGGCAGGGAACGCCTCCATCACTCTCTACTTGTAGACCGGCAGCACGGCCTAACGGAAAGAGCCCGGGCCCGGGAGTCAGACGACCTGGGTCCTCATCCCGGCTCCGCCAGCCGTCTGCTGGGTGACCTTGGGCGAGTCGCTTCCCTCCTCTTGGCTCAGTTCCCCCATCTGCAAAATGGGGATTCGATCCCTGTTCTCCCTCCTCCTCGGGCTGGGAGCTCCACGTACGAACTGATCGTCCTGTATCCACCCCAGCACTTAGGGCAGCGCCTCCCCCTCCTCGCCCTCCCCCACCCCTCGGTAGGGGGGCAGGGCCCACGTCCACAAAACAGTCCCATTGTGCTCCTCTCCGGGACCTCGGAGCCGAGACAATGGAAGGATGGGGAACAGGAAGAGGAAGAGGCCTCGTCCAAGCCCAAACCTCCCCCTCTCCGAAACTCTCCGACTCCGGCAAGCCCGGCGGGACGGTGTGGAGGGAAACCGGCCGGAGCCGGCCCGGGGCGGACGGGCCCTGGCGTTTCGCTTCCTCCGGGAGGAGGGTGCCCGCGGTCACCGGGCAGGAATGAGGGAGGGGGAGGGCGAGGTCCAGATGGGAACGCTGCGGGCTCTTCACGTGCCAAGGCCACTCAGCCACTCGCCCGCGGTTGGGGGGGTTGGGGGGAGAGAGAGTCACGGCTGCTGGGGTTCTACCATGACGGGCCTCAGAGAAATGACTAAGTCAGGGACACCGGGTTGAGGCTGGGCCCTGCTCCCGCCCACATTTTGAGGGAGGAAAACACGGACACACACACACTCACACCAGCTTTCTCCCACCCCTAAACAAAGCAGTCTCTCTCCCTTCCTCGCTACTTTGACCGAGGCCCGCCCAGAGCGGGAGAATGGCGCTTTTGTTCTGAGCGGGCAAGGGGTCACTCGATCACTTGGGGGAAGGGGGCATCTTTTTTTCTTTTTCTTAAAGAAAGCACTTAGTACGCGCCCGGGGCTGTGCTAAGCGCTGGGGTGGATCCAAGCAGAGCGGGTTGGACACAGTCCCTGTCCCACATGGGGCTCCCAGTCTTCATCCCCATTTTCCAGATGGGGGGACGGGGGCCCAGGGAAGTGAAGAGACTGGCCTCAGGTCCCACAGCAGATATGCGGCGGAGCCAGGATTAGAACTCACGGCCCGTGACTCCCAGGCCTGGGCTCTTTCCACTAGGCCACGCCGCTTCTCGACTAGGCCTCTGGAAAAATCTGATTAGCTTGGGTTTCCGCCCCGGCGCCGGGGGTGTTTAGGCTGCGCACAGAGCGGGGGCTTCGGGGCCCGGGGGATACCGTCCGGGAGGTGAAAGGAGAGACCTCGCCTGGGGATGGGAGCCGCTGGATGCCCCCTACCCCGACCCGGCTTGGGAGGGGCCGCGGGTGGGACCCGGGTCGACCGGAGACCCTCAACGTAAGAGCCGCCGGCCGGGCCGCCGGCCCTTGCCCGGGGAGGGTCGACCGGGCCGCCCCTAACCCGCTTCTGGAAACGAAGGGGAAAGAAGGCAACACCAAGACGTAGCCCTGCACACCCACAGACCCAAGCTCACAGACTCCCCCCAACACACACCCTGACAGACCGTGTCAAGATAAGCTGCTGAGCCGTGTGTCAGGTGAGGCGCGGCCGGCCTGCCGGCCTGCAGCGTGCTCCCTGGAGCTCCTGGCCCTCTTGAAGAATGTGACCGCGCTACTGTTCCCGTTGCAGGCCAGTCCAGGGCGGAAGCGAGATGGGGAACGGCTCCCCCTCAACACCCAGAAGCCAGCCCGGCGTGTGCGTACGGGGGCGGCGGACGGTCCTGGCCCAAGTCCCTTCCCAGCCGGCCAGGGCAATCGATGAGTAAGTCCGTCGTGGAATGGTGATCTCTCCCTTTCTCCCCCCGCTTCTCTCTCTCTTCCCTTCTTTCTCTCTTCCTTCTCTGTCCCCTTCTCCCTTTCTCCCTCTTTTCTCTTCTTTCTTCCCCCTTTCGTTCTCTTCCCCCCTCTTTTTCTCCTTCCCTTCTTTCTTCCCCCTTCCCTTTTTCTCCTTCCCTTCTTTCTCTCTTTCCCCTTCTCCCTTCCCTCTTCCCACTCTCCTTCCCCCTTCTCTCTCTCTCTCCCTCCTCTCTCTTCTTCCTTCCCTTGAGGCTAATAGCTTCCAGAGGCCTGGTAGGGTGGGGAGCCGGGGGTGGGGAAACAACGGATATTTGGTCCCCCCATTCAACACATGAGGTGACCGGGGCCTAGAGAAGCCAAACGACTTATCCAAGGTCACTCAGCAGGTGAGGGAAGGACCCCAAGTCTCCTGACGCCCCAGCCCATGCCCTACGCACTGGACCCCACTGCTCCTCCCGACAACCCCCTTGGCTGCCTCGTTGCCCCCAGCCCTGCTGCCTAAGGACAGCCCGCGTGGTCCACCCCAGCTGCTCTGGAGACAACAATAATAATAATAATGTTGGTATCTGTTAAGCGCTTACTATGTGCAGAGCACCGTTCTAAGCGCTGGGGTAGACACAGGGGAATCGGGTTGTCCCACGTGGGGCCCGCGGTCTTAATCCCCATTTTACAGATGAGGTCACTGAGGCACAGAGAAGTGAAGTGACTCGCCCACAGTCACACAGCTGACAAGTGGCAGAGCTGGGATTCGAACTCATGACCTCCGACTCCACAGCCCGTGCTCTTTCCACCGAGCCACGCGAGACCCTCCCCTCCCTCACCCCGAAGCCGGCCGGCCCCTGCAGTCCACCCGTGCTATTTATTGAGCGCTTACTATGGGCAGAGCCCTGTGAAGAGCTCTGTGCCAGGCCCCACGGCAGTCAGTAGAACCGATCCCTGCCCTGAAAGAGCTGACAGTCAACTGGGGGCAGGGCACTGTGCCGAGCGCTTGGAAGAGCACAGGAGTCAGTAGGGACAAACCCTGCTCTCAAGGAGCTTACGGTCGACAGCGTGCAGGGCACCGTAGTAAGCGCTTAGGAGAGGACAATATAACAGAGTTGGCAGACGCGGGCGTCCCCTATCCACAGAGAGCAGTTCCCCGTTTCTCCCACCTTCTTCACGAGTCTGAGGATGGCTCTCCCCACCTTCAAAGCCTCGGTGAAGGCACGTTTCCTCCAAGAGGTCTTCCCCCTCTAAGCCTCATTTCCTCTTCTTCCGTTCCCTCTGCTTCACCCTCGCACTTGGATCTGCTCTCTATTACCCCCTCGTTCAATCCCGCGGCACTTCCGTCCAGATCCGTAATTTATATTAACGTCCCTCTCCCCCTCTGAAAAGTAGGAAGGGACTATGACTATGTTATACCGTGCTCTTCCATATGCTTGGCACAGTGTTCCGCGCACGGTAAAGCGCTCGATAGATTCCGCTGGGATTGGTTCCCCGCAGACGGCAGCCTCTCTAATATAAGACAGTCGGTAGACACGGTCTCTGCCCACGTCAGAGAAGCGGCGTGGCCCGGTGGGTAGAGAGTTAGAAGGACCTGGGTTCTAATCCCGGCTCCGCCACTTGTGGGACCTGGGGCGAGTCACTTCGTTGGGCTTCAGTTCCCACAACTGTAAAACAGGGATTAAAACTGGGAGCACCGCGTGGGACACGGACTGTCCCCGGCCTGATCGGTTTGGTGACCTTGGGCAAGTTACTTCACTGCTCTGTGTCTCAAGTTATCTCACCCGGAAAATGAGGGTTAAGATCGTGAGCTCCGTGTGAAACGGGGACTGTATCCAACCTGACGAGTTTGGATCGAACCCAGCTCTTAGAACAGCGCCTGGCACATAATAAGCACTTAAAAATACCATTAAAAAAACTCCCAAAAGACAAAAGAATGCAGATCCTCTGACTCTTAGGCCGGGGCTTTCAACCACTAGCCCAAGCTGCTGCTTCTTATTCAGAGCTTACTCCGTGAAGAGCACTGTCCTGAACCCCACAACGGCTCGGCCCGGGGGAAAGGCTGGGAGTCCGAGGGCCCGGGTTCTAATCCTGCCTCTGCCGCTGCCTGCTGGGTGACCTCGAGCAAGTCACTTCACACCTCGGAGTCTCCTTTTCCTCATCTGTAAACTGGGAATTCAATCCCCGTTCTCCCTCCCCCTCAGTCGGTCAACCCGGCGTGCGACAGGGACTGTGTCAGGCCTGAGAAGCTTGCTCGATACAGCGATTGGCACAGAGTAAGTGCTTAAATACCACGTTGATTATTATGATTACTGTCCAACATTCAAGTGACCTACTTAGGAGATCTGGGGTGGGGCTGGGGTGGCAGAAATCACAGTCCAGACTGTTCTTTCTCCCCCAAGGCCAGCAGTGACCAGTGGGAGGAGGGAGGAAGAGGGCTCTGAATGGAGTGGGATCCTTCCACCCCCACGGACCCCTCGGGAAAAAACTGTGCCATCCCTTCCACCCCCTCGGGGGATGCCAAGTCGACCCACCCTCCACATTGGAGAAATCGATCCATCGGTGGCATCTGCTGAGGGTTTACTGTGTGCAGGGCACTGGACTGAACGTTCGGGAGAGGACAACACGGCAGGGTTGGCAGACACGTTCCCTGTCCGTAACCAACTGACAGTCTAGAGGGGGGAGGCGGATGTTAATATAATAATATACATAATAACAATGATATAATAAATACGGAAAAAGGACCTCCCGGGAGCCTCGGGGCCGGGGACACCACCAAAAGCCGCCGGGGTCTCTTCCCCGCTGCCTCTGGACCGGCTGGGACTCTAGTAGCCCTTCTCTCCCCCCATGGCTCGAGGGGGTGCCGGAGACCCACCCCGCAACCGGAGGGCCGGGAGCGGTGACCCCCAGCCGCGCTGCCCCTTTGTAGATTAGGGGGGTGGGCCAGACCGAGCCGGTCACTTCCTTCCCGTCCTGGCCGGCGGCATCCTGCCGGTAGGCCGCCCCGTGCCGGGGGGACGCGGTTTCACTCCGGGCCCCGACGTGTCCCTCTCCGCACCCTTCCACGTAAACCAAGGCGGCCCAGTGGGTAGAGCCCGGTTCTGGCAGTCCGAGGACCCGGGTTCTCTTCCCGGCTCTGCCGCCCGTCTGCTGTGGGACCTCGGGCCCGTCGCCTCGCTTCTCTGGGCCTCAGTTCCCTCATCTGGAAAACGGGGATTAAGGCCGGGAGCCCCATGTGGGACAGGGGCTGCGTCCCAGCTGATCGCCTTGCAAATCCCCCGGCGCTTCGATCAGGGAAGGCCTCTTGGAGGAGATAGTAATAGTAACAATTATGGCGTTTAAGCGCTGGATGTGCCTTCAGAAAGACTTTGAAGGGGGAGGGAGTAACTTGTCCGTCAGATTCGAGGAGGGAGGGTGTTCCGGGCCGGAGGCAGACGTGGGCGGGGGGTCGGCGGCGAGATAGGCAAGATGGAGGTTCAGTGAGTAGGCTGGCATTAGAGGAGTGAAATTTGCAGGGTGGGTGGCCGTAGTCCTCACCCTGCCCTTGTCCTGGGCTCTATCCCCAAAGGTACCAGGCCGGGGCGCGGGCAGCCGCCCCTCCCTCACGAAACTGGAAGCTCCCCGAGGGAAAGGATCGTATCCATCGACTTCACGGTGGACCACCGCTCTCCCAAGCTTCGGGCGCTTACCACAGAGCTCTGCACACAGTGACCGCTCAATAAATTCGACCGATTAAAGCCCTCCTAAACCGCCACTTCCTCCAAGAGGCCTTCCCCGACTGAGCCCTCGTTCCCCCGATCCGCCCCCACACCGCTGCGACCCCTCCGTCTGGGTCCGTACCCCAGTTTGACGCCAACGCTCCCCCCGTAACACTTAGACACAGATCTTCGGCTCGCCCCTCCTACCTCTCCCCGCCGCTCTCCCGCTCCTAACCAGCCCGCACACTTCGCTCCTCCAATGCCAACCTACTCACCGCGTCTCCATCTCGTCTCCCTCGCCTCCGACCCCTCGCCCACGTCCCGCCTCCGGCCCCGGACGCCTTCCCTCTTCCTACCCGCCGGACAATGACTCTCCCTCACTTCAAAGCCTTATCGAAGGGCCATCTCCTCCGAGAGGCCTTCCCTGACTAAGCCCTCCTTTTCTCTCCTCCCACTCCCTTCTGCGTCACCCCGATTTGCTCCCTTTATTCATCTCTCCCCGCCCCCGGCCCCACACCACTTATGTCCATATCCATCATTTATTTATTTTAACGTCTGTCTCCCCCGCTCTGGAATGTAAGCTCCATGTGGGCAGGGAATGCATCTGTTTATTGCTATATAGTACTCTCCCAACCGCTTAGTCCAGTGCTCCGCACCAGTAAGTGCTCAATAAATACGAATGCTGCACCAGTAAGTGCTCAATAAATACGAATGGCTGATTAATCCACCTGTAATTATTATTATTATCTCCTCCTCTGGACTATGGGCTCGCTGAGGGCAGAGATAATGTCTGCCACCTCTACTGTACTGAGCATTTAGTAGTTCAGTGCTACCTTCAAAGCCTTAGTGAAAGCCCACCTCCTCCGAGAGGCCTTCCCTGCCTAGGCCCACCTTTTCTCTTCTCCCGCTCCCTTCTGCGTCACCCTGACTCGCTCCCTTTATTCACTCCTCCCTCCCAGCCCCACACCATTTATTTTTTTCATTTCTTTCTATTAATGTCTCTCTCCCTCTCTGGAACATAAGCTCACTGGGGGCAGGGACCGTGCCTTTCGACTCTGCTGGATTGGACTCTTCCTAGCAGTAGGTACAGTTCTCGGCACACTGTAAGCGCTCAATAAATACCACCGGTACGTCGATTACTCTGCACACATTAAGTGCTGAGTAAATACCATCTATCGATTGCACTCTCCCAGGTGTTTAGGCGCGCTCTGTACACGGTAGGGTGGACGTTTCTCGAGGGCAGGGTCCACGTCTACTAACTCTAACCCACTCTCCGTAGTAGTGTTCAGTACAGTGCTCGGCACCTGGCAAGTGCTCAATAAATACTTCTAAGGGATCTTCATCTGGAAACGCCCACCCCGATCCTAACTTTCTCCCAAACCGAGATAAAACAGCACAGAGAACCCTTGCCCAAGATGGATGAATCACTCAACCAATCAAGGGTGTCTTCTGAACGCCTACCGCTTACACAGCAGTCAGTCGACAGCACTTACAGGGTGCAGGACACTACGCTAAACGTTCGGCAGGGTACGAGAATCGGCAGACGTGATCCCAGCCCTCGAGGAGAAGCAATGTGGCTCAGTGGAAAGCGCCCCAGACTAGGAGTCGGAGGACCCGGGTTCTAATCCCGGCTCCGCCACCTGTCTCCTGGGTGACCTTGGGCAAGTCCCTTCACTTCTCTAGGCCTCGGTTCCCTCATCTGCGAGATGGGGGTGCAATCCCTGTTCTCCCTCCTGCTTCGACTGTGAGCCCCATGGAAATAAGACAGTATTACTATTAACATTAGTATACTAATACTATTAGTATTAATATTAGTATTAGCGTTAATAATAATAGTATTTGTTACCTGGAGAAAATACATCCATAGGGTCGCTATGAATTGGAAAAGACTTGAGGGCATTTAATAATAATAATAATAATAATAATAATAATAATTTGTTAAGCGCTTACTAAGTGCCAGGCACTGTACTAAGCGCTGGGGTGGAGGCAAGCAAATGGAGCCGGACACAGTCCCTGTCCCACATGGGGCTCCCAATCTCAACCCCCCATTTTCCAGATGAGGTCACTGAGGCACGGAGAAGAGAAGCGACTGGCCCAAGCGGTGCGGCCCGGAATCAGAACCCACGACCGCGCTCTGTCCACTACGCCGCTCTCAAGGAGCTTACAGTCGAGTGGCCGAAAAAGACGCGGAGGTGAATTACTGGAAGGAGGAAGTAATAGGGGAGTCTAAGAGATTAGGTATGTGCTCGGGAGGGGTGGGGGACGGGTGGGGCGGGCATCCCCAAGCCCTTAAGGTGACAAGGAAGTGTGGCGGGAGAGGGGACCCAGGGCGGGGAGACGAGGGATTACTCGGCACCCAGGAAGCCCTCCGCAGCCCCGGGACGACGGGGAACGGTTCCCGGATGGGCCGGGCTCTCCCAAGGGCGTCGGAGCCGGAGAAGAGGGAGGGAGTTTCCGGCAGGAGGGAGGCGGCCCAGTGGAACGAGCCCCGGCTGGGACTCGGAGCACCTGGGTCCCCATCCTGCCCCGTCGCTTGGCCTGCCGGGTCACCCTGGGCAATCCATCCGTCAGTGGTATTTACTGAGCGCTTACGGGCTCTCCTCCCTCCACCCAGGAGCCCACGGCCCTCTCTAGGCTGTGAGCTCCTTGTGGGCAGGGAATGTGTCTGTTTGTTGTTCTACTGTGCTCTCCCAAGCGCTCAGTACAGTGCATTGCACACTGTAAGCGCTCAATAAATACAACAATGAATGAATGGATGAACCAAGCCACCCAACGGGTCCCGGGGGCTCCTGACCCTCGCCCACGCCCCACCCCCGGGGCTCGATCTCCCTACCATCGCAACTCCCCCGAGATCCCACCTCCTCCTGAAAACTCATGCCTCTCTACACCAGAAGCTCGTTGTGGGCGGGGAACGCTGGGTTGGGCTCCCCCGAGCGCCTAGTGCAGTGTTCTGCACGCCTCGGGTGCTCAATAAATGCCGCCGCCGATGGATTGGTTGATCTCCCGGAATCCTGGGCCGTAGCAACCCACCATCCACCTCGACCAACTGTCGTCTAGCCGTGGGCACGGCACGAGTCTGCCCACTCTGCTGTATTATCCTCTCCGGAGCGCTCGGTCCAGTGTTTTACACACAGTAAGTGCTCGATAAACACCACCGATTGAGGGACCCCTCCTCAGCTCCCTTGTGGACACATGAACACAGTCACTCGAGTATCGGTTATTCATCATGACCACTCTGGCCGCAAAGGTTCTCCCCTCGCCCCCCAGGCTTCTGCATTCCTCGAGCGGTCGGTACAGTGCACCGCACCCAATGGGCGCTCGATAAATACCGCTACGGGCAAGCGTCTCCTCTCCTGAGGCTCTGGGAAGAGCCCCCACGGGGCCCAGGCCTCCTGCTCCTCAGAGTCGACTGAGTCTACATGGGGGCCCCCGACGGCCTCCCTCCCGGCCCAGCTGGACCGACCCCGCTTCAATGCCACCGGGCAGGGACGCTGCCCCGCGGAGGCCCGTGCTGGCCTCCTCCTCCCCCCTCTCCCTTCCGCTGACCCCCCCGGGGCCTCGGGGGTCCGGGGTCTATTACAAGCTGCCAGCCTGGCCTAGCCAGACCCCGGAGGCTCAGGTGAGGAGGGCAATCCCGGCCGTCAGGAGATTCACCTGGGCAGAACTGCTCCCTTCGCCCTCCTAACGACCAACCCAGCACCTGAAAGACTGCTGCCTTGGGTTCAGCTGCTGGTGGAGGGAGGGGAGGGGGGGAAAAAGGGGGAGAGGGAAAAGGGGAAGAAGGAGAGGAGGGAGAGGGAAGTGGGGAGAGGGAGGAGGAAGAGGGAGAGGGGAGAGGGAGGAGGGAGAGGGAGGAGGAGGAGGGAGAGGGAGGAGGAAGAGGGAGAGGGAGGAGAGGAGGGAAGAGAGGGAGGAGAGGAGGGAAGAGAGAGGGAGCATGGAGCCCCCAGTGTCAGCTGTGTAGGCAGAGCGCTTGATCTCCCCATCCCCTGATCCCACGCCAACGTCCCTGAAAATTAATTCCCAGTAGGGCCCAAAGCTGCCTCGGGGGCCGGTCGTCTTCTCCCCTAAGCGTCCCCGCCCAGAGGAGCCGGACGAGGGGCAGCCACAGGCCCCGGATCTCCCGCCCCAACCCGGCCCGACGGGCGGGCTGCGACCCCACAGGTCCATCCGACGGGCGGTCGTGTCCGTCGAGGCAGCCGGTGGCCTCGGAGGGATTAAGCGGCTTGCCCGGTGCCCCCTGGCACCCCCTGGGTCCCCCCGGGCCCGGCTGGAGGGTGGTCGGAGGCCGCATCCAAACTGTCGTCTGGGGGTGTCGAGATGTGGCGTAGGGAGCTAGGAAACCAAAACTGCAGCGCGAACGCCGCCTCCACAACGCCGCCTCCACACGGCCCACTCGCCCCTTCCCCGTCGCTTCGCCTTCAGATTTGGGCCCGAAAATCCGTCCCCCCCCGGGCGGCCCCCAAGACCATCTGCCCCGGCGATGCAGGCCGAGGGTCTCCCCCGCCCAAACTGGATCGATCCCAGCGCTCAGCACACGGTCAACGCTCAAAAAAACACCCTCGGTCGATTTATCTTGGGCTCTTTCGGGGTTTTTTTTTTATGGCATTCGTTAAGCCCTTACTCTCTTGCCAGGCACTGTACTGAGCTCTGGGATCGATCCAAGCTCATCAGGTTGGACACGGTCCACGTCCCACACGGGGCTCCGGGGCTTAATCTGGGGTGGGGGCGTCTGGAAAGGCTGGGCCCCGAAAGGTCTGTCCGGTTCAACCGGTCCTCGTCTCCCCGGCCGGGGAGCCGAGGGGTGCCTTCCTCCTCCTCCTCCGGGGCCCTGCCCGGATTCGGGGCACACGGGGGGCGAGATGCCACCAAGCTTCCGGGGCATCTCTGGGGAGACAAAGGGTGCCTGCCTCCTGCCTCTCCCGGATCTATAACCGGGAGCGTGGGAAGGCGAGATTCTGGCTTTCGGGTGCTCCCACACACTTAGACGCCCCCGCGCCCCCAACCGCCGTTACATAAGACGGCCAATTAACCGTCCCCCGGTCTTCCGGGCCCAGGACCGGATCCTCTCCCTTTGGGGTCGTCCACCCCAGCCCCCCGGGCCTCGGGGGGAGGGCACCAAATGGCACGGCCAACTCGTCTTACCAAGGGGAGTGGGGAAAGGAGAAGCTGGAAGCCCAGCGAGGGCCTTTTTTGGGGGGGGGGGGCGAACAGGACTGGAGGAGGAATCATCTCTCTCTCTGCTTCTCTCTCTCTGCTTATTATTAATAACAACAACAATAATAATGCTCCTCTGTCTCTCTGCCCCTGTATCTCTCTGCTTTTCTCTCTGCTCCTCAAAAATAATGCTTCTCTCTCTCTCTCTCTCTGCTTCTCAGTTTCTGCTTCTCTCTGTCTCTCTCTGCTTCTTTCTGTCTTTCTCTGCTTCTTTCTGTCTCTGCTTAATAATAATGATGTTAATAATTCGCCTCTCGTCCCCCCCCTGCTCCTGTCTCTCCCTCTGCTCTTCTCTCTGTGTCTCTCTGCTTCTTTCTGTCTTTCTCTGCTTCTTCCTGTCTCTGCTTAATAATAATAATAATAATAATGTTAATAATTCGCCTCTCGTCCCCCCTCCTCCTGTCTCTCCCTCTGCTCCTCTCTCTGTGTCTCTCTGCTTCTTTCTGTCTCTGCTTAGTAATAATAATGTTAATAATTCACCTCTCGTCTCCCCCTCCTCCTGTCTCTCCCTCTGCTCCTCTCTCTGAGTCTCTCTGCTTCTTTCTGTCTCTGCTTAATAATAATAATAATGTTAATAATTCCCCTCTCGTCTCTCCCTGCACTCCTCTCTCTGTGTCTCTCTGCTTCTTTCTGTCTTTCTCTGCTTCTTTCTGTCTCTGCTTAATCATAATAATGTTAATAATTCGCCTCTCGTCTCCCCCTGCTCCTGTCTCTCCCTCTGCTCCTCTGTGTCTCCCCCTCTGCTCCTGTCTCTGTCTCTCCCCCTGCTCCTGTCTCTGTCTCTCCCCCTGCTCTTCTGTATCTCTGCGTGTCTCTGCCCCTCTCTCTGTCCGGCCGCAGCCCCCTGCCCCAGGCCCGGCCCACCGCCCACGCCCGCTCCCACCCCACCCCCGCTCCCCCTCCTGCCCAGCGCTCTGCGCAGAGTAACCGCTCGACCCCCCGCTCCTCCAAGATGGACCGAATGACCAACGCGGGGAGGGGGGGAAGGAGACCAACGCTTCATCCAGAGCTCGGGGGGAGGCGTTCAGTAAATGCCCCCGCAGGACCTGTTGGAGGGGGACGAGGGCGACGTGGCACCCGGTTTGGACGGTCGAGATGGAGGCGGGGGCAGGGACTGGAGCTCTTCTCCGGGGGTTCTTTCGATGCTCACTCTGTGCCAAGCACTGGGATGAGCGCTGGGGTGGGGGGGAGCCCACTGGGGGGTGGCCTCCACCTGTGCCTCCGCAGCCCACCCCGGAGGGGGGGAGGGGGCCGCATCCCGGGGAGGCCCCAGCACTGTGCCAAGCGCTGCGGCGGTCACTCACCTTGTAGACATTTTCGGTGAGCCGGTGCACTTCCTCCGAGCGCGACATGGTGCGGGGTCCCGGCTGCACCATAGACGGCGGGCGGGAGGAAGAGGAGGAAGAGGAGGCTGCGGAGCGTGCGGATGCTGCAGCGCCGACCGGCCTCCGCCGCCGCCGCCGCGCCTCTTAAAGCCTCGCCCGCCCCGCCCCCCCCGCGCTGCTAGGCAACCGCCCCGCCCCCGCCGCTAAGCAACCCGCCCCGCCCCTGGAGGGACACGCCCCCTCCGCGCGCGCGCTGCTAGGCAACGGCGGCGCCCCGCCCCCTCGGCCACGAGGCTCGGCCGCCCCTCCGGCCCCGCCCCCTTCCTCGTGCGGCCGGGCAACGGCCCCGCCCCCCGGAGGGACACGCCCCCTGCGCGCGCGCGCGCTGCTAGGCAACGGAGCCGCCCCCGCCCCCTCGGCCACGAGGCTCGGCCGCCCCTCCTGGCCCCGCCCCCTCGTGCTGCCGGGCAACGGCGCCGCCCCGCCCACCCGGGCTCGCCCCGTCGCTGCTAGGCAACGGCCCCGCCCCCCATTCCCAACCGCTGCTAGGCAACCACGCCCCTTTCCTCCCCGGGGATCGACCCCCCCTCCTTTCCAGGTCCGCCTCCGCTGCTAGGCAACGGCCCCGCCCCTCCGCCGGCCCCGCCCCCTCCGCTGCTAGGCAACGGCCCCGCCTCCTCTGATTGGACGACGCGGGTGTCCGTCCGCGGGAGGGCGGGGCGAGCGCTTCGTTCAGGACCTGCTCGGGGCGGGGGCAGGAGGAGGAGGGACAGCTCCGGAGCAGAAGTCAGAAGGACCTGGGTTCTAATCCTGCTCTGCTGTGGGCCCTTGGGTAAATCGTTTCACTCCTCCGGGCCTCAGTGACTTCATCTGCAAAATGGGGATGAATAATAGTAATAATGTTGGTATTTGTTAAGCGCTTACTATGTGCAAAGCACTGTTCTAAGCGCTGGGGGGGGGGGATACAGGGTGATCAGATTGTCCCACGTGGGGCTCGCAGTTTTAATCCCCATTTTACAGATGAGGGAACTGAGGCCCAGGGAAGTGAAGTGACTGGCCCACAGTCACACAGCTGACAAGTGGCAGAGCCGGGAGTCGAACCCCTGACCTCTGACTCCGCAGCCCGGGCTCTTTCCACTGAGCCACGCTGCGATTGGGTCCAACCCTATCACCTTGTCTCCACCCCAGCGCTTAGTACGGTGCCTGGCACGTATCAACCGACCAGTCGTATTTATCGAGCGCTTACTGGGTGCAGAGCACTGTACTAAGGGCTTGGGAGAGGACAATATAATCCAAAATGGCATTTATTGAGCACTTACTAAGTGCAGAGCACTGTACTAACCGCTTGGGAGAGGACAATATGATCCATCAACGGCAATTATTGAGTGCTCACTATATGTAGAGCGCTGTACTGAGCACCTGCGAGAAGCAGCATGGCGTAGTAAGTAGAGCCTGGGCCTGGGAATCAGAAGGTTATGGGTTCCAGTCCCGGCTCCACCACCTGTCTGCTATGTGACCTTGGGCAAGTCACTTCACTTCTCCGGGCCTCGGTTCCCTCATCTGGAAAAGGGGCATTGACACTGTGAGCCCCACGTGGGACAGGGACCGATTTGCCCGGATCCACCCCAGCGCTTAGTACAGTGCCTGGCGCACAGCAAGCACTTAAATACCGTGATTATTATTATTATTTATTATTACTAAGAGCTGGGGAGAGGATGACACAACAGAACTGGCAGACACGTACCCAGCCTTAACGAGTTTACAGGTAACAGTTGGTACCTTACAGTCTAGAGGGAGCTCGGTAAGTACTTAAATACCATAAAATTATTAAAAACAAAACAGGAGGATAGAGAAACAGGGTGCTGTAGTGGCCAGAACAAAAGCCTGGGAGCCAGAAAGACCTGGGTTCTCATCCTGGCTCCTCCCTCCCGTCTGCTGTGGGCGAGTCTCTTCATGTCTCTGGGCCTCAGTGACCTCATCTGTAAAATGGGGATTTAGACAGTGAGTCTCACGTGGGACAACCTGATGACCCTGTATCTACCCCAGCGTTTAGAACAGTGCTCTGCACATAGTAAGCGCTTAACGAATACCATAAAGAAAGAGAAGGGGAAGAGGGAGACGGGAGGGAGGGAGTGCAAGGGGAGCTTCGGGTGGGGGAGATCGAGGGTTAGGGTCACTTGGGAGGGAAGCAAGCGAGGTATATTGTCTTAGGGCGCGTTGGTGGGATGGCAGGAAGCTCCCTGTGGGCAGGGAATGCGTCTGTCTATCGCTGTCCTCTCCCAAGCGCTTAGTACAGTGCTCGGCACACCGTAAGCGCTCAGTAAATGCGACGGAGTGAATGGCCGACGGGAGCGGATGTCGAGGACTCGAAAGCAGAGGCCCGCCGGGAACGGCACTCATAATGATAATAGTAGCGATAATAATAGTGGGATTTGTTAGGCGTCTACTCTGTGCCAACCGTTGTTCTGACATCTGGGGGGGGCGCAGCCCCCGTCCCATACGGGGCTCAGCCGAAAGTGGGGAAGAAGAACAGGGATTTCATCCCCCGCTTTAGAGATGAGCGAACCGAGGGGCCTGGGAGGGAAATGCAGTGTCAGGAGCGAGAGCGGAGGGTCAGGTCCCTCCCCCCAGAAATAATAATAATAATAATGTTGGTATTCGTTAAGCGCTTACTATGTGCAGAGCACTTCTCTAAGCGCTGGGGCAGATACAGGGTAATCAGGTCCTCCCACTTGAGGCTCACGGTTAATCCCCATTCGACAGATGAGGTAACGGAGGCACAGTGAAGTGACTTGCCCAAAGTCACACAGCTGACAAGTGGCGGATCCGGGATTCGAACCCATGACCTCTGACTCCCAAGCCCGGGCTCTTTCCACTGAGCGACGCCGCTTCTCTAATAGTTTTGTGGGGGGCCCAAAACCGACTTCTGTGGGTCATCGCTAAACTCCTTGTGGGTAGGGAACACCTCTCCCAACTCTGCTCTACTGTCCTCTCCCAAGTGCTTTGTCCAGTGCTCTACACGGAGTAAGCGCTCAATAAATACCCCTGAGGGATTGCTTTCAGTGCGCCAGCAAGCGCTCAATAAATACGACTGAAGGAATGAATCCAGCCCATAGGCCTCGGTGCGGGGGGGGCGGCTCTCCATCTGCTAACCTAGCTCCCCTCCGGACTGTCAGCTCGTGGGCGGACTCTCCCAAGCGCTTAGCACAGTGCCCCGCAGACGGTAAGCGCTCAATAAATACGACCGATGGACCGACTGGCCGCCGATGGCGAGGCCCATCCTCCCCGTGAGCCCGGCTCTTCCGACGGGCCTCCCGTCTCCCACGCCGCGCACATTAGGACCTTGGAGTCTTTTCCCACACGCAGAGGCCGGCCGAGTTTAATTACGGTGAGACCAGAGGCGAGTGAGCGGGTGAGGCGACGAGCGATTCGGGGCTGGCGCGGCCCGCTCCCTCCGAGGCCCGGCGTCCAGCGGGGGCCACCGGGCCGGGGGAGGATGGGGGACGTCTCCCGGCCCCGTCTCGCCACCCCCGAGGAGGGCGGCCCCTGAGGAGGAAGCCCGTTTCCAGAGAAACCCTCCCCGGGTAAATTCTTTACACGCACGAAATGAGCAGAGGAGAAACATTTGCTCTCCGTGACGAAATCTGACGGATTTGTCAGCTGTGTGACTTTGGGCAAGTCACTTCACTTCTCGGTGCCTTCAGTTACCTCATCTGTAAAATGGGGATGAAGACTGTGAGCCCCACGTGGGACGACCTGATTCCCTTGTGTCTACCCCAGCGCTTAGAACGGTGGTCGGCACATAGTAAGCGCTTAACAAATACCAACATTATTATTATTATGGTGCCGACTTCCCCGCACCGAGTTCCGGTGTCGGGCACATCCAATTTGTCCAGTCCCCTGTCTCAAGGCAGGCTAAACCCTCCCCCCGTCGGGGGAACTTCACTTCCTTGGGCCTCTCCCCTGATGACTGTGGCCGTCATTAAGCACTTACTATTGGCCGGCCACTGTACTAAGCGCTGAGGTGGATCCAAGCAAATCGGGTTGGACACAGTCGCCCGTCCCACACGACGGGCTCCCGGTCTTACGATAATGTTGGTATTTGTTAAGCGCTTACTATGTGCAGAGCGCTGTTCTAAGCGCCGGGGTGGATACAGGGTAATCGGGTCGTCCCACGTGAGGCTCACAGTCTTAATCCCCATTTTACAGATGAGGAACTGAGGCACAGAGAAGTGAAGTGACTCGCCCACAGTCATACCGCTGACAAGGGACAGAGCCGGGATTCGAACCCATGACCACTGACTCCCAAGCCCGTGCTCTTCCCACTGAGCCACGCTGCTTCTCTTAATCCCCATTCTGCAGATGAGGGAACTGAGGCCCAGAGAAGTGATTTGCCCAAGGTCGCCCGGCAGATAAGCGGCGGAGCCGAGACTGGAACCCAGGACCTCCCGACTCCCAGACCCGGGCTCTAGCCACTAGGCCACGCTGCTCCTTGCCCTGCCCTCTCCTCTCCTTCCATCCCGGCGGAGTCTTGACTTCCCTCTGTCCGGCCTCGGTTCCCAACTCTTTCCTTCCACCTCCGACGCCGGATGCCCCGAGGCCTGCGACCGGACCCTACGGGAAGCTTCAGGCTGTTGGAACTGACATCCGGGTGGACCCGTCGGTGCTATTTACTGAGCGCCTGCTGGGTGCGGGCGCTGTACCCAGCGCTTGGAAGAGTCCCCATCCGCCCAGTCCTCCCTCGGGGATCACCCCGACCGCCCCCGCCAAGCCCCACGGACCCCTGGCCGCCGCCCCTCGGCCGAGTCAGGGGCTTTGACCTCTCCCAAGCGCTCGGCCCAGTGCTCTGCACGCAGTAAGCGCTCCGTAAATACGATTGAATGAGGAAGGGCTGGATCTGGGGGGCGGGATCGGAGCACACAAAAACGCGAACACCTTCTCCGGGTGAGAACCGAGAAAACACACCGCGGCTGGGGTGCGGGTCTCGCTAACGACGCGGGCGGGGGGTGGGGGGGACGGGCGGAGGTTGCCCCCTCCCCCTAACCTGGCTGCTTCTGGAGCGCCTTCTCTTCCAATGGCCTCTCATCCCATTCACCCCCGACCCGAGGGCCGGAAGGGGAGCCGACGGCCAAATTCTTCCCACTTTCCCCGGCTGGGGAGGTCGAGGCAGAAGCGGCCTGCCCGAGGTGACAGGGAGAGTCATCCACAGAGCCCGCTGAGCACTCCGCCGAGCGACGCGGGCCGGTCCGAGGCCCAGGGAATGAAGGCCGGGGGGGGGGGGGCGAGAGCTCTGAGCCTCTCCCCCCCGGAGGGCCGCGGTCCGGCTCCGGGGACGGACGTCCACAGCCCAGCCCCGCTGGTGACCAAGCTTCCCGTATCCTGGGTTTTTGTTACGCGCTTACTGTGTACCGGGCACCGTTCTAAGCGCTGGGGTAGATCCAGACTAATCAGGTTGGACCCAGTCCCTGTCCCTCACGGGGCATCCGCTCTTCTATCCCCATTTTCCTGACGAGGGAACCGAGGCCCAGGATAATCCCCATTTTCCAGAGGAGGGAACTGAGGCCCGCTGAAGCCAAGCGACCGGCCCGAGGTCACCCAACGGACACGTGGCGGAGCCGGGACTAGAACCCAGGGGCCTCCGACTCCCGGGCTCTCTCCGCTAGGCCTCGCCGCTCGGTTCAGAGGCGACGGCGGATTCGGGCCCGTCCCCGGGGGGCCGTGCGGCCCCCGGGGCCCGCCGTGTCACGGGAAAAGGCTGGAAGCTGGGAAAATAAATGTGCATCTCTTCATCGACTTTATTTTTAGTGTGGTTATGTAAGTGGCTCCTTTGCGACGTCACGGAGGAGCGGGGAGGGGTGTAGGGGTGTGTGTGTGTGTGTGGTTGGGGGGGGGGGGGTCTTGGCTTTAATTACAGGATGACACCGGCAAGCTGCTCTCCTGGCAGAGCAGATAAAGGGATCTGTGATTTTTTTGCGGGAGAGAAGGGGCCTTTTGTGAGGTGAGGGATCCCCTCGACCCTCCCCGGCACACGTCTCCCCCGCCGACCTCCAGACGGCTCCGAGGTTGGGTCTTCCCTCCTCCCAGCTCCGGTTTGGGGTGAGGGGAAGGGGGTGCACCTCTCCCGGGAGGAGGGGCTGAACTCCGCCGGCCACAGCGAAAGCCGGTGGCTGGCACAAGTTTCCTCCCTCCTCCTCTTCCTCCTCCTCCTCCTCCTTCCCCCGCTCCGCTTGCCTGCCTTCTCCCCGACTCGGTAGAAGAAACTGGTTTACACAATCCCAGCCGTATTTCGGGCACTTTGCGGTGCACTGGGGGGAGCGGATCGACCCCCAAATCGGAGTCTCCCTCTGGCAGCGGGAGGGGATCCCGTTTTCGGAGAGGCTTCTGGACCTCCTTGCTTCCGTCTGCTCCTCCCCGGGGCTGGGGGTATCCGTCCATCGATCGATCGTCCTTATTGAGTACGGAGCGCTGGACTGAGCGCCTGGGAGAGTCCGACCGAGCGGAGAGACACGATCCCGGCTCTCGAGGAGCTGACGGACTGCCGTGAGCGGGGCACGGCCCTAAGAGCTTGGAAGAAACCCACGAGATAGGGTTGGAAGACACCATCCCTGCCCTCAAGAAGCTTAGACTCTACTGTGAGCACAGAGTGAGCACCTAAAAAAATAACCATTTCCCTCTTCCCCCTCTCCTTCTTTTCTCTCGGCTTCGGCCCTGGCACCGGAGAGATGAAAGGAGCGGGGGTGGCATGGGGGAAAGAAGAGGGAGGTTGAAACCCGAGGATGTAAAACTTGAGTAGGAAAAGGTAAACACACACGATAGTATCAGAAAAGTAAACACTGTTGATCTTTAAAATTGTACAACCCATCGAAGGGCAGCCTGGGGAGGAAGGGGGGGGGGGGCGAATTCACACCCTTTTTGGCTTTTGTTTGAGTTTCTGGGCTCGGTCAGGTTGGGTACCAGAAGCAGCGTGGCCTAGTGGCAAGAGGCCGGGCCTGGAAGTCGGAGGTTGTGGGTTCTAATCCCGGCCCCGCCACGTGCCCGTCGTGTGACCCCGGGCAAGTCACTTCTCTGGGCCTCGGTGGCCTCATCTGTAAAATGGGGACAGAGACTGTGAGCCCCAAGTGGGACAGGGACTGTGTCCAACCCGATTACCTTATATCTATCCCAGCACTTAGAAGAATGCTTGGCACATAGTAACAAGCACTTAACAAATAACACAATTATCGTTCTTTTTATTACTTCCTGCAGTTCTAGGAACACTGCCCTTGGGCAGAGCGATGACCCTGAGCACCTCACTTAGCTTCTCGGGGCCTCGGTTCCCTCATCTGTAAAATGGAGATTAAGACTGGGAGTCCCATGTGGGACAGGGACTGTGTCTACCCTGATATTAGCTTGGATCTACCGCAGCGCGTAGTGTAGTGCCTGGCACATAGTAAGCGCCTAACGAATACTAAAAAAACAAAAAGAGAGGCAGGGACCCTACCTCACTGCTTCTCTGGGCCTCGGTTTCTTCATCTTCATCTGTTCTAATCCCGGCTCTGCCACTCGGCTGCTGGGTGACCTTGGGCAAGTCACTTCACTTCTCTGGGCCTCGGCGACCTCATCTGGAAAATGGGGATTGAGACCGTGAGCCCCACGTGGGACGGGGAGACTGCGTCCAACCCGATTTACTTGTATCCACCCCAGCGCTTAGCTCGGTGCCCGGCCCGTAGCAGCGCTTAACAAATACCACGGTTATTATTATTATTATTAAAATGGAGATTAAGAATGGGAGCCCCACGTGGGACGGGGACTGCGTCCAACCCGATTTACTTGTATCCACCTCAGCGCTTAGCACGGTGCCTGGCGCATAGTGGCGGCTTAACAAATACCACAGTTATCATTATCATTAAAATGGAGATCGAGAATGTGAGCCCCATGTGGAACGGGGACCGAGTCCAGCCTGATTACCTCGTGTCTACCCCAGCGCCTCGAACACCGCTCGACGCATAGTAAGCGCTTATCGGGTATCGTAATAATAGCAGTATGGAGCCCGAGTGCCCTTTTCTGCCTCCAAGGTGGGTAGAGGGGTGACCCGACCCGCAAAGGGAGCCCGAGCCCCAGCCCGGCTGTCTTTGAGAGGCCTGGAGAGACCAAGGGGGATTTTTTTTTTGAGGCTCATCCAGTTATCAGCAGGAGCTGGGCCGGGGCCAGAGCTAGTGATTTACCTTTCCTCTCCTTTCTCATTAGGGTGTCAGCCCGATAAGGAATTCACTCCTCATGGTCCAGCTGCTGCTTCCCACAGCAGATGATGATAATGATGATATCTGTTAAGACTCCGCTACGTGCCAGGCACTGTTCTAAGCAGCGGGGTACATACGAGTTCATCCGGTTGGACACGGTCCCTGTCCTGCAAGGGGCTCACCGTCTCAATCCCCTTTTTCCAGGTGAGATAATAATAATGACGACCGTATTTGTTAAACACTTGATAGGTGCCAGGCACTGTACTAAGCGCTGGGGTGGATACAAACAAATCAGGTTGGACCCAGTCCCTGTGCCACGTGGGGCTCACAGTCTCAACCCCCATTTTCCAGACGAGGGAACTGAGGCCCGGAGAAGTGAAGTGACCGGCCCAGGGTCACACAGCAGGCAAGTGGCGGAGCTGGAATTAGGACCCATGACCTTCTGACTCCCAGACCCGGGCTCTTTATTATTATTAATGATAATACTACTACTAGTAGTATTTAAGTGCTTACTAGGTGCCAGGCACTGTTCTAAGCACCGGGGTGGATGCAGTCAGGTGGGACCCAGTCCCCGGCCCACATGGGGCTCACGGTCATCCGGCGGCGGGGTCTGCGATGGATCCCTCGGCTGACCCAGCCCAATGAGGAAACTGCACCTCGGAGAGGGCGAGTGGCTTCCCCAAGATCACGCAGCAGGCAAGTGGTGGAGGTGGAATTAGAACCCGGGTCCTCTGACCCCCAGGCCCGGACTCTTTGCACTAGGCCACGCTCCTTCCCTCGATTCCGTTGGTCAGCCTGGCACCGTAAGCTCCGGATGGCAGCTCGTTGTGAGCAGGGAATGCGTCTGTTCTCTTGTACTCTCCCCCGCGCTTAGTACAGGGGTCTGCACACAGTAAGCGCTCAATAAATACGATTGACCGACCGATGCCGCTCCCCTCTGCGGTGGACCCCTTGTCGGCCCCCAGGCCCGGACCGGCCGGCCCCGCTAGGCCTCGCCGCTTCCCGGGCCCGGCTCCATCCCGGGCCCCCGGGTCCCCCAGGGGAGGAGGGGGCGGGAAGGGTTGGCGGGCGTTTCTCGGAGGAGGGTGTCGGGTACGTGAGGAGCGGGGGGCTCACATTTCACGGCCTCGGCACCCGGCAGCAGCCTCTCCCAGCCCCCGGCGGCGGCGGGGTGCGGTGGTGGGGTTACTGTAGCAACCCCGCCGTTACATAACCCATCCAATGTGACTCCAGGCGCATGTGGGAGGGAGAGCTTGGTGCCAACGGGTGAAGGCCCCGGGGGGGGGGGGGGGGGCGGCGAGCAAGTTGAAAAGTTGCATTAGGGTGGGGGTCCCCACGCCCCCCCACCCCGATTCTGGTACCGTGTCATCCCGGCCCTACCGGCTCTGTCACCCACTTGCTTATTAAACCGCGCTGACTGACGGTAGCCCCCGATCCAAAGAAGGCAGGGCAGAGTGACTAAACCCTCCGGCAAAGTACTCTGGTTCTAGCGTGAGTGTGAGTGTGCGCGCTTGTAACGGGGTTTTGGGGAGGGGGGCGGGTTCCAACGGAAGTGGGGCTGGGCCTGGAAACCGAGGAGCGAGAAGGCGGAAGGGGGAAAGGCCCCCCGCCCGGTCCTCGGGGAGGATCCGGGGGTCCCTCCCGAGGCGGGGGGCCGCCGGGATGGGGAGCTTTTCCCTTTCACCCGGAGCCGGTTCCCTCCTCCTCGATGAATCGGTGGTATCCTTACTGAGCGCCAACCACGTGCAGAGCACTGGACTGAACGCTGGGGAGAGTCCGCCTCGCTCCTCCTCTCCCTTCTAGCCCCACCGCCGTCCTCCCCTCCCGATTCCCTCCCTCCCCTCGCTCGGGTCCCTCTGGTCTCCCCGCAGACCCCCGGTTCTCCCTCCCCTCTGCTCCGTCCCCCCTCCCGACTTAGACCGTGAGCCCTCCGTGGGACCCGATGATCTGGTAACGACCTCAACGCTCAGTACAGTGCCCGGCCTAACGGGTACTACAGTTCTTGTGCATCTGGGGGGTTCCCCGGAGGCCCCAGAGAGGGGGTAAGGGGTGGGCGGTGAGCACAAGGGCTCACGTCTGAGGTCACTGGATAAAACATGGCCGACGGGGGAAGGGCACCTGGCTGAACCACTCACAGACACAGACACACACACACACACACAGGGGACCCCCCCCCAGGTGCCAGTCAAACTGGCACCCGCAACGTGATGGAACACCGCATGGGAAGCAGCACGGCCTCATGGCTAGAGCCGGGGCCTGGGAGTCACAAGGTCACGGGGCCTAATCCCCGGTCTGCCACTTTTCCGCTGGGTGACCCCGGGCAAGCCACTTCACTTCTCTGGGCCTCATCTGAAAAATGGGGATTGAGACCGAGAGCCCCATGGGGGACAGGGGCTGTGTCCACCCCGATTTGCTTGGATCCGCCCCAGCGCTTAGTGCGGTGCCCGACACACAGTAAGCACTTAACAGATACCGTAATCATCATCATCATCGCACGGAACCAAGCTAGAGCGGGTCCCCGGGGCGATCGCTGGCACGCCCCGGAGCCCCCCGCGTCCCCCTCCCAGGTCCCCGGGGGCACCGGCACCGCTTCCGAGCCACGGCGCTCGGCGGATAGAGCCTGGGAGCGGGCGGCAAACATGCCGGCCGGTCGGGTGCCGCCTCCCAAAGGGACGGGGGTGGCGATGGCGGTGGTGGCCCGGGGTGGGCTGGGCCACCCGGGAGAGCACCGGACAGATGCCACCCTCCCCTGAATGCCAAGGGCACCGCCACCGGACTTCCATCTCACACACTGCAGCCCCGGCCCCGCCTTTCTCCACAGACGCCCGCAGCCTTCCAGGAAGAGACGCAGTGCTGTCTCGTTCCAGAAGACGGGCTTATTCCTACAGGAAAAAGCGAGTCCAGAAATAATCGGCTTCCACCAAAATCGTTTCTCTGCCCGTCTCCGCGCGGCTGTCTCTTCGCCTGTCGCTCCGTCTCCCTCCCTCCTTTGCTTCTCTCTCTCCTTCCCTCCCTCTCTTTCTCCCTCCCCCCTTCCTCTCTCTGTTTCTCTCCCCCAAGCTGCAGGAGAGAAACTTGGCAGGTCCTGTAGCTGCAGGGGGAAAAAAAAAATCTGAAAATCTGGGTGAGAATCACCGTCGGATCCCGGGGGTTGCTCCGCTGGCTCCTAATGCTTAGCTTGGCAATAAATACCCGGCAAACAGGGTGACATTTTGCAAAGTTTAGAATCGAGAGCGTCTCTGACTTGAACCCAGGGTGAAATGGCACCGGGGGTGGGTTTTTCTGGGGAGGCCGGGGGAGAGGATGGATTTTTTTTTTCCCCTACGGGTGCAGTGTTCTTTCCAAACTGGTGAGAAGCGGCCAATTGCCCCCCAAATGAGGAAGGGCTTTCCCCCGCCCCGGGGTCTGGTGGCTCCGTTCAAAATGGTGCCTGAAATCGTATGAAAATCCGATTCCGCTGAAATGAAAACGCCGCCCCTTTGGGGTGTGATCGGCTGGATTCTTCGGCGGGATTCTTATTCGGGAAGAGGATGATGACTGGAAACCCCATGAGGGCCGGAACTATGGCTCCCAACTCTGTCGTACTGGACGATAAGTGCTCTGCCCGCAGTAACCGCTCCGTAAACACCACTGATTGATGGGAAGCAGCCCGGACTAGTGGGTAGGGCCCGGGCCCGGGGGTCAGAAGGTCAAGGGTTCTAAACCCGGCTCCGCTTGTCTGCTGTTCGGCCTTGGGCAGGTCACTTAACTTCCCTGGGCCTCAGTTCCCTCATCTGGAAATTGGGGATTAAAACGGTGAGCCCCACGTTGGGGAGGGACTTGTCCGACCCGATTTGCTTGTAGCCACCCCAGTACGGTGCCTGGCTCGTAGTACGCGCTTAAGAACTACCCTATTATTATTATTATTATTCAACGCTTACTGTGTGCCAAGCCCCGGGGGAGACACGAGCTGTTGGGCTCGGATGTGGTCCCCGCGTGGGACGGAGACCCCCCCCTCCCCATTTTACAGGTGAGGAAACTGAGGCCCAAAAAAGTGAGGTGACTTGGCCACAGTCACATGGCAGGCTAGCGGTGGAGTCAGGACTAGAATTCAGGTCTCCTGGCTCCCCCTCTTGTATATTGCCACTAGACAATTAGAATAACAAGAACAATAATAATAATTATGGCATTTGTGAAACACTTACAATGTCCTAGGGGCGGTGGCTATAAGCAAATTGGGTTGGATATGTCCTTGTCCCCATGAGGCTCACAGTTCTGCATCCCCATTGCCCAGATGAGGGAACTGAGTCCCAGAGAAGTGACTCGACTCATCTCAGGTCACACAGCCGACAGGTAGGGGGGCCGGGATTAGAACCCAGGTCCTTCTGACTCCAAGGCCCGGGCTCTAGCCACTAGACCCTCCTCCCCACCCCAAATGAAAAGGGATTGGGCGGGGGGTGGGTAAAAGAACCCAGAACACGCGCTGCCATCCCCTCTAAATGCAGGGGGTCGACCCCGGGAGACCCTAACTTGGTTCCAGCAACGGAGTCCCCCTCTAGAGTGGAAGCTCGTTGTGGGCAGGGACCGTGTCCACCAGCTCTGTTAAGTGTCCTCTCCCAAGCGCTCAGTCCGGGGCTCTGCAGGCAGTAAGCGCTCGATAAATACCGCCGATTGACAAGGGGAACCTCTGGGTGCTCTTTATTGACGCTCAGCAGGATGGTGCTTTTTGCGTAGTTAAGTGCTTAATAAAGACTCTTCCTATAACGGCTGCTGCTGCTGCCATTTTCTCGCCGAGCCACCACCCGCCCGCCCCGGCTTCTGTCCACCGCCGTGGGCTCGGTCCAGATCCCGCTCAGCTCTTGGCCGGAAGACCTCTGCCTCCACAATGGATTCCAGACTTCCCAGGTCGGAAAGGGTCTGGAGAGGTTATCCCGCTCCCATTCCCGTTTGCCTAGATACAACGGCTTCCTTTCTGGCTTTGGTTTCCAGCTCCGGAAGCGGCGTGGCCTGATGGAGGGACCCCGGGCCGGGGAGTCAGAAGGATCTGGGTTCTAATCCCGGCTCCACCGCGTCTGCCGTGTGACCCTGCGCAAGCCACTTCCCTTCTCTGGGCCTCAACTCCCTCATCTGGAAAATAGGGATGAAGACCGTGAGCCCCGAGTGGGACAGGGACTGTATCCAATCTGATTAGCTTGGATCTACCCCAGCGCTTAGAACGGTGCCCGGCACGTAGTAAGCGCTTAACAAATACCATTTAAAAAAAAATACCATTGACTGACTGGACACCATCTTTGAAAACCTTGCTCGAAATAAACGTGGAAAAAATACCCTGGTGGGCCGGAGTAGGAGCTTCTTGCTGCTTGCGAGAAAAGGAGCTCAAAGGGGCAGGCCAGAAAGGAATCAATCTACGATGGACACATTGTCTTAATACTAATAATAATAGCGGTAGGTATTAAGCACTTACTACGTGCCAGGCACTGGCCTGAGCACAGGGGTACATATAAACCACATCAGGTCGGTAACAGTCCCCGCGTCACGTGGAGCTCCCAGTTTTCGTCCCCATTTTCCAGAGGAGGTCACTGAGGCCCGCAGAAGTGAAGTGACTCGCCCAAGGTCACACAGCGGACACCCAGTGGCCCCGTGGATCGGCAGCTGCCTTCCGCCTTGGGTTCCGGTTCCGGGGCTGAGAGGGAATGTGTTAAAGTCTTGTTTTCCATGTTGTCCCCTAATTCCAGCTAATTCTGAAGAACAGAGTTCCCCCGCTCTGCTCCCAAAATACCTTTCGGATCTCACTTTCAAGGCAATTGCAGTCGTTTAAGAGGCAGGAGCGGTGCGAAAACAAAGAAGATGTTATGGTAAGTCAGGAATAATTACATTTAGCATTAATGCCGCTTCGGCGGGGGCAGGCGGGGCAAAGGGAGGGAAGGAGGGGGGGAAAATCCCAGGGTCGGGGGGCCCTGGACACCCCGTTTGTAGCCTCTTAGTCGGAGACCCCACCCGCTGCAAACCAGTCCACTGGTATAATAGGAAGAGATATCGGGATGAACATCTATTGTGCTATTTGTTAAGCGCTCACTACTTGCCAGGCGCTGTACCGAGTGCTGGGGCAGAGACAGTACAGTCGGGCCAGATACAGTCCCCGCACCCCCCCCCCCCCCCCCCGCCGCACTCCCGGGCTAGGTAGGCGGGAGAACAGGTTCGGCACCCCCGTTTTATAGCCGAGGAAACTGAGGCCCAGAGAAGCCAGGCGACCCGTCCCAGGTCGCTCAGCAGAGGAGTGGCAGGGTGGGATCAGACGGAGAGGCAGCTTGGCCTAGTGGCTAGAGCCCGGGGCCTGGGAGTCGGAAGGACCCGGGTTCTAACCCTGGCTCCTCCACTTCTCTGCTGGATGACCCTGGGCAAGTCACTTCACTTCTCTGGGCCTCAGTGACCTCATCTGTAAAATGAGGATGAAGACTGTGAACCCCACGTGGGACAGGGGCCGCGTCCAATCTGAGTACCTTGTATCTACCCCAGTGCTTAGAACAGCACCTGGTGCGTAGTAAGTGCTTAAAAAATACCAGACATTATTATTACCGTCGTTACTGGTTTCCTCCAACACGAAGGCCCGTGTCCAGACAAAGCGAGGTGCCCCGCGTCTATGGGGGCTCAACTTCTGGCCGCTCCCGGGCAAGAGGCGCTCCCCGACTATGCCTCGCTCCCCCACTCCCTCTCTGTTTTAATAATCACGGTACTTGTGAAGCGACGACTATGTGCCAAACACCGTTCAAAGCCCGTCTACAGACACGAGCTAATCAGGTTGGACGCCGTCCCTGTCCCACGTGGGGGCTCCCGGTCGTAACCCCCGTTTTCCAGATGAGGGAACTGAGGCCCAGAGGGATGAAGTGACTCGCCCAAGGTCACGCAGCAGGCAGGTGGCAGAGCCGGGATTAGAAGCCGGGTCCTTGGGCTTCCCAGGCCCGGGCTCTACCCACTGAGCCACGCTGCTTCTCTGTGTTGCCTAGAGCCTCAGATCTAGTCCCTCTAAGGACTCGTTGGTCACCTGCGGCACTCCGGCACGTTTCCGTCACTTAATTCCAGTCTCCCCCTCCAGACCGTCAGCTCCCTGTGGGCCGGGAACGTGTCTCCCGGCAATTCTGTACCGTCGTCTCCCGACCGCTCATCTGTAAAATGGGGGTTACGACTGTGAGCCCCATGCGGGCCACCGACCGCGTCCAACCTGATTAGCTCGCGTCTATCCCGGTGCTATTCCCGCAATGCATCTACCAGCTCTGTTGCCTCGGACTCCCCCAAGCACTTGGGAGAGCGCTCTGCACACGGTGAGCGCTCAGAAAACACCGTGGATTGTTGTAATGGACGCTCCCAAGCCCTCAGTAAAGTGCTCCGCACACAGTCAGTGCCCACTAAATAACATCGATGTAATGGACGCTCCCGAGCCTTCAGTAAAGTGCTCGGCACAGCGAGCGCCCACTGAATACCACCGATCGATCGATCCACGGAACCACCCACTGGCTCGGCCCAAGCAGAGAACCCCAGCGGCAAAGGCGTGGGGGGAAAGAGGGTGGTTCCGCCCCTTGCCGGTTGCGTGCCCTCGGGCAGGTCACTTGACTTCTCCGTGCCTCAGTTTCTTTCCCTGTAAGGTGGGGATTGGATAACTCTCTTCCCCTCTTCAAGCAGAGAGAAGCAGCGTGGCTCAGTGGAAAGAGCACGGGCTTTGGAGTCAGGGCTCATGAGTTCAAATCCCAGCTCTGCCACTTGTCGGCTGTGTGACTGTGGGCGAGTCACTTAACTTCTCTGTGCCTCAGTTTCCTCATCTGTAAAATGGGGATTAAGACTGTGAGCCCCACGTGGGACAGCCTGATTCCCCTATGTCTACCCCAGCGCTTAGAACAGTGCTCGGCACATAATAAGCGCTTAACAAATACCAACATTATTATTCAAAGCCCCACTGAGAGCTCGCCTCCTCCAAGAGGCCTTCCCAGACTGACCTTCCCCTTTTCCCTCTGCTCCTCCCCCTCTCCCTTCCCCTCAGCACTGCGCTCGTCCGCTCATTTGTATATATTTTTATTACCCTATTTTATTTTGCTAAAGAGCTGTCCATCCCCTTGATTCTATTTATTGCTTTTGTTTTTGTCCGTGTGACTCCCCCGATTAGACGGTGAGCCCGATGATGGGCGGGGATGGTCTCTATCTGTTGCCGAATTGTCCCCCATTCCGAGCGCTTAGTCCAGTGCCCTGCACATAGTAAGCGCTCAGTAAATACTATTGAATGAATGATAAACGTTCTGCCCCCGAGGCTGTTGAGGCCCACCCCAGGGCAGGACAGGGGCTGGGTCCCACCCGACGGCCTGGCGCCTCCCCGGGCGCTCAGTACAGTGCCTGGCCCGGGGGGCCCACCGAGATGACTGCCGGCCGGTGGGCCGTAGGGGACGGGGGGGGGGCAGGGGTCAGGGGTCGGAGGTCAGGCCCCCGGGGGGGTGGCAGGGGGGCAGCCCCCGGTCCGGCGCCCCCTGCCGGGCGGCCAGGGGAAGAGCAGCGGCCTCGGGGGAGGTGTCGCCCCCTAGGGGCAGCGTCGGCAGCGGCACCGAAAAGAGGGAGGGAAAGAGGGAGAGGGAGGAGGAAAGGAGGGGGACGGAGAGACGAGGCAAGGAGAAAGAGGGGGAGGAGGGAAGGAGGAGGGAGGAGGGAGAAAGAGGGAGGAGGAAAGGGGGGAGAGGGAGGAGGAGGGAAAGAGGGAGGAGGAAAGAAGGGGAGGGAAAGGGGAGGAGGGAGGGAGAAAGAGGGAGGGGGAAGGGAGGGAGAAAGAGGGAGGGGAAGGGAGGGAGAAAGAGGGAGGGGGAAGGGAGGGAGAAAGAGGGAGGAGGAAAGGAGGAGGAGGAGGGAAAGAGGGAGGAGGAAAGGAGTGGGAGGGAGTAAGGGGAGAGGAGGGAGGAAGAAAAGGGAGGGAGGGAAACAGGGGAGGAAGGAGAAGAGGGAGAGAGAAAGGGGGAGGAGGAAAGGAGGGGGAGGGACGGACAGAGGAGGGAAGGAGAAAGAGGGGGGAGGAGGGAAGGAGAAGGGAGGAGGGAGAAAGAGGGAGGAGGAAAGGGGGAGAGGGAAGTGGGCTCAGGCCCCCCACCCACATTGCTGATTGATTGATTGATTGATTGATTAATCAGCTTGACACATGGTAAGCGCTTAACAAATACCATAAAAAAAAACCCCAAACGCCCAAAGTGAGAGCTCCAGGGAAGGCTGGGAGTCAGGAGACGGGGGGTTCAAAATCCCCTCTAGGCCCCGTCGCTTAATCTCTCTGGGCCCCCTCTTGCCTATCTGTAAAATGGGGAGCGCCCCCTGAAATTCGGTAAATCACTCGATCGACCTGGGCCTCGGTTTCCTCAACTGATTTTTTAAATTTGATCTTGCTGGTAGTTTTAAACGTTTGCTCCGTGCCAGGCGTGGTACTAAACGCCGGGGCAGATCCAAGCGGATCGGGTTGGACGCGGTCCCCGGTTCCACATGGGGCTCACGGTCTTCACCCCCGGTTTACGGCCGGGGGAACCGAGGCCCGGAGACGGGCGGTGACTAGCCCGGGGTCGACCGGCGGCGGAGCCGGGATTAGAACCCAGTTCCCCGGACTCTTTCCGCTAGACTGCACGGCTCCTCTGGTGGATTTTCCCTCTTCTGTTCACCTCCTCCTCCTCCTCCGCTGTTTTAAACAAGGTTCGGTCCCATCTGCTCGCCGCGAGGGTGAATCCGTCCCTTCCTCTCCGAAAGACCCCGTTCCGCCTCCCGGCTGCCCGGCGGATCGTTCGCCTCGACGCTTCCCGGAGGCTCGGCCCTCGGACCACCCGCGGACACACGGACGGACTCGATCCCGTCCCCGTCCCGAGGCCGCCTTGTACCGTCGGCTAGGGCGCTGCTGTAGACCGTCGGTCGTGGGCGGGCAACGTGTCCTTTCCGCCGTCCTCTGCCAAGCGCTCGGCGCAGCGCTCCGCACACAGCGAGCGCTCAGTAAATACGATCGGCCGTTGCCCGCGAGCAGCAGGGCGAAGTGGTTAGGGCCCGGGTCTGGGAGTCAGAGGTCACGGGTTCTCATCCGGGCTCTGCCGCTCGTCTGCTGGGGGAGCTCGGCAGAGTCACTTCTCTCGGCCTCGGTTCCCTCGTCTGGAAAAGGGGGATGGAGAGTGGGAGCCCCCCGGGGCACAGGGACTGGGTCCAACCTGATTCGCTTGTATCCACCCCAGTGCTCAGTACAGTGCCTGGCACACAGCGAGCGCTTAACAAACCACTATTATTATCAGTAGCGACCCCAAGAGGGTGGAGTAGCCCGCACCCCTCCTTCCGAGCAGCGGGAGAGGGGACCCCCCCTTTCTCTGTCCTTCCCTGTGGCAGTGATTGGTTCTGTTTATTGCCACTGTCCTCGTCCGTCCGTCTCCCCCGATTAGACCGTGCGCCCGTCAAAGGGCAGGGACCGTCTCTGTTACCCATTTGTCCATTCCGAGCGCTCGGCCCAGTGCTCTGCACATAGTAAGCGCTCAATAAATACTACCGAATGAATGACTAGCGCTGTCCTCACACCCACATCCCGCAGACACAAACGTGCACCCGCGACACACACGACCACACGCGCTCCGCCGGCGGGACGCGGACACCTGGACGCGCACGGGCGCATCCCTTCGGACCCACGAGCACAATCCCACAGCCGCACGAGCTCACACGGGCGCCAACATAGAGTCGCCCGGAGAGACGCACAGGCTGCAGCCCCACGCCGTCGCAGAGAACCGCCCACCCGCGCTGACTCGCACAGAGCCACCCAGGTACACACGCGCGCGCGCGCACACTCCCACCCAGATCCGTAGACTCAGAGACCCGCACGGACACCCAGAGCCATACTAAAACCCACACCCAGGATTGCACTCCCACACGCGTGCTCACGCCCCCCTCCCCCCCCCCCCCACCTCCCAAAACACATAAAGGCTCGCACAAATCCTCATGCACATATTCACACCCACAAACCCACACAGTCATATGTTCGAGCCATCTGCGGAAGGGAGAGGACTCTGGGGCCCGTCCCCCTCTCCTAACGATGGATTTTCCCATCGGCAGGAGGGCCGAGATCGAGGGGGGACGACGGGGGGGGGGGGTCCCCCGTCTTTGCTCCCCCGAAGGCTGAACGTCCGCACACCGGAAAGATTTATGAATGCTCTGCACGCAGTAAGCCCTCGATACGTGGCCCGGCGGGTAGGGCCCGGGAGCCAGAAGGACGTGGGTTCTCGTCCCGGTTCCGCCGCTCGCCGGGTATGTGCCCTTGGGCAAGTCACTCACTGGGCCTCGGTTACCTCATCTGCAAAATGGGGATGAGTTCCGTGTGGGACGATGCCTAGCTTGCATCTCCCCCGGCGCTTAGAACGGTGCTGGACGCATAGCGACCGCTTAACCAATACCGTTATTGTTATTATTGTTACCGCCGATTGACTTCCAGCCGTCAGCCCAAGGAGAGAGAAACCTTCTTTCCCGCCACCTGCCCACCCTGGTGAGATTTTTCAGGGATGGACAGCGAGCGTGTCTGCTAATTCTGTTTTATTGTCCTCCTCTCCCAAGCGCTTACTACAGTGCTCTGCGCGTAGTAAGAGCTCAATAAGTACCACTAAAAAATACCACTGATTGATGGATTGAGCTCGTCAAGGGGGCCAGAGGGTGAGGCTGAAGGGGATGGTCGAGGAAAGAGGCCCAGGGAGTTGGGTCAAGTCGGAACGATACTAATAGTAACGATGATATTTAAGCGCTTACTACACGCCAGGCACCGTACTAAGCGCTGGGATGGCTACAGGCAGATCCGGTCGGATACAGTCCCTGGCCCACCTGGGGCTCCCCATTTTCCGGTTGAGGTCACTGAGGCCCAGAGAAGTGAAGCGACTTGCGCGAGGTCACACGGCAGACGAGCGGCGGAGCGGGCACCGGAATCCATGACCCTTCTGACTCGCCGGGCGGGCCGGGCTCTAGCGGGTAATGGTGGGGCTCCTGCTGGGGAAACTTCGGATGCTTTTGATTAATTAATTGCTTCCTGTGAGCTGCTTCTGGGCTAAGTGAGACACACGGGGGTGGCGGCGGCCCAGAGGTTACGGGGGAGGACCGGGGGGGACCGTCGGGTGGAGGTGCGGCTGTTCCCCGCCCCTCCCCCCCCATCGCCTGCCCCCCACCCCGCAGACAGCCCCGCTTCCGGCCCTTCGCTGCGCTAAGTGGGAAAAATTGCAGTGATTTTCCCGACCGTTTAGCTGTCAAGAGGCAGAGCGGTTTTCCTTGCCCTAGCCTTCCCCGGGGCCCAGGTGAGCCACTCCCCCGTGGCCCTGGGCTTCCGGAGGCTGGGGTGGCCAAATCGGGGAAGCCGAGCCCCCTGGCCCCCGACTGTGACCCCGGCCAAGTCACGCAACCTCTCCGGGCCTCGGTGGGCCACGCTCGCCTGCCCTTAAGAAGAACATCTGGGGCGCTCGTTAAGCGCTTGCTACGCGCCAGGCGCCGGGGTAGATGCGAGTTAATCAGGATGGACACAGTGCCCGTCCCACAGGAGGCACGGTCTTAATCCCCATTTTCCAGATGAGGGGTGCTGAGGCCCAGAGAAGCGAAGCGACTTGCCTAAGGTCGCACAGCAGACAAGCGGCCGGGATTAGAACCCAGGACCTTCCGACTCCCAACCCACTAGGCCACGAGGGCCTGTTGGTGGTTCCTGACCGGGCACTGTCCTTAGGCCTCGGAGGGTTAGCGAGGTGAGGTGCCCGGGTACCCGTGGGGGGGCTGCGGGAGACCACCCCGCCTCCCTGGGCGAGGCTCCGACTCTGATTAGCTCGGCTCTACCCCGGCGCTTAGTACGGTACCCGCCGCACAGTAAGTGCCTAATACTGTACGGAAAAGAAAGTCTCGTGCGCGTCATCTCTGGCCACCTGCCGCTCCCGGGGATAACCACCGTGGTACTTGTTAAGGGCTTACTATGTGCCAAACTCCGTTCTAAGCACTGAGGTGGATACCAGCTGGTCGAGTTGGACCCAATCCCTGTCCCGCATGGGGCTCCCACTCTTATCCCCATTTTCCAGATGAGGAGACTGAGGCCCCGAGAAGTGAAGTGACCGGCCCCAGGCCACTCAGCAGACACGGGGCGAAGCCGGGATGAGGACCCGGGTCCTTCCGACTCCCGGGCCCGGGCTCTGTCCGCTAGGCCACGCTGACGGGCGGCAACAGAGGGATGGCCAAGATGACCCCTTTCGGGCAAGCCCCCTCCCCCAGCGGTCGGGCGAGAAGCACGGGGGGGGGAGGGGGGCGCGAGCGACTGGCTCCCGCCGCCCCCCCATTCCCAGGGGTGGGGATTCTCCCGGGGAAAGGACCGGTCGAGTCGGGTGACCCCAGGAGCGGGGGCAAACGCACGCAAGCGGCGGGTCGGCTTGGGCTTTTGGAGAGAACGACACCCGGGCCTTCTCCCTCCCTCCCTTCCTCCTCCTCCCCCCGGAGATTCAGCCCCGTTACCATGACAACCCCCACCAACCTCAGGCTCCCGGCCTAGCTAGTGCCGCCCACCGGGAACGACCAGTGTGATGGAGGAGGGGAGGGGGCTTCCTCCAGGAAGAGACGTCTCCCTCGGGGAAGGTTGGCGGTGACCCATCCCCTTCTCTGAGACCCCCTTCCCGCGGCCCAGGCGGCCGACCGGGAGGTAGCGGGGATGGGACGGGGCCTGGGAACCCTGGGAGGACCCAGGTTCTCACCCCGGCCCCGGCACGTGCCCGCGGCGTGACGGTGGGCAGGTCGCTTCACTGGGCCTCAGTTTCCTCCTCTGCAAAATGGGGACTCAATCCCCGCTTGCTCTCCCCCTTCGACTGGGACCCTCCCCCGCCTAGGGGAACCGGGTCTGACCCGATTGTCTTGCCTGCCCCAGCGGTTAGCACAGTGCTTGGACTCTAGTCAGCGCTTAGCAAATCCCAGATCTTCTAGGACTGTAGGCTCATTACGGGCGGGGAACGTCTGCCCTCAGTTTGTGGTACTGTCCGCTCCCGAACGTTTAGTTCAGTGCTCCGCGGGTAGTGAACGCTCAATAAATACCACTGAGCGGCGGAAGCAGGGAACGCGTCCCCGACCTTCTGACCCCCAGGCCTAGACTCCCTCGACTACGCTACGCCGCTTTCCGTAGACCCGTCCTCTCCCGAGCGCTCTGTGCAGCGCTCCGCACATAGTAAGCGCTCAGTAAACACCATGGATCCATTACATTACGCTCACCGTTCTTCTCCCCTCCGGCCAAAAGGCGGTCGGCTTTCCAGCGTGGCGCCTTCGAACCGGGCACCGCCGTGGGCGGGTTCGGGGCCGGCGTCCCCTCCCCCCCCCCCCGGCCCCGCCGTCCCGGCTCCCGCCGCCTACTCTCTAGCGGAAGCCTCCGTCACGCGTGTCGGGGAAAACAAGTCGGCCGGTTGCCATGGGGACGCCAAGGCTGCCGCACAACGCAGGACGCCGGGGACTCCGGAGAGACGGCCGAGACCCCGGGGTCGGGCCGAACCTGCCCCGGCAGCCAGGGGGACGACGACGACCACCGCCACGGTGACGGCGAGGGTGACGCCGCCGGACTCCTCGGGGAGCCTTCTCTGCACCCCACACTGTGCCGGGCGTTAGGGTCCACGCGATCAGATCGATCGATGTCCCCCCACGAAGGACGGTAGGGGAAGCAGCAGGGCCTAGTGGTTAGAGCCCGGGCCTGGGAGTCACAAGGACCTGGGTTCTCATTCCGCCCGTGCCACGTGTCTACTAGGTGGCCTCGGGTGAGTCGCTTCACTTCTCTGGGCCTCGGTTACCTCATCTGTAAAATGGAGACTGTGAGCCCCCCACGGGAGAGGGACTGGGTCCAACCCGATTGGCTTGTATCCACCCCGGCGCTTAGCACGGTGCCCGGCACATAGTAAGCGCTGAACCAATACCGCAGTCCGTACAGTGAGGTTTCAATCCCTCATCTCCCTCCTACTTGGATCGTGAGCCCCGCTGCGCGCGCGACCCGACGGCTGGCTTGTATCCACCCCGGTGCTTCAGAGCGGGGCCTGCCGCAGAGAGAGCGTTTCACCGATATCGTGATCGTCGTTACTATCCTCCCAAGCGCAGAGGGGGGAAGAGGCCCGCTGGGGAAGTTGGGGGGGTCAGAGCCCCGGGCTCCGCTTTCGGGGCGCCCCGTTCCTCCCCCCCCGGTACCGCCGCTGCAGAGGTCCGGAGTCCCCTCCACATCCTGGGTGGCTAAGTGGCAAGAGCCCGGGCTTGGGAGTCGGAGGACGTGGGTCCCGGCTCTGCCGCCTGTCTGCTGCGCGATCTTGGGCCAGGCACCTCCCTTCTCTGGGCCTCGGTTACCTCGTCTGGAAAATGGGGATTAAGACGGAGACACCCACGTGGGACAACTCGATTACCTTGATTCTACCCCAGGGCTTGGCACATAATAAACGCTTAAATACCATTATTATTATTAATATTCTACCGGGGACCAGTCAGCAAGGCCTGGGAGTCCAGTAGGCCACCTGCACAGGTCAGCCCTACACCCCCCCCCCCCCCGATTAGACCGTGAGCCCGTCACTGGGCAGGGACCGTCTCTATCTGTTGCCGGATTGTCCATTCCAAGCGCTTAGTACAGTGCTCTGCACATAGTAAGCGCTCAATAAATAGCGAATGAATGACTAGGGAAGGAGCCGCCCCCTGGCGGCCAATTTTTGTATAGCCATTTTCTCTCTCCATACTTGTTTAGCGCTTACTCTGTGCCAGGCACTGTGCTGAGCGCTGGGGTAGAGCCAAGCTAATCAGGTTGGACGCGGTCCCTGTCCCCCACGGGGCTCAGGGCCTTCATCCCCGTTTTACAGACGAGGGAACTGAGGCCCAGAGAAGTGACCCGACCTCCCCCGGTCACACGGCGGAGGGGCGGCGGGGCCGGGATGAGAACCCGAGTCCCCCCCGACCCCCAGGCCCGTGTCCCACCCACTGGGTCGTGCTGCTTCCCAATGCACACATCTTTAAATGCCGTATGATAAATTACTTATTTATTGATATTAATGTCCATCTCCCCCTCTAGACTGTAAGCTCATTACAGGCAGGGAACGTCGTCTGCCAACTTTGTTGTATTTTACTCTCCCAAGCGATTAGTTCAGTGATCTGTACATACTGAGCGCGCGATAAATACCAACTGACTGATTGAAAAGGCCCAACTGGGGGCAGAGAGATTGTTCCCGCTCTCGTTCCCTCTCGGAGCATCAATTCTCCCCAGGGAAACCGTGCCTTGGACGCCCGGAGTTGGTGGGTGTCCAGTAAAAGGGGAGATTTTAGTCCTATCGCTCCTCCGCCAACACGGCACCCCTCGCCCTCGGGACCGGCAGGCCAGAGTCCTCTCTCTCCCTTTCCACGCCGTCCCAGGGTGGGCCGTCCAAAGACGAGCCTGTCCCGGCGGGAAGCAAGCAGGAAGGAGTTCCTCTGACGCACCGAGGGCCGGAGCGCACGTTCACGACGACGGGGCCGCTTCCCGCGTCCGTCCGCGGTACCGCCGGCCCCGCCCCGGCCCCCGGACGCCATCGCGAGATGGGTTCCCCGAGAGAAAGCGGAGAGATAGCTGTGCTGCCGGGGGTCAGAGGGGGAGACCCCCGGGGCGGCCGAAACCTTGAAGAAAGAGAGCGTCAACTGAGGAGGAGGAGGAGGAGGTCCTCGGAGAAGAGGCTGGCTTCGCCCGGGGAAATGCCAAGAGGGCCCCCGAAGAGCCGGAGGTCGGGGAGGGTCCGTTCCACCTCGAGAGAGAGCCCGGGGCCCGGCCGCTTGGAAAGTCACGGTTTAATCCGGGGGCGAGAGGGTCGGTGCGGCCCGCCGGCGCCTTCCGACTTTAAATAGGACCGGAGGGGACGGGGATGGAGGGGGAAAAGAGAAGCTCTAGAAAAAAATCTTGATACAAGAGCGAGAAACGTGACCCCGCTGGCCACCCCTGCCGGGAAGAGGGGCGGGGGGCGGGGCCAAACCCACCCCTCCGGGCTCACGGTCCGTGGGGAAATTGCCGGCGGGGGTTGCCGGGAGGTCTGAGATTAAGATGCCGCCACCGGTTCTGGCTGCTCTGGCCTATTCTTGACCGGGACTTTCTCTGTGGAGGAAAGAAACAGACCGGTTACATCCCGCCAGAGGAGCCCCGGACGGACGGAGGTGCCCCCGTTTCGCTGGCGGAGGGAAGCCGTCCCCCCCGACTCCCTCACCCCGGCGGGGCCGGGGTCAGGGCCGCGTCTCTCAGCAGCGGGCACGGGTGCCCGTCTGCCCCCTGGCCTTGTGAAAGGCCTGTGGGTGAGAGGAGGAGGCGAACCCCAGCTCTCCATTCCAACATGCCGCCTCCCGGATCCAAAAGGAGGAGATCTGACGAATACGAATATAGGTCGCGCACTGGCACGTTCTCTGGCCGAGCCGGGGCCCTGTACGAGAGAGGGGGAGAGGGCTCCCGACCACTCAGAGAGGCCAGAGCTGACTGATCCCCAAGTCACTTTAAAAAAAAAAAAATAATAATAACTGTGTTAAGTGCTTATTATGGGTCAAGGCACCATTCTCGGGGTAGCTATAAGATAATCAGGCCCCACATGGGGCTCACAGTAAGAGGGAGAACAAGTAATGAATCCCCATTTTGCAGCTGAGGGAACTGAGGCGCAGAGAAGTGAAGTGACTTGCCCCAAGGTCACCCCGCAGACAAGCGGCGGGGCCGGGATGAGAACCCAAGTCCTCTGACTCCCGGGCCCGAGCTCTTTCCGACAGACCGCACCGCTTTTTTGAGGGTACCTGTTAAGCGCTCACTATGTGCCAGGCACCGGACCACGAAGTCAACCGAGCACAAGCCGGGCCGGGGGCCTGGGGGGCTCAAGGCCACCTTCAGGCACTCGTCGGTCGTATTTATTGAGCACTTACTGTGCGCAGAGCACCGGACCAAGCGCTTGGAGAGTCCAACAGAACCAATGGACACGTTCCCGCACCGTTGTGGCAGACGACCCCCCGGTAAAGAAACGTCTAAAGAAATGGGTCAAGTTGCTGAACGGGCCCGGGCCGGCAGGCTCCGGCCGGGGGGTGGTCGCCGGCCAGCGGGAGGGTCCGGAGGGGAGCCGGGACAGAGCGGCCGCGTGGAGGATGGCGAGGGCCGGACCGAAGGGAAGACCATCAGGCCAAATCACGGGTTTGGGAGGCCTCCGGGCACCACGACGGGACTTTCCCACTGTGGGTCTCTGGGCCGTCCGCCGCCCCGTGGCTGCCGGAGAGCCCAAGGGGCCCACGGCACCAGCGGCCGGCTCTGCCGCGACCTCCCCTCTCGCCGTCCCGGCCACCGGAGTCGGCCATCCGGCTCACGATGCGGGGGGAGGCTCGTCTATGCCGGCCGGCCCGGGTGTGCCCCTCACGATCACGCCCTGCCGTGTCGGCCGGCCGCCCGTCGCTCTGGGCCCCGGAAGGGCGCCGGGGCCGGAGCGCGAGGGCCTGAGGAGAAATTACCTGGGGTCCGGGCGGGGGGCGGCTCCACGGGGACGTCGGGCAGGTGGACTTGTTCCTGGGGGGGGGGGGGGGGGGACACGACACGGGGGGAAAGGCTCAGAGATCCAACCTCCGTCCATTCCGGAAACGTGGCCATCTGGGACCTGCTAACCTGCCATTTCTCGGCCCGCTCCCCGCCCCCGCCCAAGCCCCGCCGCCCCTCCGGGCCCCGAACCCCTCTCCCTTCCCGGCTCCGGGATCCCCGCAACCCCTGTCCGTCCCCCACCGGCTCCTCGCTTCCTCCGCCAGGGGCTCGGCGGGGCTGCGGGGGCCGCCACCTTCGCCCGCTTTTGGGGCTGGCTCAGAGGTCAGGACGGGTGCCGTGGAGGGGACCTAGGGGACCCCCGGCACCTTCCCATCCTTCACGTGGGCCTCCGGGAGGCGGCTTCCCGCCCAGCCCGGCCTGCTCCCAAGGGGCACTTGGGCGAGGCGATGCCGGCTGTCTGGCTCGCGGGGTATGTGGAGGAGGGACGGGGCGGGGGGGGGGGGAGGCGCACATTTTGATGGATTCTGATTGCTACCGCTCCTCCCGCCCCCACGATTACACCTCCCGCTCCTATCTACTGCGACCACTAGTGCTGGCATCCCGATTTCTGCTCCCTGTCTACCGAAAGCCGGCCCCCATCCAGATGCCGCCGGAGCCCGGGCCCGGCTCCCAGGCCGGTGGGGCACGCAGCGGGCCTGGGGCCTCCGGGCTTGACCGTTCCCCGGAAGCGGCCGCCAGACCGGCCTCACCTGAGTGATTTCATTCAGTTCCTCTAGGATGGCGTCTTCGTCCTCTTGAGTGAAGCTGCCGCCGGCCAACAGCTCGTCTATTTGCTGAAGGGGGGGGGGGGGGGGGTGAGTTGGCGTCAAAAGGGCCCCCGTGCCGCCGCCACCCACCCCCGTAACCGGTATCCGTTTGGTCCCGAGGGAGCCCGGGGTGGGGAAGTCCCCGCCGACTCCAGAAACCGGCCCCGCTCACCCTCGGGTCTGCCCGGGGCCTAATCGCTTCCTGTCAGGGTGGGGAAGACCCCGCGGGGTGGACAGGCGCCCCCACACTCGCGACAGCCCGAGGCCGCCGACCCCAAGAGGGTGGACGGAGGGGTCTCCCCCGCCCCGGAGGCCGGCGGGGCAGGAAGGACCGGGGCGCTCCGCCGGGACACCCACCCTCTGGTACTCCACGGCGTCGTGGGTTTCGTCCATTATCCTTTCCACTTCTTCGAGCGACATCACCTGGGGGAGGAAAGTTCCCATGAGTTAACACTTCCAGAATCTCTTGTGGCGCCGGGAGGAGCCCCTGCCCTCTCGCCTCGCTGCCGACGCCGAGACGGAGAAAGAACGAGAGAGAGAACGAGAGAGAGAGAAGACCCCGTCCCGGCTCAGCCCCATGCAAACTCTCTCAAAGAGGCTGCCCTCGTCATCCTCCTGTGCCCAAGATCTTTGACTTGCCCGCAGACATTTCGGAGAAGGAGGATGGTTTAGGGGAAAGAGCATGAGCTTGGGAGTCAGAGGGCCTGGGTTCTAATTCCGGCTCCGCCACCTGTCTGCTGTGTGACCCTGGGCAAGCCACTTCACTTCTCTGTGCCTCAGTGACCCCACCTGTAAAATGGGGTGTAAAACTGTGAGCCCCACGTGGGACAACCTCATTACCTTGCATCTACCCAACGCTCAGAATAGCGCTCGGCGCAGAGTAAGCGCTTAACAAATACCATCATCATTATTATTACGCTTAAGAGAGTCCCCCGACTTGCAACGACGCCCCCGCCCGCGCCAACCCCCTCGGCCCACAGCGCGAGATCGGCTGGGACGAACCTGATGCATCTTGGTCAGACACTCGTTCCCGATCTTCAGGCCTTCGATCACCTTCATTTCAATTTGGGCGAATTCGATATTTTGAACCTGGGGAGGAAAGAGAAATTATTATTATTCTTGTAAGAGGCGACCCCACCTCGCCCAGACCCCCAGCGTGCTCAAATCGGATCGGGGACTGGGGAGCTGGGGGGAGAAAGAGATACAGTCACGTGAACCCTCCTCGGGGGCACCAAGAGGGCCGGGCCGATTTTTGGGAGGGAAGAGAAGGGGCGCCCGATGGGTGTGAGACCTACTGGCGGGTGATCGGTGCCTTTCACCTACCCCTGGGCCCGCAGCAGTGGCCACTGAGAAGGTGGACGTGTGTGTGTGTGTGTGTGTGTGTGCGCGCCTGTGAACGTACCGTAAGCTTGTTGCGGGCAGCGAACGCGTCTATTACACTGTTTTGTTGTCCTCTCCCCAGTGCTCAATACACAGAAAGTGCTCAATAAATATCACTGATTGACTGAATATGGGGTGGGGTGGGGAGAGGGCACTAAAGAAGAGCCTGTCCAAGCCTGCCTCCCTCCGAACGGTCCCGAAAGCCGCATCCACCCGCTCTCTCCGGGCCGGCGCGTGCCCACGGCCACCCGCCACGGCCAGAGACTCGAAGCCCTGGTCCCATCGGGAAGGATGGGGCCGCTGGATCGGCTTCCCGTTGGCCGCGACCCTCCCCTGGCGTCCATCCAACGGTGGCCACCCCGGTCTAGGGGGAACGGCCTCGGGGTCGGGAGTAAGGAGACCCGGGTTCTCACCCCGGCTCCGCCGCTAGCCTGCCGGGTGACTGTGTTCAAGTGGCTGCCCATCTCTGGGCCTCGGTCTCCTCATTTACAAAATGGGCCGAAAATACCCAACCTCCCTCCCCCTCCGGCTGGGAGCCCCGGGGGACGGGGACTGGGTCCGAGCCGGCCGCGCCGTTTCCACCACAGTGCTGGGCCCAGGGCAAGCGCTCGGCATGAGCCAACATCAAAGTAACGCTCGTTAATGACGGTACTCGTTCGCCGCCGCCTATGTGCCAGGCACTGTTCTAAGCGCTCTGGGAGATACGAGTTCATCAGGACGGATCCGGTCCCACATGGGGCTCCAGACTAAATAGGAGGGAGTTGGATTGAATCCCCGTTTTCCGGACGGGGGAACCGAGGGCCAGAGCAGCCAAGCGACTTGCCCCGGGTCACGCGGCTGGCAAGAGGGGGAGCCGGGGTGAGAGGCCGGGCCCTTCTGACTCCCGGGGCTGGGCTCTAGCCACTGGGCTATCCCCGATTAGTGCCCGGTCCGCCGCGGTCCGGCGCTGCCTACCATGGACTCCAGGTTGGTGATCTGAGTCTCCGTCTTGTCCAGCAGCTGTTCCCGGTATCGCTTCTTCTTCAGCAGCAGCTTGGCCCTTCTGCGGACGGAAGGGAAGCCCGGGGGAGGGTCGGGGTTGGGCGGAAGGAAGCTCCCGGCCGGCTCCCCCGCCCCGCCACCCCGGATGACACCCAGCGGCCCACGGGGTTGGACGTCCGGCCATCACGGTGGGCGAGGCCCACTCTCGGCCGAGGCCAGCGACCCCGGGGAAGATTGGAGGCGGAGACCATCCCCGGAGAATCTGGGCTCGGGGGGCGGGGGATGACTTTCTTCCGCTCTGGCCCTTCCCAGCCCCTCCGACCCCACAGAGCTCATGTTCTCTTCCTCTCTGTATTAACATGTCTCTCTGTGTCTCTGTCTCTCCCTCTGGGTGTGCACGTCTCTCTCTGTTTCACCTCTGTGTCTCTCTCCTGTTGGTGGGTCTCCGTCTCACCTTCTGTGTCTCTCCCTCACTGAGCAGCAGCGTGGCCTATCGCGTAGAGCCCGGGCCTGGGAGTAGGAGGGCCCCGGGTTCTAATCCCGGCTCTGCCGCTAGTCTGCTGCGGGACCTGGGGCAAGTCACTTCTCTGGGCTTCAGTTCCCTCATCTGGAAAACGGGAACTAAGACTGTGAGCCCCTTGTGCGACAGGGACTCAGTCCAACCCAATCTGTCTGTATCCATCCCAGCGCTTAGTATAGTGCCTGGCGCACAGTAAGCACTTAAATATTATTTCTTTCTCCCGCTCAGCGTGTACATCTCTGTCTAGCCTTTTGTATCTCTCCTTTCCTATGTCTCACTCTCCCTGTGTTTGTGTGTCTTCATCTCTTTCCCTTTTCCGTACGGGAGTCTCCCCTTCTCTGTCTCTCGGGTGTCTCTCCTCTACATCTCTCTCCGTCTGTGTGCCTTGATCTCTTTCCCCTCTCTGTCTTGCTGTCTCTCACCGTTTCAACCTTTGGGTCTCTCCCTCTCAGAGTGTCTCAATTCCCACCTCCAATCAATCATATTTCCATCAGTGGTATTTACTCAGTCTTTACTGTGTGCAGAGCACTGTACTAAGTGCTTGGGAGAGGACAGTACAACAGAGTGGGCAAAGGGCAAACACTTGCCTTTCCCTTTCCCCCTTCTCTCCCTCTAATTCTGTGTGGTTATTTTTCTCTCTCTCTCTCTCTCTCTCCCCGCGCGCCTCTCCTCTCCCCACTGGTCTCCCTCTGAGTCCCTGCCCGAGTCCCTCCCCGACTCACTCTTTCTTGCCCTCGTGAAGGAGCTGCCGGGCGATCTCCCGCTCCCTCTGCAGCTGCTGGGTGATCCTCTTCTGGTACTGCCTCAGTTTGTCCCGCTGCTGCTTCAGTTGCTACGAGAGACCCAAGAAGATCGGGGGGGTCGGCGGGGCTCCGGGGTCACCGCTCGGCGTCACCACCGCCCCCCGGCCAGAGTCTGAGTTCGAGGTGATGGTGGGACGTCCAAGGAGAGTTGCCTTGAAGGCGGGGGGGAAATGCGAGGCTGCAGAGATCGGCGTTGGGGATGGAGATCCGGGAATCATCCGCTTCGAGGTGGGAGGTGAGGCCGTGGGAGTGAATGGTGGGGGGGAATGGATTCTCCACGGGAGCGGGGTTAGGTGAAGGGGGGGGGGGAGAGCCAGAACTGAACCTTGAGGGACCCCCCCACAGTGAGGGGGTGGGAGGAGGAGCTGCGAAAGAGACAGAATGAACGGCCAGAGAGACAGGCGGAGAACCAAGGGGTCCACTGCCTCGGTGTCAGTGAAGCCGAGGTTGGAGAACTTTCCCGGGAGAAGGACCGCCTCGTGTGGCTCGGTGGAAAGAGCCCGGGCTTGGGAGTCAGAGGTCGTGGGTTCCGATCCCAGCTCTGCCCCTTAATAATGTTGGTATTTGTTGGTATTTAAGCGCTTACTATGTGCAGGGCACTGTTCTAAGCGCTGGGGTAGCCACAGGGGAATCAGGTCGTCCCACGTGGGGCTCATAGTCTTAATCCCCATTTTACAGATGAGGTCACTGAGGCACAGAGAAGTGAAGTGACTGGCCCACAGTCTCCCAGCTGACAAGTGGCAGAGCCGGGATTCGAACCCATGACCTATGACTCCAAAGCCCATGCTCTTTCCACTGAGCCACGCTGCTTCTCACTTGTCAGCTGTGTGACTGTGGGCAAGTCACTTAACTTCTCTGTGGCTCAGTGACCTCATCTGTAAAATGGAGACGACGACTGTGAGCCCCACGTGGGGCAACCTCATCACCTTGTATCCTCCCCAGTGCTCAGAACAGTGCTTGGCACATAGTGAGCGCTTCACAAATACCGCCATTACTATTAAGACGGCAGAGCAGTTGAGGCGGATGGGGAAGGAGTGGAGGCCGTTGGATTTAGCAAGAAGGAGAACGTGGGTGACCTTTGAGAGGGCGGTGTCTCAGTTTCCCCCTCGATGAAAGCGGGGGAGAGGAGCCCTGTCCTCGCTCAAACTGGGAGCAGCGTGTGGGACAAGCTCATTTCCTTGTACCCTGGAGAATAATCATCATCATAATAATAACGCTGGTATTTGTTAAGCGCTTACTATGTGCCGAGCACTGTTCTAAGCGCTGGGGGAGACACAGGGGAAGCAGGTTGTCCCACGTGGGGCTCACAGTCTTCATCCCCATTTTACAGATGAGGGAACTGAGGCACAGAGAAGTGAAGTGACTCGCCCCCGGTCACCCAGCTGACAGGTGGCAGAGCTGGGATTCGAACTCATGAGCCCTGACTCCAAAGCCCGTGCTCTTTCCACTGCGCCACGCTGGTAGATACAGGGTCATCAGGCTGTCCCACGTGGGGCTCCCAGTTTTCATCCCCATTTTGCAGATGAGGTCACTGAGGCCCAGAGAATAATGTTGGTATCTGTTAAGCGCTTACTATGTGCAGAGCACCGTTCTAGGCGCTGGGGGAGTTCCAGGGTCATCAGGTGAGGCTCCCAGTTAATCCCCCTTTGACGGATGAGGTCACTGAGGCCCAGAGAAGTGAAGTGACTCGCCCACAGTCCCCCAGCTGACAAGGGGCGGGGCGGGGATTGGAACCCATGACCTCTGCCTCCACAGCCCGGGGTGCTGCCAGTGAGCCACGCCACGGGGGTGAGGGCCGGGCGCGGGGGACTCTGGGAGTCCGGCCCTGCCTTGTCCTGCCCTGTCCCGCCCTGCCCGCCGCGGCCCCCTGACCCACCAGCACGGCCTTGTCCTGCTCCGTCACCCGGCTCTGCTTCTTGCGGCCGAACAGGTTCCCCATGGCGGCGGCGGCGGCGGCGGCGGCGGCGGCGGCGGGGCGGCCCAGGCTCCGGCCCCGGCCCCGGCCCAGGACCAGCCCAGGCCGCTCCTCCGCCACTTCCGGCGGCTGCCCACACACGCCCCACACACGCCCTGCGCTACTGCGCCTGCGCACACACCGGCTCCAAAGCCTCCCCCCCTTCCCCCCACACGCCCTCCGCTACTGCGCCTGCGCACACACCGGCCCCCAAAACCACGCCCCCCTCCCCCCACACGCCCTCCGCTACTGCGCCTGCGCACATACCGGCCCCCAAAGCCTCGCCCCCTCCATACCCACGCCCTCCCGCTACTGCGCCTGCGCACACACCGCCCCCCCCAAAGCCTCGCCCCCTCCATACACACGCCCTCCCGCTACTGCGCCTGCGCACACACCGGCCCCCGAAGCCACCCTTCCTCCCCCCCCACCCGCCCTCCCGCTACTGCGGCGGCGCACACACCGCGCCCCGCCCTCTCCCTACGGCGCCTGCGCAAGGGCCGGCCCGCAAGCCCCGCCCCTCCGCGCCCTCCCGCTACTGCGGCTGCGCAGAAACCTGCCCCGCAAGCCCCGCCCCCTGTCATTCATTCATCCAATAGTATTTAGTGAGCGCTTACGATGTGCAGAGCACTGGACTAAGCGCTTGGACTAGTCAATTTGGCAACAGATAGAGACAATTCCTGCCCAATGACGGGCTCCCTGTCAGTCATTGTGGGCAGGGCACGTGTCGGCTAACCCTGTTCTGTTATCATTCACGAGTTTGTATTGAGCGCTTACTGTGTGCAGAGCACTCTACTGAGCGCTCGGAAAGTACAATACAGCAACAGAGAGAGAGATACTGTCCTCCCCCAGGCGCTCAGTACAGTGCTCTGCATTCACTGAGCACTCAATAACAACGATGGATTTCTTAAGCACTTACTACGTGCGAAGCACTGTTCTAAGCGCTGCGGCGAGGGATACAAGGTGATCAGGTTCACCCCCGTGGGGCTCCCAGTCTTCATCCCCATTTTACGGAGGAGGGGAACTAAGGTTCAGAGAAGTGAAGTGACTTGCCCAAAGTCACCCAGCTTACAAGCGGCAGAGCCAGGATTAGAACCCATGACCTCCGACTCCCAAGCCCGGGCTCTTTCCACTGAGCCACTACGCTTCCATAAATACCATTTATCGATTGATCCATCTGTAATGACAATGATGCTATCTGCTAGGCACTTAGTATGCGCCAAGCGCCGTTCTAGGCACTGGGATAGATATAAGGTCATCGGGGCAGATCACTTCTTCTTCTCTGGGCCTCTGTAAAAAATGGGGGTCAAAACTGGGAGCCCCATGTGGGACAGGGACTATATATCTAACCCGATTTACTTGTATCTACCCCGGTGCTCAGAAGACTGCCTGGCAGAGAAGCAGCGTGGTTCAGGGGCAAGATCGCAGGTTTGGGAGTCAGAGGTCTTGGGTTCTAATCCCGCCTCCGCCACCTGACAGCCGTGTGACTTCGGGCCAGTCGCTTCACTTCTCTGGGCCTCAGTTCCCTCCTCTGTCAAATGGGGATGAGGACTGTGAGGCCCACGGGGGACCACCTGATCACCTGGTGTCCCTCCCCCCCAGGGTTTAGAACAGTGATTCCCGCATAGTAAGCGCTTAAAAAATGCCAGTGGGACAACCTGATGACCCCCGTATCTACCCCAGTGCTTAGTACATAATAAGTACTTTACAAATGCTATCATGATCATTATTACTATGTTGTGATAATATATAAGTATATATTATCATCATATACTTGTCAGCTGCGTGACTGCGGGCAAGTCACTTCGCTTCTCCGTGCCTCAGTGGCCTCATCTGTAAAGCGGGGATGAAGACTGTGAGCCTCACATGGGACGACCCGATTCCCCTGTATCTCCCCCAGTGCTTCGAACAGTGCCCTGCACATAGTAAGCGCTTAACAGACACGAACATGATTATTCTATAGTGTAGTGTGTACGGTCAAGCTGGACGCAGGAGGGCCTCAGTTCCCTCCCCCGTAAAACAGGGATGGAGCCCGTGAGCTCCACGTGGGACAGGGACTGGGTCCGACCCCGTTAGCTCGTATCCATCCCAGCGCTCGGGACGGCGCCCGGCCCATAGTGAGCGCCTCGGAGATCCTATTAAAGATGCAAAAGCCCAAGGAAAATAAGCTCCGGCCGTTCGGGGCCTGCTTGGGGACGAAGGATGCCTAACTGTGACCCGTCGGAAGGTGTCGCCGCGGCTCCGCCTCCTGCCCAAGTGGAGCCCAGAGAGGTTGGGGACCCCCCCTCCCCGTCCCCCCACTTCCGACCCCCCCAATCCCAGGCTTTGCAGCAGGCAACTCCACCAGGGGCTCCCCCTCCTTTGTTTTTCTGTTTAAAATGGCATTTGTTAAGCCCTTACTAGGTGCTGAGCACCGGCCTAAGCGCTGGGGTGGATGCGGGGTAATCAGATTGTCCCACGTGGGGGGGCTCGCGTTTTTTCTAATCCCCGTTTTTGCCAGATGAGGCAACTGAGGCCCAGAGAAGTGAAGTGACTTGCCCACGGGAAGCGGCGTGGCTTAGCGGAAAGAGCGCGGGCTTGGGAGTCAGAGGTCGTGGGGTCTAATCCCGGCCCCCCGACACCCGTCAGCTGTGTGACTTTGGGCAAGTCGCTTCTCTTCTCTGGGCCTCAGGTCCCTCATCTGTAAAATGGGGATTAAGACTGTGAGCCCCACGTGGGACAACCTGATGATACTGTTTCCGGTCCGCCGCCCCCCCCCCCCCCCAGCGCTTAGAACAGTGCTTGGCACATAGTAAATGCTTAACAAATACCATCCTCATTATTATAATTATTGCCCAAGGTCACATAGCAGACGAGCGGCGGAGCCGGGATTAGAACCCACGACCTCTGACTCCCAAGCCCGGGCTCTTTCCACCGAGCCTCGCTGCTTCTCTCTGGCTGCACCAGCCCAACCTGGGAAAGATGCTCTCATTCATTCAATTGTATTTACTGGGCGCTTCATTCGTTCATTCATTCAATCGCATTTATTGAGCGCTTACTGTGTGCAGAGCACTCTACTAAGCGCCTGGACAGTACACTGCAGCAATAAAGAGAGACTGATCCGCCCAAAACGGGCTTAGGGTCTAGAGGCAGGGAGACAGACGACAAAACCACCAAACAAGCATCCGTATAAATAGACTCTCCCCTTGTGGAGTTGGAGAGCCACTGAGGGCTTAGTAGTAGTAATAATAATAATAATAACGTTGGTATTTGTTGAGCGCTTACTATGTGCAGAGCACTGTTCTAAGCGCTGGGGTAGACGCGGAGGAATCAGGTCGCCCCACGTGGGGCTCACGGTCTTAATCCCCGTTTTACAGATGAGGGAACTGAGGCACAGAGAAGTTAAGTGACTTGCCCACAGTCACACAGGTGACAATAATTAGTAATAATTAGTAATAACAGTGATGACGATGGCATTCGTTAAGCGCTGGGGTGGACACAAGCAAACGGGGTCGGACACAGTCCCTGTCCCACGCGGGGCTCACAGCCTCCATCCCCATTTTACAGATGAGGCCCAGAGAAGCGAAGTGGCTTGCCCAAGGTCCCACGGCAGACAAGCGGCGGAGGCGGGATTAGAACCCATCACCTTCCGACTCCCAGGCCTGCGCTCTGGCCACTACGCCGTGCTGCTTTGTACAAAGTACGCGTTCAATAAATACGAACGGACGAATGAGGAGAGGCAGGCCGTTAGTCGTAATTGTTGGGCGCTTACTGTGCGCGGAGCACTGGACTAAGCGCTTGGGGGAGTACAACGCGTGTGACACATTCCCTGCCCACAATGGATTTACAGTCTAGAAGGGGAGACAGGCATTAAGAGAAAACGAATAAAAGGACGGATCTGGACGTAGGTGCTGCGGGGCTGGGAAGGGGGGGAGGAAATAAAGGCAGCGAGTCAGGGTGACCCAGAAGGGAGTGGGAGAAGAGGAAAGCTGGACTTTAGTCAGGGAAGGCCTCTGGGAGATGTGCTACCGCCGGGAATTTAGGGAAATTGAGGAACTGAGGCCCAGAGAAGGTGAAGTGACTTACCCGAAGTCACCCGGCGGGTAAACGGTGGAGCCAGGATTCAAACGCAGGTCCTCCGACTCCCAGGCCCAAGCTCTCTCTCCACTAGGACACGCTGGTTCTCCGGGGGAAAGACGGACAAGTATTTTGCCCCCATTTTACAGATGGGGAGACTGAGGCAGAGAGTGGTTAAGTGGCTTTTTCAATAGTAATACTAACGTTGGTATGTGTTAAGCGCTTACTATATGCAAAGCACTGTTCTAAGGGCTGGGGGAGATACAGGGTCACCAGATTGTCCCACGTGAGGCTCACGGTCTTCATCCCCATTTTACAGAGAAGGGAAGCGACTCGCCCACAGTCCCACAGCTGACCTGTGGCAGGGCCGGGATTCGAACCCATGACCTCCGACTCCCAAGCCCGGGCTCTTGCCACGGAGCCACGCCGCTTTCAAGGCCACCCAGCAGCGAGGGGTAGGGCCGGGATTCAAGCCCGGGCCCGGACTCCTCCCGCTGGGTTACTCCGCTTCGCCTGGTCGCTCGGGGGCCCGGACGATCGGCGCGGGAGTGGGGGAAGGGGGACGCCAGATGTTCACCGTAAAAACACCGCCAATAAAGGCGTTCCGTGCCACGTCCCCGCCAGGCAGGGGACGGTAGTAGCGGCGGCACTTAGTGAACGCCCACTTGGCGCGGGACACCGTACTGGCCGCTTGGGAAGTGAAGAATAAACAAGTGACCCGTTTCTCGCCCACGAGGAGCTTCTGCGCGATGCTCCAAGGTGGGCTGGAGAGTTTGGACAGCCCCGGAGCACCGTGGGTCTGCCCCGGGGCCGAGGGGGCCGCCAGAAAACCTTTGACCGGCTCATCGCCAACGTACCCCAGAAAGGGCTGGACCTCAGGGTGGTGGCCCCGGCTCCCACGCACGGAGGCGGGGAGGTCGTCGTGTCCACTCCTCCGCCTCCGGACACGAACTCTCGCCGGCCGGGGGGCTTCCGCGACGGAGCTGGACCGGTGACTCAAGAGAGAGAGGGTGGATCGATGGATCCATCGTTGGGTTTACTCTCCGCCCCGATCCATCGGGCGGCTGCTTCCTCCCGCTGGGAGCAGGGTGAAGGGTTCGGAGCTGCCCAGCGGAGGGGAGCCGGTGCGACCGGGTCGGGGCGAGAGCGGAGCCTAACGAAAGGAGCCCGGCCGTGGGAGTCAGCGCACCTGGGTTAATAATAATAATGTTGGTATTTGTTGAGCGCTTACTACGTGCAGAGCACTAAGCGCCGGGGGAGATTTACGGGACAATCAGGTAGTCCCAGGTGAGGCTCACGGTCTTAGTCCCCGTCTTCCAGACGAGGGAACCGAGGCACAGAGAAGTGACTTGCCCACAAGTGGCAGAGCCGGGATTCGAACCCGTGACCTCTGACTCCCAAGCCCGGGCTCTTGCCACTGAGCCGCGCTGCTTCTCTGGCCCACGGTAAGCGCTTCACAAACATCATTTAAACCCCCCGAAAACGGGGGGGGGGGGGGCGGGGCGGGTTTTGAACCGGGCGGGAACTCACCGTGCCGGACGAGGCAGGAGGGGGGAAAGAAGTCTTCCGTCCTTTGGACGAGTCAGGGGTCGCAGGAGTCGGCCTTCTGGGGGTCCAGGTCCGTGACTCTGTTCCAGAAAGTCCAACTGAGGGTCGTGGGGTGAGGGAGGGGGCTCGGCGGCGGACGTGGGAGCGGGGGAGAGGGCAGCTCCCGTTCGGGCGGCTTGCTGGGAACACGACGTACATCAATTAGAGCGGGTCAGGGCTTACGGCTAGCCAGATGGAGGGAAAATGAGATCTTTGGTCCAAGAAACCGATCCAGGAAACGGCAATCAATTTCCCGCAGTTGTTCGGCGAAACACAAATTAATAGACGCCGTGAATATTGTCGTAAGAGCGATCGTCGCGGGGCTGGACGACAGACACGTAATTCTCTACTCCCGCGTGTCAAAGCCTGGGCCGGCTCCTCGATCCGACTCTCCCCAAGACCCTGGCCGGGCTGGGCCTCGCCCAGAGGACAAACGACCCCGGCGTTGCCAGGAGGCGGCAGGGCGGCCTAGTGGACGGAGCCTGGGGGCCAGGAAACCTGGGTTCTCATCCCGGCTCTCCCACTCGCCTGCTGAGCGACTTCGGTGAGTCGCTCCACTTCCCGGGGACTCAGTTTCCTCCCCCGGAAAATGGGGATTCGATGCCCTTCCCCCTTAGGCCGCGAGCCCCGGACGGGGCAGGGATCGGGTCGGATCGGACTGCACGGTACCCACCCCGACGCTCAGCACGGTGCTCAGCGCCGCGGAGGGGCAGCGCGGCGCAGCGGACAGAGCGCGGGTCTGGGAGTCAGTAGGCCCCGGGTTCTAATCCCAATTCTGCCACTCGTCCGCTGCGGGACCGTGGGCAAGTCGCTTCGCTTTTCTGGGCCTCGGTTACCTCATCTGTAAAATGGGGGTTAAGACTGTGAGCCCCCGTGTGGGACAGGGACGGCGTCCAACCCGATTAGCTCGTACCTTCCCCGGCGCTTAGAACGGTGCTCGATACATAGCAAGCGCTTAACAGATACCATCGTTATTATTACCGGCGCGTTGCGGGGACTCGACAGACACCGGCATTACCATTGAGAAGACCAAGTTGCCCCTGCCCCGGCCGGAGGAATCCCCAGGTGGAAACCCCCCGGCCAGATGGACCGTGGGGTCCCCGCGCTCTTGCCAAGCCCTCTGCCGGCCCCCGCCGGGTCACGCGGGCCGCCGTGCGGAGGCAGAAAGGCGACGTTTCCCACCGGGGAGACGTTTTCTCTATGCTAGGAAACCAGAAAAGAGGTCGGGAGGAGGAGGAAGAGGAGGAGGAACCGGGCCCGTTCCATCTCCATTTCCAGCTTCTCTGACCTAGGTGCGGCCCCGGACCACTCCATCACCCAGACTCCCTCTTTCTCCCTGGAGGCCCATCCAGGCCCTTGGGGTGGCTCACCCCGACCGCTCCCTGCTTCTAAATCCTTCTCCCGCTCCCCTCTTCGCCTGCTGCTCTGCCGTGAGGTGACAGGTGCCAGTCGGGCATCGGGCAGGGCCCGGGGCGGCCCCCAAACTGTCAGGGTAACCCATTTAACGCAGCGGGCCCAATAGAGGCGGCCCCGGGTTGAGGCCCGTCTGAAGGCGGTCGTTGCGATGAACCCCTCCCGCCCGGCACCGACGCCTAGGTCCCGCGTGACCTCTGCCACGGCTCCTCGCCTGCATTTTCAGCCCCGCCGGCAACCGGCTCGCGCGCTTGGCTGCTCTGACGCCGACCTGCTCACCGTCTCGTCCATCTCTCCGCAGGCCTCTCGCCCACGCCCCGCCTCGGGCCCGGAACGTCCTCCCCGTCAAAACCTTATTGAAGGCACGCCTCCGCCGAGAGGCCTTCCCGGACGGAGCCCTCATTTCCTCTTCTCCCATTCCCTTCGGCGTCACCCTCGTGTTTGGGTTTGCTCCTTTTCTTCCCCCGTAGAAATAGGTCCACATTTCTAATTTCTTTATATCAACGTCCGTCCGTCCCTCTAGATTCTCGGCTCCTTGTGGACGGGGGGGACGTGTTCACCAGCTCCGCCACACGGTCCTCTCCCAAGTGCTTAGGAGAGTGTCCCGCACCCGGTGAGCGCTCAATAAATACCTCTGATTGACTGAATTCTGCATTGGGAAGGTCAGTCTAAACAGCTCGGCAGGACCCGGCCAAAGCTGCGGGGAGAAGTTTGACAGTAATGATAGTGATATTTTTACGGTATCTGTTAAGCGCTCACTCTGTGTCAAACACTGTTCTAAGCACCGGAGTAGGTACAGGTTAATCAGGTCGGACGGTCCCTGTCCTCCATGAGGTTCACGGTCTAGGTGGTAGGGAGATCGAACGGGTTATCCGTTGGGTGTCTATTATGTTCATTCGTTCGCCCAATTGCATTCATCGAGCGCTTACTGCGTGCAAAGCACCGTACTAAGCACCGGCGTGGCCACAGGATCGTCGGGGTCCCACATGGGGCTCAAGGTCTAAGCCGGAGGGAGCTCATTTACTGCACCCCCATTTTGAGGATGAGGGAATTGAGGTTCGGAGAAATGAAGCGACTTGTCCAATGCGTGTGTGTGCGTGGGTTGGGGAAACGGGGGGGGGGGGGGGGAGAACCGGCCTCCCCCTCGAGGGGTGGGTGAGTGACAGGCGGTCTGGGGGTGAATCCAGAGTGGTCCCCGTCTCCCACCCTGCTCCTCCCCGGCCGGGCATATGTCGAACGCTCCGTTTCACAAACAGTCCGTTTCTCGGTGCCCAAAAGGCGAGGGAAAAAAAAAAACCCCACTAGAAGTGGGAGGAGGGGAAAAAAATTGATGCTAATAGGAAAGATATTACTCTCAACCCGAGCCCGCACCGTCCAGCCCGGCCCGCTGCGGAAAGGCTGGGGATCCATGTCTTGCTTTAAACAGACAATAATTTAATGCAGTCGCCGAGGCTGTTCAAGTCCAAGCGGTGGAGCGGGGGGCCCCTTCTGGGTTGCCATGACAACTCTCCCCGCCCCCCCCCCCCCCCCCCGGCCACACACACACCTTTTGTCAAGACACAACCCTCCACGGGGTCAATCGATCTTCGCCGGCGGGGTGGGCCCGAAGGGGCGCTCTTCTCGGCGGCTCTCATCGCCGTTGCAATTCGGTCGTTTCCAGGCCGAGCGCGGGCCCCGCCGACGCGACCCTCCGTCCGGTCCGCCGGCTCCCAGCGAGGGTCAGCAGGTGCCCGGGGACCCCGGGCGACCACCTGCTCGTGCCCCCGGCCGAGCGGCTCCACCGCGCCCGCCTCGACGCCCTCCCTCGTCCTCCTCTACGACCGCGGGTCAAATCCCGCCGCGGAAGCAGGAGTACTCACTCTCGGAGAGCCCCGCGTGTCCGGCGCCGGTCCTTCGAGGGGCGCCGGTCCTCCCGAGCCCGGCTCCCGTCCGGAGGCGAGTGCGAGAGGGCGAGCCCCGCCCGGAACGTGGGAGAATCTCTCCGCTCACGGCCTCTGGTCCGGGCTCCCCCGAGACGGGGAGCGTCCGGGGCGTGGTCCGGCCCCGGATCTCGAGGAGGTCCGTCGACGGGGAACCCCGGCTCCCCGCCCTCCCTCCGGCCGCCCGAATCGGACTTGACGGGGCCTTCCGGACATTTGGGCATTTCTTTTTTATTAAGTTTATTGTCTGGAATTACTCTTGACTCTCACATTACAATTTCATGTTTGCTTTTCCAGAGTCCGTTTGGTTTTCTTTTTTTGTGTGTGTGTGTGTATTTTTTTTGTCTCGTTTTCGTTTTTGTAAAATAAATAGAGATAAGTGAGAACCTTCAGGTAGGCGCTCCCTCGAGCCTCGGTTAACTTCATGATTGGATTTCCGCATCAAACCTGTGAGAACTCGGCCCCACGCGCACGCAAACGGACTGAGTCAAAAGCGAACCCGCAGAGCTACTTAAAAAATGGGCGCCCGGCCGGGCCAGAGTGCGGGGGAATCGGGGTGAGGGGGAGCGTGGGAGAAGCAAGGTTCTCATTTCCTCCTCTTCCTCCTCCTCCGGCACCATTTACGTGGTGCCAGGCGGCGGTCTGAGCTCGGGGGCGGACGGCGGGATTTAAAAACCGTCCCGTGTCTTCCCGTGGTCACTCGGTCGTGGGCGGGTCGGAAGCTGCACCGACCCCCGGCCCGGCCCCCCGGGGCGGGGGTGACGCCCGCCAGCCGCCCGCCGGGGCGTCGCTCCGCTCGGACCTTCCCTCCCCGGCCTGGGCGCCGGGCTTCGGCCTTCCCCGGTTCCGGCGGTCCGGTCCTTCGGATCGCACCTCCGGACGGCCGCCCCTCCGCGAGGCAGACCGGCCGCGGGACCGAGGGCTGCCTCGGTCGCCACGGCGCTTGGCCCCGCCAACGGGCCGGGTCCAGTCGTCGGCAAGGCCCGTCGGGCCACCCCGCTGCCCCTTGGGACGGCCTCGATCCCCGGCGGGGGAAGAAATGGAAACGTGGCTTAAAAACACCGTCCCCGTGGTGAGGCCGGCCTTTCTTCGCAGCTGGGCTCGCGGCACCGGGCCCGGTCCATCTCTCTGGTGGTTGAAGGGAGGGAGTCCGTCCGTCCGGACGTTGACCGGGACCCGCGGCCGAGTCCGACGACACTCGCCTCGGCGCCGACGGCGGGACGCATCCCTCGTTTCCGCCGGGAAGCAGAGACCGCCTCGCGCCAGACCGAGGTCCGTCCCTCCGGGTCCTCCGCCGCTACGGCTCTAGATCACGGCCGTGCTCTCCGTCTCCCGGCCGGACACACGGCCGCCCTCGCTGGGGAAGCGTCCGGCTTTACCGGTCGGCGCGGGTTGGGCGGCCGCGATCTGGGCCGTCCGGCGTTCTGCGGGGCGCGGCGAGCACCAGTCGGGGGGTTGGAGGGGGGAGAGAGGCGTCTCCTCCTCCTCCCACCCCGCGACGCACCGATATATATACACACACACACACGCTCGCTTCCCGACGAGCCCGAAGCCTCCCAGAGAGGGCTCTCTCGCCCTCCCGCACGGCAGGGGGACCGCGGGGAGGGAAGAGCGAGCCGTGTCTTAACCCCAGAGGTCTCGGAAGAAACCCAGCTTCCTTTTCCGGTCAACCGGCCGGCGCCCGGCTTGGTTTCCGCCGGAGCCCGGGGAGACGAGCTCGGCACCCCCTCGCTAGGCCGGTCAACGGCCGGATGGGGCCCCGGTGCGTCCCGAGAGAATCCGGACCCGGGTCCCGCGGCTTCGTCTCTTCCCCGCGCTCCAGCCGGACGGAAAACGAACCGAACTCCTGTGCTTCCGAAAACAAAAACCAAAGCAACATCCCCCAGACCAACCCCACGGCCCCCTCTCCGCCGCCGCCCCCTGAAGGCAGCGTCTTTCATAAGTCCCCGGCGCCCCGAAACGACTGTCCAAAATAAAAAGAACGCAAAAGCCCCCTTCCTTTCCTGAACTCTCCGGCCCTTCTAGCGGAAACAACGGAAAGCGGACAAACCGTCTTCTCCTTAAATCATCAGTAGCTAAGTCGGAAGAGAGGAGGAGAAAAAGAATTCAAGTTATAGGTCGCGACGGCAGCCAACACTAAACATTCAAGTCGATAGTTTCTCTATGTACAACGGCGGGCAGGCCGGTAAGTCTGCCGGTCCCTGGGGCGGGGGTGGGCTCGGGGGGTGGGGCGGGGGGAGGGCGGCAGGGTCCTGTTATCTGATTCGCTTCTCCACCGAGTACACGGAGATGTAGAAGTCGTTGCTTCCGACCGCCAAGTGAGGCTACGGAGGGGAGAGACAGACGGGAGAGAAGGGTTAGCGGGAGGGGCGCCCCGGGGGTCCGCGGCCGGCCCTCCCGCCCGCGGGGGCCTCCGTCCCTTCCGCCGTACGGGCCTCCCCTCCCGCTTCGGGCGCGCCGGAGCTCGTCTGCGGGGGGGGGGGGGGGGGGGGCGGCGGCGATGCGTCATCCCCGCTCCGTTGAGGGAGATTGGCATATTATGACCCGTGGGGCTCTTCTGCTCTGGGCCTCATCCCGTGGGCCTCCGGAGCGTTCGTCAGAGCGCCGGGCGGGGGGGGGGGGGGAGGGGGCTCCGCGCCTGTTTCGGCGGGGAAGGAGGCAGCCGGGCAGGATTCTAATTAGGACTCACCGCCCCCCCGCCGCGGAGAGACGGTGATCGGAGAGAAGGACTATCTGCCGCCTCCAGCCCCTCCGTGCGGTGATGCCGTAACGCGGGGGAGGCGGGGGAGGCGAATAGCCTCACGTGGATCTTTTAAGGACGACGGAATGGATTAGGCGTTTACTACGGGCCGAGCGCCGTGCTCAACGCGGGGCCGGATGGCAGGCCGTCAGATCGGACCGGGTCCCCCTCCCCCGGTCCAAGAGGGGGAGCACGGCCGGTAGCCCCTTCGTGCGGATGAGCAAACCGAGGCCCGGAGAGGACAAATGGCCGGCCCCGGGCCCCACAGGGCGAGCGAACGGTGGAGCCGCTCTCTAGAAGCGCTTCCCCGCGGGCCGCGCGGCCTCCTCGGACCTGACTCCTCGGCGTCTTCTCCCGCGGGAGAAGAGGCCTTCCCAGACCGAGCTCCTCTTCCCCCTCTACTCCCTCTGCCATCCCCCCTTTACCTCTCCGCAGCTAAAGCCTCATTTTCCCCTTTTCCCTCTGCTCCTCCACTTCTCCCTTCCCATCCCCACAGCACCGTACTCGTCCGCTCGACTGTATATATTTTCGTTACCCTATTTATTTTGTTAATGAATTGTACATCGCCTCGATTCTATTTAGTTGCCATCGGTTTTTACGAGATGTCTAGTAAAAACTTGACGCTGTCTAGTGCCATTGTTCTCGTCTGTCCGTCTCCCCCGATTAGACCGTGAGCCCGTCAAACGGCAGGGACTGTCTCTATCTGTTGCCGACTTGTTCATCCCAAGCGCTTAGTACGGTGCTCTGCACATAGTAAGCGCTCAATAAATACTATTGAATGAATGAATGAATGAAAAGACGCCTCCCTTCTCCGGTACCTTACTTCGGGAGAGTCCGGGGCCGGCTACGTGACGGCGACCGCCCCCGCCTCAGACGCGCGTCAGCGCCCACGGGCTTTACCCAGAAGCGTCCGCTCATCCTCAGAGGGCCCGGGAGGGCGGGATGCCCGGGACAAGAGGCTCGTAGATGGTCACCGGGGGGAGGACGGGGCCTCAGCCGGCCCGGAGGTCCGGCGGCCCGTGCCGCTCCGCGCCGGCCCTCCCCGCCCCCCCCCCCGCCCGCCCCGCGTGACCGCCGCCGTCCCCGGATACAGACCCAGTGAGGGTGAAATGCCAGGCAGCTGATGGCCCCCACTCTCTGACCCATGAAGCCGTCGTAGTATTTGATGTTGTTGACGAGCTCCCCGTTGCTGTTGTAGATGGCGGTGAACTGATTCATCGAGCCACTGCCGGGAGACAGAAGCCCAGACACGCGGCGGCTACCTCGAGGCCTTCTCCGCCCGCCCCGCTCCGCCACCTCGGGGCTTTCCCCGCCGGCCTCTCCCGGCTACTCTCGGGCCTCCGCGGCCCGCCTCGCTCAGCTGCCTCAGGGCCTTCCCCCACGGCCCCCCTCGGCCACCTCCGGGTCTTCTCCGGCCATCCCGCTCGGCTCAGAGGCGGCAGACGCCGGAGGGACCGGGAGCGACCCCAGGTCTGGGTGGGGACCATCGGATCTCATCTTCGACTCGGAGGAACACAGAGTCGAATATAAAGGGCGTCCCAAGGGCCCGGTGGGCTCGGGCGCTCACTCCTGACCCGCCCCCACCTCCCAGCGCGGTTGCTGGGGGCTTTTAAAAATTTCTACGGCATTTGTTTTTTTTTTTTTTTTTTTAAATGGTATCTGTTCAGCGCTTATTATGCGCCAAGCAGATTTGTTAAGCGTGTACTATGTGCCAGGGACTGTATTTAGCGCTGGTGTAGACAGGAGTTACTCAGGCTGGACACAGTCCCTGTCTCACATGGGGCTCACAGTCTTAATCCCCATTTTACACAGAGAAGTGAAGTGACTCACCCGAGGGCACACGGCAGACAGGCAGCAGAGCTGGGAACGCGGCTCTCGGGCCCGAGCTCTCTCCGCTAAGCCACGCTGCTTCTCTTCATATCTAGCAGATTATAACTCTCCCCGCCTTCAAATCCTTATGGAAGGACACCCCTCCTCCAAGAGGCCTTCTAATAACGTTGGTGTTCGTTAAGCGCTTACTATGTGCCGAGCACCGTTCTAAGCGCTGGGGAAGACACGGGGGGATCGGGTCGTCCCACGCGGGGCTCACAGTCTTCATCCCCATTTTCCAGATGAGGTCACTGAGGCCCAGAGAAGTGAAGTGACTCGCCCACAGCCACGCGGCCGACAGGCGGCAGAGCCGGCATTCGAACTCATGACCTCGGACTCCAAAGCCCGGGCTCTTTCCACTGAGCCACGCTGCTTCTCTGACTAAGCCTCCATTTCCTTCCCTTCCGCCCCCTTTCTGCGTCACCCTAATTCGCTCCCTGTATTCCATCCCCTCTCCCAGCTTCACGGCACCTTTGTCCGTATCTGTAATTTTTAAATTTGTATTCAGGCCCGTCTCTCCCACTACACTGTAAGCGCGCCGCGGGAAGGGAGTGTTCAATTATATTTCCCGAGCGCTTACTGCGTGCAACGAATGTGTCTGCTGTCTTGTTACACTGTACTTTCCTAAGAGCTTACCACAGTGCTCTGCACACAGTAAGCGCTCAATAAGTACGACTGATGGATTAAACTAGGAACCCCCAACGCAGGACCACCCCACCCCCGGCCCCCGAGGACTGGACCGGGGCGTCTGCCGCCCGTCAGTGCCGGCGCTTAGAAGAGTGCTTTGCACATAGTAGGCGCTTAACAAATGCCATTAGTATTATTATTATTATTATTATTATTCTTTCCTGAGAAGAAGAGGTGCGAGGATGGGAGGGTGGGAGGAAGACAGCACCTACCACGCGAAGAGGTTGGCCTGGGGGTGGATGTCCAGGGCCGTCAGCCCCTTCACGATCTGCAGGACGTTCACCGACTCGGGCATCCGGGGGTCGAAGAAACGCACGTCTCCGTTCACGCTGTTGCATGAATGATGATAACAACGCTATCTGTTAAGCGCTTACTCCGTGCTAAGCGCTGGGGTAGCTACACGGTCATCAGGTTGTCTCCCGCGGGGCTCAAAGTCTCAATCCCCATTTTACAGACGAGGTCACTGAGGCGCAGAGAAGTGAAGTGACCGGCCCAAAGTCACACGGCTGACAAATGGCAGAGCCGGGACTGAGCCACACGGCGGGTGGGGGGGTCCGGGATTAGAACCCGGGACACCCAGGCCCGGGCTCCCTCCGCTAGGCCGCGCTCTCTCCCTTCCCGTCGAAAAGAGCGACGGCCGGTTTTCGGGCTGAGCCGGGGACGGGAGCGTCTGGGTGGAGGAGATGCCAGCAGGGTGACAGCTAGTTACATTCCGCTGTCCCTTTAACGGGCAAATAAATATCCGCCGCTCGGCACGGGTGTTTACCGAGAGGCAGGAAAGGATTTACGGGCAGAAGACTGTTAGGCGGCGAAGTGATCCTGCTTAGTAATGTGTCCGACAGATGTCAGCTTCCCCTCTCTCCTCCTTCCAGGCTGCCTGCCTCGTCCCTCCGAGGCGGACAGCGGGGAGGAGGCGGAAACGCCGGGGGAGGGGGACGCGTTCTGCCTCGCCCTCCCGCCCCTGTCTGCCCAGCCTCCTGCCGTCCCCCCGAGACGGTCTTTCCGCCCCCGTCTCCCCGGGTTCCCGCACCCTCTTCTTCCCTGATCCTCACCCCCAACTTCTTGTCCCCCGCCTCCCCGGCGCCCCACCCCCGAGTTCCCATTAATAATAATAGTAATAACCGTGGTACCTGTCACCCGCTGACTACGTGCCGGGCTCTGTACTAAGAGCGGGGGTGGATACAAGCCAATCGAGTCGGTCACAGTCCCCGGCCCACGTGGGCCTCACGGTCTCAACCCCCATTTTACAGATGAGGTTGAGTGGGGCCCAGGGAAGTGAAGCCACTTGCCCGAGGTCACGCAGTGGACAGGTGGTGGAGCTGGGATTAGAACTCAGGAGCTTCTGACTCCCAGGCCTGTGCTCTATCCACTAGGCCCCGCCATTCTCCATCTTCCCCTGTCCCTCGGTCCCCCCGGGTCCCCGCCCCCGGCCCTCGGTCCCGTCCAGTTCCTGCCCCCTCTCCTCCGGCCCCCGCCTTCACGCCTCAGTCTCCTCTCTGGTCCCTGGCTCCCCGACCTTTCCCCAACCCCCCGTCCCCGATCTTCCCCCATCCTCACCCCACGGTGTCATCTTCTCTCTGCTCCCTCTCCCCCGCATCCCTCAGCCTCCTCTGGCCTCCGCCCTCCATCCCCGCCTCCACCTTCCCCCATCTCCGGCCTCCGCGTCTCTCCCGGTCTCCGCCCCCGCCTCCCCCGGCGCCCACCCAGCTGATTCCCACTGGGAGCCCTCCCTCCCCGGACTCCCTTCGGAGCGGCGCTGAACCGCCGCCCCAAAATGGCTAGATGAGGCCCAAAGATTCGCAGGCCTCCCAACTTGCGGCGGGAGGAAGGGAGGCTCCGCGAGGGAGATGGGGAGGAAGGGAGGGCCTCACCTGACGCTCATGATGTGCCCTTCCGGCTGCTTCTGCAGGTAGGCTTTCACCACCCAGGCCGTGTGCTCTCGGTAAGTCATCACCCGGCTGCAGGAACGGGAAGACCGAGTGAGGGGCCGCGGGGAGGGGGCCGTCGAGGGACGGACGGCGCCCGAGCCGGGAAGGTAAAAGCGGAAGCCCGGGGTGCAATCCCTGTAACCTCACTGGGGGCTGGGAATGTTTCTTCCCTGTTCCCCACCCCCCCCCACCTCCCTCGATTTTTCATTCTCTTGGACTCTCCCAAGCGCTTAGGTCGGTGCTCTACATGCGGTGAGCGCTCAGTAAATACGACTCGATGAATGAGCGTGTGAACCAGGAGCTTCCGTATACAAGCCGATCAGGCTGGACGCTTTCTCGGTCCCACTTCGGGCTCACAGTCGAAAGAGGCAGGAGTAATAGTGGACCCCCATTTTCCAGATGAGGAAACTGAAGCCCAGAAGGGAAATGACTTGTCCAAGGTCACCCAGCAGATAGGTGGCGTCCAACCCGAGTAGCGTGTGCTGCCCCAGAGCTCAGCAGAGTGCCCGCCATAAATCCCATACGAAAATGATAGAGGCGGCCCTCAAAATGGAGTCCGGAAACCTTCCGGCCTCCGTTAAAGCCCGGGCCAAGGTAAGGGGGCTGGCCCGCTGCCCGGGTGACCCTCGTGGCCGGTAGTTCGGCATTCCTGAGCGGAGTCCTCGGGAAAATCCCGGGGGAGGGCCTGGGCTGGGAGAGCCGTGCTAGGGGTCCTGCTCGTGGGCGGGTGGTGGGCCGTGGCGGCGACAAACGTCAAAACTGTGGGTCCAGAAGTGACGGGGCCTCGGTACCCACGTCAGAGACCGTCCCGTCCCGTCCCCCCCACCACCCCCCCCCGGCCACCACCACCAGGGCCCCCGTGTTCGTTTATTCATTCAAATGTATGCATTTATTAAGTGCTTACAGCGTGGAGAATCATAATAATAATAAAGTTGGTAGCACTGTTCTAAGCGCTGGGGGAGATACGAGGCGATCGGGTTGTCCCACGTGGGGCTCACGGTCTTAATCCCCATTTTACGGATGAGATAACTGAGGCCCCGAGAAGTCAAGTGACTTGACCAAAGTCACCTAGCTGACGAGTGGCGGAGCTGAGATGAGACTCCACGACCTCTGACTCCCAAGCCCGGGCTCTTTCCACTCGTAAAAGTACAACATAATAAAGAGTGACAGTCCCTGTCCACAACGAGCTCACGGTCTAGAAGGGGGGAGACGGACATGGATACGAATAAATAAAATGACAGATATGGACATAAGTGGTGCGGGGCCGGTGGCAAAGGGAGCAAGTCCGGGTGACCCAGAAGGGAGTGGGAGATGAGGAAAAGTGGGGCTTAGTCAGGGAAGGCCCCTTGGGGGAGATGGGCCTTCAAATAAGCCTCTGTCTGTGGGATTTGAGGAGGGAGGGCGTTCCGGGCCAGAGGCTACGTTACCATTCGCTGAGAGCCATCCTCCGGTCGTAGACTCTGATGGAGCCGTCACCCAGCCCGGCCACGATGAGCGAGCGGTGAGAGTCACAGGACAGGCTGGTCACGCAGCTGTCAGCTCCCGTGGGGATGTCCTGCGGTGGGGGGGAGGGGAGGCAAAGACGGGGCGGCCCGCTAGATCGCAAGCTCCCCGAAGGCGGCGGGGGGGGGGGGGGGTGGAACGGGTCTCCCGTGGATCTCTCTCAAGTGCTTAGCACAGTGCTCTGCATCGGAAGTCCCCCGAGGAGAGGAATCGCGTCCACTAGCTCCACTGGAATCTCCCGTGTGCTCAGCCCGCGGTGGGCCGTAAACGCCTCCATCAATCAGTGGCATCTGAGCGCTTCATTCATTCAATCAATCGTATTTATTGAGCGCTTACTGTGTGCAGAACACTGTACTGGGCACTTGGGAGAGGACGACACAACAACGAACAGACTCATTCCCTGCCCACAGCGAGCTCACCGTCTAGAGGGAGACATTAATGTACATAAATAACCGAATAAATAAGTAAATAAATGACAGATATATACATATGTGGGTGGGACTGGGAGAGAGGATGAAGGAAGGGAGCAAGTCGGGGTGGCGCAGAACGGAGGGGGAAAGGAGGGTTTAGTCAGGGAAGGAAGGCTTCTTGGAGGAGATGGGCCTTCAATAAGGCTTTGGAGCGGGGGGGAGAGCGATCATCTGTCGGACACGAGGAGGGAGGGCGTTCCGGGCCAGAGGCGGGATGAGGGCGCGAGAGGTCGGCAGCGAGACGGAGGAACAGCGAGAAGGTCGGCATCAGAGGAACCAACCGCGAGGGCTGGGTTGGAGTGGGAGAGAAGTGAGGTTAGGCAGGAGGGGGCGAGGGAATTGAAGGCTTTAAACCCAACGGCGAGGAGCTTTCGTTTGACGCAGAGGCGGATGGGCAACCACTAGAATTTCTTGAGGGTGGAAACGCGGTCTGAACATTTTTGAAGGAGCGGAGTACGGACTGGAGCGAGGAGAGACAGGAGGCAGGGCGGTCAGCACGGAGGTCGACGGAGTAATCGAGGCGGGAGAGGATAAATGCCTGCATTAACGTGTTAGCGGATGGGATGGAGAGGAAGGGGTGGATTGCCCCCGGGGGCTCCACCAACCTGGAGAACAAGAACCATAAAATACGGTCCCCTGGCACCCCCTCCCGCCCACCTGCCCCCCTCCAAGAGACATCGGCATCCGCCGCTGCCAATTCAACTTACCAAACCCACCGCCCCTCTGCAAAAATCTAAGGCAAAGCACATTTCAGGGAGACGGAGCCCTCGTTATCTCCCTCGTAAAACTCCTAATTAGTTCAGAAAAGCGTCCTGGAGGGGCTGCCTTCTCTCTCCCATCAACTCCTCTCCTTCTCCTGGTAGCCGTAAAGAACGGGCGGGGCGGGGGGGGCGGGGGGGGGGAGGAGGGGCCCGCGGCCCCGGGAGGGCGATAAACGCCTGGCGGAAAAAGCCGGAGCCAGAATGGGGGCTGTGGGAGAGCCGATGCCCTCGGCGCCCCCCTCCCCGTCCCCCCGTCTCTGCCCGAGAACGGGCTCGCCGGCAGCGGGCCCATTAAATGCAGGAACGCTGCCCGGACTGGAAAATGCAGAATTTCAGCTTCAGAGGGCTCCGTGACACAAGAGCCGCGGGACAGGCGGACCCCGGGCGGCGGGGAGACGGGTCCCGGGACGGACAAGTCGCAGGACAGACGGACTCCGGGACGGACAGGCCGCAGGACAGACGGACCCCGGGACGGAGGGGCCGCGGAAAGGAGGTGGCGCAGGAAACGGTAACGTCCTCTGGGGTCCGAACGGGCCGACAGAATCGGCCCCGCTCCACAGAGTCCCCGGGAAAGGAGTTACTGGCTGCCCGAGAGGCCTTTTGGGGGCTTGGGCGGGGAGCTCTTCCCCTCTAAGACGGTCAGCTAGTTGGGGGCGGGGAACCAGTCTGCTCATTCTGCTGTCCTGGCCTCGCCGAGTGCTTAGTACGACGCTCTGCACGCAGTAAGCGCTCCGTCAATAAATACGACTGATATCCGTCTCCCCCTCTAGACTGAGGCCTGACTACTGCTATTACCACCAACGCTACTACGACTATGAATAATAATGGTGCTTGTTAAGCGTTTACTATGCGTCAAGCACTGTTCTAAGCCCTGGAGTAGATAGAGGCTCATCGGGCTGGACACAGTCCCTGTCCCATATTAATCCCCATTTTACAGATGCGGGCAACCGAGGCCTAGAGTAGTGAAACGACTTGCCCAAGGGCACAGGGCGGACAATTGGCGGAGCCGGGGCCGGACCCCAGGTCCTTCTGACTCCCGGGTCCGGGCTCTATCCGTCAGGCAACGCTTCCTCTCCCGGTTTTTCCCAAACCGGCTTTTGCACGCCATTCCAACATCCAATCTGTCACCAGAAGCAAAGTCGAGTTAGACCCTGCTGCTCAGAGACGTGCATTTATTCCGTTTCCAAGACGTCCTTCCGCACGCAGCTTTTCCAGGGTGACTTTAGCACACCCCGATGGATCCTCTCCCTCTTTTCATTAAAATGGGAAAAAAAACCACAAAAAACTTGAGGGAGCCCACAGTCAAATCATTCATCATTCTAATTTAAAATATTTTCACCCTACTGATTTCTGATGTTCTCTAATTTACACAGATAGAATAATATTTGAAAATAATTAAGATTAGCTTAGGCTTAATTATGCTGCATTGCAGGGTCAAAGTGTGGTAATTAATGTTCATCCAGAGGTAATTAATTTCTAAAGGCTTCGGCGTCTAGAATTCTTCTTCTCCCCTGAGCGTCAGGGCTTCTTTCTTGTCTCTCTCTGCACCCTTGCTGAAATAATTGGTGTTTTACCCCCAAATGACTCCGCCCCTATTTGGAGTTTTGAGACTCTACAATGAAAATGACACAAAGAGGGTTGTTTTGCTTTTAAATTTCCCCAAACCCTAATTTATTCTGTTGTTTCTTGTCCCCTGCAGACCCTCAGCCCCTTGTTGGCAAGGGTTGAGTCGTCCAACTCCGCTGTCCTCTCCCAAGCGCTTAGGACCGACCCTCTCCTCAGGCCTCAGTCTCCTCCTCTAGAAAATGGGGATGAAAAACCTGTCCCCTCTTAGATCGGGGCCGGTGCAGGGTGGAGACGGGGATCCAACCCGGTCGTTGGGCAGCCGTTCATTCCCTCAGTCGTATTTACTGAGTGTTTACTGCGTGCAGAGCGCTGGGCTAAGCGCTCGGGAGAGCACAACAGAGACGTGGCGTGGCTCAGTGGAAACAGCACGGGCTTAGGAGTCAGAGGAAGTGGGTTCTAATCTCTGCTCTGCCTTTTGTCTGCTGTGTGGCCTTGGGCAAGCCACTTTACTAGTCTGCGCCTCAGTTACCTCATCTATAAAATGGCGATTAAGACTGTGAGCCCCACGAGGGACAACCTGATGACCCTGTATCTACCCCCGTGCTTAGAACAGTGCTTGGCACATAGTAAGTAAGCGCTTAACAAATACCATAATAATAATAATACGACAATAAATGCACACACACAAAATAAATAAATAAATAAAATAAAATAAACACACATACACATAAATACACATTCCCTGCCGCGACGAGTTTACAGTCTAGAGGGAGTCTCAATCCCCATTTTCCAGACGAGGTCACTGAGGCCCAGAGAAGTGAAGCGACCTGCCTAAGGTCGGAAAGCAGACGGGTGGCGGAGGTGGGATTAAAACCCATGACCTTCTGACTCGTAGGCCCGGGCTCTAGCCACCAGGCTATGCCGTTACTATGGTTACTAGTAAGCAGGTCCAGCCCCCTGTGATCGACTCTACCCCAGGGCCGACCTGCCCCAGGGGCTCTTAGGGGAGAAGGGGGCGGGACCTTTTACCTGCACTTTCATCTCCCGATCCGTGTCCCAGATGCGGATGATCCGAACGTCTCCCGAGGTCATGAGGAGCCCGGTCTCCTGTTCCCAGTCCACCACCATCCCGGCTCCTACAAAGAAACAGACACGGGGCACGTGTGATCTTCTGGGATCAGGCGAGAGCGCGGCCCGAACAGTCAGTCAATCAGTGGACTGTATTGAGCGCTTGCCGGGTTCTGAGCCCACAGCGAGCCGCTGAGGCCGGCTGGGCTATCCCGTCAGGTGCCTCTACACCTTGGCGCTTAGTACGGTACTCTGCACATAGTAAGCACTCAGTAACGGCGGGCCTTCCCGGGGTCAGGGGCGGCAGCCGGGTGTGTATCTGTAATTTTATTTACTTGCCCTGATTGACGCCCGTCTCTCCGCTGCCTCTAGACTGTGAGCTGGTTGCGGGCAGGGACTGTCATTCTTGACTGTTGTATCGTCCTCTCCCAAGCGCTTAGAACAGTGCCCTGCAAACGGCAGGCGCTTAATAGATAGGATTGAATGAACGAATGAATGCCAGGCAGGCTCAGGAGAAACCCACCCGCTCCCGTTCCCGGAATGGGCTAAAATGGCTCTTCCGAGAGGCCACGTCCTGGGCGGTTCGGGTCTGACAGCAGCCCGGATGGGTGGGATAATTACCAGCTTGACTATTTTGGTAATGGTATTTATTAAGCGCTTCCTATGTGCCAGGCAACCGTACCGAGCGTGGGGGGCGATACAAGGTTGGGCACAGTCCCTTACGGTTCTCATTTTCCAGAGGAGGGAACTGAGGCCCAGAGAATAATAATAATAATGATAACTGTGGTATTTATTAAGCGCTCACTAGGTGCCGGGCACCGTTCTAAGCACTGGGGCGGATACGAGATGATCGGGGCGGACACAGCGCACCGTAGGGCTCACAGTCCCAATCCCCATGTTCCAGGTGAGGGAACCGAGGCCCAGAGAAACGAAGCGACCCGCCCGAGTTCACCCAGCGGACAAGTGGATCGGGACCCAGGTCCTCCGACTCCCGGGCTCCGTCCACGAGGCCGGGCCGCGACCGTGTTCCAAGCCACGGTTAAATCATCTCGCCCGTTCACCTGGGACGGCAGAGGGTGGGCTTTCGCGTTTCCGCCGCTGGCGGAGTGAATGAGACCGAGGAGGTTTTCCCCGGGTTTAATTTGACCGGGACCGTTTCACCCCGGGCTTTGAGGTGGCCGAGAAGGAGCTTAAACGGTCCGCTCTGAAGCGAGAGTCAGACCGCCAATTAACTACGGCTCTCGGGGCAGGGAGGCTGTCTGACGCCCCCATGTTTGCGACATTTCCGGAGAGACTTAATCTTGCCTGTGGAGCACAGGACTGCGTGTCAGGAAACCGGCGACCCATCTTCCTTTACTCCCGTACTGTCCTCTCTCGGGCACTCGGTACAGTGCGCTACACACAGTGAGGGCTCAGTAAATTCCACCGACTGATTCTCCCGGGGTTTTCCTTCTCCCACAGAGAAGTATCACCGTCCCGACCCTTGATTCCGATCCGCTCAAGACTGAGATACGATTTGAGACCGGGAGCGTGTCCGCCGACTCCCTCGGCCTCTCCCAAGCGTTCAGTACAGCGCTCTGCCCATAGGAGACCGTCAGCTCTCCGAGGGCACGGATCAAGTCTACTAACTCTGATGGACTCTCCCAAGCATGAAATTCAGGCCTCTGTTATTGACCCATTCTCCGATCGGAGACGCAGGCTAGGTCTCCCTCGGTTACGCTGTGCTCTCCAAAGCGCTCAGTACAGCGCTCTGCACACGGTAAGCGCTCGACATATACCACAGACTGCCACGCTGAGAGGCCCCCGGGGTGAGAGAGGTGGGGGCCCCCAAGGGGAATGCGCTTCAAATGGGGACGGGAGGGCAGGCGACAGGAGGGGTGAGAAAAACAATACTAACTCTACTGTCGTATTTATTAGGCGCTTACCCTGTGCCAAGCACCGTAGTAAGCACTGGGATGGACAGAAGATGGTGAGGTCGGATACAGTCCCTGACCGACACGGGCTCGCAGCCTTAATCCCCTCTGTGGAGATGAGCGCCCAAGCCCAGAGAATTGAAGTTACTCGCTCACGGTCGCCCAGCGGGTGATTAGAACCCAGGTCCTCTGGCCCCCGGGCCCCCGTGGCTTTATCCGCTAGGCCACGCCGTTTCTCGCTTTCCCCGACGCTGCTGACGCCCCTGCCGGGCTTGCCAACTTGGATTCCTCTTTGAAGTTTTTCTCTCATTTACCTCCTACGGTCAATCTGGCCTTTCAAATTGATTGACTTTTCCACCACTGCTTCACGAATCTACGCCCTCCTCAACCTCTGCCTCTCCCACTGGGTTGTAAGACTTCCTTCTTCCGCTTCGGCCTCATCCCCAAGTGTCTGATATCCAGGCGCCCCTCGGTAAATGATAAAGGTAACGGGGGCACGTACGTGCTTATTATACAACCGAGCACCGTGCCGAGCACTGAGATGTCATAACAACAACCGTATCCGTTAAGCACTTACTGCGTGCCAGGCCCCGTACTAAGCGTCGGGGTGGATACAAGCAAATGGGGTTGGACCCCGTCCCCGTCCCACGCGGGGCTCACAGTCTCGAGCCTCACCCCATAATAACGACGTTGGTATTTGTTAAGCGCTTACTATGTGCAGAGCGCTGTTCTAAGCGCCGGGGGAGATACGGGGTCATCAGGTGCTCCCTCGTGAGGCTCCCGGTTAATCCCCATTTTACAGATGAGGTCACTGAGGCCCAGAGAAGTGAAGTGACTCGCCCAGAGTCGCACAGCTGACGAGCGGGCAGAGCCGGGAGTCGAACTCATGACCTCTGACTCCGAAGCCCAGGCTCTTCCCACTGAGCCACGCTGCTTCTTGAAGTGACCCGCCCAAGGTCAAACAGCAGACAAGAGGCGGGGCTGGGATCAGACAGAGTCCCTGTCCCACATGGGCCTAAGGGGGAGGGAGTAAAGCTGTCTAATCCCCACTTTACATACGGGGAAACTGAGGGACAGAGTGGTGAAGCGACTGGCCGAGCTGGGATTAGAACCCGGGGCTCCCGATTCCCAGCAGCTTCCCCTTCCCACAGGGTTACGCTCCTTCTCTCGCTGGGGGAACCTCTTCCTCAAAACGGTCTGAACGTGTGAAAGCAAAATCACTTATATCTTCCAATTCTCGCCTGCCCACCCTCTCATCTCAGAGGGCGGGCGGGGATCGAGGCTACCGACTCCGTTGCCTTGCGCTCTCCCAGGCGCCCACCCCAGGGCTCGGCACGCGATAAGCACTCGTGGACAAATCGCCGGCCCGGGAGTCGGACGACCTGGGTTCTCATCCCGGCTCTGCCACTAAGCCCTGGGGCAGATCCAAGCTAACGGGGTTGGGCAGAGTACTGTCCCACGTGGGGCTCACACTCTTCACCCCCCCATTTTACAGATGAGGGAACCGAGCCCCAGAGAAGGGACCTGACTTGTCCAAGGTCGCCCGACAGACGTGCGGCGTAACTGGGATGAGAAAGCCAGGTCTGACTCCCAGGCCCGGGGTCTATCCAGTAAGGCAAGCGGTGGGGAGGGGGGGTCCCCGGGGATCCCGTTCTCTGACGGGCGCGAGACGTGGACCCCTCCGGCCGGACAGGAGAGCGGAAGGGCCGCGGGCCCCGCCACCCAGACCCAACGAGGGGGGCGAGGGCGGCGGAAGCGCCCGGCCTCAGCCCGCCGTTCCCGAGATTTCCACGTCGGCCGCCCACGCCCGCCTAGCTTTGCGGGCGACGTCGATTCCCGAGATCGGGGCTGGTGGGTTTTTTTTTTTTTTTCCCCTGGAATTAAATCCACACGGTCATCAATACACTTCATTTTCTCTCTCAAGTGCTGTCACTAACTCCCCGCCTGCTGGGGAAAAGTGAGAGTTTTAGGGCCACTTAAATTTTCCACCTGCCAGTTCTGACGGCCCCGGTCCTTTTAATATCGCCTCGGCGGAGACGAGGAACCAGGCCGGGGCCTGGGAACCGCGGAGAGGATTATTTTGAAGAAGGACGAGAGTTCATCCCCTCCCCGAGCGACCGAGGCCCCCCCCCCCCCCCCCGTCGCCCTCCACCGCCTCCGCCGATCGAGGGAAACGATTGGCCTGAAGTCTGGAGGGGGCATTAACCTCCAGCCCGGGACGCCGCGTTGGGCTGTTCCGCCCAGAGGAGAGGAGGGCTGAGTCGTGGGAAGCCTTCGCGGGAAGCCCCGGGGTGATGCTCTCAGACACCCAAGCCGCTGCACTGTAAGGGCGGCTTTCTGCATCTCTACTTCTTCGGGCAGGCACGGGGATGCCGACCGGGGGTCTCGGCGGGTGACGGGAGAGCGGCCCGGAGTGGGCCGCCTGACTGCCGACCGACCGACCCGCCCCCTCCCCGCTGGACGACGGCGGGCGTCTCGGCTTTGATTTGCGAGATGTCGTCGGAGGCGGCGGCGCCCCGCTTGGCACCGGTTGGCCAAGAAGACTTACGAAGGAGAGATGTGCTCTCTCTCTCTTTTTGGGGGCATTCGTTAAGCGCTTACTATGTGTCAAACACTGTTCTAAGCGCTGGGGTGGATACAAGTGACTTAGGTGGGGGACACGCCCCATCCCGCACGGGGCTCGCGGTCTAAGCGGGTTCCCCCATTTTACAGTCGAGGAAACTGAGGTCCAGAGAAGGGAAGAGACTTGCCCGACGTCACCAGGATTAGACCATCAGTATTAATAGCTGGTGGTAACGGATCGTACGCTTTTCTCTTTACGGCTTTTGTTAGGCGCTTACTATGTGCCAGGCACCGAATCAGGCGCAATGGTAGAGAGATACAAGCTAATCAGGTTGGACACAGTCCATGTCACACACGGGGTTCACGGTCTTATTTTACCGATGAGGTCACTCAACCACACAGGGCGGGGATGAGGACCCAGGTCCCTCTTGTTTCGGATAGGGAACGTGCCTACTACCCTCTCCCAAGCTTAGTAGACTACCCTGGCCCCGGTAAGCGCTTAATAAATACCACTGATTGATAACGGCATCTGCTGAGCAGCCGCTCTAATGGCAGACGGGTATTAATTCAATCCACTCGTATTTACCGAGTGCTTACTGTGTGCAGAACCCCGTACTAAGCGCTTGGGAAAGAACGCTACGGGCATAGAGATATCTACCACCTATTATCCCAGTGCTTATCTAGGCCTCCCTGGAAAAGAATCGTTTTAAACAATGGTCACTGTTAAGCACCACGCGCGCCAGGCACTATACTGAGCGCCGGGGTAGGTACAAGCCAGTCTTTCATTTTAGTGACGAGGTAACCGAGGCCCGGAGAAGCGAAGCGACTTGCCCACGGTCTCGCGGCAGACAAGTGGCGGAGCCGGGATTAGAAACCGGGTCCTTCGGGCTCCCAGGCCCGGGCTCTTTCCACCATGGTCCGCGGCTCGGTGCACTTCCCCCAAGGGGGGGGGGGGGGGGGGGGGCTCAAGAAACGCCAACCCCCAGAGAAAGCTGGCAAGGCCCAGAGAGTTCTCCCAGCCGGTCTGAATTCAATCCGCCTAACGGAGGTTCGTTCTTCAAGAATCTCTTGGTCGTGCTTAATCTGCTTGGGTAAGCCCTGCCCGGCCCCAAATTGGGAATCCTCACGGCCTGTGGATCTTCGAGTCAGAGGCCGACGGAGAAGAATCCAGGTGGGCCCGTTTGAACGGCAATTGGGATTCGGCACGCAAAACCCCACTGGAGTCGTGACTTGTTAACCGGCGCTCTTTACCAGGGAGGATCGGAATCCGGACCCTTGGCTTAAGTGGAGGCCGGAGTGACTACCCGCTCAGGCGTTTGGGGCCTGGATTGTTTTCCCTTGTCCTCCGGGGCCGGGGAGGAGAACTGACTCGCAAGATGGGGGAAGCCAGGCGGCTTCCAAAGGCTACCGGCTCTGCATGCAGCGAAGGGGAAAAGTCACGGGGCGAAAACAGGATTCTTTCTCGGATAACCGCCTTCTGAGTCGCTGCTCTCTCAATCCATCGACTGTATTTATTGAGCCCTGGCTCTGTGCAGAGCACACTGCGCTAAGCGTTTGGGAGAGGACGATTCCACAGTTGACAGACGCGTTCCCTGACCGAAACGAGCTTTCAGTTCTCCGGTGCCAACCACGGGTCTCTCCTGAATACTTTGAGGATAATTTCGGAGCACGGATTAACCATACCTTTTTTTTTTTTTAAAAAAAGGTATTTATTAAGCGCTCCCTATGTGCCGGGCACTGTACTAAACGCCGGGGTGGATACCAGCTAATCTGGTTGGACCCAGCCCACGTCCCACACGGGGCTCACAGTCTCGATCCCCATTTTAGAGACGAGGGCACTGAGGAACTGAGAAGCGAAGTGACTTGCCCAGGGTCACCCGGCAGACAGGGAAGGGGAACTGGGATAATAACGTTGGTATCTGTTAAGCGCTTACTCTGTGCAGAGCACCGTTCTAAGCGCCGGGGGAGACACAGGGTCATCGGGTGGTCCCACGTGAGGCTCCCGGTTAATCCCCATTTTCCAGATGAGGTCACCGAGGCCCAGAGAAGCGAAGTGACTCGCCCACGGTCGCCCAGCTGACGAGCGGCAGAGCCGGGAGTCGAACCCATGACCTCTGACTCCGAGGCCCGGGCTCCTTCCACTGAGCCGCGCTGCTTCAGGGATGAGAACCCTGGACCTTGGGACTCCCAGGGCCAGCCTCTTCCCAGTAGGCCCCGCCGCTTCTCAATCCTCTTTTGCACTCTACCCTGCCAAGCGCCTAGTCCGGTGCTCCGCCCGTGGAAGACGTTTAATAAACCCCAACGATGGGCAGGGGCTTGTTTCGATGCTCTCGTTCGCTCGGACCAGTCAGAGCCAAGAGCGGGCCACCCAGATCTGCCGCCCCATGACGCAGGTGAGGAAGGGGAGGGGGGAAAAAGAAGCAGAACGCTCCACCGTGCCGCCCACCCCCGCCAAACCGAAAGAACGCCGCAGATGAGCGAAGGACTGAAAATAAAATAAAATAGAATAAATGCAGAAAAGGCCGGTCTTCTGGCCTCCCCCAGACGGCTGGATGGTGTAGGAAGAGGAAAGAAAGCACTCACCTCCCTGCTTACTTCGGTCAAGATAGATTGAGACCTTTCGGGCCAGACCTGTGAGGAGACAGGGATTATGGGATTGATGCTAAGGGTCAATCGGTCAGCCAAAGCAAAATAAATGAAAGTTAAATTAAAACTGAAACGAAAAGGAAAAAAAAAAAAAAGATCAGAAAAAGCAACCAAAAAAAAAAAAAGAGAGGAAAAGGAAACGAGAGTATCAGGCCCCCACAGGGAAAGGGAGCGGTTTCGATGGGCCGGAGACCCCGAAGGCTCGATGAATGGGAGAAACCTAATTACTGTGCTCTCCGGCTTATCCCGCCGGGTGGGTTGGCATGTTTCTTTCTCACTGGGGCTTCCCCTGGTCATTTGGGTCCGGGTGGTCTGACTCCCACGGGGGAGGGGGGTTTCATCCCGTTGGACGTGGGGGGAACGACGCAACGAAACCGTCCATCACGAGAGGCCGCGCGGGCCCCGGGGAGGAAGCGGCGCGGGGCGCTCGCCGGCCTAAGCCTCGCCGGCCGACGCTCGGCGGAGCCAAATCTCCGTGGGGACGTTTCCGCCGGACGTGGGGACGGTCCTCGGGAAACCGGCCCGAAGCAGGAGAAAGGGCCGGGCCGGGCCCGTCGGAGGGGAGCGTCGCGTCTCCTGAGGTCTCGGCGGGAGTTGGAAACCCCCGGATGCCCCGCCCGTCAGAGGTGGGGTGGGCGCCGACGGGGGCGGAGTCGCCACCGTCCCGCCGACGGGGTGGGGGGACCGCGGGCCCGCCGACCGAGACGGGGTCCCCACAGGTCCGTCGACGCGAGGGGGTCCCCGCGGGCCCGCCGAAGGCAGCGGGGTGGCCACGGGCCTGCCGCCCGCGGAGGGGTCCCTACGGGCCTGCTGACAGAGGCGGGGTCCTCACAAGCTCGCCGACAGAGACGGGGGCCCCCACGGGCCCGCCGACAGAGACGGGGTCCCCACGGGCCGGCTGACGGACGGGGGGGATCCCCGAAGGCCTACTGACAGCGGCGGGGTCCCCACGGGCCCGCTGACAGAGGTGGGCGGGGGGCATAAAGTACCTCGTTTCTCTTTTCTGGAATCTACAGCAACGACGGAAAACACCAACGGGGTGCCCGAGGGGCTAAAGGGAGGGGGAAGGGGGGGCTTAGTCGGGGGGAAGCCTCGTGGAAACAGATGGGATTTTAATAGAGCTCGGGAGGTGGGGCCGCGGACGGAGGGGGAGGGAGGGGGCCACAGGGCAGACGTGGGCAGGGGGTGGCGGCGAGATCGGGTACAGCGAGTAAGTTGGCCAGCAGCCCGAAAGCTCCTTGCGGGCAGGGAGTGCGAGTCTCGGTTCCGTTGCCTTCTTCCAAACGTTCAGTACAGTGCTCCGAACGCCGCGGGCGCGCGATCAATATGACCGACGGACAGACTGACCGGTGCCCAACGTCTGTGGAGAGAGCGGATCCCGGTGGAAAGAGCCTGGGAGTTGGAGGACCTGGGTTCTAATCCCAGCTCCACCCCGTGTCTGCCGGGTGACCCTGGGCAAGCCACTTCACTTCCCTGGGCCTCAGTTTCCCCGTCCATAAAAGGGGATTCGATTCTGCTCCCGCCCAATGAAAGGGCGGACCCCTACGTGGGACAGGGACGGCGTCGACCCCAATCGCCTAGTACAGTGCTTGGCACACAGTAAGCGCTCAACGAGCACCGTAATTATTATTACTACGTGGCCCCAGAATGGGTCGGAGGCTCCGGCCCGCCGACACCGGAGTCGGGGAATCCAACAATTTCGGCGCGTCCGAATGATCATTCGACACAGAGCGGCTCCAGAATGAGGACGTCTTCGAGGAGAACCCGGCGAGAGGAGTCTAGCCAAGTCACCCCCGCGGAGAAACCGCCCAGGAACCGAGGGAGGATTTTTTTTTTTCCTCTTTAAAATGGCCCGCGGCCCGTGACTCCCCGAATCCACCTGGGTTGGCCGGGGTACGGGGCGACACACGCTGGCCGTAGCAACGGCGCTCAAACCCCGGGTCCGTGAGTCCGACGGGAAAACAGCCGGAAAAATCACAGGCGGCCCCTCTTTGCCAACGCCAGCCCGGGGGGGGGATCTCCCTGAGGGCAGGGACGGTGTCTTCTAACTACTGAACTCTCCCAAGCGTTCAGTACAGTGCTCTGTCCACGGTAGACTATAAACTCCATAAGGGCGAGGACCGTGTCCATTCACCCTTCTTTACTCTCCCGGGTGCCGAGTACAGTGCTCTGCACAGAGTAGACCGCGTGCTCCTGGAAGGGAGGGCTTGTGGATACTGTCTCTACTGAATTCTCCCAAGCGCTCAGTACAGCGCTCCGCGCACAGTAGACTCAGCTCCACAAGGGCAAGGATTACGTCCATTAACGCTCCCGGGTGCTTAGTACAGTGCTCTGCACAGCGAGGAGCGTACGCTCCTTTGAGACAAGGGCTCCTGGCTACCGTCTCCACTGGGTTCCCCCGGGGGGGGGGGGGGGGGGCAGCGTGGCTCTATGGAAAGAGCCTGGGCTTTGGGGTCCGAGGTCATGAGTTCGAATGCCGGCTCTGCCACTTGTCGGCTGTGTGACCGTGGGCGAGTCACTTCGCTTCTCTGGGCCTCAGCCACCTCATCTGCAAAATGGGGGTGAAGACCGTGAGCCCCACGTGGGACGACCCGATTCCCCTGAGTCTACCCCAGCGCTTAGGACGGTGCTCGGCACATAGTAAGCGCTTACCACATACCAACGTTGTTATTATTACTGGAAAGAGCAAGGGCCTGGGAGTCGGAGGACCTGGGTTCCTTTCCCAGAGGTGCCGACTGCTTGCTGTGTGACCTTGGGCAAGTCACTTTGTTTCTCTGGCCCTCAGTTTCCTCCACTGCAAAATGGGGATTAAATACCTGCCTCCCTCCTACTTAGACTATGAGCCCCACGCAGGGCGGGGACCGAGTCCGACCTAATTAACTTGTGCCTACCTCAGTAAAATAAAATAAAAATGAACGGTGGTATTGGTTAAGCGCTTACTACGTGCAGGGCACCGTTCTAAGCGCCGGGGAGGCAGCGTGGCTCAGTGGAAACAGGCCGGGCTTGGGAGTCAGAGGTCATGAGTTCGAATCCCGGCTCTGCCACTCGTCAGCTGTGTGACTGCGGGCGGGTCACAACTTCTCTGTGCCTCAGTGACCTCATCTGTCAAATGGGGCTTAACTGTGAGCCTCACGTGGGACGGCCCGCTGACCCTGTATCTCCCCCAGCGCTTAGAACGGTGCCCTGCACATAGTAAGTGCTTAACAGATACCAACGTTATTATTATTATACAGGGGGATGAGGCTGTGCGCACGTGAGGCTCACAGTCTTCATCCCCATTTTACGGATGGGGGAACTGAGGCACGGAGAAGTGAAGTGACTCGCCCACAGTCACACAACTGAGAACGCCGCCTGATCCGTAGTAAGCGCTTAATGGGTGCCGTAAAAAAGCGCCCGGTACAGCGCTCTGCGCAGAACGGGTGCTCGATAAGCACTCTCGATCGACTCTAATTCGGTCACGGAGGCAAGAAACGGGCTACTGAATGAGGGAGGCAGGAAAACGCAGCGCTATTCAATTAATCAACCAATCCAGGGTATTTAGTGAGCACTTAACTGCGTGCAGAGCACTGTACTGAGTGCTTGGGCGAAGACACTGCGACAGAGTGGGTAGGCACGATGCTAACTCTATTTACTGAGCACTTACTGTGGGCTGAGCACTGTACTGAACGCTTTGGAGAAAACCCTGCGACAGAGCGGGCTGGCACGATGCTAACCGTATTTACTGAGCGCTGACGGTGTGCAGAGCACTGTACTGAACGCTCAGGAGAGGACACGGCACCGGAGCGGGCAGATGCGATGCCTTCCCACAGGGAGTTCACGGTCTGGGGGGGGGGAGACGGACACTCAAACAGATTACGGACAGGGGAAAGGCAGGAGAGGAGACTCTTTCTCCCTCTAGACTACGAGCCTGTTGTGGGAAATGTGTCGGTTCATTCTTCGGTCGTCCTCTCCCAAGAGCTTAGTACAGTGCCCTAGGCACAATAAGCGCTCAGTAAATACATCCGAACGAATGACCCAATGAATATCCGGAAGTATCCTGGAGCCGGGGTGAGCCGCTTCCCTTGCTCAGAACCGGGCCCGGTCCCGGGCTAGCTTGGCTGTAGCCCGACCGACGACTTTCCGGCTCCCAGGTGGCCTCCTGGGCTACTCCTTCCCCCCGGCTGTTAGCCCAGTGACCGGCCCCAGCCAGTTTTTAACCACCTCCAAGGGTCGGACACCGTCCCCGGGGCCCACTTGCCAACGGCGGGTGAGCTGAAGCCAGAGGGATCCGTGCCCAGCTGGTGAGACGCGGTGCCGGGCCGAGCCGTGCGGCGGGAGAGGGGCTCAAGGGAGAGAGGGGAGGGACCTGAAGCGGGAAGGTAAACCGAGTCGTGCCCCACCGGCCCGGGCCCGCCGACCGCTCCGAGAACTCTGCCCCTCCGGGGTCACAGCCCCGAGGGAACCGGCTCTCCTCCCCAGAGAGAGGCTCCCAGGGTGGGGGAGCTGACCCGAGCCCAGTGGAGCTTCGCTTCAGGCCCCGGCGCTGACCAACGGGCGACACCCTCCTCCAGGTGAAGCTGGCTCGCAGGCCCGTTCAAGTCGACGCCTCCTGCGACCCTCCAGACCGTCAGCTCGTTGTGGGCAGGGAATGTGTCCGTTTACTGCTATACTGTCCTCTCCCGAGCCCTCGGTCCAGTGCTCTGCACACAGTGAGCGCTCACATGAATTCGACTGATCGAAGGACCGAATGATCCCCCTCCACCGGGGCTCCGTCACCCTTGCCGGGTGGCACGGAGGAAGGCGGAGACCCCCGGGGTGGGGATGGGGGGAGGAGGGACCCCGCCGGCCTTGGGAAGGCGGCGCCCGGCGGAGGGAGGGAAGAGGGGGCGCTCACCTCGCGTCGTGGGCAGCATGTCGGACAATCCCTGCCAGGCCGTCACCATCTCCGGGTTCTTCTCCAGGTCGGCGAAGTTCTTCCACACCCGGATGGCCCCATCGTCTTCCGGAGGGGGAAGGGGGGAAAAGAGAGCGAGGTTCAGGGGCCGGGACAGATCCAAGCTAGTCGGGTGGGACACAATTCCCGTCCCACGGCGGGCTCACGCTCTCGCTTGACAGATGAGGGAAGTGAAGCAGGGAGGAAGTGAAGGGACTTGCCCGAGGTCACAACGGCAGACGACAGCGACGGGGTCAGGACTAGAACCCAGGACCTTCGGACTCTCACGCCCGGGCTCCATCCACTAGGCCACGTTGCTTCTCAGTTCCTCACCGGGCTAATCGGGAAGTCCCGATGGCTGGCTTTGGGGCGCCGGGTCAGAGAAGCAGCGCGGCCAAGCGGAGAGATCCCGGGTCCGGGAGTCAAAAGCCCCAAGTTCTAATCCCGGCTCTGCTGCCCGTCGGCTGTGTGACCTCGGGCGAGGCACTTCACTTCCCCGGGCCTCGCTCAGTTCCCTCGTCTGTAAAACGGGGATAAGAACGTGAGCCCCACGTGGGGCAGGGACCGTGTCCAATCGGATTAGCTTCTAACCACCCCCAGTGCTCAGGACTCGGCACACGGTGCTTAACAGATACCATAAAAAAAAAGAATAAAATTGGCCGAGCCAGGATCAGAACCCAGGTCCCACTGATTCCGAGGCCCGGACTCTCTCCGCCAGGCTACGCTGCTTCTCCACTGCTTCCTCCTATCTGTGATTTACTTTATCTGCCCCCACTAGACTGTATTTTCCTCGAGTTTGGGAACCATCTTACTCTCCCAAGCACCCGAAAGTGGGTTGTGCTCACGGTACATTGTCAGGCCCTTGAGGGCGGGGTTCGAGTCTCCACTGTACTCTCCCAAGCGCCTGGTACAGTGCTCTGCCCGCCGTAGGCACTCCATAAACACTAAACCGCTTGTACCTGAGTGAGGAGGAGGAAAAGTCCGTTCGCTTTCCCCACGGTGTCTACCGTCTCCCACTTAAGGCTCACGACTCGCCAGTAACGACCTCCCGGGAAAGGGGAACGCGAAGATGTCTTACTATTTTCCTTTTCACTCCCCAGTATTCGCAGCTAGCCTCAGACCATATCCCTGAACTCATTTAGGAATGATACGAGCCTGTTCCTTCCTTCTTATTAATACTGAAGTACCGTGCTTACAATGTTCCAGCCCTGAAAGAAAAGCCTTGACGAATCTTGGACTCTGAATAGCTTTGCCTCTCCACTTTCCCTGTTCTGTTCCCTTCCACAGAAACTTTCTCGTGTTTAGGGGGGAAAGAACAAGAAAGATCGTTTCAAAGGAGCTTCTCCCCACTCCCTCCCACATTTCTTAATTACGTCCAACATCGACACTTGAGCCTCGTCTTTGAGAAGCGATTGAAACCAGCCGGACTGGAAGGGTGAAAATGTCCCTTGCGGAGGAGGGAATCACGCTCCCCGGGTCCGAAGGGCGGATGGGAGAGGAGATGAGGCCTCTGAACTCTCTCGTGAACATCGGTAGCTCAAGGCACACTGGCCCGTCTCCATGCTGGCAGAGAGGAAGAGTCTAGGGAAGATGCCCGAGCTGTGGGCCAGAAATCAGCCTTCGTGGTTTGAGTCGAATAATAATGATGATGATGACGACGACGACGACGGTCGAGCCCTGTTCTAAGCACTGGGGCAGAGCCAAGCTAATCAGGCTGGACACGGGTCCCTGTCCCACGTGGGACTCACAGTCTTAGCCCCCATTTTACAGACGAGGTAAATGAGACACAGAGAAGTTAAGTGACTTGCCCAAGGCCAGGCAGCAGACGAGTGGCGGGGCCGGGGTTAGAACCCAGGGTCCTTCTGACTCCCAGGCCTGCGCTCTATCCACCGAGCCACACTTGAAAAATAATAATAATAATAATAATGATAATAATAATAATAGTGATATTGCAATGTGTAGGCTGGAAGTACCTTTTTAAAAATGGTATTTGTTAAGTGCTTACTATGCTGAGACTGTTCTAAATGCTGGGGTAGACACAGTCCCTGTCCCACATGGGGCTCCCAGTCTAAGTAGAAGGGAGAACGGGGACCGACTCCCCGTTTTTCAGCTGAGGGAACTGAGGCCCAGAGAAGGGAAGTGACTTATCTCAGGTCACTCAGCAGGTAAGGGGCAGATCCGGGATTAGATCCCAAGTCCTCTGACTCCGGGGCCCGGCTCTTTCGCCTAGGCCGTGCCACGCGTTGACAGAGAACGTGTCTACCAACTCTGTTGTATTTCTCCAAGAGCTCAGCACTGGGTCCTGCACGCTGTAAACGCTCAACAAATATCACTCTTCTTCTTCTTCTTCTTCCTATTGTTACAATTTCTATTCTCCTCCATCTTAGAACGTGGGTCCCATTCGGGGGAGATCTGACTCTCTCAGGTGTCTAGCACAGAGTACGCTCTTAACCGATACTTCAATCATTAAACCTGTCTCCCCCCCTTCGATGGCGACTGCCCGGCGAAACAGCCCCAGGTCCGACCCGGCTGATTCGCATCTAACTCCGGGGCCGGACAGAGCGCTTGGCACAGAGTGGGAGGCCCCCCTCCCCCCCCCCCCCGAACACCCCGATCACCAGCATTTCCTCTCGCCTTGCTCATTCCTCCCCCTTCCGGAGAAGTAGCGGCTCACCTGTGGCGGTCAGCAGGAGCGAGCAGTCCTGCCCGTTCAGGTATTCCATGGCCGTGACCCTCGTGTAGCGGGGATTTCCGTTGTGGAAATAATCCAGCTTCTCTCCCTTTTCCCAGTCCCAAAAACTTGGAGCGGGGAGGATAGCGGGGGGAGAGAGAGAACGAGACGAGTGAGACGAGCATTCGTGTACAAGCGATAGAAAGAAAACCCCCATTAAACCGGAACCTTTTCGATTACAAGGGGGAGGCTCGTTACAAATTAAAACTTGTTTTTTTCTCCCTAGGGCGGTTTGTGTCTTTTTATTAATGCTTTTCCATAACAGCCCCCCCCCCCCCCCGGCGAGGGAGTAATGAGATTAAAACCCCATTACGAGTCGCTCGGTTACAAATCTAGTTATAATGAGACCAGGGGACGGACGGACGTGGGGAAAAAACGCTTTGTCTTCGTACGGAGTTCGGGGGCGGGGAGCGGGGAGCTCGCCTCGAAAGAACGCCATCTTGATGGTGAAGCCCTTTCCTCCAGAGGGATCTCGGTGGTCCCACCGTGATTTAGGGAGGGGCTAGGAAGGGCGGTTTAGGGGGCACCAAGGGACCCTCCTCCCCCGGACCACGAAAGGGGGTTCGAGAAAGAACCGCCTTCACCAAAACAAGTGGGGAGCGGGGGGGGGGGGGGATCTGCTTTACTGTGGATTTTTAAATGAAGGCAGCGGTGGGGAAAAAGAACAACCCCAATGGTATCAAAGTTCTGCAAAGAGATTCATTCGGTGGTATTTACTGAGCGCTTTCTGGGCGCAGAGCACTGTACTAAGCGCTTGGGAGAGCACGACAGAACAATTAACAGACATACTCCCGGCCCAGAAGGCGTTTCCAGTGAGGGGGGGGTCAAGACACTCACCAAATGCTGTCTTTATCGGCTACGGCTATGCACGGGGTGAAAGGGTGGAATTTGACCACAGAGGGGACCCCAGGATTCCTGTTCAGGAAGATCTGATCATCAAGCCTTGTGATCCCTGAAAAGGAGAAATGCAGATCTGTACGGAGAAGCAGGATGGCCTAGGCGACAGAGCCCCGGGTCCGGGAGTCGGAGGCACCGGGGTCCTCGTCCCGGTTCTGCCGCTCTGGGTGACCTCGGGCAAGTCACTTCGCTTCTCTGGGCCCCAGTTCCCTCGGCTGGAAAACGGGGATCGAGACCGTGAGCGCCGCCACGGGACAAGGAATGGGTCCGACTCCATTTGCTTGTATCCGCCCCAGCGCTCGGTACGGTGCCTGCCACCTAGTAAGTGCTTGACAGATACCATCGTCATCATTATTATTATAATTGGAGATCAAGGGACAGAGGGGGTGATTTTCAGCGAGTGCCTCAGAGTGGGCTTGGAACATTCTAAGGCCCGGGGAATTGTTTTGACATCTCAGGCTCTCTCCCATCTGCCGTTCTCCCCGCCGTCCCCGACAGCAATCTTTCTTCCCATTTTGCCGGGGGGCAGTGAGGGAGAAGAGCGGAGTCTGGTTCAGCCCACTCCGTCTGGGCAAGAGCCCAGCCTGGATCTCTGGGTCTGATTTGTGGAAGCACAGTGGTCTGGGCTTTGCACAGGCCCCTTCTCTTCGGGTCATCCTCTCTGAGCTGTTCTTCTTTACGGTATTTGTTAAGTGCTTCGTAGGTATCAGGCGCTTCTCTGGGCCTCAGTCACCTATCTGTAAAATGGGGACGACGGCTGTGAGCCCCATGTGGGACAGGGACTCTGTCCAAGCTGATTAGCTCGTTTCCACCTCAGGGCTTAGAACAGTTCTCGGAGTAAAGCACTTAACGAGTACCACAATTATTATTATTATTATTATTATTATTATTACTGAGCGCTGGGTTGGATGTAGTCAGTCCCGCAAGGGGCTCCCGGTCTTAATCCCCATTTCCCAGAGGAAGTAACTGAGAAGTGAAGTGACTTCCCAAGGTCGCCCAGCAGACAAGTGGAGGAGCTGGGATGGGAACTCGGGGCTTCCTGACTCCCAGGCCCGAGCTCTATCCACTGGGCCACGCCGCCTCTTTCTGTCTTGCTCGGAGTTGAGTAGTAAAGGAAACCGCCCGTCATCCACCGCTCTTACTAGAGCCAGAAGAAGCGCCGGCGGAAACAAACCCGTCTGACGTCCCCGCCGACACGCGATGCCGAGCCCGTGAAGTTTTCCTCGACGGATCTCATCTCTGGGTCAGACCCGACCTGCAGCTATGCATCACCACCACGTCACCCCTTGCCCCCTTGAGATCCGGCCAGCCGGCGGCCACCTGGCCGGGTGAGACCGACTCCACTTCGGGTTCTCCCTCAGAGAGCGGAACCGATCCGCCCTCGGGGGGCAAGGATCGGTGCGGCCCCGGGAAAACCCAGGGCGGTCGATCGACGCTTCTTTCCCCCCGCGCGTTCGACCCGCTGCCGGGACGTCTTTCGGCGGAACGGGGGAGGATGTTCAACTCCTCATCTGGAGGCTACACCTGCTTACCGACTGCAGCCTCTTAAGGAGGAAAGTGTCATAAAGAACCGAGATCCGCTCTTGGCGGGGTTCCCAATACACACGCCGGTGAAGCGCGAACCCGAGGCGGGTCGGAGGGAGCGGGGGAGAGACCTCGGGGTCGCGAATGAGGCTGGGGATGGAAACGCTACGGAAATATTGCGGGGCACAAGGGGTGAACAGTAGTCTCCTGTGCTCAGATGACGCCTGCTGTGCTTCGAGTCGGCCCCGCCAGGGCAGCCTGTCGAACTGGCTGGGCCGGGAGGAAGAGGAAGGAGAGGAAGGAGAGCGTCGTGCTCTGACCCTGCTGGGCGTCTCATTTATCGGCGGGCAGGGCCTCCGGACGACCGGTCAACCCGCGGCGGCCATTAAAGGCCCGAGCGGTCGACGCCAGCGACCGGGTCTGGTTTGGCGTTCTCCCGGACTCTCGGAAGCGCTTACACAGCGCCCCGCACATAGCAAGCGGTCGATAAATACGACTGACTGAATGAACGATGGGCACTCGGTGCTTGGGTGGCTTTGGGCCCGTCGCTTCTGACTCGTTGCCCGCCGGGCTAGTTCTCGGCTGCCCACCGCCTTCTTTTCCCCACTGGTGGCATTAGTTGAGCAGCTGTTACGTGCCAGGCGCTGTACTAAGCGGTGAGGTAGGTCCAAGGAAATCAGGTCCCACGTGGGACTCACAGTCTAAGGAGGGCCCATTCATTCATTCAATCGTTTTTATTGAGCGCTTACCGTGTGCAGAGCACTGTACTAAGCACCTGGTAGAGTCCAACAGAACAGTAAACGGCCACATTCCCCGCTCGGGACGAGCTTAGAGTCTAGAAGGGGAGAGCAGGGGATCGAATCCCCATTCTGCAGATGGGGGAAGTGAGGCCCGGAGAATAATAACGATAAGAGTTCCGGTGTTCGTTAAGCGCTACGTACCAAGCGCTGTTTTAAGCGCTGGGGTAAATGTACGTTAAGCAGGTTGCACCCGGCCCCTGCCTCTCGCTGGGCTCACAGTCCGAACCCCCATTTCACAGACGAGGTCACTAAAGCACAGAGGAGTAAAGTGACCTGCCCCAGCTCACACAGCAGACATGTGGCGGTGCCGGGATTAGAAACCATTCCTTTTCATTCCCAGGCCCGGGCTCTGTCCACTAGGCCGCAAAGTGAAGTGACCCGCCCGAGGTCAGCCAGCAGAGGAGGGGCGGAGTCGGGATTAGACTCGGAGGGGTCCGATCCCCGTCTCTGCCCTGCCCTGCCCCAGCCCGGACCACGTGAGTCGGGGGGTGTGGGGAGAGAGGGTCCCACGTCTGCCGCTCCTTACCTTTCTGGATGATCTGCTGTGCTTGCTTCCTGACCCGCGTGTTCCGGAGAAAGCGCCACTCCCGCTCCTTGCGGATCTGGCTCTCCAAATCGTGCTCTTCCGGAATCTTCCCAAATCGAAGAGAGGAAATTCAGAACGGGGGGGGGGACGGACGGCAGAGAGAGCCTTCCTGACACCCCCCACGCCCCGGGCCGGCTGCCCCTTTGCGGGGAGAAACCAGATGGTCGCAATTACGGGGTTTTTACGCTTAGTCGAGCGCTCTGCACAAGGTAAGAGCTCGACAGCTACCACCGACTGACGTTCCGCATTTTTACGGAACGGAGTTGAGCCTGGGAGTCAGAAGGTCACGGGTTCTGTTCCCGGCCCCACCAACTAACTGTCTGCTGTGAGACTTCGGGCAAGTCGCTTCACTTCTCCGGGCCTCGGTTCCCTCCTCCGTAAAATGGGGGTTGAGAATGTGAGTCCCGTGTGGGTTGGGGATCGTGTCCAACCCATTCGGCTTGGCTCCACCCCGGCGCCTAGTACAGTGTCCGGCACGGAGTAACCGTTTAACAAATACCATCGTCGTCATAACCAGAAGACCTCTTTTTCTTTTAATGGTATTTGTTCAGCGCTTAACTTAGCGCCAGGCACCATACGATGCACTGAGGTAGTTCCGAGCTAATCGGGTCGGAGACAGTCCCTGTCCCATGTGGGGCTCAGTCTTAATCTCCATTTTTCAGATGAGGAAACTGAGGCCCAGAGAATTAATTCAATATTCACTGAGTGCTTACTGTGTGCAAAGCAGCACACTGAGCGATTGGGAGAGTGCATCAGAACCATAAACAGACACATTCCCTGCTCACAGCGAGCTGACGGTCTAGAGAGAGAGAGGCAGATGTTAATTTAAATAAATAAATTACACCTCTGTGCAGAAGTGCTGTGGAGCTGGGAGGGGGGATGAATAAAGGGAGCAAGTCGAAGCAACGCAGACGGGGGAAGTGAAGTGACTTGCCCTAGGTCACACAGGAGACAAGTTGCAGAGCTGGGATTCGGGTGTACAGTTTCTACACTCTGTTCGGGCTTGAACAATGTCTTTTCTGTGGGTTTTTAAAAAAGAGAGAGAGAGCAACACTGCCCACCATATCAGCTGTGGTTATATTTCTCAACCTCTTCATCCCACGACACCCCCAAAAGGACAAAAAGACTGAAATTCTGGGAAACCGTGTGGAAGAACGTCCAGGAGAGGCCACCACGCTTCTAACTCCTAACGAAAAGGAACTCGGCCCCATTAGAAAAGGGGAAAAAAAAAATCCTCTTGCTAAACAACGGAAGAGAGCCCAGCCCTGTTTAAAAGGAAAAAATCCTTCTTGCGGAACAGTGGATAAGCCACATCATTGACAAGTCCAAGCCCCACTCTGTTCTTTAACTGATAAACGTTGCGTATCCAGAAGCCGACTGGAATATTGCGTTTTCACAGTCGCCCTGAGCCGTGTCTGTCAAGTCCCCAAGGAAATGGGTGTAGCACAAAGGGAAGGGTCATGAAATCTCGACGTCTCTGGAAAAGGATGATCTACGGATTCCAGGCAACGCCATTAGTAGGAGTCAATAATCCCAGATCCTACTAACAGACCTATGGGATCATTAATGATAAAATGAATAATCCAAAGGCCCTCGCTAACAATCAAAATAACACTTTTTTTTTTTTTTTTTGTAACGGTGTCCGTTAAGCGCTTACTACGATTCAAGCACCGTACTCAGTGCCGGGGGAGACAGAAGCTAACCAGGTTGGACATGATCCGTGTCCCACATGGAGCTCCCAGTGTTCATCCCCATTCGGCAGATAAGGCCCCGAGAAGTGAAGCCACTTGCCCGAGGTCCCACAGCAGGGGAGGGGAGATGAGAACCCGGGTCCTCGGACTCCCAGGCCCCGGCTCTTTGCTCTAGGCTTTGCCGCTCCTCTAATTCTAGTCTGTAAGTGCCCCGCGACAGGAGGTGGGACGGACAGTTCATCTCCGACAACGGGTTACGTTCTCATGACGATCCAGTGCTTATTAGGGGAGAAATGACAAATGGCCAATAACGTGCGGCGATAAACAAACCCTAGATAAAAAGAGGCAGGGCAGGTGCCGCTGGAGATATATTACACTTTAATGAAAATCGGGTTTTGAGGGGGATGGATTAGAATGAGAGATCGAAAAGGCAGGTTCGGGCAGGAAGGGAGAGGGAGCGATGTGCGTGGAATTCTAAATCCCTTGCCCGGTATTCCTTCGAACTCCCGGATCCTCTAGACTGGAAGCTCGTTGTGGGCAGGGAATGTGACTACCAATCCTTTAGCGTTGCATTCTTCCCGGCACTTAGTACGGCACTCCGTGCACACTGAGCGCTCAATAAATACCACTCATCGACTGATTAACTTTCCCAAGCCCTAAGTACAGGACCCTGTACGCAGTAAGCGCTCAATAAATACCACTAATTGACTGATTAACTTCTACTGGACCCTCCTCAGTGCTCAGTCCAGTGCTCTGCACACAACTGACTGTTCCACTAATTGATTAACTCCTATCGGACTCTCCTAAGCGCTCAGTCCAGTGCCCTACACCCAAAAAACTGTAAAATTCCTGGAGGATTTACAGTCTACTAGGATTGTGTCTACTTCCTCCACCGTGCTCTCCCAAACGCTCAATCCAGGGTGCTGTACTCGCTAGACTGTAAGCATGTTGAGAGCAGGGATGGTGCCTAACCCTATCGTACTCTCACAAAGGAATAGCACAGTGCTCTGCACGCAGTAGCCGGTAAGCTCCTTAGGGCCTGGACTCAACTAGACTCTCCCCCGTGCCTAACGGCGTGCTCTGCGGAGGGAACACCCCCGAATACCCCTCTAGACCGGAGGCTCGGATAGATGTGACTGATTACTGTTGTCCCGTGCTCTCCCAGGGGCTCAGTCCGGTGCTCTGCACACACTAAGCGCTCAGTAAATACCACCGAACGAATGAACGACCTTCTCCCCGCCGCTTCAGCAGAAGCATCAGCTGACGTCGTTCCCCGAGCGACTCCAGCCCAACGGACGGGCTCCCCGAATCGCTCCGTACGCGTCTCCCCGCCCCCCCCGCCCCCACCGGTTTTCCGGAGGTTTCCCAGTGAGCACGCGCTCCGCTCCGGCCCTGGCCCGGCCCCTGTCTCTGCATTGCTCCCACGGGCCCCGGCGGGCGGAGATCTCTAACGGTGTTACACGACTGCATCCTGACCCGCCACGGATTTCTAACACCTCGCCGATGCCGCTAACACGGAAACCAATTTCGAAAGCTCAAGTCTCCCGCTGAGGCCCCGGCGGGGGGAGGCCAAAGAAATTCGCTTCTTTTAACTCTCTGCCGCCGCGAGCGGGGGGAGGGAGAGGAAGACTGGAGGACTTCCCGGCAGAAATGGGGCGGGGGTGAGGGAGGGATGAGGAAGAGGGGAGATCGGGGCTCGGTTCCCCGATCGCCACCGGCCCCGGCGGAAGCGGACGGATCCGTCCATCAGTGGTACTCTGTAAGCGCTTCCTATGTGCGCGGCACTGGACTCGGCGTTCAGGAGGGGACAAGAGAACGGAATTGGCAGGCACGTTTCCAACCCACAACGAGCTGACAGTCTATCAGTCGATCACTGGTATTTATTAAGGGCTGCGTGAGGTCCCTCGTCTGCAAAATGGGGGCTCAATCCCTGTTCTCCCTCCCGCTTCGACTGTGAGCCGCCTGAGGGATCTGACGATCTTACATCCGCCCCAGCACTCAGTGCAGTGCTTAGCACGTAGTAAGCTCTTAACAAGTAGCACGGTGATCGCTGTAGGTTCACAGACTCTGAATGGGAGCCACGCCCCTTTTCAACCCATTTTTCTTTAGCCCGTGAAGTAGATTCAGCAAAAGGAAATAGCCCAAGCCCGTACTGCCCACGCTTGCTGTTTGGTGATTTATTAGATTCATAAGCTCCCACCCTCACCCCCGGCCACCTGCAGAAAGGAGAAGAACGTGCTTAATAAGAAAGGAGGGCATAAACCACGCCCTGCCGCCATGTTGGAAGGCTGGAGGGAGAGAGGAGGTGGGGAGGTGGGAGTCTGTTTTTCCTGTCCCAAACTAAAGGGTGGGGGATAGGATGGATCTTATCCGAAAGTCTGACAAAACGGACTCTCCCCGAGTCGCGGCGGGAGGTTGTTTTTTTTTAACGGCATCTGTTGAGCGCTTACTATGTATCAAATATCGTTCTAAGCACTGGGGTAGATACGAGTTAACTAGGTCAGATGCAGTTCCTGTCCCGCATGGGGCTCACGGTCTAAGTAGGAGGGAGAAGAGGTACTGGATCCCGATTTTACAGTTGAGGGACCCAGAGGAGAGGGAGGAAAGAAGGCGGGATTCTCGGTGGCTCCACGATTTTGGCGTGTCTGGCTTCTCCGTCCTCCCTTCCCTCCATCTTGTAGGGGTTACAGCGGGGGACAGGGTTTCTTACCTTCATGACTGGCTGGGCGAAATATTTGGCGCTCCAATCACAGAAACCCGTCTGCATCGTGGCCGAGATGAAACTCTTGTGTCCCACGGTGTCGTCTGGGTCGTCCGTGGTCTGCGGGCGGAGAGTCAGTCAGTCAATCGTATTCACTGAGCGCTTACTGTGTGCGGAGCACTGTACTAACCGCTCGGGGGGGGGGGGGGGGGCAAGAGAACGATAAACGGACACATTCCCTGCCCGCCACGAGATCACAGTCTAGAGCACGGAGAAAACTACATTCGACCTCTGGGGGCTAACGCAGACGCTTCCCGCACTCTCCTTCTTGCTGTAATTGGAGGGGCCGAGCCTCCCCGCCAACTCCCCCGGCCCAGAGGGTCTCTCGCAGGGACAATACCAGGCCCCGGCGGGAGACCGAGTTTATCATCAGCCGGTAAGTGGACTTCAACTGCTCCTTTCCTGCCGAGAACTCCGTCTGGTGAAAAGCCATACTGAGCCGGTCTTCTGGGACGGCTCACCTTGTCTTTAATGGCATTTATTACGCCCATACTATGCGTCCAACACTGTTTTAAGCGCTGGGGCATGAGCCAGTGAATCGGGTCAGGCACGGTCCCTGTCCCACATGGGACTCACAGTCTAAACAGGAGGGAGGACGGGAAACCCCATTTTACAGTTGGGGAAACCGAGGCCCAGAGAGGTGACGGGACTTGCCCAAGGTCACCCGGGAAGCGACTGGCGGAGCTGGGTCCTTCTGACTCCCAGGCTCTCCTCCGCTTTGGAGAAGAACTGACCCAGGGTGGGCCAGCTACTGGAAAATGCAGAGCCAAGATGATCCTCCACAACAGACTGCTCCCAACCTTCAGCTGGACATAAGTGCTACGGGGCGGGGGGGATGAATAAAGGGAGCGAGTCAGGGCAATGCAGAATGGAACGGGAGAAGAGGAAAGGAGGGAGGGAAGTCGGGGAAGCCCTCTCGGAGGAGACGGGCCTTCGATAAGGCTTTGAAGAGGGGGAGGGTTAATCGTCCGTCCGAGATCGTGAATGCGATCTGTGTGCGCGCGTGCACGTGGGGTCGAGTGAGGAGACTCTTGTGACGTCCCCGGCTCTGCCAGGATGCAGAGTTGGGGAATTCTGGCCCAGACCGAAAACGAGCGCGAGTTTATATCTCGCCCAGGCCGGCAGACGGCGGGACATCTGGCTTGGCCGCCCGCAGGGGCCGGTCCCCGGGAGGGGGGAGAGGGGGACGGGGATAAGGGGGCTCGGCCTCCGTCAGGGAGCCGGCAGGCCGGCTCCGCCGCGGGGCTTCCCCGGATGGGGGTGTCCGGTCGACCTCGGCCTCGGGAAGGTGGGGCGGTGGCGGATGGGCGTGCGGTCGGACGTAACCGGCCCTTCCCTCCTTTCACCAAAGGAACCCAGACTGGATCCGAGAAAGCCCCGAACTTCTGTGAGGTAAAATACTGGATAAACCCAGAGCCGCCAATCTATCCTCCGGAGCGTTGGTGGAGAAAGGGGTCAACGAGCGGGGTTGGGAGGGGCCGGCTACAGAGAGCCAAAAAAGCCGAGGGACGCCATTTCGGGCCCCCTCGGTCCCGACTGGGAACCCTCGGGGCTTGTCAGCTCTCGCTCTGGGTATGAGGGTGGAAAGGGGAGAGGGACTGTGTGGGGTGGGGAGGGGGATAAAGAGTGGGAAGGGGGCAGGCGTCAGAGAGCCGACAGGCCCGGAAGCCGCCATTTCGGGTCTCTTCGATCCCGCCTGGAATCTCTCGGGTCTCGTCAGCTCTCGCTCCGCATATGAGGGTGGAAAGCGGGCGGGGACTGTGGCGGGCGGGGAGGGGGGTTAAGGCACTGCTTTCGTGTTAATCCAAGCGCTTCTCCTCTCCCGCCTTGATTACTCTATCAGTCTCCTTGCTGGCCTCCCCGCCTCCTGCCTCTCCAATCCATACTTCACTCTGCTGCCTGGATTATTTTTCTAGGAAAACGTCCAGCCCACGCTTCCCCTCCCCTCAAGAACCTCCAGGGGTTTCCCATCCACTTCTGCAACCAGCGGAAATTACCTCCCGTCGGCTTTAAGGCACTCGATCACCTTTCCCCCTCCCACAACCCAGCCCACACACTTCGCTCCTCTAAGGTCACCCTTCTCACTGTGCCCCCATCTCGTCTATCTCGCTGCTGACCTCTTGTCCACGTCCCGCCTCTGGCCTCTTGATATCCAACAGCCCACCGCCCGCTCAGCTTCAGAGTTTTATTGAAGGCCCATCTCCTCCAAGAGGCTTTCCTGCCTAAGCCTTCTTCTCCTCGTCTTCCACTGCCTCCTGTGTCACCCTTCATTCACTGTCTCCCTTTATTCACTGCCGACCCGCCCCCGACAAGAGCCCCACGGCACTTATGTACCCACCTGTAATTTATTTATACTAATGTCTGTTTCCTCCTTTAGACCGGGTGCTCGGTACAGTGCTCTACGCTCAGTAAGCGCTGCATGAGATTGAGTGAATGACTGACTGATTGATTGGGAGGGGGCAGGCTTCAAAGAGCCATCAGGCCCAGCGGCTGCCCCTTCGGATCTCTTCGGCCCGGACCGGAAACTCCCCGGGAGGAGCGAGCCCGGGGGTGGGCCACCCTCTCCCTAGCCCCCTCTGGATTCACTCAGACGGCAGGGCTCCCTCATTCCCGTCAGATGCACCCGATAAAGCCTGAAGTCACTTTTCCATCATCATCATCATCACCACCACCGCAATGACGAAAGTAATTACGGGGGCTTACTAGGTGCAGAGCACTGTGCTAAACGCCCGGGCTTGATACGAGAGAATGAGATCAGACCCAAGCACTGCCCAACCTGAGGTTTACAGTATAAAGCAGCTTTTTTTTTTTTTTTTTAAAAAAAAAAGGCATCTGCTAAGCCCTTACCGTGTGTCAGGCGCTGTAACAAGCCCTGGGGTAGAAACAAGGTAAGGATAATAACTGCGGCGTTTGTTAAGCCCTTATTATGTGCTAACCACTGTTCTAAGCACTGGGGTAGACAGAAGGTAATCAGAACGGACACAATCGCTCTCCCACGTGGGACTCACAGTCATCACCCTATTTATTTTGTTTAATGAGATGTACATCACCCTGATTCTATTTAGTCGCCATTGTTTTCATGAGATGTTCTTCCCCTCGACTCTATTTATTGCCACTGTTCTCGTCTGCCCGTCTCCCCCGATTAGACCGTAAGCCCGGCAGAGGGCGGGGACCGTCTCTGTCTGTTGCCCACTTGTCCATTCCAAGCGCTTAGTACAGTGCTCCGCACGCAGTAAGCGCTCGACAGATACTATCGAATGAATGAATAGCCCCCATTTTACAGAGGAGGTAACTGAGGTCCGGAGACGAGAAATGACTTCGTCTAAGGTCAAGCGACAGATACGCGGTGGAGCCAGGATGAAAACCCAAAGCTGGGCGAGGCTGGGCAGCTTCTGGTCGCCTCGGGCGGAGAGAGCTCGCAGGAGGACGCTCAGAGGGGAAAGAGTTAACTCCTCCTACACTTGAGACTCCTTCGGGAGTCCCACAGCAGGAGGACCACAGTTTGGCTCCACCGCAGCCTCTCCCTGATAATTCCCTCTAAACTTTGTTGGTTAAGGCAAAGAAACAACAGTAATTTATGGAAAGTAATTGAGTGTTTAGAGAAGAATAAACAACCCCTTCTGATTAAACACTTCTGGGCGGCAGCTGTAGCTAATAATGTCACATCAAGCACTGCAAAGTGATATTTATCCAAGAGGAGGGAAGGGATAAAAAGAAAAAAAAAAAAAATCAATTTCTCTTTAGGGTTTGGCTCACGGACGTGGTCAGGATCAGAAGGAACTAAGAGGGGTTGTTGCCGTGGTGACCATGACGGCTTACTACGAGCCCTGCACCGTGCTAAGCGCTGCGGTCGATCCGATCCAATCGGGCCCCAAGCTAACCAGGATGGACACGGCCCACGCCGCCCCCCCCCCCCCCCCGCCCAAGGCCTCACAGTCTTAGTGCCCATTTTACAGACGAGGGAACCGAGGCCTGGAGAAGTGAAGTGACCTGGCCAAAGTCATGCGTCGGGGAAGTGGCAGAGCGGGGATCAGAACCCAGATCCTCGCCCCCAGTCTCCTTCCACCAGGCCACACTGTTCCTCTGAACGTTCCGAGCGCTGCCAGTCGATCGCCACCCCGGGAGGAGGAAGAACTCCCTCCGGGTCAACCAGACAAATCGATCACTGATACCTATCGAACGCTTACCGTGCGCAGAGCACCGTACCAAGTGCCCGGCAGAGGACGACACGACAGAGGCGGTAGACACGGTCCCTGCCTGCGAGGAGCCGAGGGTCTAGAGGGACACGGGGTCCAATGTGCGTACCCCATCTTTTCCCGCCCGGCCCAAGGAGAACTCTGATTATATATATATATATATATTTTTTTTTTACCTGGTCGGGGCCCTTGTCAAACATTTTCCGTGTCCGGGGGAACTGGTGGGAGTGGGGGGTGTACTGCACCCCGATGCTGCCCACGTTGGCCGGTCGGCCCGAAGCGATGTCCCGGGCGATGGGCTGTTTGGTCATGTCGTTGGTGAGGCTGGAGCTGCTCGTGCTGGGAGTGGGAGGGGACCCTCTGACGGGGGGAGAGCCGGGGAAGGGGGAGAGAGGCGGAGTGAGCGCTACACTCGCCCGCTGCCGGCCGCTCCGCGGGAGCCCGGAGGACCCTCCCCAGGTCACCCGCTGCGGACTCGGGCCGCCCCGGGGCCGGTTAACGCCGAAGCCGGAACGCCCCCGAGTTGCCCCCGGGGAGGGGGAGGAGCGACCCGGGTTCCGTGTGGCGCCTCCCCACTCGGTCGCGACCACCTGGAACCGGATCGCACGGCCGGGCCGGGAGGGGGGAAGCTCTTGAACTGGTGGGAAATCTCTCCCGGGGCCAAAGCCTCCCGCTCCCGGATGGAGGGTGAAGCCGCGTGGATGAAGGGACCGGTGGATTTGGGGCTGTTCTCCACCAGAGGAGAATCTGCCCACTTATCTGGGCAGAGGGGGGAAAGAGAAGGAAGGGGAAACGGAGACAGAAACAGAGAGAGAGGTAGGGGAAGGGCTGTGAATTAAGGAAGAGAGAGAGAGAGAAAGGGCTGGGAATTAAGGAAGAAAGGCACACGCGAAGTGGCAGGAAAGGGCTGGGAATCAAGGAAGAAAGAGAGACGCACGAAGTGGCAGGGAAAGGGCCGGGAATTAAGGGTGGGGGGGGGGGGGTGGAGAGAGAGAGACAGACAGAGGAAGGGCTAGGAATTAAGGAAGAAGAAGAGAGTGAGTGAGAGACAGCAGTAGGGAATTGAGGGAGAGCAAGAGAGAGCAGCTCGGAGCCCAGAGGCACAAGAAGCGTCTTGTGTCGTGGTCTGAGACACGCCCGCCGCTCACTTACCCTACTTGGTGAATGTGTAAGCCCTTGTTGGTAGGGCTGGCTGGGGCGGACTGGGTGAGAGGTGACGTGTCCAGAATGCGTTGGGGTCGGGTATTAACTGTGGCCTAGAAAAACAAAGGGAGAGGCAGCCCGCGGGGTCAAAAGGTCGTCCCGTCCGAGGTCTGGGAGTGGCTCGACCCCGGGGGGCTCCCCGAGACGAGCTAGAGCAGACCGGGGCTGACGGGGAAGACGCTACCCCGCCGCCACCCACCAGATGCATTTCTGGTTTCGAAAATCCAGCTGCCCCTACACTCTCGATCCGGGAGGGAGACCGGGCTCTATCGGTCCGCGGGTGGCTTGGCCGTCAGAGGACCGGCCGGTTCCCCTCAAAAGGCGGCCGTTTCGGTCAACGGCTTGGACGGGAAGGGGAGACGTCAGAGGTCCGAGCCCAGGGGGTCGCGGGGGAGAGAAGGCGCCCCATCTGTGAGGAAACGGGCAGACGGAGCCTTCCGGGAAAGCTCGGCGGGACCCTCCGCTGCCGACGGAAATGACGACGATAACCGTGGTACTCGTTAAGCATTTACCGGGCGCCGGGCGCCGTACCGGGCACCGGGGGGGGAAACAAGCAAATCGGGCAGGACGCAGTCCCCGGCCCACGTGGGGCTCACAGTCTTCATTCCCATTCGACGGATGAGGGGGCTGAGGCCCGGAGAAGTGCAGTGATTTGCCCAAGGTTCCGCAGCGGACCAGTGGAGGAGTTGGGACGAGAACCCGGGTTCTCGCGACTCTCGGGCCCAGGCTCCGGCCACTAGGCCACGCTGCTCGGAGGGCCCTGTGCTTAAGGGCCCTCCGCCGGGCCACGGCTCTTCCGAAGCTCGGACTTTCCTTGATCCTCCCCCTCTAGACCGTCAGCTCGTTACGGGCAGGGAGCCGTGTCTACCAACTGTTCTACTGTCCTCTCCCAAGCGCTCGGCACGCGGAAAGTGCTCAATAAATACCACCGACTGTCCGATTGATTCTCCCCACCCTACAGACGCCCAGACTCCCCCACCGCTCCCGCCTGCAGACAGATGCCCACCGGTGGATACGGTTCTTTTTTTTTCCCCTAACGGTACGTTCAGCGCTCGCTTCGTGCTCTGCGCCGTACTAAGTGCTGGGGTGGTAATGATCATAACGATGACGATGATGACTGTGGTATTTCTTAAGCACTGTTCTATAGATACAAGGCAATCACGTTTGCCGTTATATTGTACTCTCCCAAATGCTGAGCACAGTGCTCTGAGCGCTCGATAACCACCACCCAGTGACTGAACGAATGACAGGGAATGGCTTCTGAGTCCCTCTCCCCCTCTCTCCCGTTCCGGGACACCCGAACCACCTCGCCTCCACGATCCAGATGCTGGGAGGGGATTATTTTGCAATCGCCGTGACCGTGACCTAGCTGAGAGGGGCCGGGGGAGTGCTGTCCGAAGGACGACACCAGGGAGGAGTGGTTCTTACCTTCAGGGCCTTAATCCCGCTACTATTTAGCCCCGGCTGCCACCAAGAGTGAATGGGAGTCCCTCTGCTCCCCTAAAGGCGTCTAATGACAACCTAAGAGAGTTTGGGAGGAGGGAGAGGCTGAGGGGAGCAAACCACCCGGAGAGTCCCCGCTCGTCCTCGGAAAGAGGCGCGAATCCACCTCGGGCCGCCAAACGTCCTCCGGCCGCCTCCGAGGGCTGGGATTCGGTGACGCGAGAAGCCACTTGTTGGTCTTAAAAATAACCTACTTCGCGCGGCTGTCTTTCCTCTTTCGCGTCTCTTTCTGCCGTCGACGTGGCCGTGGCAGGTTTCCGCCTGCCGACGCTCCGTCGGTTTCTCCGGGGGGGGGGGGGGGGGGAGGGACCGCGATTTGGGAAATCTGGCCCGGACGAAGGCCTAGGGGGACTAGCGGATGCGAGCGGCTGCCTGCCTGCCTGCCTGCCACAGCTTACATCGCTCACTCAATCCATCGTAGCTCTGGAGCGCTCACTGTGCGCAGGCACCGGACGAAGCCTCTGGGACGGTCCGCTAAGCGGAGCCGGTCGACGCGTTCCCTGCCCACAAGGAGCTTACGGTCCAGAGGGGGGAGACTGACACGGATAACGAAGGGATAAATTACGGACAGAGTGCCGCGGGGCTGAGGAAACGGTGAGTAAAGGGTGCCGATCCAAGTGCTAGGATGATGCAGAAGAGGGTCGGAGGAGAGGAAATGGCTTAGTCAGGCAGGGCCTCTCGCAGGAGATGGGATTTTAATAGGGCGCTGGAACTTGTAGGGGCACTGAGTCATCTGCCAGTGAGACGGGGGAGCGGATCCGAGACGTCTCCCTCAAAGAACTGCTTCAGAATCACCTCCTGTCACCGACGGTCCTGAAGAGAGACCCGAGGGTCTCCACTTGAGCACCCACCGGTGACGACAGGATCGCTACCGGTCACGGAACCGTAGGTCTCCATGGGGGTATCTCACTGATGGGGAAAGTATCGCTTCCGGTCGGAAAACCAAGGGTCTCCAATCGGGTCTGTTATCGATGGGGACGGTATCGCTACCGGCCGCGAAACCGAGGATCTCCATTTTGGGTCTCCACCGGAGGGGACGGAATCACAACCGGGCACGAGACTAAGAGTCACCGTTAGGGTATCCATCACTACCGGTCGGGAAACCAAGAGTCTCTATTCGGGTATCTTACCGGGGCGGGGGAAGCATCACTACCGGTCACGAAACTAAGAGTCACCCTTGGGGTCATCCATCGGTGTGGACGATGACGCACGGAACAATCCTGAAGAGACTCAGGAGTCTCCCTTCGGGCACTCGTCAGAGGTGACGTCGTCACCTCGGACAGCCAAGAGAGGCCCCGTTCCCGAGGCACTTTTGAGGGAAGAGAGCAACTTTGCCCTGCTTTTTCTTCTCTGCATCTGCGTGAACAGGGAGATCAACGCAGTCGAATCTTCCTAGACAAAACGCTCAGCCAAAATGTGAAATTCTGCTCACTTGCTTCCCACACGAGATGTGCCAGGCTTGAAATTTAGCCACACAACACTGGATGCCAGCTTTGACGCTTGGCAGATGGGAAGGAGGGCTCCACCGTTTGAGGATTTTACCCAGATTCAGGAACCACCGGTCTCTTGAGAGGTTAGAAACGGGAGGAGGGGGGGGAAAAAAAAGAAAAAAATCAAACCACCGCCACGGAAAATCAACCGTTTGAGGATCAGATCGGGTTGTAAATTCCACTATCTTAAGCGTCACAGACTGGTGAAGGCCACCCAGTCCAAACCCCGTTCCACCCGGGAGCAGTGTGGCCGAGTAGGAAGGACCCCGGCCCGGGAGTCAGTGGACCTGAGTTCTGAATCCCGGCTCCGCTACTCGCCCGCTGCGTGTCCTTGGGCGAGTCACCTCACTTCTCGGTGCCTCGGTTCCCTCACCCTCACTGGGGATTTAGTACCCGTTTTCCCTCCACCTTAGACTGGGAGCCCCACACGGGACCCGGTGATCTCCTATCTACCCCAGCACTTAGTACAGCGCAAGGCACGTAGTAAGCGCTTCACAAATACCACATTTCTGATCCTCATTTTTACTACGTTTAAAGGAGCTCGAGGATAACAACCGAGCAAGCACTGTCGTGGAAGTAGAGCCGCTCAGAAGCAGTCTCATACTCTTGAAACGTCGGGACGTGAAGTGCCGAGAAGGAAGGAGGCGGGAGCCAGTCCTCGACACGCACAGTTCAGCTCGGACTTCTCTTCGCGGCGGAGAGGAGGATGGCCAGGTCTCCCCGGATTGACGGAGAAAAGGAAGCACCCTGGGCTCTCTTCTTGGTTCTAGTGCTCTTCTATCCTAGGTGAATCTTTCTGACATTTTCAAAACGGAGGATTCTGAAACACGGGCCACCGCGTTTGTGGCTTTAAAAAACGCTACCCGTACCTTAGCCCCGTGGAGTGGCAGAATGAAGAAGGCTGAGAAGCAGCGGGGCCCAGGGAAAGAGCCCAAGCCTGGGAGTCGGAAGGTCATGGGTTCTAATCCCGGTTCCACCGCTTGCCTGCTGTGGGACCTTGAGGGGCTCTGGGCTTCAGTCACCTCAGCTGTAAAACGGGGATGGGGACCGTGAGCCCCGTGTGGGACGGGGACTGCGTCCAACCTGATTTCCTCGGATCCAACCCAGCGCTCAGTACGGTGCTTGGCGCGCAGTAAGCGCTTAACGAATACGCAGTTATTATTATGATCTGGAAAATGGGGATTAAGCCTGGGAGTCCCCTGTGGGACGGGCACTGGGTCCATCCCGATTACCTTGTTTTTATCCCAGCGCTCAGTACTGTTCCTGGCACACAGTAAGCGCCGAAAAAGCCTACGACGTACTTTCATCGCTCCGGGGTGCACGAGACTATCGGCCTCTCTCTTACAGTGAAAATCCAAGATCTCTCGTCCCGATCTGTCACCCTAACTAATTAATTCAGTAGTATTTACTGGGTGCTTACTTTGTGCAGAGAACCGTATTAAGCACTTGGGAGAGCACGATATAACGACGCACAGACACTTAGTACGGTGCTCCGCGCACAGTAAGCACTGGATAAATGTGACCGAACGAATGAACGACAAAACACATTCCCTGCCCACGACGAGCTTACGGTCTAGTCCGTGCCTGGGCTCAGAGTCCCACAGCTCCCTATCTCTCGCCCCACCTTCAGCACTCAGAGTCCTTTGGTCCAAATCTCTCATTCCCGCTTCATCGCCCAGAGCCCCTCGCTCCCGATCTCTCGTACTGGCTTCGCCACGCAGCATCTCTTGCTAAGATGCGTTCGGGGGACCCAAATCCAACGGTTAAAGAAACGGAGGCAGGAAACGGGGGGGTCTTACCTTGTAGGCGATGCTGTTGAGCACTTTCATGGCCAAATCGGAGACGTCGGGATAGGGGTCGGCGGCCAGGTGGAGGAGGACTCTCCAGATTTGGGTGTAAACACTGTTGAAAGACACCCCTGGGGAGGAATGAAAACAAACAGAATCAGAGGGTATGGGACTAACACTCGAGGAGGATGATGATAACCGTGGTGTTTATTAAGTGCCAAGCACTATTCTAAGGGCTGGGGTAGATACGAAGTCATCCACGGTGCCTGTCCCACGTGGAGCTCGGGCTTCTTCCCCCTTTCTCAGACAGGTAGCTGAGGCCCAGAGAAGCGAAGTACTTGCCCCCCGGTCACACGGCAGCCACGCGGCGGAGCCAGAATTAGAACCCAGGTCCTACCGACTCTCAGGCCCGGGCTCCATCCACTCAAGTCACGCTGCTCCTCTAGTCACAGCTGAACCGTCTATTAACTCTGTTCTACTGTCCTCCCCCGAACGCTCAGTTGACTGCTCTGCACCCAGCGAGCGCTCAAAAATCAATACGAATGGTGATAGCTAACGGGGATCTGATAAGAATAACGGTGATATGTGTTAAGCCCTCACTATGTGCAAGGCACCGTACTAAGCGCCGGGGTGGATACAAGCCAATCGGGCCGAACACAGTCCCTGTCTCACTTGGGGCTCACGGTCTTCATCCCCATTTGACGGATGAGGGAACTGAGGCCCGGAGAAGTGAAGCGACTTGTCCGAGGTCACACGGCAGACAAGTGGCGGAGCCGGGGTTAGAACCCAGATCCTTCTGACTCCTGGGTTCTAAACACTGGGCTGGACGGATCAGTAAGAGAATACGGGGGTAAAACCAACTCTGTGGGCACCTTGCGTGACTTCAAGGGTACGAACGGGGTTGGACTCTGGTAATCCCGGTTCACGGATGGTTGACTTTTAGTCCCAACTCAGCAGTTTTACTTGATCTCCTCAGAGAGAGAAGCGAAGCAACATCTAATCCAATCTGACTCGCTTCTCCTCCGGCCTGGTCTCCCAAACAGGATGGGAGGCCGCGTGGCCCAGTGGTCAGAGCCCGGGGCCCGCGAGTCAGAACGACCTGGGCTCTCGTCCCGCCGGGTCACCTGGGGCAAGTCGGTTCACTTCTCTGAGCCTCAGTCTCCTCATCCGGAAAACGAGGATGAACACTGTGCGCCCCGTATGGGACAGGGATCGCGTCCAACTCCATTAGCTTGTATCTACCCCAGGCAATCTGGGACATAATAAGCGCTTAACAAACGCATTAAAAGAAACCAAAATTTAAAAAAAAAGGGGGGGGGGGAGGGCTGGCTGAGATTGTAAACTCGCTGTGGGTAGGGAACGTGTCTGTTTATTGTTCTCTTGACCCTTCCCAAGCGCTCAGTACAGTGCTCTGCACACAGTAAGCACTCAATAAATATGCCCGAATGACCGAATGGAGGTCCGGCCAGCTTGACAGTTGTCCCGACCCGAGGCCCCCCCCCCCCCCAAGAAAGCCTGTCGGAAAATTATTTTTCAGCCCACTTTCCCAGGCTCGGCAGGCTGCCCTTCATCTATCTGATTCCACGCTACCAGCTGGATGTGCTACATTTTGATTTCTTTTCTACTAGAGGAAGGTGGGCAGGAGGAAATGGATATTTCACAATCACCGGTCCTCATGATGGGTCCTTAACTGGTGACGCACGGGGAGAGGAGAAATTCAATAAACTCTTTTTGGCCGGGGGCGGGGGCGGGGGCGGAAAGGATCTACAGGTCGCCAAGCTAGGAGTATTCCCCTCCCGCGATCGCTCCCTAAGGGGCAGGTTCACGGAACCGTCTCGGCCCGACTGGCACACGGAGGTCCCCTCCTCCCTCTCCGGGTTGAGAACGAAAGCTTCGCTCGCCGGTTCGACTCAGTGGCGTACGCATCCGAAACGGCGTCCCGTCGAACCTTCTCCCGCCGCCAGCCACGGGCTGCCGAGAGGAGAACTGGTAGAGGATGGGGGAGAATCCCGCCCCCGCCCTCGGATTTCCCGTTAACGGCATACCGTCGCCGACGCGCTAAAATCCGCCCTTTCCTCTCCATCCAAATGGCTGCCGCGTTAAACCGGGCACCTCCTCTATCCCGCCCGGATTACCGCGTCAGCCTCTTTGGTGACCTCCCGGCCTCGCGTCTCACCCCACTCCAGTCCGTATTTCACTCCGCTGCCCGGATTATTTTTCTACGAAAACATTCAGGCCACGTCGCCTCGCTCGTCAGGAACCTCCCATCCGTCTCCACCTCAAACGGAAATTCCTCGCCCCCGCTTTAGAGCCCTCCCGTCACCTTGCCCCCTCCTACCTCACCTCGCTACCCTCCTTCTGTCACCCGGCCGACTCTACCGTGCTCAACTCTCCCGGCCGCAGACCCTTTCCCACCAGGGCCTCGCCGTCCGCACAGAGCGAGTGCTTGACGAAGGGCACCGGTGACGACGACGCGCCCGACCCGATGGTCTTTTATCTCCCCCAGCTCTCGGTACAGTGCTTGCCACGTAGCAAGCGCTTAACGAATATCGCCATCAATACTATCGTTCCCACCAATCTCGCTCCGGGGGCCCTGCCCCGATATAAGGGAGCAAAGACGGGACCGGCTTCCACGCTCCCTCTCTGGAGGAAACTCCCCTTCCTCTGGGGAAAACGGGATATCTTCCCCGCCTCCCCTAAGCCACCCGGACGGTTCACTAAGTGGGCCATCGATCGATGGTGTCTGTCGAGCACTTACTGTGTGAAGAGCACTGTGCTACGTGCTTGGGGTCCTCCTAAATAATGATAATGGTAACTGGAATGGTGGTTCTCGTTAAGCATTTACTGTGGGCCAAGCATTCTACTCGGCACGAGGGCCCTCCTACTTGTTCGTAAGAATCTAAATGATAAATAATTGTGGTAGGACCGTGAGCCCCACGTGGGACAGGGGCTGCGTCCAACCTAATTAGTTTGGATCTAACCCAGTGCTTAGAGTAGCGCTTAGTACACAGTAAGCACTTGGCACATACCAATATTATCACTATTATTATCTGTCAGCGGATAGAGCCCGGACCTGGGCGTCAAAGAGACCCGGGTTCCGCTTCCGGCTCCGCCGTTTGTCTGCTGTGTGACCTCGGGTAAGTCACTTCACCGGGCCTCAGTTCCCTCATCTGGAAAATGGGGATGAAGAGTGTGAGCCCCACGTGGGGCGGGGACTGTGTCCACCCCACGTTGCCTGTAACCACCCCAGGGCTCGGTAAATCGCCTGGCACAGAGTGAGCGCTTAACAAGCACAACGCGACCTTCGCTTCGAGGCGGCTCCCCTCGCCTGACTCTGGGGGAGGGGGAAACGATGTTACGGCGACATTTCCACCCAGGGGAAGAGTTCCTCCGACTGGAATCCAATTCCCCGCCGGGGTCCCCCGGGGGCCCTCACCCCCGCAGTCCCCGAACGCCGGGAGTCGGGAAGCCCTTTCCCTCCTTTCCTTTTTCCAATTCCCAGGGAAAGGGGCTCGGGAGATTGCTATTCTTTGGAAGAAATGAAAGAATCGAAAAAATGGGTTTTAAACGGGCGGCCGGTGATGGGATTCCGTGGAAGTTATGAATTTTAAAGACCTTACATAAGCCCCGGCCGCTTCCAGGTACACACGAGCTCCATCTGCCCGCATACGAATGAGGCGCGCTTCGGAGAGGGTAGCCCTTTGGTTAACGGAAGTCTGCCTCGGTCACTCCCAACTCGCCGGGGGACTTTCCTGTTTCGTTGGCGTGCTTTTTTGGTTTTGTGGTTCTTTCCCCCCCCTTCAGCCGGGTCTCAAGCTCGTCTAAGGCCCGGATCGGTCGCATCACGGACGGGGGTTGCCTTCCGCGGGAATCCCGGGGGAGCGAGGGAGGGGCAGGGACGGAAGAACCGAGTCGGAGACGGAGGGGAAAAAGGCGGGGGAGGAGGGCGTGGTGGGGGACGGTGAGCGGAGCGACTCTGTCATTCGTTGGACGCCCTGAGCGGTGATTTCCTTCCGCGACCGGGGCCGGCCTCGTGTTAACAGTAACGTTAATAATAACGGTACCTAATGCGTCACTTATTCACCGTCGATCGTATTTTTTGGGCGCCTGCTGTACCGAGTGGCCGGGGAGAGTCCAATGCAACGGCCGGACGTAATCCCTGCCCAGACTGAATTTAACATTCCGTCTCCCCGTCTAGACTGTCGGCTCCGCGTGGGCAGGGAACGTGTCGACCAACTCCGTTCCACGGGACTCTCCTGCGTCCTCGGTAGAGCGCCCCTGCCATAGTAAGCGCTTGGTAAACACGCTGACCGACTGATTTTACGTACTTCTCCAGTGACAGAGCTCCGAGACAAAGTAAGGGTGGAAACAAAGTTAGAGAAGCAGCGTGGCTCAGTGGAAAGAGGTCATGGGTTCGAATCCCAGCTGTGCCACTTGTCAGCTGGGTGACTGCGGGCAGGTCGCTTCACTTCTCTGGGCCTCAGTTCCCTCATCTGGAAAAGGGGGATGAAGACCGTGAGCCCCACCTGGGACGACCCGATTCCCCTGTGTCTACCCCGGCGCTCAGAACGGTGCCCTGCACGTAGTAAGCGCTTAACGAATACCAACGCCATTAAACAACTAAACAAGATTAGACAAGTTTCACCCCGATTCGGGGCCGACGACCGCACTGGATCCCGCCCGAGCGCTCAGGTCGGGGGCCGCGGCCGGGGACCGTGTCTACCAACTCCCTCGCGCTCTCCTAAGCACCCGGGTGCAGTGCTCCGCACACAGGAGACTGGAAGCTCCCCGAGGGCAGGGAGCGGGTCCGCCATCCCCATCGTCCTCTCCCAAGCGCTCGGCGCAATGCCCCGTGCGGATTGAGCGCTCGGTAAATACGACCGTTGGCGACCCTTCTCCCTAAGGCCGAGGATGAATACGACAAATGGGACCGAAGGAACGATGACGGAAGCAAAGAAGGATCCAGTCGCTCCCCGCAGTCCGGGCCAAGCGGACGCTTCCGCAGTCTCCGCCGACCCCTTGAGTTGGGCGCGAGGTGACCCCCGAGAAAGAGGGGGGAAAGGTGTCCGCCGCCCGACAACGGCTCGTGGCGTCGGGGAAGGTACAGGGCGGTGGTCGGGGGGCAGGGGGAGGGGGAAGGCCGGAAAAAAAGGCGCGGCCACCTTGGCGACCTAAGGATTTTTGTGCTCATAAAAGACCCTCCACTTGCTCGGGTTTTTAAAGTGCCGTCTGGCCCGCCAACCGCCCGCAGTTCCCGGGAGGACAGGGAAGTTCTGTCCCTCTCTGAGCAGAGTTCTCCCCCGCCCGCCTCGCCCAATCACTTGAACTCTATTCCCCTAGAAACGTACGGGCCCGGGCTCTGGCGGGGGTCTCCGGCCGGCGGGGCGCGTCTGCGGACCCCGGGGTCCGGCGGACCCGCCCCCACGCTCACCTATGAGGGAGTTGAGGGAGGAGTAGGAGCTGACGCGCCTCATCTTGTCGATGGTCTCGAACGACAGGATGTACTCTTCGTTCTCGGGGCTGCCCAAGGTGCTGCTGGCGCTGCTGCTCGTGCTCACGTTCCCTGGGGAGAAAGCCACACAGCTCCCGGCTGCCCGTGGGGGCCGGAGGTGAGGCGAGGGGGCCAGACAGAGGAAGGTCGGTGAGCCGACCGCTCGGGGCCACCGGTCGATCCGGCCGGGGACAGTCCGACACAACGGACTTGGCCGACGCGCTCGGACCGTCCGATCGAACCGCCGACGGAATTTATGAGCGCTTGATGCGGACGGAACCCCGGACCGAGCGCCTGGGAGGGGGCGACGGGTCGGTGGAGACACGTCCCCTCCCCGGAAGGAGCACGGGATCCATCGGCGGCGTTTACGAGCGCTAACTGTGCGCGGAGCACCAGACTGAGCGCTCGGGAGGGGACCGGATAACGGAGTCGGTCGACACCTTCTCTGCCCGGAAGGGGCAGGCGACCCATCGGCCCCGGGTATCCCTGAGCGCTTCGCGCGCGCAGAGCAGTGGACCGCGCGCTCGGGAGAGTCCAATACGACACGGTGGATCGAAACCTCCCCCGCCCACGGGGAGGTGACGGACTCGAGCGGGGAGGGAGACGTGAGAATAAACGCCGGATCCGGACAGGGGTGCCGCGGGGCCGAGGGCGGGGCCGACGGTGGCGGCCAAAAGGGGACGGATCCGAGGACAAGGGCGACGCGCAAGGGAGCGGGAGAAGGGGAAACGAGGGCTTAGCCGGGGCAGGCCCCTTGGAGGAGACGCGATCTGAACAGGGCGGGGGCCACGTCTTTTAACTCGACTGTACTCTCCCAAGCGTTTAGCCCAGCGCTCTACCCGGATCAAAATGAACTCCATCTCTCTCCCTCTCACACACACAAACAGGCGCACGTCCTCCCGCACGCATCTTTGGGAAGGCCACCGTCTCTGTGTGACAGCCAGCTACGTGACTTCTCGGGGGCGCGCCGAACGCCTCAGGGGGACGGGGGCCGCTCCGGGCATCTGGACGGCCTCGGACGGCCCGAGCCGGGGTGTCACGCCCGCCCCCCGCCCCGGGCCCGGATCCGGGGAGGCCGCAGGTCTGCGACGTCCCTCTCCCGGGCCCCCGGCCCCGCCCCCCCCGGAGCTCACCTTCCTCGGTCAGGCTGAGGTTCTGCAGCGACTTGTTGAGGCTGCGGGCGGAGGCGACGGCGCGGATGTTCCCGTAGGAGCTGACGGAGCGCAACCTGGGCGTACACGGCCCGTCGCGCACGGGGGTCAGGCTCCCGCCTTCTGCGGAGGACACGGAGGCGACACTCAGGGGACACACGGGCGTTCGGGGCCGGGGAGGCAAGAGTCAGCTGATGTATTCACTGAGCGTCTACTGTGTACGGACCACCGGACTAAGCGCTTGGGAGAGGACCCTAAGACAGTATAGCACATTCCCTGCCCACAAAGGGCTGACAGTCGAGAGGGGCGACAGAGCCCGGGCCTTGGGGGGGGGGGGGGGGGGGGGGGTCAGGGGGCCTGGGTTCTCAACCCGGCTCCGCCACCCGTCCGCCGTGTGACCTCAGGCAAGTCGCTCGACTTCTCTGGGCCTCAGTTCCCTCATCTGTAAACTGGGGATTAGGCGCGTGAGCCCCGGGTGGGGCAGGGACCGCGTCCGACCCGATTAACTCGCGTCCACCCCAGCGCTTAGAACGGCGCTCGGCGACCTGTAGGCCCTTAACAAATGCCACAATCGTTACCACCGTTACGGTTTTTCTTAGACGTACCTGCAGTGGCCGGCGAAGGGAGGGGGTAGTTCTTCTCTTCTTCCATGAACTGCAGAGCCACGGTGCAGAAATTGCTCTCATACTGAACCACGAAATGACTCAGGGCCACCACCAGCTCCTGCGGGAGAGGGCAGAGAGGGGACGGCTGCGACCGGCCGGAAGGGGGGGGGGGGGGGGGGCCGGGCCCTCTGGCCGCCGGAGGTCGAGGCGCCGGCTAGCAGGGAGAAGAGAGACCGGGGCGGAGTCGGAAACGATCGTCTCGCGCCGGAGCCGACGGACCGAGATAAAACGGCCGAAAACGGCCATCGCTCGAGGTTACGGGATCGGCCCGTGTCCCTGACGGAGTGCCCCCCCCCCCCCCCCCCCCCGGGTAACAGACTTCCCTGCCCTTCCCGCAGCGAGCTGACAGTCCAGAGGGGGAGAATGGATAACCGAGCGGCACGGCGTGCCCGATCGAGCACGGGCCCGGGAGTCAGGTGGCCCCGGGTTCTAATCCCGGCTCCGCCGCTCGTCTGCCGCGTGTCCTTGGGTAGGTCACGTCACTTCTCTGGGCCTCAGTTCCCTCACCTGTAAGGGCTTACTACCTGTCGAGCACTAGGGTAGGTGGGGTACGGGCAGGCTGGCCCAATCCTGTCGCCTGCGTGACCTCGGGCAAGTCACGTCCCTTCTCTGGGCCTCACGGTGAGCGCGTGACAGATATCGCCGTCATCATCGTATAGAGCCTTCAGACTGGCCACAGTCCATATCCCACGGTGGGGGGGGGGGGGGGGGGGCGGGGGGGGTGTCGCGATATCCATCCCCACACTACAGATGAGGTCCCCGAGGGCCAGAGAAGCGAAGCGACCGTCCCTCGTCCGCCGGGCGGACGAGGCCCCACTTCTCCTGACCTGTGCCTCGGTTCCCTCGTCTGCAAAATGGGGACTCGACACCGGTGACTCTTCCCACTGGTCCGTGCGGCGCCTCGTCCGCCTTCCGGCTGGCGGACTTCGGGGGAGGAAGTCGTTCTCGGTCTATTGAGTGAGGTGACGACGCTTCTTCCCTGACACCCCCTAAGCGCTTCCTCCCCAGGGCCCGCCAGAACACTTCAGGTTTCCAGTAACCCATGAATACTTCATGGCGGATTTAGAACGCGCGGTCCCAAGAAGTACGACTCTCGCTGCCGCGACCGTGCTGAAGCCCGAGGAGTATTGAGGGGGAGACGGACCGTCCCCTGCCTTTTACGGAGGAGGGATGCGGCCAGCCCCGATTTCCGGGGGGGGGGGGGGTGGGGTCGTGATTCTCCTGCGTCCGGTCTCTCCCTGAGCCCCCGCCGGAGCCACGCCGGAGAGATGGGCGTGGGGGCCCTGATGAGGCGACCCCAATTTTCTCCAGCTTAGAACTGAGACCGTGAGCCCCTCGAGGGACAACCCGATTAGCTTGTATCTCCCCCGGCGCTCGGAACAGTGCTCGGCACACAGTAGGCGCTTAAGAAATGCCATCGCTATTATCATGAGGTCACCGAGGTCCAGAGAAGTGACGCGACTTCCCCAAGATCACACGGCAGGCGAGCGGCGGAGCCGGGATCAGAATCCGGGCCCTCCGCCTCCCGGCCCCGGCCTCCACGCGCCGGGCCGCGCTCCTCCGTCCAGAGATCGAGAGTCGGTTCCCGGGACCTAGCCACGGAGGAGTGTGGCCCGGCGCATAGAGGCCGGGACTCTCCCAGGAGCCGAATCTCCATCTCTGGACGGCGGGACGGCTTCCTCTTCCTCTCCGGATCGGAATCTTGGCCCCGTCGGGAGAAACCCCCCAGCGGCCAGGAGGACCGAATCCCTCCTCCGGATAGGATTAGGAGGAGACGGAGCGGGGAGACAGAGAGGCCGCTGATGAAGAAATCTTCCCCAGTCAGTGGCTCCCGTCTGCGGGGCGGGGGTCCGTCTGGTAACACATTAACATCTCCCGGCAGACCCCCCCCCCCCCCCCCCCCGCCGGGAGTGCCGCTCGATAACGCCGCCGAAGAAGAGATGCTCCAAGACAGGTAGGAGCCGCCGAGAAGGAGCCCTGGGGGATGGGCTTAATTGAAAATGGAGAAGATCAGTCCAATTAAATCCAGTCGATCTGGGGAAGGAACGGAGGGCGCTTCCCAATCTGTACGTCCAGGGACTTGTTCAGAGTCACGTCGGCTCGAATTAGGACGGCAGAAACCGTGGCCGACTGCACGGGAGACCGAGTTAGGTGCTGACCCCCGCCCAATCCCACTCTGAAGCAACTGATTAGGTTGCATCTACCGTGGCTTGCCGCCCCCCGAGTTCAGACCGGCGCTCAGCGTACGACGAACGCTCAAATAGCGCAGTCATTATCGTGGTTATTTTTAGGCGCAAGTCCGGCGGAATCCCAAGTAGCCAATACAGAACTCCTCATCTTCCCGCCCAAACCCTGTCCTTCCCCCGAATTTCCCGTCGCCGCAGACGGCAGCATCACCGTCTCCCTCCCGTCTCACGAGCCCGTAAACCTCGGCGGCGTCCTCGACTCCTCTCTCTCCTTCGACCCGCATACTCGACCCGTCACTAAATCCCGTCGCTCGACCTTCGCAACACTGCCAAAACCCGCCCTCTCCTCCCCGACTCGCGTGTGACCACGCTAATCCGAGCATCTACCCGACCCCGCCCTGATCACTGCCCCGGCCTCCCTCCTCTCCCCACTCCAGTCCACATTTCACTCCGCCGGCCGGGTCATCTTTCTACAGAAGCGTTCGGGCCACCTCTCCCCTCTCCCCGAGAACGTCCAGCGGTCGCCCTTCCGTCTCCGCACCGGCTTTGAGGCTCTCGACCACTTCGCCCCCTCCTACCTGACCCTGCCCACGCAGTTCGTTCCTCTAACGCCAGCCTCCTCGCTGTGCCTCGATCTCATCTATCTCGCCGACGAACTCTCGCCCATTTCCCGCCTCGGGCCCGGATCGCCCTCCCTCCTCATATCCGACAGATGACTACTCTCCCCACCTTCGCAACCTGATTAAAAGCGCATCCCTCTCCAAGAGCCCTTCCCCGACCGAGCCCTCATTTCCTCTCTCCCACGGCCTTCCGCGTCCCCCCTGCACGAGGTTCCGCACCCTCTGTTCACCGCTCCCTCGGCCCCAAAGCACTTAGGGACACACCTGCAATGTAATCCATTTCTTTCTGTGAATGTCTGCCTCTCCCCCCTAGATTTCACGCTCACCGTGGGCAGCGATCGTATCTAAACCCCGTCACGCTGTAGTCTCCCAAGCGGTTAGCCCGGTGCTGTGCACACAGGAAGCGCTCAGTAAACACCACTCACTGAGCCCCGTGCTAAGCCCTTGCCCGACCAAGCCCTCATTCCTCCGACTCTTCCCCTCCGCGACTTCAACGGCATCGGATCGATCCGCCCTCGGCCCCACGGCGCGTATGAAAAGATCTGCAATTTTATCTTAATGTCCTGTCTCCCCCCCTGGACCGAAAGCACCTCGAAGGCAGGAACCGTGTCTACCAACTCTGTGGTATCACACTCTGCCAAGTGCTCAGTACAGTGCTCTGCACTCGGCGGATTCTAAGCTCTACCGCAGTGTTTGGTCCCGAGCGCTCGGTCCCGAGCTCCGCGCGCGGTCGGCGCTCGACGACACCCTCGGCTGACGGACGGACCCATCGACGGGCCGCGCGTCCTCCCGACCCGGGTGGGCCCGGCCGCGGCCTCACCTTCCTGACCACGGGGCTCCCGTCGTTGATGAGCTGGGCCAGCATCATGGCGACGTTGTGGTCGATGGTGGTCGAGTGGTCCGTCCTCTCGGCGGAGTTGCCCACGAAGGTGCCCAGGGCGAAGACGGCCGAGCAGCGGACCTGGGCGGCACGCGGATCCGTTTGCCGGCGGGTGACCCCGACCCCCGCCCACGCCGGGTCGGGGAGAGGGGCGGACATCCCTCCCGGGCCGGGCCCCCGTAACCGGCCGGTAACCCCGGAGCCGGGGGGTGGGAGATGTCGGTCGGGGGAGCCGACGATAACGAGCTCTAGTCCGAGAGCTCGCTGCGGGCAGGGAATCTGTCCGTTGCCGTCCCGTCCTCTCCCGGGCGCTCAGAACGGCGCTCCGCACACAGAGGGCGCTCAATAAATACGACCGAAAGAATGAATGATGTTAACCGTGGCGTCTGTTAAGCACTTCCCATACGCCAGGCGCTTTTCGAAGCGCCGGGATAGATACAGACTAATTGGGTTGGACACGATACCTGCCCCGCGTGGGGCCCGCGGTCCTCATCCCCGCTGTACTGACGAGGGGAGGCACGGAGGAGTGACTTGTCTGAGGTCACGCAGCAAACGGCGGCGGAACCAGAATCCAGATCCTTCCGCCTCTCAGGCCGGGCTCCACCGTCGGCCACCCGCTCTCCCGCTCGGCCCTCGGCTCAGTCACCGGTTCGGGCTCGATCCGGTCCCCGCACGCTTAATATTACTATTTACTGAGCGCTTACTGTGCGCAGAGCGGTGCATTAAGGGTTCGGGAGAGGCCGATGCAACAATATACGGGCACGTTTCCCCCCGCCCCGGTGTGCTTACTGCGTGGGGAGGGGGGACGACTCTAGAACTCGGGTTTTCCAAGGTACCCAGACCCGGGCTCTTTCCACTAGGCTGTGCTGCTTCCCACGGTTATTCTCTTCTCTTAGCGCTGCACTCAAAGGAACCAGAGAGAAGCTGCCTGACCCAGCGGCCAGAGCCCGGGCCCGGGCGTCCGAAGGACCTGGGTCCTAATCCCGAGTCCGCCGCCCGTCCGCCGGGCGACCCCGGGCAAGTCACTTCACTCCTCTGGCCCTCGGGCCCCTCGTCTGTAAAAAGGGGATTAAGGCTGTGAGCCCTACAGAGAGACGAGGACTGGGTCCGACCTGATTATCTTGCACCTACCCCAGCGCTTAGTGCAGCGTCAGGCATCTCGTCAGCGCCTAACAGATACTACCAAAAGAGCCCCGGATGGGACAGGGTCAGCGTCCCAACGGACAACCCTGCATCCACCCCGGGGCTCGTTTACGGGGCCCGGCACCTTAACAAATACCATAAGGAGAGCCCCACGCGGGCCGGGGACCGTGTCCGACGTGACGACCCTGTAACCCACCCCAGCGCTTAGTACAGCTCTTGGCGCACAGTAAGCACTTCGGTAACAATAACAATGTTGGTATCTGCTAAGCGCTTCCTACGTGCAGAGCACCGGTCTAAGCGCTGGGGTAGACCCGGGGGAATCGGGTCGCCCCGCGGGGCTCACGGTCTTAATCCCCATTTTGCGGACGAGGGAACCGAGGCACAGAGCAGTCAGGTGACTCGCCCACAGTCACACGGCTGACAGGTGGCAGAGCCGGGACTCGAACCCTTGACCTCGGGCTCCAAGGCCCGGGCTCTTTCCACGGAGCCGCGCCGCTTCTCGTCCGAGGGCGAGGTACCCTGAGAGCGCACGGGTCCCTACTGGACCCGACCCGGGGCTCGTCGGAAAACTCTCCTCACCGGCCCACGCTACGTCGGGGGAAAGGAGACGCGGTGTGGTGTGGCGGCCCGGGCGTCGGAAGGTCACGGGTTCTAATCCCAGCCCCGCCACCCGCCTGCCGGGTGACCCCGGGCAAGTCGCTTCACCTCTCTGGGCCTCGGTCCCGTCACCCACGGCGGGGCCCGCGTCCCACCCGATCGGCGCGGGCCCGCCTCACCTCGGGGATGGGGTCGGAGAGGAGGCTGTAGAGCTTCTCGTGGGCGCTGTCCCGCACGCCGCACCACCGGGCCGAGTCGAAGTTCTGCCAGATGCGGCCGAGGCAGATGGCCACCCACTGGCGCAGCAGCGGGTGCAGGTCGTTCAGCTGCTCCAGGCAGATGGCGATCAGGTTCCCTTGAAGGCAGGCTTCCTACGGAGGACACCGCAGACGCAACCCCATTGGCCTCTCCCAGACGCTCAGCTCAGTGCTCGGCGCCCGGCAGACCGTCGGCGCCCCGACGACGGCGATCGCGTCCACTAACCCTGCTGGACTCCCCGAGGGCATCGACGCCCGCCTGCTTGTCTCGTCTCGTCGTCCGTCTCCCCCTTCTAGACCGGGAGCCCGTCGTCGGGCAGGGACGGTCTCCGTCCCTGGCCGGATTTACCTTCCGAGCCCTTGGCGGAGGGCTCCGCACGCGGTAGGCGCTCGGTAAATACGACCGAACGGATACTGGACTCTCCCAAGCGCTTACTGCAATACAGCGCACACGGCAGGCACTCGGTAAATACTACCGATGAACCGCCTCTCACCTGTATCTTTCTCATCGAACCTAGGTGCCCTCCATCCTCCTCGAGCTCCGGCGTCTCCTCTGATTCTTAGTCCCGGGACCGTCAGCTCCCTGAGGGCGAGGTTTGGGTCGACCAACTCTACTACACGGGACTTTCCCAAGGGCTCGGCGCAGTGCTCCGCACACAGCAGACCGGCCGTCCCTCGCGGTCAGGGATCGCGTCTGCCCGCTCGACCGTACGCTGTTTTCCCGGGCGCTCGGACCGGTGCCCCGCGCGGAAAATCGGTCAGCTGCTTTTCCCGAGCGCTTCCCGTGTGCAGAGCACCGTAGTACTAAGCGCTTGGGGGAAGTACGTACGAAAGAGGCGGGAGACACGACCCCCGCCCGCCGCGACCTTCCGGTCTACGGGCTCTGAAATCTACTCTAAGACACCTTTCCTCCCAGCACCAAGGCAAGGTCAGAGAGCGTCCGGCTGACGGGAAACCGAGAAGCGGCGTGGCCCAGCGGGTGGAGCCGGGGCCCGGAAGTCAGAAGGACCTGGGTTCTGATCCCGGCTCTGCCGCCCGTCCGCCGTGACCTGGGGCGGGTCACTTCACGTCTCTGGGCCTCAGCGACCCCCATCTAGAAAATGGGGACGAAGACCGCGAGCCCCAGGCGGGACTGCGCCCCACCTGATTAGCCGTGTGGCTCTACCCCAGCGCTCAGTCCAGTGCCTTGCAGGGGGTAAGGATTTTAAAAACCATTAAACGAAGCACATCCCTCGGGAAGACAGGTCTCCTTCGCTCACCTGCCCGGTATTGTAGCTGTTGACGATCACGGCCAGGATGAAAGCTGTCATGGTCCTGTGTTCGGCCTCGATCGAAAAACGATTCATGAGAATGATGACAATAATATTCCACTTGCAGTTTTACATTTCTCTCTGGGGCTAACCCGGGCCACTCTCCCAAGAAAGCCTAGCTATCCCCACAGTCACGACCTAAGGGGGAGAGAGAACAGGGAGCGAATGCCCGCGAGGAAACCGAGGCCCAGGGAAGTGAAGTGACTGGCTCTAGGTCCCACAGCAGACAAGGGGCGGAGCCAGGATTGGAACCCGAGTCCCTCTGACGCCCAGGCCCGCGCTCTATCCACCAAGTCACGCCGCTCCTCAACTTCCCATCAAGCAGACGCTCCCTGAGCCTGGACTTGGGCACTGGGGAGAAGGAATAAGCTTAGGGACGGGGAACCGGGAACCTAGGGACCACCGACCGAGGGGATGGCAGACGATTCGCCCCTAGAACGGCAAGACGCCATTTTGGCCACTGTGTCCCGGAGGTCCGATCCCCCATCTGCCCGAGCAACTTTTACAGCTACGGGAATGCTGAAAAGGAAGGGAGAAAGAGACGGGGAGAGGGGGAGAGTGCGCGTGTGTGTGCGCGAGAGAGAGAGAGAATGGATTTGTGTTTGAGAGAGAGACTGTGTGCGCGTGAGAGAGACAGGGAAAGAGATAAGGAGAGATAGAAGAGGAGGGAGAGAGAAGGCCCCGTTTTTGCAGCCCACGAATGAAACGGGATTTTCCTCTTCGGCTGACCGGAGGAACGGTTCATAAGCAAACCTCCTCAGAGGAGGCCCGTCCCAGGAAGGCGAAACGACCCTCACGAAAGGAGGCCGGGGCGGGGGGAGAGACCAGCGGTCCTTACCGGCATGTACGGATCGGCCAAGACCGAGAGGAAGTATTTGTGGCCGTTGTCCTTCACTAGATCGGCCTGGCACGACTGCGAAAGGAAAAAGAGACCCCCCGTGTCATAAACCGCGAGCTGTAACCCGGAGGGAATCTCTCCTTGTCGTGTGTGATGTATGAACCGGAGAAGGCGTGATGAATATTTTATGCCTTAGTCATTTTCTCCCCTCGAACCCAATCTTCGTTGCGGGGAACAGCGGGAGTCGCCATCTGAGGCCTTGGGGTTGGGTCCAATCTACTCCCACTGCACCGACCCCAGCGTGCAGCACGGTGCTCCTCACAAGAGAACCACTTTGCAATCACCGGCGAAGCGGTGTGGCCTAGTGGATAGAGCCCGGGGCCGGGAGTCAGGAGGTCCCGGGTTCCGATCCCGGCTCCGCCGCTCCGTCCGCTGTGGGTCCTCCGGGAACTTCAGTCTGGGCCTCAGTCGCCTCATCTGTGAACCGTGGTGTCCGTGGCACGTGTTAAGCCTGTGAGCCCCGTGTCCAACCTGATTAGCTTGTGCCTGCCCCAGCGTTCAGGACAGTACCCGGCGCACGGTAAGCGCCTAATGCATACCAAAGGAAAGAAAACCACCTCTAGCCTGTGAGCTCGCTGTGGGCGGGGAACGTGTCACACCGTACCCTTCCACGTGCTTAGTTTCCCACAGGTGGAAACTGAGGCCCAGAGACGTGAAACGACTTGCCCGAGGTCACACAGCGGACAAGTGGCAGAGCCGGGATTAGAACCCGGCTCCTTCTGACTCCCGGGCTAGGGCTCTGCCCACTGAGCCAGGCACACAGCAAGCCCTTAACAAGTACCACCATTACGATCACGCCCTTCTTTCTCAAATGCGCCTGGCCGGAAAGAAAAAGAGAGAAAGAGACAAAACATCAGAACATCGAGAGAGAGGGAGAGTGAGAGGCGGAGGCCGGAAAACCGACAAAAGCTAGGAGAGACTGAGAATCAGCCAGGTAGCGAGAAAAAGACAGTTTCGAAAGAGCAAACGGTCAACTCTGGGCTTCAATCTTAGCTGCGGGGCTACGGCGGTACAGAACAGAGCGTCCCTCGGCCTCGAGCCCGAGCGCTGGTGAAAACACTCTTCCCCGCAGCTGGCTCCTTAGCCTTTACAAAACCTCTCCCGCTCTATCGACGCAGTCTTCGCATCGCAGGACGGGAGAATACGGAGCCCCCCCGAGGAACGGCCGACGCCCCTCCGCCGAACACCGTGCGTCTCGGAAAAGCACTCGTGCTAAGGGGTCCCGGGTCAATCAGGGCGGGCGGCGGCTGAGAACCCTCGGAGGCAAACCTATCTCGGGGTTTTGCTTTTGCCAGATGGGGCTTCGTGGATGACACGTTAAGGTCAGGCTGAAAGGGAAGGGAGGGAGGAGAGAGATGGAGTGAGGGAGGGAGGGAAGAAGGGGAGAGAGAGAGGAAGCAAAAAGAGGGAAGGGGAGGGGGGGGATGGAAGGAGGGGGGGGGAGTGAAGGAAGAAGGGAGGAGAGAGAGAAAAGAGAGGGAGGTGGAAAGTGGAGAGCGGACTGAGTGAAGGAAGGAGGAGAGAGGGGAAGGAGGGAGGAGGGGAGTGGATGCAAGGAGATGGAGCCAAGGAAGAAGAGAGGAGAGAGAGAGAGAGGAAAACAAGAGGGAGGAGGGAAATGAAGAGCGTGGATGGAGGGGCTGGGGGGGAGAGCGAGAGAGAAAAACACTTCCATCCCAACAAAAAGCAGAAAAGCACCCTGACATCGCTTTCAACTCCCGCCGTGGCTCGGATTCTGCTTAGCTCCTTACGGGGAGCGAGGGACTCATACATTTTTCAGCAGCAGCGGAGAGCGGGAGGGGGACGGGACTTAGGGAAAACTAATTGTCGAAAGCGGGCAGCTACGGGAATGAACGACGCAACGGAATATTTCAGAGCGGGAGGCAGCTAAAGAGGCAGTTTGCGGCAGAAGAGACAGCAGGGGGATTGAACGGGTGCCAAGCGAGGAGTCTAGAGCGCTATCCCCATTTCCCCCTCCCCTTGCACGGTCCAATTCCCCCAAGGGCAGTTGGCATTTCCGCTCTTTTATTACCGCAGAGAACCAGGTCTACGGCGTGGCCGAAGAGACGCTAGGGGAGCAAGGGGGGTTGGTGGACTGTGTCAGACGCCCACCCCGCCCCCGTCTACCCCGGGTTTCAATGCAAAAAGGATCCAGGGCCCCCATCCGGGTGGAAACGCTTGTCTGCGGAGGGCACGGCCCAGGAAAGGTAGGGGGGAGCCGACCGTCTCCCATCTTCCAGGCGCACGGGCCGTCCCTGGGAACCGGAGACGCGGGAAGCAGAGTAGCTAGCGGGTAGAGCCCGGGCCCGGAAACCGGGAGGACCTGGGCTCCCGTCCCGGCTCGGCCACTTGTCCGCTGGGTGACTCCGGGCGAAACCCCCTTCGCTTCGTCGGGCGACCTCACCCGTAAAACGGGGGTTAAAACGTGAGTCCCACGTGGGACGTGGACCGCGTCCGACCCGATCGTCTTCTACCTACCCTGGCGCTTGACACGGGGCCTGCCGCGTAGTAAGCGCTTAACGGACACCGCAAGAGAGACAGAAAGGAACGCTCCGACCCCTCCGTGAACACCTGCTCCTGGATCTCACTTTCCCTCTCAAGAAATCCTCTCTCTCCACTCTAGCCTGAACCCCTCCCGCTGCAGTTCCGTGGGCGAGGACGGCAACGCCAGGGCTCTGTCGGGACGCGGGCTGGAACTGGAATTGAGACCCCCTCCCCGACCCTGGTTCTGACCAGATGGACTCCCCGGGGTTTGGAGACTGGGAAACCTGTTCTAAAGCACCTAGTAGAATCACACCTCCTCCAGGGTGTCTTCCCGGACGAACCCTCATCTCCCCACTCTTTTCCCCCGAAACTACTATGTCGCCTACGCACAGGAGTCCTCGCCCCTTAAGCACCCAACTAAGCGCCCTACCTCCTCTTCCTCCTCCTCCTCCTCCCAGCGCTTACGCACATCACTATAAACTCCGTTCGCCTGTAGCTCGTTCAGGTGCCCGTCCCCTCAAGTGGATCGGAAACCCACCGAGGCCAAGGACTGTATCCATTAAACGCTCAGCTCCTACTTCACTCACTCATTCGATCGTATTCATCGAGCGCCCACTGTGTGCAGAGCACCGTACCGAGCGCTCGGGAAGTACGCTTCAGCAACGGGTAGAGACGATCGCCGCCCACGGACGGGCTCGCGGCCTAGAGGAACTAGTCGGATTGGACACGGTTCACGTCCCGCGGGGCTCACGGCCTCGATCCCCATTTCCCAGCCGAGGGAACCGGGGCCCGGAGTAGTGAAGCGACTTGCCCGGAGTCACCCGGCAGACGAGGGGCAGAGCCGGGATGAGATCCCGGGTCCTCCGACTCCCAGGCCCGGGCTGCAGCCACGAGGCCGCGCTGCTTCTCGGGATCTCTCTCCCGAGTCGTGACCGACGGGTCCGATGAGTCACGGCTACGAACACTCTACTCGCTCCGGGGCCTTCCCGTCCCAGGGGAGGGAGGACGACGTGCTGATGGCGCTCGGCACGCCCCGATTATTAAGGTGACGTGGGTCTGATCGTCATGGGAACCGTCCAACGTGACCACCCGTCTCCACAAGGACGAGAGGGAACGACCGCGACGGGGAGGGGGCAGATCTGTCAAACGACGCAACGGGGCTTCACCGTCGGCAAACCGAGTCGGTCGGAGAGGTGGGGGGGGGGGGGGGGGGGGCGGGGGGCGGTCGGAGGACCCGGGTTCCAATGCCGGCTCCGGCACTCATCTGCTGTGAAAACTGGGGCTAGTCACTTCACCTCTCTGGGACTCAGTTTCCTCATCTGAACAAGGGGAATTAAAATCCCAGTCCTCCCTCCGGGACCGCGGGCCCCACGCGGAACGGGGACACTCCCCCGTCTTCAAAGCCTTACTGAAGACCCACCTCCACCAGGAGGCCTTCCCCGACTAAGCCCTCTTTTCCTCTTCTCTCACGCCCTTCGGCATCCCCCGACTCGCTCCATGGATTGCTCCCGTGCCCGTATCTGTCATTCTTTCTAATTACGTTAACGCCTGTCTCCCCCTCTAGACTGTCAGCTTGCTGTGGGCGGGGAAGGTGCCTGTTTATCGTTCTAGTGTCCTCTCCCGAGCGCCTGGTACAGTGCTCTGCACCCAGTAAGCGCTCGATGAATGCGGCTGAAGGAATGACCGTGCCCAAACTGATCTACCCTGTACACGACCCGACGTTTAGTACGCTTGTTGTGGGCGGGGAGTGTCGCCGTTTACTGTCGCACTGTACGCTCCCGAGTGCTTAGTACAGTGCTCTGCACACAGTAAGCGCTCAATAAACACGACCGATCGAACGAATGAACGAACGAACCAACGCCTGGGACAGAGTAAGCACTTCACAAGTACCATCAGAAAATATGACAGAAATCCTCACGGCAGGGAGCCGTCTCCCGCATCCACAGGTGCCCGGCCTGGTTTAGGAGCGGCGCGGCCCCGTGCAACTTAAAGAGAGAAGGCGCGGTGATAGACGGGCCGAGCCGAGGGCCAGCCCTGGATACTCACGCTGTCCACGGCGAGGATTTTGGCCCAGATGAAGACCAGCAGGGGCCTGAGCTCTCGAGCCGAGCTCTGCAGCAGTTTCAGCACGTACGGGAAAATCCCGACCGACAGGGCCTGGAAGAGGAGGGGAGACCGATGGGCGCGCTGGCCGGGGGCGGGGGCGGGCAGAGCGGCTCCATCCCGGCCTGCGGAGCCCACGCCGGCCTCGGCGCCGACGGGAGACGCGGGGTGAGCCGAGAGGGCGCGGCCGAGGTTTCCCGCTCGGCTCTGCCTGCGTCCCGCCCCGCCGGCCCCGTCCGCCCAGATGCGGAATTAAATGCCTCGGGAACCCAGCTTGGGCGGTGCCCTCCGGCCTCAGGCGCGGGCCAGGACGGCCCGCCCGGACTGCCCTCGTTCCACCACCTGACACCGGGATATTCCCGCCCTCCGGTTCCCCCGTCCAGCGGACGCGAACACGCTTGAACGTCCCCCTTCTGGGGCCTCCGTGCGGCGCGAAGCGACAGGGCTCGGAGGCCGGCTCGTACGGTGGAGGAATGGGAGGCGGCGCTGCCTAGTGCTTCAAGTAGGGGCCTGGGAGTCAGAGGACCTGAGTTCTGATCCTACCCCTGCCTCGTTCCTCCTGGGGCCCGCCACTTCACTTCCCGGGCCTCAGGCCCCTCCTCCGTAAGACAGCGATCGAGACCGTGAGGCCCACGTGGGACAAGGGCCTCGCCCCTCCCGATCTGCTTGTATCCACCCCGGCAGCTTAGTACGGTGCTTGGCGCACGGTAAGCGCATTCTGGCTGCGTTGACCTTGGGCCAGTCACCTCACTTCCCGTTCAGTCTCCTCTTCGGTAAAACGGGGATTCGACAGCTGTTCTCCCTCCCGACCGCCCCCGACCCCCGTTTCCTACGTCCCGAGACCCCAGATACCCACCAGGCTCACTGCCCAGGGACCCAAGTCTAAAAACCTCCCCAGGAGGTCGAGGGCTCGCAGTCGATGCACTTGGCTTAGCAGCACCTGAGGAAAGAGAGAGGCAAGACGGGAGGTCAACGCCCGGTAGCACGCACGCTTCCTCCCCCGGAGACCTCAAGCCCTTCGGGGGCAGAAACCGCACCCGTCGACTACTATTTTGAACTCTCAAACTCCTTCTAGGCCGTAAGCTCGTTGCGGGCAGGGAACGTGCCTGCTCACTGTTACACTGGAGTCTCCGAGCGCTTGGTGCAGCGCTCTGCGCAGAGCAGGCGCTCGATAAACACGATCGACTGATCGATGGACTCTCCCAAGTGCTCAGTCCGGTGCTCTGGACCCAGTAAGCGCTCAATAAATATCACGGATCGACTCACTGAGGTTTCTCCTCGACGTCGCTCTCTCCTTTCCCTCCTCCCCGCCCCAGTGCCGTCCAAGACCTGCAGTCGGGAGGAGCAGCCGAGAGAATCAAAACGGCGACCCAATGGCTCTTCCAGTCAAACGCACAGATTCCCCCACTCGGGACAGCAGGGCCGCCCCCCCAAGCCCCGACCAGGTTCAGCCGGGCGACCCGATACGGGGGAAAGCGCCTAAGGCGCTGCGGGCCGGGGGGGACAGTGTCTCTAACTTGCGGGGGACGTTCTCCAGCGCCTCGGACTGCGCTCAACGGACACCGTGGCAGGGCGCGCGTGCGCGTGTGATTTCTACTGAGGGGAGAGAACCAGCGTCTGAGAAAAATGAAGATGCCCCACCAGCCCAGCAAAACGTGGAGAGACCCCATGTAGTCCTTTTCAGCCTGGTGGAAATGGGGTCCCCACCCGGAGGCAGAGGAATGGACCGGCCCTAGACCCAATTCCAGGTCTCCAAGGCAACGTTCTGAAGAGGCTTCCCGACCTCGGAAGGGAGACTCTCTCCATGCCAGTCACCCTCCCCCCAAAAGGGTCCCTCGTGACCCCGACCCGCTGCCCCGCTTCCCACCCAGCCAAGTCCTCCGCCCCCGCTGCCCGGACCCTCTGGCCAAGAGAGAAGCGGAATGGCTACCGGCGGGGGGGGGGGGGGGGTTGGTCTGCCTCCCTCAGGTCGGTGAGGTCGGGGTCTCCTCTGCCCCACCGGTCGCCGCACCGAGGGGCAGGGCGGGGCACCCGCCCACTCCCCGGGAAAGCGGGGGAGAAGGCCCACGAGCCCGCAGGCCGCCTCGAGGCAGGCTGCTTATGCGTAGCGGTGCACTGGCGGCTTCCAGCTAACTGGTGGTGGGAGGAGGAAGAAGAGGGAGGAGGGGGAGGAGGAGGAGGAGGAGGAGGAGGAGGAGGAGGAGAGCCGGGGCCGGAATCCAAAGCCGTTGAGCAGTCTAACGCGCCAGGCCCTTGATTGGTATTTAATTGGGGAGGTGGGGTGCAACTCGGGGCCTTTATCGGGAAGGTCCTTTCAGGAATATACACACACCAAGGGCTCCAATTACTCCTGAAGGAGTCTGTGCGATTTATTTACCCAAATGCCATCTGGCCCGGGGCAGGGCGATCAGCAGGCAACACACACACACACACACACACGCGCGCGCGCACAAAGCAAGGCGATCCGCAGGCAACACACATACAGCGAGGCGAACGACAGGCAACCCACACACACGGCGAGGCAATCAACACGCTCCGTAGAAGCGGCGTGACCTAGAGGTTAGAGCCGAGGCCCGCCGGTCGGAAGGCCCGGGGTCCCGATCCCTGACTTCTCTGGGCCTCGATTCCCTCGCCTGGCAAACGGGGATGAGGACTGCGAGCCCCGGGCGGGACGGGGACCGAGTCCGACCGGACCACCAGCAGCTACCCCGGCGCTCGGGACGGTGCCCGGCGCGCAGTAAGCGCTTAATACCACTAAAAAACAGAAACCACAGCCAAAAGGCCAAACGCGCGGCAGGGTAATCGCCAAGCCGCACAAACACACGGCGAGGTGATCACCAGGCAACGCGCATACACACGGGCAATTAAAACACAACAGTCCCTTTCGCTCTCTCTCTCTTTCTCCCCCCGCCATCCCGCCGCTTCCTCCCCTCTTCCGGGAGCCCGTAGCCACACGAAGTCATTCCCGCCAGACCCCAGTGGGACCAAGTGGGCCACAGCCTGGCCCAGGGCTGCGCCGTCTCTCTCTCTCTCTCCCTTCCTTTCTCCCTCCCTCATCCTCTGCCTCCCTCCCTCTCCCTCTCTTCCTCCTTCCCTCGCTCTCCCTCCCTCCCTCTCCCTCTCCCCGTCTCCCTCCCTCCCTCTCTCCCGCTCCCTCCCTCTCCCTTCCTCCCTCGGTTCCCCGCCGCCCGCCCCCGGGTGGGTCCGGCGGTCCCTCCGTCACCTGCAGCACAATGGGGAGCTGTTCGGGCGGGTTCCGGTTCTCCACGCCCATGGTGAGCCACACCTGGAAGGCCGTCAACTGCTCGGCGAAGAACGGGCTGTGCTGTGGAGAGACGGGGCCCACGCTCCAGTCCGGGCGGCCTCCGGCTCCCCCGGGGGCCGGAGCCCCGGGGGCCGGGCGGGATGTCGCTCTAACGCCTCTCTGCCCCCCGACCGATCCGGGCGACCCGCCAGGCCGGAAGCTCCTCGAGGGCAGGGCATCACGTCCACAGAACTCCACTGGATCCTCCCGGGCGGGTTCGTCCCGTGCAACAGCCGTCCTACTGCCCTCTCCCAACCACTCGGTACAGTGGCCCGCGCTCGTTAAATACAAATTACTGACCGACAATGCAGGGTAAACTCTTTGAGGGCAGGGACCGTGTCCGCTCACTCTACTGAACTCTCCCAAGTGCTCGGGTCAGCAGCGCTCTGCACGCCGTACACCGTCAGCTTCTTGGGTGAGAGGCAGCGTGGCCCAGCGGATAGGGCACGGGCCTGGAGGTCGGAAGGTCACGGGTTCCGATCCCGGCTCCGCCGCGGGACCCCGGGCAAGTCGCTTCGCTTCTCTGGCCTCGGTTACCTCATCCGTAAAATGGGGACTAAGAGTGTGAGCCCTAGGTGGGAGAGGGACTGGGTCCAACCTGACTGCCTCCTATCCACCCCGGCGCTCAGAACACTGCTCGGCACGTAGCAGGCGCTCGGCAAGTACCAGACCATTTATCATCATCCTCTCGTCTACCAACCTTATCGTCTGGGACAAGGGGCGTTCCGGCGCTGCCTCACGGCCTAGAAGCCGACGCGATCCGACCCCCCCCAGGGATGCCTTACGGTCGACGACGAACGAAATCCTCTGGAAGAGACCGCCCCCGGCCCCGCGCGACCCCTTCCCGGGGGCACACGCGCCAAAAAAAAACCCCATCGCCAGACACAGGCTCCGCACGACTCGTTGGCGATTCAGGGATTAAGGGGCCTCTGTTGGAATGGCCTGAATAGAGGGATCGAGACGGGAATCACGTGCGGCGGACCATTAGTGCAGAATGAAAGATTGTGGGCGGGGGGGGGGGGGGCCGGGAAATCTCCCCTCACGATGCTTTTCACCTAACTGGGAGAAGGTCGCTGATGGCTTCCCAGAACCACTTTCGTTAAGTGGTTTTCCACCGTGAGAGAGCTTCCAGTTGTTGCTTTGGCCCTTCCTGTCGGAGCCCCCCCCCCCCGGGGGGAAAGCTGGAGGGTCCTGGGGGCCGCGGGGAGGATGAGGGAAAGGGAGCGGGGAATCCTTTGCCGACGGGGAGGGGCTTGGGGGGGGGGGGGGGGGCTGCGTCTGGGGGAGGAGAGCAAGCTTGGACAAGACACCCCGAGACCCTCCGCTCGGCTGACGGCAAACGGCGTCCGTAACGTCGCCGCCGCCAGTGATGACTGTGGTTCTCGTGAAGCGCCTTCTACGTGCCGGGCACCGCGCTAAGCGTCGGGACACAGACAAAATAGGTTGGACGCCGTCCCCGTCCCCCACGGGGCACCCGGCCTTCGATCCCAGCTTCCAGGTGAGGGAACTGAGGCCCAGAGCAGTGGAGTGACTTCTCCAAGTCCCACAGCAGACAGGAGGCAGAGCCTTCCGACTCCCAGGCCCGCTTACCTCGGTTACGTCTAGGCTGCGAGCTCGTCGCGGGCAGGGGACGCGTCTACCGACCGCGCTGTATTGGACTCTCCCAAGCACTCAGTCCAGTGCTGCGCACCCGGTAAGCACTCCATAAATACCACCCATCGACCGATTATTCCGGGGCGGGGCACCGGCCCACAGCCCCGGACCCCAAAGGCACGTCAACCCGAATCGACGACTTGAAGGGACTTACCCTAAACGCGGTTCCCTCCTCGATAATGGTGGGGAGCTGGGAGAGACAGATATCAACGGCCAGGTCCCAGGCTTGCCTGCCAAAGGGAGGGACAGGGAGAGAACAGAAGCGGAATTATCGTCCCTCAACACGCCCGGAGCTTCGGCCGTCGGCCGGCCCTCGGCGAGGAGAACCTGCCGGCAGAAACGAGAACGACTCCCGCTGAAGGTCGGTCGCAGAGAGCGAGGCCTCGCGAGGAGAACCGGGGCCTGGCAGTCAGAGGGACCCGGGTTCCAATCCCAGCTCCCCTCCCTGTCTGCTGTGTGACCCTGGGCAATAACGACAACAGTGGGTGACAGCACTTCTTAAGCACCTACGATGTGCCAAACATCGTTCTAAACGCTGGGAGAGAAACAAGGTTATCAGGTCGTCCCACGTGGGGCTCACAGTCTTCATCCCCATTTTACAGACGGGGTCACCGAGGCCCAGAGAAGCCAAGCGACTTGCCCGGCCACACAGAGGATGAGTGGCGGAGCCGGGATTAGAACCCACGTCCTCTGACACCCGAGCCCGGGCTCTTCCCACTAAGCCACGCCGCTTCTAGTCGAGTCGCTCAGTACAGTGCTCTGCACACAGTAAGCGCCCGATAGATACTACTGAATGAATGAACGAATGAGTCTAGTCTAGGCCGGTCACTTCACTTCTCTGGGCCTCAGTTCCCTCATCTGGAAAACGGGAGTTAGGACTGTGAGCCCCAAGTGGGACAGGGACTGTCTCCAACCTGATTATCTTGCCTCTACCCTGGCGCTCTGTACAGCACTTGGGGCACGGTGGGCGCTTAACGAATACCACAGTTGTTATTATCTCACTATAGTTATTACGCACAAATGCAAGGATCTACCCCGTTGACTCGGTCTTAGAGGTGGGTCCCGAGATAGAGAGGCGATTGCGTTCCTGCCGCGGGGGCATCCGATGACGCTACCTGTGAAGCGCTTACCGCAAGCTAAGCGCCGTACCAAGCCCCGGGGGGACACAAGTTAATCTCAGCAGGAGGAAGAAACGGTGTTGAGTTCCCATTTTACGGACGAGGAAACCGGAAGCCCGAGAAGCCAAGTGACACAGGCCGGGCAAGCGGCAGAGCCGGGGTCCGGGCTCCATCCGCTCGGCCACGCTGCTTCCCGTTTCTCTCCCGACCGCGCTCCGTGGCCGCCGACTCCCCTGTAAGGTCGGGACGCCGAGCCAGACGCCGTGCCACCGCTTCCTCGCGGCCACTTCTGGGGACCACGTTGCGGGAAGCTGCCCGGCGGGACACCGGCTGTATTTTGGGAAAGTGTCGGGTATTTATGGTATTGTGCCTTTCGAGTTCTTGAGTCAGCGAGGAAGTCGGGGCCGGGCCGCTGTCTGTTCGGGAGCGGGAAGGGCTCGGGTTCGACTCGGGCCACTCGGTTAGAACCCGGGTTTCCATTTTACGGTTCGGGTGCAACTGGAGGGGGAGCCGCTGTCCCCCAGCTCGAGTCGGTGCAGGGGTAGGATGATCCCCATCCCGCAAGTGGGAAACAGCGTGGGCTACCGGAAAGATCCCGGACCTGGGAGTCGCAAGAACCCGGATTCTCGTCCCAGTCCCCCCACCTGTCTGCTAGGTGACCGTGGGCGAGTCACCTCATTTCTCTGGGCCTCAGTTCCCTCATCCGCAAAATGGGGTTTGAGACCGCGAGCCCCACGTGGGACGGGGACTACGTCCAACCCCCCGTTTGCTCGGATCCTCCCCGGGGCTTAGTTCAATGCCCGGGGACGGTACGAAATGGATTTTCAATTTCAGCCGGCGGCGGGGGGGGGGGGGGGGGATTCGGGTTGCAAGGGAGGAAGAAAATCCTGCTTGCCGTGATGGGAAAAAAAAAAAAATCACAGGAATAGCCTACTGGGAAGGGTTGAGGAGTCTCTATCCCCTAAAAATAGTCGGCCATCTGTCCCACGCGGTTCGGTTAGTCACCTGCCTGGACGCGGGGCGCCTGAGAGGGCGGTTTCTGGGAACGTGATTCTCTCGACCTCCCACTCTACCACTACGAACGGTTTCCAGGGGGGCCCGAGCACAGGGACGAGTCCGCCAACACTCACTCCCAAGCCCGCCCGGCTCCCGAGGGGGTTCTGGGTCTGAGAGGCGGAGAGTGAGGAGGGCCCGGAGGTCAGATGTGGCCACGGAGAACACGGTGAGTTAACGATGGCTTCGGGCAAGCGCTTCCTAGGTACCACACGCGCTGTACCGAGCGTGGGGGGAGGTCAGAGACGATCGGATCGGGCACGGTCCTTGTCCCGAGAGGGGCTCCCAGTCTAAGGAGGAAGGAGAGAAGCGGCGCGGTCTGGTGGACGGAGCGCGGGCCTGGGAGTTAGAAGGACCGGGGCTCTGCCGCTTGTCTGCCGTGCGACCTCGGGGAGGGCACCTCAGCGGGCCTCAGTTCACGCATCTATAAAATGGGGATGGAGATCGTGAGCCCCACGTGAGACACGGATGGTGTCCAACCTGATCAGCGTCCACTCCAGCGCTCGGTACGGTGCCTAGCCAGTAGTAAGCCCTTATTTTTTTTAAAAAAAAAAAAAAAAAGAGAGAGAGAGCGGGTATCGACTCTCGTTTTAGAGAAGAGGAAGTCGAGGGCCAGACGAGTGAAGTGACTTGTCCGGAAGGCCAGTGGAGGAGTCGGGGTTGGAGGCCCGGGTGCCCTGACTCCCGGGCCCGGGCTCATTCCGCTGCGACACGCTGATTCTCCAGGGCAGGGAGGTTTCGCTAAGAAATGTGTGCCCACAAATCAACGGCTTCAAATGCCTCGAAAGGAATCGGTCAGTCGATTCATCGGTGGTATTTACCGAAGGCTTATACGGTGCAGAGCACCGTACTGAGCGCTCGGGAGAGGACGATACCACAGAATCAGTGCACGTCCTATAATTAATCGCGGCATTCCGTTTTAGCGCTTACTATGCGACCAGCACCGTTCTAAGCGCGGGAGTAGATTCAAACTGATCAGGTTGGGCTCCCAGTCTTCGTCCCTCTTTTCCAGATGAGGGAAGCGAGGCCCGGAGAAGGGAAGTGACTTGTCCGGGGTCACCCAGCACTCGAGGGGTGGAGCCGCGATGAAAACTCAGGTCCTTCCGACTCAATGTCGGTATTTCTTAAGCGCTTACTATGGGCAGAGCGCTGTTCTAAGCGCTGGGGGAGAGCCAGGATAATCCCACGCGAGGCTCACGGTCTTGATCCCCATTTTACAGACGAGGTCACCGAGGGCCGGGGAAGTTAAGTGACTCGCCCGCAGTCACGCAGCTGACAAGGGGCAGAGCCGGGATACGGACCCACGGTCGCTGACTCCCAAGCCCGGGCTCTTGCCACTGGGCCACGCTGCTTCTCTGACGCCCGGGCCACGGAGTCGGGGCCCGGCTGCGCTCCCTTGGTACGTAGAAGGACGGGGAAGGGAAGCTACTTAAGGAAGGGGGAGGGGGTAGGTCTAGAGTCAGGCCTAAGACTAGAGTTAAGGTGATATTTAGGATCAGGATGGGGGGGGGGGGGTAGGGATGGGGCGAGGGTTAAGGGTAGGTCTGGGCTAGGACTGTGGCAAGGCCGAGGGTTCGGGTGATAGTCCGGGGTAAGGATTAAGTCTAGAGTTGGCCTACGGCTAGGGTTAGGGACAGGTCTAGAGCTAGGCCTGTGGCTAAGGGTAAGCTAAGCCACAGGGTCAACGGTTAGAGTCAGGCCCCGCCCTTCACTCCGCCCAGGTTCACCCCTCCCGACCCGCGGGATCCCGTCCCTCCGGACTCCTCCGCCCGTCCCCTTCCGGCGGCACCCGCGGCCGCCCGTTGGCTTCCGCCCCCTCCGACGCCGACTGCGCTCCCCTCGGGGAAGAGGGACGTGGGAAGAGGGGGCAGGAGGAGAGACTGGTTCGACATACGGGAGAATCTCTTGCCTTTAGAGGTGTAAAACGCCGGGCCGGGCTCCCGCGGGAGGATGGGGGAGATCTTTAAAAAGAGGCAACCATCTGTCCCGACTGGTTCAGAACCTTCAGCCGCCTCAGGGCGGGGGCAGGAGGGGATGATTTCCTCAAACCCTCTCCGGCTCCGGGACGGCGCTCGGTCTCCGGGGTCTCGCCCGCGTGGGCCGAGGCCGCTCCACGAGTCGATCCCGTTCGGACGGACGGGCGTGACCGAAGGCCTTCGGTGGCTACCGGACTCTCACCGGATTCACACCCGAGGGGCCGCCTGGGACCCGAATCCAGGTGGCCGAACCATCGGTGGTACTTCCCGAGCGCTTGCCGGGTGCAGGGCACTGGACCGAGCGCTTGGGAGGGGACGACTCAACAGAGGTGGCGGTCCCGTTCCCTGCCGGAAACGGGCTTACGGTCCAGCCCAGGGTGTCGAGGCTACAGGGAGAACTTCCTTTCTGCCTCCCAGTCGACCCGTCTCCTCAGAAGACGCCTGCGCTTTTCGACGGATGCGAGACCCCGAGATGAAGCCGCTCCCTCTCTCTGACCATCTGCAAGTGCGGAGTAAGGACCGACACATCGGATCACGGAGCAGCGTCCGACAGCCTCCCCTCCTCACGCACACAGGCTACGTCCCCGAGTTGCACGAATCCCACGCTGCGAGACCATTTTGGTTCTACAGGAGAGGAGCAGAATCGGAAAGGAGAGGGAGACACCCTCCGCTAAGCTTTAATGCCGGGTCCCGGCGACGGCGAGACGGCCGAGGAGTGTCCGTCGAAACACTGGGCGAGTCACTTCACTTCCCTGATGCTCAGTTCCCTCAGCGGGAGAATGGCGACGAAGACTAGCCCCGTGTGGGACTTGGTCCAGGTCTACCTCGACTAGCTTATATCGTTCTCAGCTTTCAGTTCAGGGCCTGGCACACGGTAAGCGCATAACAGATACCGCTAAAAAAAAAACTTGTAACAAGGAGTGTCTGAATGACGGTGAAACAACCGAGGAGAGTCGATCGGAACGTCAGGCGAGTCACTTCACTGGGCCTCGGTTCCCTCCTCTGTAACGCGACGGTGAGCCCCTTAAGGGGACACGGACTCAATCCAGGCCCCTTAGCTTGTATCTACCCCGGCCCCGAGTAGAAGCCTGGCACACGGCGAACGCTCAATAAATACCGTTATTAAAAAAAAAACTAAAAGAGGGAGTCCGAACAACGGCGGAACGACCGAGGAAAGTCAGTGGAACCACTGAAGGTGAAGAACGGGGACCCCCCCCCGACCGTCCCCCGTCCCCCCCCCGGACTGTTTCCCATTTATCAAAATCGATCGATCGATCGTATTTATTGAGCGCTCACCGCGTGCGGGGCGTCCGAAATGTAATAAGCTCGGTCTGCCCCTGACTGTGTCACCTCAGCTACGGGCCTGCCCTTTCTCCACCACACCGGGCTGCCGACATGATTAAGAGGTAAATCGAGAAGGTACCCGAACTGCTTCGCCGAACAGGCAGTGAACGCCGCCCACGTGCTCAACGGCTGAATCCCTCTTGCTGACAAAAGGGACATTCGGCACCGCGGAGAAGGACCGGTTCCTTTCGGTTGAGGCGGCCGCCAAGGCGATCACTGCGATGAAACTCTCCAGTTTAGCCAAAAGGAGAAAAGGTGCGGCCTAGAGCCCGGGCCCGGGAGTCAGGAGGACCTGAGGTCTCATCCCGGCTCCGCCACCTGTCTGCTGGGTGCCCTTGGGCAGGCCACTTCACTTTTCTAGCCCTCAGCTCCCTCATCGGGAAAACGGAGATCGAGACCGTGAGCCCCACGTGGGACAGGGATCGTGCCCAACCCGACCGGTTTACCCACTCCGGCGCTTAGTACCGCGCCTGGCACGTAGTAAAGTGTTTAACAAATCCCACGATTACTACTGTTATTATTAGAAGAGAAGCTCTTAACCTGAGGGGTTTGGGACGAGAGTTCAAACGTGGTGGCGTCGAGAGGAAGGGAAGGAAAAAAAAAAAAAACCGAGTCTGGACGGGCAGTAGCTACGACCCTTCCCCAGGCCCCCATCTTGGGCCTTTCAGCCGGTGACCGGGGAGGCCTCGCCCAAATCTGAGGGGAAGACGAAAGCCTGCACCTCCCTCCGGTCTTCTCAAAAGGGGCTCGACGAAAATCGACGCGGCCACGACGGCGGCTCGGCCCCCATCTTTCCCGAGAGTCAAAACCCCCGGGGGGACTCGGGTGGAGGAGGGCGTGGGGCGGCCCACCCAACGAGGGATTCCGGGATCGGCGCTAAAGCCGGCCGTTCCCTCCGGCCCCACCCCCGGGATCGACTCCTTTCAGGCTGGGAGGGAACCCTTCCATCCGTCGGTCATCGCTATTCATCGAGCTTGCGATCCCGGCGCTTACGACACCGCCTGACCCCTACCAGGCGCCTAAAAAGTCCCATGACTCATCCCCTAAGGGGTCAGCCCCGGGACCGACCTCGGGGTCTCCGGACGGTCTGGGGTCGGCCAGGAGCTAAGCGCGACGACTGCGGAGCGAGGCTAAATGCCCGTGGGCCAAAATGACTGCCCTCCCCGGACGATGGGCTAAGCACGTGCCAAACGCTGGGGCGGAGGACCGCGTCTGACGCGGTCCCTGCTCCTCCTGAGGGACCACAGTCTAAGAGGGAGGGAGAATCGATCCATCAACCAATCGTGCTTACTGGGCGCTGACCTGTGTGCAGAGCACTTCGCCGAGCACTTGGGAGAGCGCACTGTAACGGAGTCATTCAACTGGGCTTACTGAGCGCTGACCGTGTGCAGGGCACCGGACCGAGCGCTCGGGAGAGTCCGATAACACGACAAACGGAGACGTTCCCCAACGAGCTTCGTGTTCCTTGCCCAGATGGAGCTGAGAGGCCAGGGGACGGACGGCTCCCCGTTTTACAGCTGAGGAAACTTTGGTCCGGGGAGTGAAGCGACCCGCCCTAGGTCCCACAGCAGATGAATAATAATAATAATAATGTTGGTATCTGTTTAGCGCTTACTATGTGCAGAGCACTGTCCCAAGCGCCGGGGCGGATACGGGGTAATCGGGTCGCCCCACGTGAGGCTCACGGTTAATCCCCGTTTCACAGATGAGGTAACCGAGGCCCAGGGAAGTGAACCGACTCGCCCGCAGTCACACGGCCGACGAGCGGCAGAGCCGGGAGTCGAACCCGTGACTCCGAAGCCCAGGCTCTTTCCACTGAGCCACGCTGCTTCCCAATGACGAGAGGGAGAGCTGGAACTCTGCCCCAGGCTCCTTCCGCTAGGCCACGCCGGGCGGACGGCTGCCGAAGGAAGGGGGCCCACTGCGACAAGACCGTCACCCGACGGCCCACTCCCGGCGGGCGGCTGTCGGAAGTCCGCCGGGGATCCCCTCGCGCCTCCACCCCGACCGGCGCTCTCGGCCCCGGGGGACCCCGGGCAAGTCGCTTCCCATCTCTGGGCCTCACCCGTCAAATGGGGATTGAGACTGAGCCTCGCGGGGGCCGGGGACGGCGGCCAGGCCGATCCGCTGGGATCCACCCCAGCCCTCGGCACCGCGCCCGGCGCGCGGCGGACGCTCGGCCAACGCCATCACTGTCATCATCATCGTGCTCTCGGCCGCTCAGCCGCGGCCACTTGCAAGTTCCGCCGGCCCCCACGGGGAACCGGCTGCCAGTCGGGCACGGCGCACACGGCTACGCAAGGTGGCGGGGCGAAAAGACGTAGACGTCTCAGCAGGAGAAGAGGCGTTCATCCCCGGGGCTTCCGAGCTGTCCAGCGGGGCGGGGCGGAGGGGAGAGAACGCGAACGACGCCCTTCCATTCCACGAGGCCCTAACACCCGAAGTACCGGAGACGGCGAGACGGGAGGCGGAATCCTTAGCAAGGGAACTGGCTCGAGGGCCGAGGAGCGGCGTGACCCGGTGGATGATATCAATGACAGTCGCTGCGGTACCTGGCGGGCGCTTACTAAGCGCCGAGCCCCCGTTCTAAGCGCTGGGGTACGGAGGGGTTGATCCCGGTCCCACCTGGGGCTCACGCTCTTAATCCCCGGTCTACAGACGAGGGAACCGAGGTGCAGAGAAGCGATGGGGCTCGCCCCAGGTCAGGCGGCAGACAGGTGGCGGAGCTGGGATCAGAACCCAGGTCCTCCCGACTCCCGGGCTCTACCCACTAGGCCACACTGTCTCTCCGAGAGCTGGACAGGGCCCGGGCCCGGGAATCGGACGGACCCGAGTGACGCGGCCGCTCGTCCGCTGGGTGACCTCGGGCGAGTCGCCTCACGTCTGCGGGCCTCGGTCTCCACGTCCGCAAAACGGGGATCGAAACGGCGAGCCCCGCGTGGGACAGGGACCGTGTCCAGCCTGACGAGCTCGGGTCCGCCCCCGCGCCTCGGTACAGCGCCCGGCACGTAATGAGCACTTCAACGCCACAGGACAAAATTCGTTTTTTCGAAAGGGGGGGGGGGGAGGGGGGGGAGACAACCAAGCGCCCTAGGGAAGTCTGGGATGAGGCGAGACCGGAAGGGAGTGGAGTCGGGCGGGGGGGGGGGGGGGGGGCGTGAGACGGGGGAGGGGGCGGGAGGGAGGAGGGGGACGGTCACGCCGAGCTTAAGAACCAGACGGTTCCCCACGTTCTGGTCCACGAGGCAACGGCGGCAGAAGTTAAGGGGGAGGGTCGGAGGTGTGGATTCGCACTTCCCACGCGCCGCTTGTGAGGGAACCACGCTGTACTCCGCACGGGCGGGAAGAGGAGCGTGCTGCCTTGTTTTCAGACTCGGATCTGAGGGAGAGGAGAGGGGCTCGCCGGCCCCGGAGGAGGAGATGGCGTTCTGGACGTCTCCGCCGCCCCCCCCCCCCCGCGGCCCCCCGTCCCGGTCCGCGGCCGCGTGACTCTCCAAGCCGCCTTCCGCTCCGATGACTCAGTCGCGCTCGAGCGCCCGCCAACCCTCCGGGCGCTCCGGTTTCGCAGAAAGCGGGCCGCCCGCCCGCCCGGGGGAGCCGTCGGGGAGGCAGACGTTCCATCTGCCCCGATGGATCGGCTGGAGAAGGGCCCCCCCCCCCCCCCCGGGGACGGAGAGCGAGGGGCTACCGCCTCGGGCGAAGGGGCCGACTCCGGGGCCCGCAGAGGGGGCCGGCCGATCGCTCCCCGGTGGCTCGGTGTGGAAATCGAACAGGAAATGGACCGGCCGCCGTCCTCCTCCCCCGAGGGCAGCGCCGACGGATTTGACCTGTACGCCCCGGGTCTGGTTCGACGCCGTGCTCCCCCCTCCCCCCGCCCCCGAAAGATGCAACGCCCCCAACCTCGCCTCTCCCCTTGCCGACTGCGGGCCCGGAGAAGGGCGACGAACCGGCCCGTGAAGCGCCGATCCTCGAAAATCTTGGCGTGAACGTCAACGGTAACCGCTTAAGCGCTTACCACGCTTACAGGGTACCGGGCCGAGGGGCAGATACGAGACCGTCAGGTTGGGCACGGTCCCCGCCCCACGAGGGCCTAGGTCGGAGGGAGGAGGAAACCGAGGGGCAGGGACGCGAAGCGTCTCGCCCCAAGTCACGCGGCAGACCGGTGGCGGAGCTGGGACTAGAACCCGGGGCCGGTGACTCCCGGGCACGGGGCCCATCCACGAAACCACGCTGCTTCCTCGGTTCACCCGTCCCTCCAAGAAGCACAGGATCGGAGCCGAGGAGAGGGTGGCGGTGAGGGGGGAAGGGGGCCGGGTGGGCACTTGACCCACCGTCCACAGTCTGTCTTCTAACGGGTCAGGGTGGGTCCATAATTTCTAAGAGCACGGGCTTCGGAGTCAGAGGTCATGGGTTCGAACCCCGGCTCTACCACTTGTCAGCTGCGTGACTTTGGGCAAGTCACTTAACTTCTCGGTGCCTCGGTTCCCTCATCTGTAAAATGGGGATTAAGACCGTGAGCCCCACGTGGGACGACCCGATTCCCCTGTGTCTACCCCAGCGCTTAGAACGGTGCTCGGCACACAGTAAGCGCTTAACAAATACCAACATTATTATAATAACGATAACGGCTTTTTTCAGCCCTTGCTATGCGTCAAGCTGGGGTGGATACGAGCAAATCGGGGGGGGGGGGGGGGGCGGGGCACAGCCCCCGTCCCCCACGGGGCTCACCCTCTCAATCCCCGTTTTCCAGACGAGGGAACTGAGGCCCCAGAGAAGGGAAGTGACTTCCTCAAGGCAGAGAGGTGGCAGAGCCGGAGTTGGAACTCGGGTCCTTCTGAATCCCAGGCCTGAACTCTACCCACCGGGCCACGCCGCTTCCTTTCGGAGCGGTTTCTCAGAGGCGAGCGCCCGGCCGGGGAAGTCGCGCGGCCTCGCGGACGGAGCCCGCGGCCTGGGAGTCGGAGGACGTGGGTTCTGATCCCAGCTCTGCCTCAGTTCCCTCACCTGCAAGATGGGGATCCGATCCCTGGTGTCACTCCTACTTAGCCCCACGTGGGATGCGATGATCTCGCGCCAACCCCGGCGTTCGGTACATCGCTCGGCCCACAGTAAGCGCTTACCAGACGCCACGGTTATTTGGCGGGCCCGCAGTGGAAATTCCGGGGGTTTTTTTTTTTTTTAAAATACTTCCTGCCACCCGAACATTCAATCTACCGAGCGCTTACCGAGTGCGGAGCACTGGACCTCACACGCGTGGGAGAGGACGACATAATCACGTCGATGAGATAAGGTCATCGGTCCGGTCCATCGATCGGCCGTCACCCATCGATCGATCGTCTCCCCCGAGCGGTCGCCTGCTGCTTCGGCTCTACTTGTAAAGGTCTCCTTCTAACTTGAAAAATATCGGCCGCCGGCTTCTTAATAATAACAATGTTGGTATTTGTTAAGCGCTTACTATGTGCCGAGCACCGTTCTAAGCGCTGGGGTGGACACAGGGGAATCAGGATGTCCCACGTGGGGCTCACGGTCTTCATCCCCATTTTACAGATGAGGTAACTGAGGCACAGAGAAGTTAAGTGACTTGCCCACAGTCACACAGCTGACAAGTGGCAGAGCTGGGATTCGAACTCATGACCTCTGACTCCAAAGCCCGTGCTCTTTCCACTGAGCCACGCTGCTTCTTGCGGTATGATATTTTCCCCTCGTTTATTGCAATCGGCTAATGTTTTTTTCTCGGCTTGAACACCACGCTGAGCTCTATCTGTTTAGAGTTAAAAATGTTTCCAACCTCATTACGAACAAATTCTAGCTTGGAGCCAGTACGAGGTGTTTCGTTTTTTGGTGTTTTTTTCCCCTCTCCGGGTCCAAAACCCTACGCTTCTGTAGAAAATGCCATTTACTTTTAATCTATCTAGACGGGTTCCGTACTCTGGTCGGCTGACAGATTCTCCCCCTCGGACTCCCAGACGGAGGGACTAAAACTCGGGAAACGGGCCCACCCGATCAACCCGGGGGGAAGCAGCGCGGTCTGGCGGATTAGAACCCACCCGGGCGGCCAGAAGGACCCGGGTTCTCACGCCGGCTGCGCCACCCGTCTGCTGGGTGACCTTGGGTGAGTCGCTTCACTTCTCCGGACTTCAGTTCCCTCGTTGGTAAAAGCTCTTGATTCTGTTCGTCGCTATCGCTCTCGTCTGTCCCTCTCCCCCGATCAGACCGCGAGCCCGTCAGAGGGCGGGGACCGCCTCTGTTACCCATCTGTCCATTCCAAGCGCTTAGTACAGTGCTCTGCACATAGTCAGCGCTCAATAAATACTACCGAATGACTAAAATGGGGATTAAGGCTTTGGGCCCGATGTGGAGCAGGGACAGCTCGACAGATGCCGCCGATCGTGACAACCGTTACCCACGTTCAGTCAAAATATCCGGGAATTATAAATGGCCGAAACCCGCATACCCGCGTCCAGATCGGCTGGTCTTTCAGTTCGATCTTCCCCTTCGCCCAAGCGGCAGCAGGAAGAGAGGTATCGTATCCTCCCAGGCGCTTAGGACGGAGCTGTGTGCACAGCAAGAGCTCTCCGGCTACCGCCTGATTATCTTCTCTCTACCCTGGAGCTTGGCACACGGTAAGCACTTCACCAGGGACGCCCGCCCCCTTCTGCTGTGTGACCTCGGGCAAGTCGCTTCGGCTCCTCCGGGCCTCGGTTCCCGCATCCGTAGCTCAGTGGAAAGAGCCCCGGTTCGGGGGTCCGAGGTCACGGGTTCGGATCCCGGCTCCGCCACTTGTCAGCTGTGTGATCTGGGGCAAGCCCCTTCACTTCTCAGTTCCCTCATCTGTAAAATGGGGATGAAGACCGCGAGCCCCACGAGGGACAACCTGATCGCCCTGTATCCCCCCCCCCACCCCCAGCGCTTAGAACGGTGCTTTGCCCATAGTGAGCGCTTAACAAATGCCAACGTTATTATTAGTATATAGGACCGGGACCGCGCCCAACCCGACTGACTCGCATCCACCCCGGTGCTGAATACGGTCCCCGCCCGGAACACAGTGAGCGCTTAATAAATTCCACCACCCGATACCGGTTCTGGGTATTACCGTTACCGGCCGACCGTAACAGCATTCCCGAAGCACTTACTGCACGGAGGGTGCTGTGCTAAGCGCTGGCTTGAGACGCAGCAGAACCACCTCCTCCGTCCCCACCGGGCCCTGGCCGGGGTCGGCCGGCACCTTCTCGGAAGCCGACCGACGGGGGAGGGGCCGGCTCGGGAACCGGCAGGGAAACGGGTTGGATGCGGAGAAACTTAGGGAGGTGCCGCTATTCCTCCGAGGGCTCTGATTTCCCGTGAGGGAAGACCGCGCGTGACGTGCGGTCGGGGGAATCTTTTAGAGGCCCGACCCGGAGCACTTCCCAGAACGAGCGAGGCCGGGCCCTCGTCGGAAGGCTGAAGCGCTACCGCTGAATCGCTGCGGCGGATTCGAGTTCTCGGAGCAGAGATGGACGGACCCGAGAGGACTCCCTAATCAACTAGCGGGAAACGGGCAAGTGGAGAGAGCCCAAGGGTGAATCTGCGGCTATTCCGAGAGCAATCTCAATTCTTCTGGGAGAGGCATCTGATGATTTCACAGGATCTGCCAGAGCGGCTTCCTCTGTGCTCTTGCGTTCCTCTAGTCCGTCACCTCATCGTGGGCAGGGAATGCGTGCGTTTACTGTTCTTCCGTCCTCTCCCTAGCGCTCGGCACGGTGCTCCGCACCCAGTAGGTGCTTAATGAAGACGACCGACGGACTGACCGATGCCCTTTGACGCCCGAGGCATAGATCGTGCATCCCGTTGACCGTACCGGATGCTGTGTCAAATGCTCTCCTAGAAGCAGGGTGGCCTAGTGGAAAGAGTCCGGGCCCGGGAGTCAGAAGACCTGGGTCCTCAGCCCAGCTTCACCACTCGTCTGCTGTGAGAACCTGGGCAAGACACTTCACTTCTCTGGGCCTCAGTTACCTCATCTGTAGACTGAGGATTAAGACCGCGAGCCCTACGTGAGACCCGGGCTGCGTCTAAGCCGACTACCTTGCATCCACCCCGGGGCTCAGGACAGTGCCTGGCACAGAGTAAGCGCTGCGCCAATGGCGCTATTAGTATTATTATTATCGTTATCATCACTAACCTGGCTCCACCAGCCGCCCGCTGGGTGACCCTAGGCCAGGCGCTTCACTTCTCTGGGCCTTAGTTTCCACACCTGTAAAATGGGGATGATATCCTACTCCCTCCGCCGCAGACTGTGAGCCCCACGGGGTCGGGGTCCCGCGTCTGACCCGATTAACTTGTCCCGACCCCGGCACTCGCAATCAGCGGGGCCTAGCGGCTACAGTCCAGGGCTGGGAGTCGGAAGGTTCCGATCCCGGCTCCGCCAGCTGTCTGTTGGGTGGCCCTGGGCAAGTCACTTCACTTCTCTGGGCCTCGGTCCCCTCATCCGGAAAACGGGGACGGAGGCGGTGAGCCCTATGCAGGAGAGGGACCGGGTCCAACCTGACTAACGCGGGTTTACGCTTAGTGCGCTCAGTACAGTTCCCGACCCACGGCAAGTGCCTTTTTAAAAAAGGGTAGTTTTTGAGCACTTACTATGTGCCAGGCACTGTTCTAAGCGCTGGGGCACACACAAGCTCACCAGGTTGGACACAGTCCCCGCCCCGCATGGGCCCACGGTCTCAATCCCTATTTTAGAGACGAGGTAATGAGGCACAGGGAAATTAAGTGACTTGCCCACAGTCACCCGGTTCCTTGCGCTTAACAGATTCCGTAATGGTAACAGGGCCCGGGCTGCACTGGGCTCCGACACAAGGGAAAAGCGGGCGGGTCAGAGGAAAGTGGGAATAAACCTCATCTGGCCCTTAGGTCGCCAAATTGAGCACCGAGAGGGACCTCGGGTCCGGGCGACTCGCTTAAATAATAACAGTAACGACAATAACGGTAACGGTGCTTGTTAAGCGCCCACCGGGCGCGGGGTACGGTACCGAGCGCCGGGGTGGATCCGAGCAACAGAGTAACGATAAAGAACGGGCCTGAGCGTCTGAGGACCCGAGTGCGAATGCCGGTTCCACCGCGTGCTCGTAAAAACGGGGATTCAATCCCTGTCCCCCCTTCCCCTCGGCCCGGGTGCCCCTTGTGGGAGAGGGGGCCGTGTCCGACCGGGTCGTCTCGGATCCCCCCCCCCCCCGCCCAGCGCGTGGTCCGGTGGCCGGCACGTCCCAGACGCTTGGCACACGCCACCATTCGGGAGCGGCACGGCTCAGCACGTTTTGCTCATCTCCTCCCGACCGGGACCATCTGTTCCAAGTACGGAGAGGGGAGAACTCTCGGTCCCGCGGGGGAAAGGCAAGGTGCCTCGGGAAACGACCGCCGAGTCGGCTGGAGACGGTCACCTCCTTTGCGGGCAGGGAACGCTTTCGTGCCTCTGTCGTACTTTCCCAAGCGGGGTCCGGTACGGTGCGTTGTACTCAGAAGGTACTCAATAAATCCTCCTCCTAGTCCTCCCCCTTCTGTGAACTTTTTCCGTTCCTTAAAAACAAAAAGCAACTGACACGCCTCCGGGTCACTCGGAGGAGAGAGACACCCAGCCCGGAGGTTAGGAGGAAACCCTCGGAGATCCTCCGCCTTGCGACTTCTCCCCGAACAAGGTGAGTGATCTCCGGCAGACGGGAATCGACTTCTGCGGCTCTGGGGTTTGTTTTTTAAGCGTATCTGTTAAAGCGCTTACTATGTGCCGGGCACCGTAATGAGCCCCGGCGAAGGCAAACGGCAGTCGGGTTGGACACGATCCACGTCCCGTGCGGACTCGCAGTCTAAGGATGAGGGTAAAAAGACATCTCCTCCCATTTTGCAGATGCGGGCGCTGGTGCGGACGGGGCTTGTTTTTTTGTAACGGCACCTGTCAGGCGCTTACTGTGTGCCGGGCACCGTGCTGAGCAAGCGTCTAGGGTAGCCAGGAGCTTGTCAGGTTGGACACAGTCCACGGGGTCTTAATCCCCACTGTCCAGAGGAGTGCGCTGCGGTCCAGAGAAGGGGAGTGACGTGCCCAAGGTCGCACAGCAGACAAGGGGTGATGCTGGGATTAGCACTCAGGTCCCCTGAATCCCAGGCCCCGGGCTCTTTTTTCACTAGAGGGTTTCCCGAGGGCCGCAGGGCCCATCCAAGTTCTGAAAGCTCTTCGGGATCGAGAGGCTCTCTGCTCTTAACGTCCACCCGACATCACTCCATCTCTAGTTCCGGCCCGGTCCGGCCCTCCGTGGACACGGAAGAGAAGGAATCTGCCTGTCGACTGCTGCAGTGTACTCTCCCAAGCGCCCGACACCGTGTCCTCGACACGGTAAGCGCTCAATGAATACGACTGGCTGACGGCACCTGGCCCGAAAGAGATCCTTCAGAAAGGCGTTAACTGAACCGCGCTTGGCGCTCTCTCCTCTAAGGGCCTCTGATGGCCGTTCCTCCCAAATCCTATTTTCCAGTGATTCCATCGTCCTCGTCCTCGTCCCTTTATCTTTTGGTATCCGTTGAGAGCTCGCTGACGCGCCAGGCTCAGTACTAAGCGCCGGGCGAGACACGACCCAGTCGGGCTGGACCTGGCCCGTGACCCGCGTGAGGCTCACGCTCTTAATCCCCCGCTCCGCCCACAGTAAGCGCTCGACAGACACGATCGACCGATCCCGGGGGGGGGGGGGGGGGGGGGGGGGGGGGCCCGGGGGACTTCCCTCTTCGACCGTTTCGGGTTCGACGCGCCGTCCGGACGACGCGGGGCCCGGAGGCGGACGGGCGACCCGAGGGGTTGATCCTTTACGGTTAAGAAGGCGCCGCCCGGTCCGGCCGCGGGAGTCGACTTACCACATGGCGTGCATGTAAGTGGGAGGCAGGCGCGGGCTGCTGACGGGCGTGCAGTTGTACGACCTCATGATCCGCTCCGCCAACAGGAAGTTCCGGAAAAGGCTAGCCACCAGCAGGTCCTGCCTGAACAGCTTTTGGAAGAGGTCTGGGGAAGACACGGAGTTGACGGAATGGTCCCCCGTGAGTCGGAGCCAGCGTTTTCGGGCCCGAAAGACAGACAGACCTCCCCCTCCGCCGCCACCGTGGCAGACGCTCGCTCTGAACCGGCGAGGCCGGGCGGGGCCCGGCGGCCCGACCCTCCCTCGGCCGAAGGGACGCAAACCCACCGAGCCGCCGGGGAGGAAAATGGCACGGAAACACTCGGGCCCGACGGGAAGGTGCCGTCGGCTCCTTTCCTCCCCCGAGTCCCGCTCCCATCCCGGGCTTCTGCCCTCGCTTGGGTGCCCTCTCCGGTTCTGCCCGCCCGCCTCCCGGCCGAGCGGGGATTCTCCCTCGGGGAGGCGGCGCTTGGAAACGGGAGGACCTCTGGGACTCCGGTGGCAAATGGGGACGCGGGACGCGTCGTCGTCCTCCTCCTCCTCCTCCTCCTCCTCCTCCTCCTCCTCCTCCGCCGCCTGACGGGGAGGGTCCGGCGGGGGGTGGCGGGTGAAAATCGCCGGCTCTCCGAGAGATCGGCGGCGGAACGCCCGGGGCTGGACCCGAGAGGGAGCCGGGCTCCTTCTAACCCGGACGGGGGAGGGTCTGGCTTTCAAAGCGAGCCGGGGCGGCCGCGACAGAAAAAGGTGGACTGATGAGCGAGCCCGGACAGGCTGAACCGTGAGGGTGACGAGTGCGACTCTTCCATCACCCGGGACTGCTGACGGAAACATCCGTCTTCCCTTCCGGACCGCAAGCTCACCGCGGGCAGGGGACGGGTCCGTCTATGGTTACACTGCACTCTCCCGGGCGCTCAGCACAGCGCTCTGCCCGCGGTAAGCACTCAGTGAATACGACCGAATGAATGACCGCAAGGAGCCGGGGACCGGCCCGGCCCAGCCGGGATACAGGGTCGGTCGACGGGCCACCTCTCCGGCTCCGCCCTTCCCGGACGGGTCTCTCCTTAAAAACGACCGCTCCCCTCTTCTCCCTCCTCATCCTCGAGGGGCATCTTTTTTAAGTGGTATCTGCTAAGCGCTTACTACGTGCCGGGCGCCGTACTAAGCACTGGGGAAGAAACAAGCCAATCCGGTCGGACACGGTCCACGTCCCACGCGGGGCTCCCGGTCTTCGTCCCCATCTTCCGGACGGGGGCCACAGGACAAGTGACGTGACCGGCCCGAGGTCGCGCGGCGGAGCCGGGATGAGGACCCGGGTCCTCCTGACTCCCGGACCCGTAGTTTCTTTGATTTTTTTTTTTTTTTTTTTTAATTCATTTAAGCGCTTGCTGTATCAGAACCCAGATCGCTCTGTCTCCCAGGCCTGGGCCCCATCTACTAGGCCCCACCCCGCCCGGAGTCTCACCTCGGGGCAGCACATTCCAGGCGATGGTGTCCGTGATGGCGGTAAAGATCCAATTCAGCTCTCCCAAAGGTGTCCGCCTGTCATTCAGCCTCCCAGGAATCCTAGGAAACACGGTGCATTCTCATGAACCGGGTTCCGGACGTGGAGAGTCGCCCAACCTGACGATCGAACGCATCTACGGGGCGCCTACTGCGTGCGGAGCGCCGGCCCGGGCGCCCGGGGGAGGCCGGTACAACAGAATCAGTGGATCCGCTCCCCACCCGGAGTGGGCTTAGAGTCTGGGAGGGCGGGACAGACGGTAACACGGACGAGTGGTTATAACACAGGATTTAAAGATGAGGACAGAGGAAGCAGCGTGGCCTGGTGGACAGAGCCCGGGCCGGGGAGTCGGAAGGACCTCGGTTCTCATCCCCGGCTCCGCCCCCTGCCTGCCGCGGGACCTCGGGCGAGTCGCTCCACTTCTCCGGGCCTCCGCTACCTCATCCGTAAAACGGGGACCGGGCCTGGGAGCCCAGCGTGGGACAGGGACGGTGTCCGACCCGAATGCCCCGGCGTCTACCCCGGCGCCTAGTACGCTGCCTGGCACATGGCGCTCAACAGATACCGCAGTGAACTGCTGGGGGCCTGGGGACGGGGCGAATAGTCAACTGCATTTATTGAGCGCTAACTGCGTCTACGGCACTGTACTGAGCGCTCGGGAGAGGACAAGAGAACAACATCACAGGCACGCTCCCCGCTCGCACCGAGCTGACGGTCTAGAGGAGGCGAGGGGCAAGCGCCCGCGGGTCACAGATCCAAGTGCAAAGAGGAGGCAGAGGGAAAGCCGGCTGGGGAAGAAAGAGGGCTTAATCGGAGAAGGCCCCTTGGAGGAGACGAGACCTCAGTAATGGTTCGAGACGCCACCGTGCTCATCGTATCCGGGGCCCCGAAAATGAAGAAAAAGATTCCGCAGCCCTCTCCCGAGGCTGGGAGAGGTCATCTGACTCCTTTCTTTGACTCTCTTCGAACCTTCTCCTCCCCGTGTTTTCTCTCTCCCGAGACACGCCCCCGTGTCTCCGTTTTAAGGAAACGGTAGAGCCCGGGTCCGGGAGCGAGGGGACCTGGGTTAATAATAATAATAATAACAATGATGACGTTGGTATCTGTTAAGCGCTTACTATGTGCCGAGCACCGTTCTAAGCGCTGGGGTAGACATAAGGGGATCAGGTCGTCCCACGTGGGGCTCACGGTCTTAATCCCCATTCTACAGATGGGGGAACTGAGGCCCGGAGAAGTTAAGCGACTCGCCCACGGTCACACGGCCGACGAGCGGCAGAGCTGGGATTCGAACTCGTGAGCCCTGCCTCCAAAGCCCGTGCTCTTCCCACTGAGCCACGCTGCTTCCCACCGCGGCGATGAGCGCGGGCGAAAACGATGATAAAAAGCCGGCTCTTCGCTTCCAACCGGCTGTCTGTTTTTGCCTTCAGCCAGAGCGGTGAGCGGCCCTCGGGATCCGCAACGACAACTTCAGGCCGCCCGTCAGTCGATCGGTCGACTACATTTACCGAGCGCTTACTGTGTGCCCAGAGCCTGGGCGGGTTCAATCGCCTGGCTCCCAAACTAAAGTTGGAGGAATCGATCGATCCGTCGGTGGCAGTCAGAGCCCACTGCGTGCTAAGCGCTGCACTGAGCACTTTGGGGAGGACGACAGAATCAGCAGACACGGTCCCGGCCCGCAACGAGCTTATTCGGTCGATCCACGCTACCCCTGGCGCGCTTACTCTACTAACGCTGTCGGTGTCTGTGAAGCGCCTACTACGTGCCGAGCGCGGTTCTAAGCGCTGGGGTGGACGCAGGGTCATCGGGCCGTCCCACGTGGGGCTCGGTCTTCATCCCCATTTTCCAGAGGAGGTAGCCGAGGCCCAGAGAAGTGAAGCGACTTGCCCACAGTCACCCAGCTGACCCGTGGCAGAGCCGGGATTCGAACTAACTCACGACCTCCGACTCCAAAGCCCGTGCTCTTCCCACCGAGCCACGCTGGCCTCTTGGGGGAGACGGGCCCCCGGTAAGGCCTGGAGGCCGGGGAGAGCGGCCGTCCGTCGGCCGAGGGGAGGGGGGGCGTCGCGGGCCGGGGGCGGGCCGCGGGCCGGGGGCGGGCGCCGAGACGGACGAGACGGAGGCACAGCGAGGGGGGGCCTCGACGGGGTCGCCGGCCCGTTCCCGGCCCACGGCCGAGCCGCCGGCCCGGAGGGATCTCTCGACGCAACCCGGCAGCCCGGGCCCGAGCACCCCGCCGGGCAGAGAACGACAACCTCTCGGCAAGGGACTGTTCCCGGGGAAGCGGTCCAGGGGCTAGAGAGTGTGAATCCTGCTATTTACGGAGCCTAGAAGATCAGCGGTCTAATTTCACAGGTCCCTGCTGTCGTAAACCATTTAATGACTTTGTCTTCCCATGAATAAATAAAATGCAAAGAGTCGCCTCCAGAACTGGGGATTTCGAAGCGGGGCTAACTTTTAATCAGAATACAGGGAACGTGTTTATACATCTGCGACAGATGGTGCTTTTTAAAAAAAAAATTGTTCCGTTTAAACACCTCTGCCTGCAAGGACTCAGAAGCCCTCCCCGTTTCCCTCGAGATCCGAGCCTTCTGTACGTTTGATGATCGGATACAAGAAATCTAGCGGGAGGGAGGCTCTCCTGACTGACTCCGGGAAGCCCTCGGTCGACGGCAGTCACAGAGCGCTTCCTGCGTTCGGGGCACTGTACTAAGCGCTCGGGAGAGTCCGGCGGAGCTGGTAGGCACGGACCCCGCCCACAGGGAGCTTACGATCTAGAGGAGGAGGCGGAGGTCGACATGAACAAATAAACGAGGGAGAGGGCCGTAAGTGCTGCGGCGCTGAGGGAGGGGTGGCCACAGAAGGCAGATCCGAACGCCGGGGCGACGCAGAAGGGGGTGGGAGAAGAGGAGAGGAGGGCTCAGTCGGGGAAGGCCTCCTGGGGGAGATGGGATTTAAGCAGTCGATGACTTGCTGCCCGAAAGCCATTAGAATTCTTGGAAAACCCAGTTGGCAGCCATTTGGGAAACGGATTCCGGGCTGATTCTGAGCACCGCGAGCACCGCCCCGTTCTGGGGTTGGCAGATGAGCTCGGAGGAGAATCCGAAGCCCAAGACTACTCGGCAGGAAGGACGTTGTCTGGAGTTCCCCTACTCTCCCGGGCAGTCAGCACAGTGCCCCGTCGGCGCCCGATAGACACCACCGACCGATCGACTGTCAACAGTGACCGCGGGCTCTCTTCCCAACCGGTTTTCTGGGAGACCGCGTGGCTAGGAGAGAGAAGCAGCGTGGCCCGGTGGACGGAGCCTGGGCCCGCAAGTCAGGGGAAACTGGTCCTCGGCCCGGCTCCGCCACTTGCCCGCCGGGTGCTCCCCGTCTGAGCGGGAGGGAGAATGGGTAAGCCCATTTTACAGCTGAAGAAACCGAGGCACAGAGAGGTGACCCGTCCGAGGCCGCGCCGCTCTAAGCGCCGGGGGGGGGGGGGGGGGGAGATGTGAGATGATCGGGCCGGACCCGAGCTCTGCCCCGCGTGGGGTGCGTAACCTACGTGGGAGAGGAACCGGGCACCGGATGCCCTATCACTCTCGCCACCTCCAAAGCTTCACCTCACCGCCGAGAGGCCTTCCCCTCATTTCCCATTTCGAGCCCTCGTTTCCCCTTCCCCCACTCTCTCCCGTGTCGTCCTTTCGCTTGGATTTACTTGCTCTGGTCTCCCCTCCCGCAGCCCTGCAGCGCTCCCGTCCGTATCCACCATTTTCCTGTTTGTATTAATGTCCGACTCCCCCTCTAGGCTGTCAGCCCGTTGTGGGCATGGAACACGTCGACCAAGTCTGCTACCCTTGACTCTCCCAACTTCAGAACCGTGAAGTTCTGAGCGGTTTTTCAGAGAACTTTATTTTTTTTTAAAAAAAAACCACCCCCTCTCTGAATCTGAAGCCCAGTGCTTCTCAGCCTGGCCCGTCCGTCCAATTTAGGTTGAGAAATATGGCCGAGTCCTCAACCCTCCCCCATATCTAATGGAGCCTGAAATGAAACAGCTTTTCATATTTTCTTCCCTGTTTACGGTCTTCCTTCCAGATCCCGGAGAACGTCAGCCCCCGCCCAGCCCCCCCAGACAACGGGCTCGCGATGAACGGTTCCTGCGCGACCGGAAGAGGGGACTCGGAGCTCTCGGCTGCGAGGACGAGGGTCGGAACGCCTTTATCTTTACAACTTTTCCCGCCCGCCCCCAGCCAGAACTCGGGCGGACGAAAACAGATCCACACCGCGTTAACCCTGACCCATCCATAGCCGGCTTCCCGGTGGGTGAACTGTCCGTCAGTCGAGTCAGCTGGACCTACTGAGCGCTTACTGTACTCAGAGCTTGGAAGGGTGCGGTTCGGCGGAGTTCGTAGGCACATTCCCTGCCCACAGGGAGCCCGGCCTCGAGGGTTTCTTCACCCTGCTCACCTTGGGCACCAATCGCGCGCCGCACCGGAGGTCCCGGGATCAATCGGTGGTGTTTACTGAGCGCCCGTTAGGTGCAGAGCACCGGACTGAAAGGCCCGGGAGAGTCCAAGACAGCGGGATCCGCAGGCACGTTCCTTGCCAGTAACAAACTTCCAGTCAAGAAGGACGGGGATAATCTCCGTGGTTATGCCGGGTGCCCGGCCTGGTTCACACCGGTACGAGCTCCTTCACAGTTTACAGCCGTTCCGTTTGCCTGAATGTCTGTCAGACCACAGGAGAGAAGCGGCGCGGCCCGGCGTAGAGAGGCTGGGCCCGAGGGGTCCGAGGACCTGGGTGCTCTTCCCGGCTCCTCCCTCCATCCGCTGGGAGACCTCGGGCCGGCCACTTGTCTGAGCCTCCAGATTCCTCCTCTGTAACACGGGGGTTCAACACCTGCCGCCCCACCCCCTTCTAGTGGGAGTCCCGTGTGGGATCGGGATTGCGTCCGGCCTGACTGTCCTGCCTTGCTTAGTACACGGTGAGCACCTAACAGATACGACGAGCTACTAGTATTAGTCGCTGGTACGAACTGAGCGTTTACTGTGCGCAGAGCGCTGTACCGAGCGCTTGGGAGGGGACAATACGACAATATAACGCAGTCACGGCCCACGACGAGCTTACGGCCTGGACCATCACTGTGTTTACTGAATCCTTACTACGTGCAGAGTACCGGACCGAGCACTTGGGAGAGCACGATCGCGTGGGAAGAGACCGTTCCCGGGATGCCTAGCGGGTCTCCCATCCGAAGGGCATCCGGACCCCGGAAAATCCAGAATGACCCCGAGGCGGCCTCGAATTCCCGATCCCGGGCGCCACAAGGATATGAGCCTGTAGGGATGTTTCACCTCCTGCCGTTTTCCACTCGTGCCATCGATCGGGGAACCTCGCCTCCTCCTCCGAGTGCTCTCCCCACGAGACAGGGGGCTCGTTTCCCGGAACCTCCAGTCGGCGCGCGGAATCGAAGGCGGCGGTGAGCACGGCCAGTTTTCCGTGTGCTTAGAAAAAATCTCCACTTAAAAAGACATCGCGCGCCGTGCCCGCCTGCGAGGAGAATGTTCCCGAAACCCGAGGCGGGAGTCCTGCTCCTCTGTGCGGGCGTGAGTGGGTTAGAGAAAGAAGGAAGATCCCGGGGAGGTTCGGTGGGACTCACGTGACGCTGGTTTGGAAACGGAAGGGCTTGGCGAGAGCCGAACGGACCAACGCCGCAACGATAATGCCGATGACCGGCATTTAAGCCCGTACTACGTGCCAGGCACCGTACTAAGCGCTGGGGTGGACACAAGCCGTTAGGGACGGACGCAGTCCCTGTCCCTCGCGGGGCTCACGGTCCTCATCCCCGTTTTCCGGATGAGGGGACCGAGGTCCCGAGAAGTGAGGTGACTTGCCGAGGGCACACGGCAGGCAGGTGGAGGAGCCGGGGAGAGAAGCCGGGTCCTTCCGACTCCCGGGCCTGGGCTCTAGCCACTGGGCCACGGTCCTTCTCTAAGCTTTCCTCCGTAACGAGAGGAAGGCACGTGCTTCCTTCCCATTCCCCGGGAGAGCCCGAGAGCCCCGGAATCCACCCCGATGGGCGGGATCTTGGAAAGGAGGGCTGGGCCGAGGCGATCTGCACTCCGAAACCCACCTCGGCCCCATCCCTCCGTCCGCAGCTCTTCCGTTGGCGAGAAACAAAACAGCCCGGGGAGGAGGGGAGGTGGGTTGTCGCCTTCAAAGGAAGCAGACTTTGAAGATCTGCTCCTTCTTTTCGGCTCTCCCCCGGGCCCATCACGCTTACGTCCAGGTCTGCCCTGTATTTATCTATATTAACGTCCGCCCCGCCCCCCGCCCCCGACCGTACGCTCCTCGTGGGCGGGAGACGCACCTACCCGCTCCGTCCTGCCGGACCCGTACCAAGCGCTCGGTCCAGTGCCCTAACCCCCAGTAAGCGCTCAATAAACCCCACCGACTGATCGTTCCGTCCGAGGACTTCCCTGCTCCGCTTCGATATTAAAAATGCTACGGGGAACCCGAGGACCTGGGTTCTGATCCCGGCCCCGGCCCTTGCCCGTCGGGTGGCCTGGGGCCGGTCGCTTCCCTTCTCCGGGCCTCCCCCGTGAATAGGGAGCCTCGGTTCCCGTCCTCCCTCCCCCGCGCGGCCGTGCCTTGCATCCTGAATCCAGGTCTAAGTACGGTACTTGGCGCAAAGGAACTGTTTAGCAAATGCCACGGTGATGAATTCTTCTACTTCTTCCTCCCGGGCAATCCCCCCGGGCAGAGAGAGAGGGTCCCGTTTCAGAAATCCGGCCCGAGGAGCTTGGCGAAGCCGGGCCGTTCGGAGGGGAGGCAGGAGGGACACGCCGCTTGGCTGGCGGCTGGGATTTGGGCCATCTCCACTCGTTTCGGTGGCTGACGCGCTCCAGGCCGGCTGGCGTCTTCCCTGGCGGGGCCCGAAATCACCACAGTCTGTCTTCTGAAGGACTCGGAAACGTCGGGGTCGCCAAGCGGCTTGTGCCGAGTGTGACTCCCGACGGAGGTCCCTGTCGAAGATTTCACGGGATCCCGGGAACCGCACCGACGAGAGCGGAAGGGAAGGCGCTCCCCTCCCGGAGCCGGGGCTTCTCGACGGCCGCCTTCTCTGTTTCCCTGGGTCTGACCGCCACTCGTCTGCTCTGTGACCTTGGGCGAGTCCCTTCGCTTCTCTGGGCCTCAGTGGCCTCATCCAGGAAAGCGGGATGAAGACCGTACGCCCTACGCGGGACGGGGACCGTGTCCAACCCGGTTGGCCTGCATCTATCCCAGGGCTTAATATGGCGCCTGGCCCACAGTGAGCGCTTGGCAAACGCGACGAGAAGTAACGCAGAAAGAGAGTGCGGTAGACGAGGGCGGGTATCCCGGAGGAGGCGCGATCCTGTCAGGGCTCTGAAGATGGGGAAGAGTGGCCGGCTGACTGGCAAGTACGATTAAAAAAATCAAATACAAGCGGGGAGGGTAGATGAAGGCAGGTAGCCCGCCGGCGGCAGGACTCTATCAGAGTTTCAAATACGGGGAGAGCAGCCGTCGGGATGGAAACGGACTGCTCCGGAAGTCCCGGAGACGCTAAAAGCTAAGGAGGGAGTAGGGGACGACCGTGTAGACCGAAACCCCGGGCTCGGTACGGTGCTTTGCACCCGGTAAGCGCCCAGTGATACGACCGGACGAATGAATCTAAAGCGGTAAGGCTAAAAACACCTACGGAGAGACCCTCGCCAGGAGAACGGAAGTTTCCCTTCCAAGCCTGGAGGAGTGAGGTGACTTGCTCAAGGTGGCAAGGCGTGCGAGTGGCGGAGCCGGGAGGAGGACCCAGGTTCACGTGACGCCGGGGCCCGTGCTCCATCCACTAGGCCTCGCTGCCCACTAAGGAGACGTGACCTTGGAAACGCGCCAGACCGCAAGCGGACGGGGGCCCGGGGGTCACGTCCGCCACCTCTACTGAACAAGCTCGAGCGCTTAATACCGTTCTCTGACGGCAGCAGACCGTAGGCTCCTGGAAAGCGGGGACGGTACCTGTTGCCTCGGACTCTCCCCAACGGTCGGTCCGGCGCTCCGCCCGTGGCGGACCGAGAGCTCCTCGAGGGCGGGGCTCACGTCCACTAGCTCCGTGTCCCCTCCCGAGTGTTTGGCGCAGGGCTCCGCACGGGGTAAGGGAGCCCCGGAAACGCCGCTGGTCGGTCGACCGTGCCCGACCTCCGAAAGCCTCCGACCTTCCCCGTCTCTCGCGTGACAACGCCCCGGCGGGCCGAGCTGGGCTCGGGCCCCGCGGAAGGCGATCGTTCATTTTTAACATTTGGAAATGTAAAAATGAAGCCACACATCTTCGGAAGCAAAATAAATAAAGAGCCAGGACCTCGGATATCTTTCTCCTTTGAAAACAGGATACCTGTCTTCCGTGATTCGTCCGGTAGCTATGGACGTTAAACAACGCCACATCCATACTAAGTAGTACAAGAGAGCTGCTGGTCTGATTCTTCGTTTCTTTTATTACCTTCTTTCTTTTTTTTTTTCCCCCAGTGGTACATGCCAGAATCGGACGAATCGTAGGACTGTTGTTTTTGTGATCGCAAAAGGAGATGGGGAGGGGAGACGCAGACACCAAACACACACGATTTCTAGTTCTCTGTCGGCGAGCGGAGAACCCAGAATCCTTAAGCGGCGATTCTTAATGAAATTTACGCCCCTCCCCGTGATTTATTTATGCGCCGTAACGTCCGTCTCCCCGTCTAGACCGTAGGCCGCTTACGGGTGGCGAGCGCGTCTATCGACCCTGCTGCGTCGTACTCTCCCAAGTGCTCAGTACGGTGCTCTGCGTACAAGAAACGCTCGACGAATACCGGCGATTGCTTTTCCCATCTCTGCCCGGGAAAACCGGTGCCGGCACCGGAAGGCTGCTGGGAAGAAAACCACAGCCAAAGGGCAGAGACTCGCTGTGTCCGCAAGACCTCTGGGGTAATAATAATCATATTTCTGGTATTCGTTAAGCGCTTACTATGTGCCAAGCGCCGTCCTAAGCGCCGGGGTAGATACGAGGTCAGCAGGCTGTCCCTCGTGGGGCTCACGGTCTCCATGCCCATTTTACGGTTGAGGGTAGAAACCTTGGGGGGGGGGGGGGGGGGCCGTGAGATGCAGGAATCCGAAGGATAAAATGCGATTTGCAAAACTGCGTTGGAGGAAGAGGAGCCTTGGACCCCACTATCGATCAGTGGGACTTATTGAGCGCCGACTCCGCGCCAAGCACCGGACTGGCGCGTGGGAGAGTCCGGTACAACGGAGCGGATGGCCACGGTCCCCGTCCGCAGGAAGCCTGCAGTCGTGACAAAGGGCCAGGATGACCATCCTGTCCCTCTCGCCAATCTCCGTGACCTGGCGAGCTGAGGGGTGCGTGACCTCGGATAAATCACTTCATTTCTCTAGGCTTCGGTTCCCGCGCTTGCGGAACGGGGATTCAAAGGATACCCGGTCCCTCTCCGTCCTCGGGACTACGAGCCCCGTGAGGGTCAGGGCCCGCGCCCCGTGGAGTCGCACCTATCTTGGCGTATCACGGTGCTGGGCACATAGCAGACGTTTCCCAGATATCGCCCTTGACCCGTGGGCGGAGAAAGACAGGCTTTCGAAGAAGCACCCGGCCAGCCCATCTGACAGAGGAGGGAACTGAGACCCACACAAAGTGAAGTCACTTGCCAAGAACACACGGCAGACGAGCGGCGGCGGGCCGGGCGAATCCCGGTTGTCGAGCCCGGCCCGGGAGAGACTTACTCGTTCGTCTCCTGCGCTACGGCGGGATGTCCTCAGTTTCCCTCCACCCCTCACGTTCTCTCTCTCGCTCTCTCTCCTGGGCAATCTCCTGAGCTCCGGTTCGCTCCTGTTCCCCCTCCACGGCCGGAATCGCTCTCCCTGAATCACTACTCACCTTAGCAGGGACCGGCAGACGTTCGGGAACGGCTGACTTAAAAGCCGCACCGGCCCCGCTCCATTCACGACGGGACCGGAGGTGGTTCTCGCTTCCACGTTGGGGGGGGGACCGGGGGGGGGGGGAACGGACGGACGGACGGACGACGGACCGTCTCCTCCCGGAACCGCCCCCGGGCCAAGAGGCCGGAACGCAGGCGGGACCACCCGGACCACCGAGGCGCCGACCTCCCCCGGCAGGACACCCTCCAGACGGTCGGCCCCCCCCCCGCGGGTCCGCCCACCCTGTCGTATCGGACCCTCCCGAGCGCTCGATAAATACCGCCGATCGATCGACTGACGGGCGGAGAGGCTGGCTCCCCGCACCGCCGTTTTCGGAAATGAGGCAAAATCACTCCTCCCGATCCCCGCCGGCCAGATCCGGGGGAGGCAGGCCCCAGGCCCCCCCGCCTTCCTTTCGGCGGGCAACTGGAATTTCAAGCGGAAGAGGCACGGGGGCTGGGAGCCGGAGAACCTGGGTTCCCGACCCGGCTCCGACGCTCGTCTGTTGGGTGAGGGCAAGTCGCCTGACTCCTGGGCTCCGCGGGCAGGGATCGGACCGGCCGGCCGCGTACCGGACTCACCCGAGCGCTCGTGCGATGCTCCGCACACAACAGACGCTCAACGAATACCACCGACCGACCGACATTTCCGTCTGCGTCGCACGCGGTCCTCTCGCCACCTCCGGTGTCACCGTGGGCGCGGTTAACCCCCGACCGGGGAGAACCGGAAATCAGAAGGCCGTTTCCCTTGGGAGAACCGACCTGTCCGGGGACACCCTCGCCCCGAGCCGGCCGGCCGAAACCACACTAAGAGAAACGGCGAGGCCTGGAGGAGAGGGCCGGGACCCGGGCTCGAATCCCGGTCCCACCGCTTGCCTGCTGGGTGACCCCCCACCAAGTCACTTCACTTCTCCGGGCCCTCATCGGCGAAAGGGGGTTAAGACTGTTAACCCCGTGCGGGACAGGGACCGGGTCCACCCCGAGGAGCCTGCATCTTCCCTACCGCTTGGTACGGGGCCTGGCACACGGTAAGCGCTTCAGAGACGCTGTGAAGACACAGGCAGTTTGCGAAGGGAAGAGGTCCACAGACAGAGGGACCTGAGATTCAGAGGCCAGCTCGCGGCAGTCACGGGCAGCGCCGTGACCGGGATCCAGGTCGGTTCCGAGCGGCTGAAAGCTAAAGTACCCCAAGCCGATCCGGTCGGGAGGAGGAGCGTAAAATCGAAACGGGGCGGGGGGCGGGGGGGACCGAACGAGATGGGATCTGGCCATCTCCGGCGACACGATGCCCAAATTCCCTTCGGCTGTCCGGGGTTCAAAGGAGGAAGACGGAAGAGAACGACGGCCCGAGCGGGCCCGGCTTCGGACGGCCGCGCCGCCCGTCCCCGCGGTTCCGCTGACGAACCCTCTCCGACGGCACGGGCCGCCCGAGAGCCGTGCGCTGGCATCGAACCGACCCCCGTCCGCTCGCTTCACGGCCCGCGGGACTGCCGGCCTAAACCGCGGGGTCCGCTTAATCCATCGACCGCATTTACCGACCGCCTACTCGTGTGCTCGGACCACCGTACTACGGGAGGCCGGCGGAGGCGCCGGACGCGCCTCCTGCCCCCGGCGGGCCGACAAGCCCGGAGGCGTCTAAGCCCCCTCCGGGCTTGACAAACGTTGGGGGACGCTGACCTCACCACCTGGCGCGGTCCGCTTACCATCTGGAATCGGCCGCTGGTGTCTGCCGAGCGCTTACTGAGTGCGCGGCACCGTTCCGGGCGCCTGGGAGGGTACGGGGCCACGGGGCGCCGGACCGAGCGCTTAGGAGAAGACGGTCCAAACGGAGTCCACCGGAAGACGTCGGTCTCTCGGAACGACTCGCCGGCACCGGCTCGATCGTCACCCCCCCGGCCAAACCCCCGAACTTCCAAGACGCCCTAACAATATTGCGCGCAATCCGTTCCACCGTCTCATCATCTCGCGTGGGGCCGGAAACCTCTCCTCCCCCGCCCCCCTTCACCAGTGCGGATCGCCTCGGCTCTCTCTCAAAGGATCCGGGGATACGAACAGGTTCTGCGACAGCGACGCGCCTGTCAGTCCGGCCGCCGGGTTAGCTGGGACAATTAGAGATCGGGGTGGCTCAGAGGAGGTGTCGAGTGATTTTCTTCCCGACTCGGCCGCCTAATTAGAAGACACCCCTTCCCCGGCTTTTAAAGACAGCTAACTAATAGACTACGATGTACGCACGCTGTCGGCGTCGTTCTCTCCAGACTTGGCCGAGTAAGTCCGTAACACAGGACATGTGTTCTCCAAAACTGACAACAGAAATAGATAATTGGGACGGGTGGGGGAGGGGCCGGTAACATTCAATCTACCCCGGAGGTTACTTCTGGGAAACCCTTTCCCCCCCCCCCCCCCCCCCCCCCCCCCCGAAGGGAGGTCTGACGACGCCCGGACCCGCCCACCCGTTTCAGACTTTTCGAGACGAGCCGCGGCTCCAACTCCGGAACCTGCCGCGCGGGAGAACGGCTTTCGGAGAGGAAGGCCGACAGGGCATCTGAAAGGCGGTGCTCCGTCCGCGACCGGAACGACGGTCCCAACAATCACGCCGATGCCGAAAGCATTCCCGGGTCACGCACGGCGGCGTGCCGGACGCCGTACTGAACGCCGCGGCGGACGCGACGTGATCGGGTGGATCCCTAACCCTCTCGGGGCCGAGTGCTTAAGAGGGAGGGGAAGCGGGTATTCAATCCTCATCTCACAGATGACCGGACTGAGGCGCAGGGAGGGGTCACACAGCAGGCAGGAGGCAGAGCCAAAATTAGAATCCGGGTCCCCTGACCCGAAAATGATTCCCCAGCGGCGATTCGGTCGACCCGCTCTGGCGAGACGACGAGCGCCCCTGTGCTGTCGGCTCGCTGTGGGCAGGGAACGTGTTTACCCGCTCCGCTACACCGTCCTCTCCCAAGCGCTCGGCGCGGGGCCCCGCACGAAGCAAGAGCTCCGTGAATACCGCGGACGGATCGACCGAGTCCACCCTGCGTCGGTTTTTTGCCGCGATTCCCGCTGACCTCCCGTAAAATCTGCATCCGGCCCGGAGAGGGTAGACACCCGCACGCCCGCAATCCCCACCCGAGACCCAAACCTCCCCGGCGAGCTCTTGATTTCTCGGGCGCGCTGAAGACCGAGAGAGCTTCGCGATCTCAAACCCTCGCTTACTTTTCTATTAGATCCAGAGTCACTCCGGGGACCAGGCTGACACACTTCTGCATGCAAAACCTGGGGAGAACAAAGGAAAAATAAGTCGCGCCAGTGAAACGTTTCACCGGAAAATACAGAGAATCGATCCGTCTCTACGCATACAGCTACGCGGAGAGGGGCCCTCGGGATCCGGAGAAGCGGCCCGGCCCGGCGGATCGGACCCGGGCCCGAGTGTCGGGACCCGGGTCCTCATCCCGGCTCCGCTCCCCCTCTGCTGTGTGACCCTGGGCGAGTCATCTCACTTCCCTCGGCCGTAAAATGGCGACCAAGAGCGCGAGCCCCACACGGGACCGTCTCCGACCGGATTAGGTCGTGTCTACCCCAGCCCTCGGCACGGCGTCCGGCACGTGGCGCTTAACGGATCCCGTGGCACGAGACGAAGGAAAAAAAAAAAAAAAAAAAAGATTCTCTGCGCACAACAACCGGAGCGCATCCTCTTAACGGGGGAGACGGGATAGGAGAACGTCGATTGTGACGAGCTTACATCTAGGGGAGCCTGCAGGCCGGCGCGACTACGAGCCGGTCACGGTGTGCCGCTCTGCAGGCCTGAAGAGAGCAGGCCCCCTCCCCTCTGCCTCGGCCTAGCGGGTAGAGCCCGGGCCTGGGAGTCGGGAGGTCCCGGGTCCTCGCCCCGGCTCTGCCTCTCGTCTGCTGGGTGACCCCGGGCGAGTCGCCGCACTTCGACGGGCCTCAGTCCCCTCGTCTCTAAAACGTGGAACAGGACTGGGAGCCCCACGCGGGACGGGGACTGCCCCCAACCCGATTTGCCGGTATCCGCCCCCCCCAGGACTTAGTACGGTGCCCGGCACGTAGTGAGCGCCGAGCAAATATCACTTTCGAGTGTTTTCTTTCTAACTTTATCCCTACCACTCGGGGACTGTCGGGCCACGGGAAAGAAACCTCACCACGTCCTCGGGTTCACGTTAATAAAAACCAAACGGAAAACCCCGGCCAAGGTGAAACGCTTCCTCCTCATCCCCATCCATTCAATCGCGCCTACGTCTCCCAGGCGGGCAGGCAGGGGACAGGTCCCTTCGGGCGTTCTAAGGCAGGAAACCCGGTAAGGCACAAATTAAGCCGGCGGTTCTGCTGCTTCACCGCCGACTCCCGGCCCTCGGGAACGAGCTTGGGGGGAGGAAAGTCGATTTTCTTTCGTTAGGAAGAAGAACGCGCTTCGGCCCCCCCCCCAAGCCCGTCGCCAGGCCGGGGCTCGGGGAGGTGAGGTTCGTGGCGGGGCGGCTTTTTCCAGAGGCCAGGCCGGGGGGGGGGGGGGGGGGGCGCCGTGCCGCCGCAGAGTCAGTCGATCGGTCGATGCCGTTCACTGAGCACGTGCCGTGTGCAGAGCACTGAACTGAGCGCTTGGGAGAGGACGACATGACAATAAACGGACGCATTCTCTGTCCACGGAAGAGATTCCGGACCACCGGCGGGCGTCGGCCTGGGGTCGAAGGTCTCCCGGCAGTCCGCCGAGGGCTCTTTTTTTTGTTTCTTTTGGTGGTGCTTGTTCAGCGCTTACTGCGTGCCAGGCACCGTACCGGGCGCTGGGGTAGATATCAGGTAAGTGTATCGGACACCCCGGTCCCCCGGTCTTCACCCCCATCTTCCGGGCGAGGTTAACCGAGGCCCGGGGAAGCGACTTGCCCGGGGTCCCACAGCGGACGAGTGGCGGAGCCGGGACTAGAAGCCGGGTCCTTCCGACCCCCAGGCCCGGGCTGTAGCCACCAGGCCGCACCGCTGGGCGTGGAGGATGCGCTCAGCAAAAACCGCAGCTGTCGTCGTCGGGGTGTCGGAGGGACCGGGACCGAGCCCAGGCCGGGGGGAGTCACCCAGAACACCTCCCCCCCCCCCCCCCCCCATCCGGATCTCCCGTCCCCCAAGCACGGTGAGTCGGGGTTCCCGTTCTCTCCCCTAAACCGTGGGGCTCCTCCGCTTGGGAAACGGCAAAATCCCAGGGGCCGGGGCCTGCTTCTCCCGCTTCTCCACAAACGCGAAGCGGCGTCAGATAGCCGCGTTGGAATAAATTCCAGCGGACGCCCCCGTCGGCCCCACCGGAGGCGGCGGCCCGCTTCTAACCCTCACTCGTCGACGAGGCCGCTCCCCCTGCCCGGGTTCTGACATCGACGCCGTCTCCCCCTTAAGCCCGAAGACCACCTTAGGGAGTCCGCCTCTGGAGCATTTAGGGGAGGTGAGAAGTCCATCATTGTCCATTTAATATAATCGGAGTCCACGGAGGAACTGATTCTCTGGTTTCGGCTCCCGGCGGCGGGAGGCTATTTCTCAGTCAAGGAGATCGATGAGTACCGGAAGCTCGGGTCGCCTTCCGAACCCGACGTCCGTCAGCCCAACGGCCGTTGACCGCGTCGGGCCGGCCGCCGCGCGAGCGGGGCTCGCTTGCGGGAATCGGGCCGGTTCCGAGCCGCGCCCGACCGGGCGATCCGGCACGACCACGACGGACCATCACGGTACCCGCCCGGCCCTCGCCGCGTGCCGAGCGCCGGACCGGGCGACGGGGTGGATCCGCGGCCGTCGGGTCTCCGGTGGGGGCTCGCGCTCTAAGTAGGAGGGAGGACGGGGTCGGCGGGCCCGTCTTACCGTTGAGGAAACCGTGCCAGGGAGAGGCGGGGCGGGGAAGCGGCGTGGCTGGGCGGGAAGGAGCCCGGGCCCGGGAGTCGGAGATCGTGGGTTCGAATCCCGGCCCCGCCGCTCGCCAGCTGTGTGACCGTGGGCGAGTCGCTTCGCTTCTCTGGGCCTCGGTTCCCTCATCCGTAAAATGGGGATTAACCGCGAGCCTCGCGTGGGACGGCCCGATTCCCCCGTGTCTACCCCGGCGCTCGGAACGGTGCTCGGCACACAGTGAGCGCCTAACCAACGCCGGCATCGCCGTCAGTACTGTCATTAAGTGATTCGCCCGAGGTCACGCCGAGGTAGACGCGAGACCATCGCGTCGGACACGGTCCCCGTCCCGCGCGGGGCTCGCGGTCTCGACCCCTTTTAAGAGGAAACTGAGGCCCGGGGAGGGGAAGCCACGTGCCCGGGGTCACGCGGCGCACAAGCGGCGGGGCTGGGATCGGAACCTAGGTCCCCTAACCCCCTCGGCCGGGCTCTTCCCACGAGGCCGCCCGGCTTCCTCTGAACCACGGAGCCGGCGGTCGCGACTCTAGGGTTAGCGATTACGACTATCTGATCACCTCCGGGCGGAGTACGCCGTACCGACCTTTCGGGAGGACTGACGGGAAGAAATGAGGCGGCCCTGCCCGCGAGGAGCTTTCCACTCGCGCTGGATTAGGTCGTCATCCAAAGAAAGGGAGGACCAAGGCAGCCGGTCCGCCCGCCTCGCCGCCCTCGTCCATTTTTTTCTGCGGTCCCTTTTTTTTCAAATGGCACCCGCGAAGCGCTTACTAACACGCCCGGCACCGTACCGGGCGCAGGGGAGAGACGAGGCTGAACACAGTCCGTGGCCCCCGTGGGGCTCACGGTCTTAATCCCCATCTCCCGGACGAGGTCCCCGAGGGCCGGAACGAGGATGAGAACCCAGCCCCTTCCCACTTCCGGGCCTGGGCGCCGCCCGCTGGGCCGCGCCGCTTCTTCTCGCTAACGGACGGCGGAGATGGGCCCGGCGACCCGCGAGAGGCCCGGCTCCACCTCCTGGCACGTTCCGCGGCGCCCCGAGTGCCGCCGCCTTTCGATTTCCGGCCGGGCCGGGATGCGCCCGAAACGAACCCGGCGGCGGCCCGAGCCCAGAGCGACGGCCGCTGGGGGCGGAGGGGGAGGCGGGCAGGCCTCGGGACCGTTGAAAATACGGAGCGGGAAGAGTCGGCGGGGGCCGGGGGAGGAGGCTCGACTCTCCCGGCCCGCCGAGACCGACGGAGGTCGACAGGAGTCGTCACCGACCCTCTCCTCAAGTACCGCGGGCTCGCCGACTCACTGCCTCTGGCGAATGGCAGAGTCCCCTCCCTCCCGGCCCGAAGGCCCGCCGTGGCCCGTTGCCTGATTCCTCCTACGTGGCGCCCGCTGCGGAGGCGACGACAGTTTCAGCAGCGACTCTTCCGCCCGCGTAAATCGGGAGACTGCCCGATCTTACGGGCCACCGAGAGGCCCTCTGCCAACCTCCAGAACGAGCATTTCCCACCCCTCGGCCCCGTCGTTTCTTTCCGGCGTCCATTAAACCCTTCCTCTGGCCCCGCGCCGGGGGAGACCCGAGCTAATCGGGTTCGACCCGCCCCACGTCCCTCACGGTCTCAGTCGCCATCTTCCGGACGAGGTCACCGAGGCCCAGGAGAGCGAAATGACTTGCCCGAGGTCACCCGGACAAGTGGCGGAGCTGGGATGAGAAGCCGGGGTCCTTCTGATCCCCCGGCCTGGGCTCCAGCCGCCAGGCCTCACTGGGTGCACGGCAGTGGACCTTGAGAGGGGCCGACACGATGGAACGGACACCCTCGCGTTCCCCGTTCGCGTCCGTCTCCCCGTCTCACGACGCCGGTATCCGTTAAGCGCTCGCTCCGGGCCGACCACCGTTGTAAGCGCCGGGGGAGATACGGGCTCATCGGGTCGTCCCACGTGAGGCTCGCGGTTTAATCCCCGTTTTGCAGGCGAGGCGACCCGAGGCACGGAGAAGCGGAGCGACTCGCCCGCGGTCGCACAGCCGGCGAGCGGCAGAGCCGGGCGTCGGACTCGTGACCTCTGCCTCCCAAGCCCGGGCTCTTTCCACCGAGCCACGCTGCTCTCTCCGGACTGCGAGCTCGTTGTGGGCAGGGAACGTCCTCCCCCAGGTGCCTGTGCTTTGCCCACAGTGAGCGCTCAATAAATATGAACGGGTGAATGACGGGCGACGGGGACCGGGGGGTCGAGGGGAAGGTCTCCGGGACCACCAGGCCGCCCCGGGGGCGGACGCCGTTTCCCGGAGCGGGGGGACACTCACCATCTCAGGGCGATCTTGATGGGCGTCGTGAGGCAGGAGGTGAAGAGGTCGGCCGGGAGGTCGGGGATCATGGGCAGCAGCTCGTTGGCCTCGCAGGCGGCCAGCTGGATGCAGTTCTTCATCGACGGAGGCAGGGGCATCTGGGCCAGGGGGTGATTGGGGTTGATGGCGGCGACCTGGGGCCGAGAGAGACAGAAGACCGGGGGTCGGAGGGGCGCCGGGGTGGGGTCTTAGGTGAGACCGGAAGCTGGTCGGGGGCGGGGAAGGTGTCTCCCGATCTCCCGGGCGCTCGGTCTTGGGCGACGCGGATCGGCCGACTGACGGACCGCACGCTCACAGGCGCTCGGCCCAGTGCCCCGCACGCGGTGAGTGCTCGACAGATACCACAGATCGACGTACCGGACTCTCCCGAGGGCTCGGTCCGGCGCCCTGCACACGGTAAGCGCTTAGCGGATACCGTACGTTAAAAGAAAGGGCACACGCAGAAGTCAGACCGGGCGCCCCGAGATCCGGTCCCGCGCGGCGGTGGACACGGATAACGGCCGACCTCCGCCCCGTAGGCTCCTCGTGGGCAGGGAACGGACGGGTCTGTCTACCGCCGTACTGGACTCTCCCCGGCGCTTCTTCCGGCGCTCGGCACGCAGGGAGCGCTCGATAAATACTAACGACCAACTGACCGACCTGAGGGGGCCCTGTGAAGTCTGGTCGGAGAGAGTAATCCTCCGACACTCTATCGCTCTTGGTCGAGTAAAATCTAACGGGCCAGGGAGAGCGCTGTGAAGAGACAACAGGATTGGTCGGGAGAAAGAGATGACACGATTCAGAGGAACCCAGGCCCCCAGGCTCCCCTTCGAAATATTCTCAAACGGCAAATTTCCGACCGACAAAACCGTCTTCGGGCTCTGCTATAAAATATTTTGCCGTCGTCGTCGTCGCCGTCCCCCCCCCCCCACCGCCCCCCCCGGCCCCGCCTCCCTCCAAAAAGGATAGAGTATGACGTTAAGACGGGGATTAAAATTCCCGCCTCACGCCGAGAGGATGCTGTCGACGAGACCGGAAAGGGCTTTGTGTTCTAAGGAGGTAAGAGTCCGCATAAATCCACTGGACGGTTATTAATGTTATCTTCCGGCGCGAACCCGGCAGGATTTACAAACCCCAAGCCTGTCCACGGCGGTTTCAAGTTCAAGAAAACCTACAGAGCTGAGCCGGTGAGCCAAAATCTTACTCGTTACAGGGTCTCCGCCGAGACAAAAATCCAAAGCGATACGAATTCTGCTGACGCGCGGGTCCCTTTCCCTTCTCTCTGGTCACCGTTTTCTCTCACTCGGTACAGTAAGATTCGCTGGTCCTCACCGCCGTGGCCTTGTGGAAAGAAAGAGCACTGGGTCCGGAGACCCAGGCCGCCACCACCGGCGTGGGCTACGCGGGCCGCGCCGACTTAAAGGCGCCAGAATGATGACGATGACGATGACGATACTAGTAACTTTTTCAGCACTTACTGTGCTCCGAGCTCACAAACCCTAATCACTCACTACGTCCCGAGCACCGTTCTAAGCTCTGGGGAAGATACAAAGTGACCAGGTTGGACCCAGTCCCTGTCCCCCACGGGGCTCACCCTCTTAATCCCCATTTTCCGGACGAGGGAACTGAGGCCCAGAGAAGTGAAGTTCAACAGTATCTACCGAGCGCCTACCGTGGGCAGAGCCCTGCGCTAAGCGCTTGGAATGTGCAAGTCGGTAACCGGTAGAGACCGTCCCTGCCCTCTGACGGGCGCACGGTCTAATCGGGGGGAGAGTGACTTCCCCAAGGTCACCAAGCAGAGGCGTGGTGGAGCCGGGATTAGAACCCAGGACCCTGTATCTCCCAGGCCGCGGCTCTACCCACCAAACCGACTCCGGGCAAGTGGCTTCACTTCTCGGTGCCTCAGTTCCCTCATCTGTAAAATGGGGATGAAGACGGTGAGCCCCACCGGGGGGGGGGGGGCAACCCGATTCCCCCGTGTCTGCCCCGGCGCTCAGAACGGCGCTGGGCACATAGTAAGCGCTTAACGGATACCGACATTATTATTATTATTATTATTATTATTATTATTAATAGAAGCCACACCGCTTCCCCTACGACGGAGAGGAAGGGGGAGCGAGAACACTGACAGAGGAAAATCCCAGAAGACCCATGAGAAATCATACTCCTCACGCCTCTCTTCAGGAGCCGGGCCAAGCGGATTAGGCTCCGGGCTAGAACAGACGGCAGCGCTCGGAGACCACGAGGAGTCGCGACGGACGGGAACGTCGGGCTGACGCGCAGGCCTCCCCGTTTCTCCGAGGGGGGGGCTCGACTCCCCGATGGGAATCCTCCCAGCTCGGCGGCCCGGGGTCGGAGGGACGCTCGGGGCAGCGATCCGAAACCGAGCGGCACCGGCCCGGCGGCTGCAGCCCGGGCCCGTGAGTCCGAAGGACCCGGGTCCCAGTCCCGGCTCCTCCGCGTGCCTGCCCTGCGGCCCGGGGCGATCCTTAACGACGATCGCGGTATCCGTTAACCGCTCACCGCGTGCCGGCCGCCGGCCCGAGGGCCGGGGGAGACGCGAGGTAATCAGTCCCACGTGGGGCTCGCGGGCTTAATCCCCGTCTTCCGGACGAGGTCCCTGAGGCACAGAGAAGCGAAGCGAGTTGCCCGAGGTCACGCGGCAGACACGTGACGGAGCGGGGACTAGCCGCCTCTAAACCCGTAAACCCGCCTCTAGACCGGAAGCCCGCTACGGGCAGTCCGCCGATCCCCTCGGGCGCTCGGTACGGCGCCCCGCACGTGGCGAGCGCTCAACGGACGCCTCGCATCGCCTGATCTCCCGAGTGCTCAGAACGGTGCTCTGCCCACGGGAAGCGCTCGATGCATCCCATCGACGGGTCAACGGATTAACCTCCCGAGCGCTGCGCTCAGCAGATACCACGGACGGACCGACCGAATCATCTCCCGAGCGCTTAATACGGCGCTCTACGCAGAGCGAGTCCACGAGGCACGCCACCGGCGGCCCGACTGATTTGATCTCCCCGGCTCCCAGTACAGCGCTCCGCCCGAGGTGATCGATCGGGGGAGGACGAGAGAGACCGAGGAAATGACCTCTGCGGAACCCCGCATCCGAACGGAAAACACCCTGCCCCGATCCCGGGAGAGAAGCGACGGCCACCCTCCGAGACGGGGGGTCTCCCTGGAAGGGACGGAGGGGGAGGGGCGGCCGCGGAGCCGACGCCTCCCGCATCCCCGTAGATCACGGGTGTCGGGGAATCGGATCGAAGTAGTTAAATAACGCCCATCTCCCGCCGGAAGCACAACACGGGTACTCTACTATCATACGGGCATCAGATCGATCACGCCGCGACGGACGGACGTTATCACCGCCGGTCTTAAGAACGCGCGTCCGCCTGCTCCAATTCCTCCGACGAAGGGCAGGGTGTAGGTGCAAATTCTATTAAGAACCACCGACCGTGAGGACATCGGGCTTCAAGGAAACAAATCGAACGCCGGGACCGCCGGGAACGATCGAGAGGATTTAAAACGGATTAGGGGGTCCGGGCTGGTTTTCAGGAGGAGGACCGCCGGGCCCTTCTCCTCCTCGTTCGGTCCAGCGGGGGGAACGGCCAAGGCGGAGGAGAGAGAGCCGCGGAAGACGACGGCCCTCCCTGCCTCCCGAGCCTCGCCGAAAGCCCATCTCCTCCGAGAGGCCTTCCCCGACTAGGCCCTCCTTTCCTCTTGTCCCGCTCCCTCCCGCGTCGCCCCGACTTGCCCACCTTATTCATCCCCCCTTCCCGGGCCCACGACGCTTACGTCCCGATCGGTCGTTTACCGATTTCCATTCGGGTCTGTCTCCCTCTCTAGACCGCGAGATCTCTGCGGACGAGGAACGTGTCCGTCTGCCGTCGTACTGGCCTCTCCCCCGGGCGCTCGGTCCAGCGCGCCGCCCACGGCGGGCGCTCGATAAACACGTCCGGCGGACGGTCTTCCGTCGGCTTCCGCCCGGGGCTGGAACTCCGCCGGCCGACACGGCGTCGGTCGGCGGGAGCCGGGCTCCCTGCTCCGTCCCGACGAGCCCGCCGCGAGGCGGGACCTTTGCCGGGGGCCGCGTGGGCCTGGCGCCCGCTCTTCCTTTGCCACCCGGGACGGGCCCAGCCGGGGAGGGAGGAGGGTTCGGGAAGGCTCCCTTCCGACTCATTCTTCCGTTGGGTCGCGTTTATCGAGCGCTGACCGTGCGCGGAGCGCCGTGCCGAAGCGCGCGGCAGAGGACGACGCGATAATAGACCCGCTCCCCGCCCACGACGGGCTTGCGGTCCAGAGGGATACCCTGGTATTCTGTGGTGCTTTAACTAACTACCGAAGCGCTCTCACGCTCGGTCGTCCGACCCCGTGAGGCAACAGCTCCTTGTGGGCGGGGGACACGCTCACCGACTGGGGTACGCTGGGCTCTCTCAAGCGCTCAGTACGGTGTTCTGCACCCAGCGAGCGCTCAAGAGGTGCCACTGGCTTGCAGGGAAGTCTAAGGAAGTCTCAGGAGAAGCGGCGCGGCTCAGTGGAAAGAGCCCGGGCTGGGGGGGGCGGGGGGGTCAGAGGCCATGGGTTCGAACGCCGGCTCTGCCACTCGTCAGCCGTGCGACTGTCGCCGACTGGCTCATTCCAGGCGCTTGGTACAGTGCTCTGCACGTAGTAAGCGCTCGATAAATACCACCGAATGAACGAATGACCGTGGGCCAGCCGCTTCGCTCCTCTGTCATCTGTAAGAGTAACAACGTTGGTATCTGTTAAGCGCCTACCACGCGCAGAGCACCGTTCTAAGCGCCCGGGGGGAGACGCGAGGGAATCGGGTCGTCCCCCGTGGGGCTCCCGGTCTTCATCCCCCTTTTACAGATGAGGTCACCGAGGCCCAGAGAAGTGAAGCGACCCGCCCACGGTCCCCCGGCTGACAGGCGGCGGAGCCGGGATTCGAACCCACCGTCTCTGACTCCAAAGCCCGGGCTCCGCCCACCGGGCCGCGCTGCTTCTCTGAAACGCGGGTCTAAAATGCTTCTCTGAAATCTGTAAAACGGGGAGGGAAGACCGTGAGCCTCACGCGGGACAACCCGACGACCCCGTCTCTCCCCCGGCGCTCGGAACAGCGCTCCGCGCAGGGTGAGCGCTTAACGGATACCAACACTGTCACTAAAGGGGACCCGAAAGGTGGAAAGGAGGAGCCAGGGCGGATTCCCCCTGCCGGCGCCTGGAACCCCCAGCGCGGGAGGCGGCGGTAATCAGATCTCACCCGAATCCAGCGCCCGTCTTCCAGCCTTTTGCCAACACTGACCCGTTCCGCCTCCGACACCCTCCCGAGCCCCGGAGCCCGGACGTCTGCTCACTTTATCCGTTTGGGGCACTCAACCTGTAAACACCCGTTGGCTAAACGGCTCCATCTCCCTCCTCCCTCCCACCCGGACGCCCCGCGTGGGACGCCCCAGCGCTCGGCAGACTACGGCTGATTAAAAAATGACCGTACTGCTGATTTTTAAAAAGGGCCACCACGTTCGTCATCCCCCGTGACGACGGCGCCCGCTGAGCGCCAACTGGGGGGTCGAGCACTGCTCTAAGCGCCGCGGCAGACAGGAGGTCGATCGGGCCCTGTCCCGCCCGGGGCTCACACTCTCTCGCCCCCATTTTACGGAGGAGGTGACCAAGGCCCGGAGGAGCGCAGAGACACGCCCGCGGTCACACAGCAGATGCGTGGCAGAGCCGGGTTTATCCATTCACTAGTATTTAGCGAGCGGTTACCGCGGGCGGGGCGGCGGGGCTCGGTGGAAAGGGCCCGGGCCCGGGAGTCGGACGTCACGGGTCCGACTCCCGGCTCCGCCACCCGTCGGCTGGGCGGCCCCGGGCGGGGCGCTTCCCTTCTCCGGGCCTCGGTCCCCTCGGCTGGAGGACGGGGATGAAGACTGGGGGCCCCACGCGGGACAACCCGACGACCCCGTGTCTGTGCCGTGCGGTGCCGCGCACGTCGTAAGCGCTTAGCGGACACCACCGTTATTATTACTCAGCGCTTGGCGCGTACAGGTCGGCAGACGACAGAGACGGTCCCCGCGCACCGGCGGGCTTACGGTCTAATCGGTCTTGAGGCCCCATCCCCGCCCGCGGGGCCCCTGCTCTCCGGAGAGGGAGGGTGAGGGACGCTAAAATGAAGCAGGGATTCGTTTTGATCTCTAGCTCTAGGAGTCCTAAAGGCAGGTCTCCCCGGTGCTCGGGAGCTGGGGGTGAACGACGCAGCGAGTGCGGGAGGCAGGCGCACGAGGACGAGGAGTAGGGGGGGGACGAGAACGATGGCGTCTGCGAAGCGCTCACTAGGCGCCGGGCACCGTTCTGAGCGCCGGGCTTTGCCAGGGAAGGCCTCGGGGAGAAGCGGCTTTAGAACCCAGGTCCCTCGGGCCCCCGGGCCCGGGCTCCAGCCGCTAAGACGGCACGCTCCCCTCACCGGGGACGGGGACGGTGTCGACCGATCTGCGTTCTACCGATCCCCTCCCGAGCGCTCGGTCCACCGAAGGTGCCCGGAGGTTACGGAGGGGAGGGGGCTTTCCGACCCATCCGTCGATCGGGCGGTCGGCGGCGCGAGGGTACGACGGATTTGGTGGGCGCGTTCTCGGCCCGCAGCCGGCTGCGGAGAAGAACCCTGGAGAGGGAGAGGAGCGGCGCGGCCTAGAGAGAAGGGCCTGGGAGTCGGAGGAGCCGGGTTCTAATCCCGGCTCTGCCGTGCGCTTGCTCTAAAAGTCCGTATTAAGCGCTGGAAAAGAGTCCAAAGGAAAGGCCCGGGCTCCACGAAGCAACTGGGAGAGCAGCCTGGAGTGAGCAGGCACGACTCGCCCGTGAGCCCGTCGTCGGGCAGGGACGGTCCCTACCCGGCGCCGAACCGTCCGTTCCCGGCGCTCGGTCCGCTGCTCGGCGCAGGGTACGCGCTCGGCAGGTACTGTTGGACGGAACGCTCCCTGCCTCCGGGGAGCTTACCGTCTAACCATCGTTCAGGTGGCCAAGAGGCCGGCAGGAGGGCAGACCCGTGAGAGGCAGCGCGGTCTAGCGGACAGAGTCCGGGCGTCGGAGGAACCCGGGTTCTGACCCCGCCTCCTCCGCCCCTCGTCCGCCGTGTGCCTGAGGGCCGGGCACTTTACTTCTCTGGGCCTCGATTCCCTCACCTGTAAAAGGCGCGTTAAGACTGTGCACCCTACGGAGGACGGGAACCGGGTCCAGCCTGATCAGCCCGCGTCTACGCAGCGCTTCGAACGGTGCCCGGCCCTAGAACGGCGCCTAGCGAGTGCCGAACGAGTGCCGTAAAAGAAAAGAAGGGGGGGGGGACGGACCACCAACCAAACACCTCAGAGCAGCTTCCCAGAGCCCCCCAATTCGGTTCTAATCACACCGGCAACCGCACGTAGCAGGCGCTTAACGGGTACCGTGACCCCCGTCGCTATCATCGTGTCCCTGCTAGACTACAAGCCCGCTGCGGGGCGGGAATGCGTTTATTATATTGTTCCGTCGTCCTCTCCCCGGGGCTCAGTACAGCGCTCTGCATTCACTTAGCCGAGCGTATTTACTCACTGCGCGCCAAGCGCCACGCTAAGCGCTCGGGAGAGCCCCGGATAACGACGGGGAGACGCATTCCTGCCCCTCGCGGGCTCACGGTCCAGGGGACGCAGGGAGCGCGCGATGACCCGCGCCCGATCTACCGACGGATCAGTCCGCCGTGGCCCCGGGCGCTCGGCGCACCGCTCCGCACGTGGTCAAGTGGCCGAAGCATCCCGTCGGGCGGGGTCGACCGGCTGCCGCCCGCGGGACGGGGAGGGGACGGGTCGCCGCGACGGAGACCGACGGCTCTCCGCCCAAGAATCCGGGTCGTGGGTTGCCGTCTCGGGCTGAGATCGGTGCCGGCGTAACCCGGTTACCGGTTCCGCCTCCCCGCCCCGACCTATAAATATCGGTGTCCTAAATGCGGAGGCGGCTTTGGAAATCACGTGACGGTTCGCTAATTTTAGACGACGGCCATAACCGCAAGGGTCTGAAAGGCTCCAGGGGCGCCGGGTGGGGGCTCCGGGGGACGTTTGCCGGCGGAGAGAAACCGATGAGGTCGGATCTCAAGTTGGGGCGGCCGCTTCTTACCGTTCCCGCTGTTGTCGCCGTCACGGCGCTCGTCGGCCGCTTATTACGCGCCAGGCGCCGTACCGAGCGCCGGGGTGATGACGACGACGATTACGGCATCCGTTAGGCGCCCGCTACGCGCCAGGCGGGCGCCGTACCGAGCGCCGGGGCGACGACGACGATTACGGTATCCGTTAGGCGCCCGCCACGCGCCAGGCGGGCGCCGTACCGAGCGCCGGGGCGACGATGAGAGAAATGACCACGGTACCCGTTAGGCGCTCACTACGCGCCGGGCACCGTGCCGAGCGCCGGGGCGACGCCGATCACGGTATTTGTTATTAACAGTGATATCACTGTGGCATCTGCTTAGCGCTTACTATGTGCCAAGCACTCTTCTAAGCGCTGGGGCAGATACCGGGCGATCCCACTTGGGGCTCGCACTTCGAAATCTCCATTTTACGGACGAGATAACCGAGGGGCAGAGGGGTGATCCGCCCAAGGTCACCCAGCGGACAAGGGGCGGAGGCGGCATTAGAACCCGCGTCCTCTGACTGCCAAGTCCGTGTGTCTGTCTGTCTGTCTATCTATCTATCTATCTATCTATCTATCTATCTATCTATCTATCTATCTATCTATCTATAATTCCATTCATCTATCTCGACGGCATCGACGCCCGTCCGTTTCGTTTCGTCGTCTGTCTCCCCCTTCCGGACCGTGAGCCCGTGGTTGGGTAGGGATGGTCCCCATCCGCCGCCGAAACTGCACTTCCCAATCGCTCGGTGCGGCGAGCTCCGCACACGGTAAGCGCTCGGGAAATCCGACTGATCGGTAGAGACGCTCCCTGCCCACGATCGACCTTCCGGTCTAGAGGAGTTGACGGTCGACCCGTCCACGGAATCGTAATCGCCATTATCACGACTCCCGACGCTCTCGGACCGTCCTCCCCCGCCGGGGGCCGGCCGCCGCGCCCGGCGGCGCTCGGCGCTCGCTCGGTATCACCGGCGGACGGGGGTCTGTCCGAGCGCCTCCGGGAGAGACGCGCGAAGCGTCGGCGGTGGCTGCGGGGGGACCCCGTCTCCGCCGTCTAAACCTGCCGAACCAGGCGACGAACCCGCCGCGGCAGGCAGACGAAACCGGCCGAGCATCCACGGGAGCTCCCCGCTTCTCGGCCAGGCGGAGGGGCGGCCCTGCGGCCCGCATGACGCCGCCGGGCGCCGTACCGAGCGCCGGACTAGGTCGATCGACGGCGGGTGTCCGCCGTCGGTCGCTCCTTGACGTCCGTTGATAATCGCGGTACTCGTCGAGCGCTCGCTGCGTGCGAAGCGCCGGGGGGGGGGGGCGGGGACACGAGCTAATCGGGTCGGACCCCGTCCCCGTCCCGCGCGGGGCTCTCACGGTCTCAATCCCCGTTGTCCAGATGAGGGAACCGAGGCCCGGAGAAGTGAGGCGACTGGCCGGGGGTCGCACGGCAGACAGGCGGGGGAGCCGGGATCGGAACCCACGACCTTCCGACTCCCAGGCCCGGGCTCCGGCCGCTGCGCCGCGCTGCCTCTCCGTTGAGCGCTCCCTTCGCGCACGGCACCGGACTAAGCGCTCGGGGGCGTCCGATACGACGGGCGCGGTCCCCGCCCGCCCCGCGCCGACAGTCCGGAGGGGGAGGCGAGGAAGAAATTCCAATCCAACACAAGGGGCAGACACGGCCCCGGCCCGCCCGAGGTCAGAGCCGATCCCCGTCCCGAACGGGGCTCGGCCTGGGCGGGAAAATTCCCATTCCAAGGCCGAGGAGCTCGACGGCCGACGAGTCGGATGACTCACCCGAGGTCACGCGGCAGGAAACCGGCGGAGCCGGACGAGAAGCCGGGTCCTCCGACCCCCGGGCCCGGGCCCTCTCCGTCTGGCCCGGCCGAGACCGTAAATCATCTCCTCGTTTCGACGTCTGTCGTCCACCCCTTCAGTCAAACGGTCGTACCTACTGAGCGCTTGCCGTGTGCCGAGCACCGTTCCGGGCGCCTGGGAGGGGACCCCGGCATGATACGCCGGACGCGATCCCGGCCCACGGCGAGCTCACGGTCTAGAGGACGCTACAGTACAGAGCCCCGCACGCAGTCGGCGCTCAATAAATACGACCGACTGATAAATACGCCCCATTCACCGACCGGACGGGGGGAAGGGGGGGTCGGGTGTCTAGACGGACGTCGGCAAAACGGTGCGTGGGACGTGTCTGCCGTCCGGGAGGCGGCGAGGGCCCGGGCGGCTTGGGAGCCAAGGCCGTGGGTTCTGATCCCGGCTCCGTCACTTTGCCGCGTGCGACCCACTGCGCTTGCCTCGGTCGCCTCATCTGTAAAACAGGAACCGAGACCGCGAGCCCCACGTGGAACGACCTGATCGCCCCGCATCTACCCCGGCGCTTAGGACGGCGCTCGGCACACGGTAAGCGCTTAACAAATCGGGGTAAAGGAAGTCGAGTGGCTCCACGGTGCCGCGCTCATCACGTCCGCTTTACCCGCGGAAGGTGCCGGGTTCGACCGGGGAAGGATTCGTCGTTCTCCCCCTAGACGACAAGCCCGCCGTGGACGGAGAATGTGTCGGCCACGCCGCCGGCCCGGATTCTCCCGAGCGCGGCGCTCCGCACGCAGCGAGTGCTCGACAAACACGACCGAATGGACCGGACGACGGCGGGAGGCCCGGGGCGGGCTGACGGAGGGAGGGGGCCCCTTCGGGCCGCGGGATAAAGACGCGGGGGCCAACGGACGGGGAACGCTTAAGCAGAGGGAGGCGGGCGGGATCGCGCGGGTCTCCGGATTGGGGGGGGGAACCTCCCACAGCCCAAACGCTCGGTGTCGTTTCCGACCCGTTTTCATTTCCCCGACGGGGCACCTATCAGGGGCCGGCCCGGGCGGAGAGAACCGCCACGGCCTATTTCACTCTGACGGCCGTCTGTGGGCCACGCTCCGACCTGTTGATCTTTAAGAGCCGCCCGTCCCCGCCTCGGTCTCGGCCGTCTGCCGAACCGGCCGCCCACGCGGAGCGCCGAGCCGGCCGCCCGCCCGGGCCCCCTCCTCCTCCCGTTCCGTCGCGCCCGCCGGGCGCAGGGCGCCGCATCGGGCGCTCGGGCGGGGACGGCACGACGACAAACGGACACGTTCCCTGCCCGCCGCGAGCTCGGGGGCTAACGGGGGAGACGGACGGTAACGGAAACAGAGAAACAAATGGATCGCGGGACCGTTCATTTATCCCTCCCGGTAAGAGAGGCCAAGAGAAAGCCCTCCCTCGGAGGGCTTCGCTTCTCCGGGCCTCGGTCCCCTCATCTGGAAAACGGGGTTGAAGGCTGGGACACGGACCGCGTCTGACCCGATTAGCTCGGCTCTGCCCCCCCCCCGAGCTCGGGACGGTGCCCGGCACGTAGCGAGCCCCGAAAGGGGTACCGTTAAAAATGAAAAGGATGCACTTGCAAACCCTTGCGTCTGGCAAGGATATGGGCACGGAGAGGCCTTTCTGCACTCCTCTGCTGGATTCGGAGAAATCCGGGCCCGCCTTCCGCCTGGCGCAAGGAGAACGGGCGGGGCTCGGAGGAGAGAGCCCGGACCCGCCAGGCGGAGGATCCGGGTTCTGATTCTGGCTCTGCCGCTTGCCCGCGGCCCGACCTGGGGCAAATCACTTCGCATCCCTGGGCCCCCGGTGTCCTCGATCTATAAAATGGGGATTTACTATCGGCGGCGTGGGGAACGTGTCTGACCTGACTGACCCGCGTCCACCCCGGCGCTCGGAAACGAGGCTCGGCCCACGGTAAGCGCTCGGCGAACGCCGCGGTTATCCTTGCACGGTGCAGTGGACGGGGCCCGGGCCCGGGAGTCGGATGGTCACGGGTTCCGGTCCCGGCTCTGCCACCGGTCTGCCGCGGGGCCTCGGGCAAGTCACCTCGCCTTCCCTGTGCCCCGGCGACCTCAGCCGTAAAGCGGGGATAAAGACGGTGAGCCCGCCGTGCGGCACGGACCGTCCGACCTGATCCGCTTGCGTCCACCCCGGCGGTCGGTGCGGGGCCTGGCGCGTAGTGAGCGCTTAACGGATACCATTACAATTACCACAGTGACGACGGATGTCATCACCAGCAATGATAACGAAGAGCCGAGCCCGGGGCTCCGCGCACAGGAGCCCCGGGGCCGACAATAAAGACCGCCGAACCGCTGACCGATTTAAACTCGGGGCGGAACGGCAGAGGTACGGGGTGACGGATTCCGTTCCTGAGAGGCGGGGAAACGAATAAAGGTGACGGGTCCTGAACGCGCCGCACGAAGAGGGGACTCCCGCACGCTCTGAAATCCGGTAAACCGACGCGGTGAGCTGTGGCTCTCCCCTTCCTCGTCTCCCTCGCCCTCCCCGCGCCCCCCCCCCCCCCCCGTCACTCCCCGTCCCCCCCCCCCCCCCCCCCGACCACGTCGCGCCTTCCTCATCGGAAGCGGAGGGATGGGCCGGTCTCTTTCCTCTCCCAGTGCCCCGGCGGACTAAACTCCTTGCCGGCGAACGGCAGGCGGGCGAGCCCGTTCCGCTCCCCGGGGAGAGCCCCGCTTGTCTTCGCCCGTTCAGTGCCTCGGAAAACACGGGTCGGGAGACGCCCTGCCGCCGGTCCAGCGGGGACCCGTCGAACGACGATATTTACTGAGCGCTTCCCGGGGCATCTGTTGCACGTCTGCTGCGAGCCAGGCGCCGTCCTAAGCGCTAGGGCGGATACAAGTAAACTGGGTTGGACGCAGCCCCTGGTCCCACGTGGGGCCCAGGGTCGCGGCCCCCATCTAACGGAAGGGGGAAGCCGAGGCACGGAGAAGGTGCGGCGACTGGCCCGGGGTCACGATGCCGACCGCCGGCGGAGCCGGGATCAGAACCCAGGTCCCTCCGACTCCCAGGCCCGCGCTCCGTCCGCTGGGCCGCCGTGCTTTCCCGCCGCGGCCGGCCAACCCGGCCGCGGCGTCCACCGAGCCGAGGACCCGGGAGAGTCCGGCACCACGGAACTGGCAGACCCGTTCCCGGCCGACGAGACGGGCTCGATCGCTCCATCGTATCTATGGGCGCTCGGGAGGGGACGGTGTGACAGAATCGGCGGACGCGCTCCTTGACCGTGACGCGTTCGGTCGATCTGATGACGATGATGTCGGTATCCGTTAAGCGCTTACTACGTGCAGAGCACCGCTCTAAGCGCCGGTCGTCGCGACTGATGGGTCGACTGGCCGCTGGCAGTGCTCTGGGGGCTGTCCGAAGAAGAGGCGTCACCCCGAGACGGGAAGCTCGCCGCGGGCGGGGAATTATATTTATACCGCCTTTTATCTCACTGTACCCCGCCGAGCGGGCGCTCGGTAAATACCACCGGCTGATACGGAACGCCAGGAAAACTCGCTCGGGCCGAAACGATCGCGGCGACGATGCCGACGGTACGCGTCAGGCGCCCACTCCGGGCCAAGCGCTGGACCGGATATGAGATCACCAGGGTGGAGGCGGGCCCTGGCCCGCGTGGGACCCGCGGCCCAAGGAGGTGGGAGCGGGTTGGAATCGGCGCTTCGTACGGTGCCTGGCACGAAGTCAAGGGCTTAACAAATACCGTAATCATCATCCCCATTCTACCGATGAGGAAACCGAGGCCCAGAAGCGAAGCGACTCGCCCGAGACCACGCAGCAGACGAGTGGCGGAACCAAGGAGAGGTTTTCATTCATCAGCGATGGAGGATGTTCCTTCTGCCAACCTCACACCCCTCCTCCCCGCCCCGAATACGCCTATCCACCTCTAAAAAACGGGAAATGGATCCCTCTCCCCCCTCTGACCGCGAGAGCCGCGTGGGACGGGGCCCGTGTCCGACTCGATGAGCCTGAATCCACCCCAGAGCTCGGTACAGTGCTAGGCGCGTACAGAGCGCTTACCGGATACCACGGGTATCGTGACCGCGTTTAAACCTAAAGATACGGACGACGGCGGGATTCGATTTAATGGGCGACGGCGGGGAGATCGATCTGCGCTTAAATCCCCTCGTAGCAGCACGCCTCAGAAGCCAACCCGTGACGAAGCTTCCACGGGCGCTGACGTGTCTCCGGGGAAAAAAGATAAACGGACCCTCCGTCAACGCGGCGAAATACTTCGCCGCAGTTAAGCGTAATCATCTTCCGCTCCAGATGACTCCGCCGACGCGGGGGCGACCCGTCGCCGCAACGGCGACGGAGACCGGTCGGGCCCGTCCCCGGGGACGGGTTTACGACACCCTTTCTAAGCCGCATCTAAGATCTCGTCTAGGACGGAATGGGTTGGAGGGAGCCGCTCGGAATCGCCACGGCCGCGTTCGACCTCTGACGGTCGGCTGACGGGAGTCCCGGCGGCGGGGCCGGGGAGACGGGGGGAGGAGTCGTCTCCCCCTCGACCGGCGGGGGAAGGGGACCCCCCCCCGGGGGCCTGAGGCCCCAACCCTACCTCCGCTCCCCTCCTTGGGGCCTGCCTCCCCTCCCTTCTAGACGAGGCCTGGATTCTCTGGGGACGGAAGAAGGACGGGGGAATGGTGGCGAGAGGAAAAGCGGGGAGGGGGAGAGAGAGAAAGCCAGAGGAGGAGGAGGACGGGAGAAGAAGAAAGAGAGGGGGAGACGGGGGTAACAACGGGAGAGCGAAGCAGGGTGGCTCGGTGGCAAGAGCCCGGGCTTGGAGGTCAGAGGTCGGGGGGTTCGAATCCCGGCTCTGCCACTCGTCAGCCGTGTGAGCGGGGGCGAGGCAAGTCACTTCTCCGTGCCTCCGTTCCCTCGTCTGTAAAATGGGGATGAAGACCGCGAGCCCCACGTGGGGCGACCCGATTACTCCGTCTCCCCCCCCGGCGCTCGGAACAGTGCTCTGCACGTAGTGAGCGCTCAACGGGTACCGACATTATTATTACCATCATCGGGGAGGAAGTGAGAAGAGGAGAGCGCGAGAGGAAAAGGAGAGTGTGAGGGAAAGAGGCAGAGAGACAGAAGGGGAGAGAGGGAGAAAAAGAAAGATGGGGGGAAGTGGGGAGCGCGCTTTTCGTAAGAGAGGGAGTTCAAATTTGGGAACGGGACCACGTGACCGAACATTTAAAAAAGCTTCAGTAGCCTTCTAAGACGCCAGAAACGTGCGGATTTGGGCCTTTCCGAGACCTACTTGGAGGGGCCGCCAAGAGGCAGGAAGCTGTGAAGAGGGAGGACTACCACTAATTATCATTTGCTCAGCACTTCCTTGGTGCCAGGCACTGTATGAGACGCTCGGGTGGCTACAAGCTAATCGGGTTGGACACGGTCCCTGTCATTCATTCATTCATCCGACAGCATTTACTGAGCGCTCGGTGTGGACTCCCGGTCTTGATCTCCATTGGGCCGGTGAGGGAACGGAACGAGGGCAGCGATCTGCCCGAGGTCACACACAGCGGACAGGCGGCGGAGCTGGGATCGGAACCCGGGACCTCGGACGCGCAGGCCCGGGATCCTTCCCCTGGGCCGCACCGCTTCGCTCTGAAACCCAGGGACCCGCTCGGAGTTGCATCCGGGGCGGCCGGCGGGTGCGGATCTTGTCCGCCGGGAGACCCCGGACCAGTCGCTTCGCCTCTCTGGGCCTCGCTCTCCTCCTCTGCAAAATGGGGATTCGATCCTACTCCCTCCCCCTTAGACGGCGAACCCCAAGTGGGAGGGGAACGGCGCCGCACCCGATGACCTCGTATCCACCCCAGAGGCTCCGTCCGGTGCTCGGCACACAGTCAACGCTGAACGAGTATCACAAGACGAAAACGCAATTAAAAAAACCCCAACCACCCATCAAACCCACCACGCCGCATCCCCCAAAACGCTCACTTCAACAGAACCCACGTTTTATCAGTGACTACTCCGGTCTTTCGGAGGGGAGGAAAGAAACCACTTCAACAAACCCAAACCGAAGAGACAGCCTTGGACTGCGGCTTCCCTGACGCGCGGCGACATCTCCTGCCGTACCCGTTAAGGTATCGGCCGCTCGCAGATTTGATTATTTTAATTTCCGTCACCGGCGCGGGAGACCGACCCAACGACAGCCAGTGACGTTACGCCGAATGGGGAACGCACGGGCTTCTCTGAACGTCAATTAAAAAAATAATAATGATGATGATGATGATATTAAAAAAAAAAAAAAAAAAAGGAGAAACCGGCTCCGGGAGAAAACGGGAGCTAATTATAAACCCGTAAAGATGGAATTCTGCACTGTCATCCCTTTGCCGTCTGAGACGGCGGCCTTTAGAGGGTTTCTCCTAACTCCTCCGGGCGGAATTCAAATGGACTGAATGCCCTCCTTGCCTCCGTCTTCCTCAGAAGCCCTCCCCCCAAAACCGTATCCGCGTCTTTTCCAAAAAAAAAAAGAACACCCAAAACCCGCGCCGACAGTTAACGGTGTCCTCCGCCGGTTAGCGCTAAGGGAAGCCGCGTGGTCCGGCGGAGAGAATACGGGGCCACCGGCTAGAGTCCGGGCCCGGGGGTCCGAGGACCCGGGTTCTAGTCCCGGCTCCTACACCCGCCCGCTGTGTGACCTCGGGCCGGTGGCTTCACTTCTCTGGGCCTCGGGCTCTCTCGTCTGGAAAACGGGGACCGAATCCGTGAGCTCCGTGCGGAACGGGGCCGGCGTCCACCCCGAAAAGCTTCCATCTACCCCGGCTCTCAGTACGGCGCCCGGCTCCCGGTAAACGCTTAGCAGACACCACCCCAAAATGCCCCACTTCTCCGTGCCTCCGTTCCCTCAACTGTAAAATGGGGGTTGAGACCGCGAGCCCCACGCGAGACAGCGACTGCGCACGCAACCTGACGACCTCGTGTCTTCGCCAGCGCTCGGGACCCTGCCCGGCACGCGGCGGACGCTTAACCGATACAGCAGGCTAAACGCCGGCAAAAACCACTCCGCTTCTCCGTGCCTCAGTTCCCTCGGCCGCAAAATGGGGATTAAGGCCGTGAGCCCCGCGCGAGACGGCAACCTGCCGCTCTCCCATCTTCCCCGGCGCTTCGTACAGTGCCCGGCACGTAGGAGACGCCCAGCGAGATCCCGCTGCGGAAGAAGAACGCGCAGCCGAACGCGGCGGCTCGCGACGAGCCGATCTCCCGTCGCGCCCCGGGCCGGCACGCGCCCGCCCGCCCGCCCGCCCGCCCGCCCGCCCGCCGCAGCCGACGAGCCGGCTCCCGGGATCTGAGGGAGGCCGGCCGCGGGGGCGACCGGCCCGGGCATCCCGGGGCCGTCCGCTCCTCACCTCCAGCTCCTGCTCCCTCTGGAGCGCAAACTGTTTGAACGACTTGACGACGAGGCCGGCGTTGGAGCAGTCGTAGACGAAGATGGAAGGGCTGCCCATCCAGGTCTGCAGGTCGTAGATGGACAGGGGGATGTACTGCGTGTAATTCTGGAAGACAGAACAGAACCACGCCACTCTCTCTGAGATTCGTTCACCCACCCGGCCGTGCTCACCGAGCGCTTCCCGTGTGCGGGGGGCACCGGACTAAGCGCCCGGGAGAGTGCGACACGGTGCCGGACACACTCCCCGCCCACGGTGAGTTCACAGTCCGGAGACACTCAGAGGACCACCCGGGGTCTTCCACGCCATCCCTCGCTCAGCCGCTCCTAACGCTGGATCGGCCGGGCGATCACACGGGATCGAGCGCTTCCCGTCGGTCCGTCTCACCGAGCGTTTCCTGCGCAGAGCGCTGACCCTTGGGCGCTTGGGAGGGGACCGAACAATGACAGACGGACACATTCCCCGCCCACGACGAGCCTCCCGGGCGGCTGAGCGCTCGGGAGAGTCCGGCGCAACGGAGTTGACCGGCAGGTTACCCGCCCGCGACGAGCCCCCGGACGGGTCGGGGAGACGGCCGTGAGCCGACCCCGAGAGTCGACCCGGGTCGCCCTCCCGGGGGCGAGAGACCCGGGTCAACGGTGACCGGGGGGGAGACGGGAGAAGCGGGAGAGCAGGACCGGAGGCCGGGAGATCCGCCCGGGCCCGACCGCTGCCGTTCATCGGAAACGGACGCACCGTCTTCTGAACCGCCCCAGTCAGCTTCGAGCCGGGGCCAGTCTGGGAGACGGCGATGGGCCGGGAGGCGTGGGAGGGAGGGCGTCCCATCCCGGCGCGCTACCGCGCTCTCCCTCGGGAAGCCATCGACCCCGGGAGGCTCGAGAAATGACCCGACCCCCCCACCCCGGGACCAACCCGGGGGGAACACATCCCCGAATCACTGTTGGGCACCGAGATCCCAGACCGCCCATCTCGGGGACGGGGGCGAGCCAGAGAGGGAGGGAGAGAGCCGGGGCAGGAGAAAGACAGAGAAGAAGAGAGACAGAGAGGGACAGAGGGAGAGAGACAGAGAAGGAAAGAGACGGAGACATCAAGAGGGAGGGAGGGAGGGGGGCGGAGAGGGAGACGGACAAAAAGGGAGAGATCGAGAGCGGGCGACACCGAACGAGAGCGAGCGAGCCAGGGCGAGAGACTGAGTGAGGGAGACCAGGAGGGGGGGAGGGGATGAGAGAGCGAGAGAAAGAGAGGGAGCGCGAGCGGGTGAAAACGAGACAGCGGGACGCGCTGCGAGTGGGAGGGACTGAGCGAAGGAGATGAGAGAGAGCAAGACACGGCGAGATATGAAGAGTGAGCGAGGCGGGGAGGGCGAGGGAAAGAGAGGGAGAGCGGGAGAGGAGGAGAGCAAGGGCAAGCGAGAGAGCGAGACGGAGAGAGAGAGAGCGCGCCAACGCGTGCGTGCGCGTGTGCGCGCGCGTTAAGGCCGCAGGCCGGAAATCCAGGCCCGGGCCCGGCGGGGCCCGGCTAGCCGGCAGAACTACCGCTTCCCCGGGAGCGGTGCGTTATTCCGGGGCCGCCGCGGAGAACCACCTGCGCCGCCGCGGCCTCGGCTCCGGACCCCGCGGGCCGGGGGGGGGGGGGGGGGGGCCCCCGCCACCAGGGGATGACGAGGCGTCCCGGGAAGGAGGAGGGGACACGGAGAAGGCTGGGGGGGGGGGGGGGGAGACGGATGGATAGAAAGAGCGGGAAAGAGACAGACGGAGGGGGAGACAGAGAGGGAGGGAGGGAGGGAGAGAGACAGAGAGGGAGACGGACGAGGAGAGAGACGGAGAGGGAGGGATCGAGAGCGAGCAGGATCGAGCGGGAGGGTACAAGACGGGACGGGAGCTTTCGAGAATGAGCGAGCGGGGGGGGAGGGGCGGGGGGGGGGAGGCCCGCGCCCTCTGCCCTGAGACCCCGCATCCCCCTCTCGGACGGAGAGGGGTCCGGGACGATCCCTCCCTTGGGTCGCCCTCACTCTGCGAGGCCGCCCATCGGTCCAGCCCTCCGCACGCAGTAAGCGCTCAATAAACACGGCTGACCGACCCAAGCCAAGGTGGGCCGAAAAGACGACGGGGCCGACCGCCCCCGCCCGGGGCACCGTTCTAAGCCCCGGGGTAGACACGAGGTCATCAGGCCGTCCCACGTGGGGCTCACGGTCTCAATCCCCATTTTACAGACGAGGTCACCGAGGCAAAATGAAGTTAGGTGACTCGGCCGGGGTCACAGGGCCGCCGAGCGGCCATTAGAACCCGCGACCTCTGACTCCCGAGCCCGGGCTCTTTCCACTGAGCCACGCCGCCTCTCTCCGCGGGAGGCGGCCGCTGGCCCGAACCGCCGCCGAGCCCCGTCGCCGGCCCCCACGGCGGGGGGAGCGGAGGGTGGGTTTGGCCAAGGCGCCCGAGCTCGGCGGAGCCGCGACCGACCCGACGGGAAGGGCACCCGGTGGGTCTCCGCACCCGGGGGGGGGGGGGGCGCGCCCGCGCACACCTGTCGATCCCGCGGATTTACCGAGCGCCGACGGCGGGCCCGGCCCCGGGCCGGGCCCTCGGAGAAGGCGCCGCAACCGCCGGCGGACGCGTTCCGTGCCCACGGCGAGCTCGGCGGAGAGGAGGCTCCCCCCGCCTCGACGTCACCGCCCCCTGAGCGGCCGCGGCCCACGGGTCCGGGCCGGGGACTCGGGGCTTCCTGAGGCAGAACCGAACCAACACGGCTTCGCGGTTGGGGCCGGGGGCCCGGGAGCCGGAAGGACCCGGGTTCCCCTCCCGGCCCCGCCGCGTGTCGGCCGGGCGACCTCGGGCGGGCCGCGTCACTTGTCCGGGCCTCGGTCCCTTCATCTGTCAAACGGGGACTGAGGAGCGTGGACCCGCAGGGACTGGGTCCAACCTGAGCAGCCTGCATCTCTCCCCGCACTCAGAACGGCGTCTGGCATACGATGAGCACTTAACAAGTACCGCTATTATTATTACTAGTTAAAAGCCCGCGGGGTTCGTCTCGGGAAGAAAAGGAGAATCGGGACCGTGGCATCGAAGGCCTTCGTGCGGCCCGACTTCTGCGACGAAGAGACGACGACGAGAGGGGACACCGTCTCCGACCCACACAGGGCCACGGCTCTCAAATCCTCCTCGGACACGTCAGGAGACTGAGGTCCAGAGGAAACGGCCCAACGGTCCGAGGTCTCCACGGCAGACTCGTTCGGTCGATCCTATTTACTGAGCGCTGACTGTACGCGGAGCGGTGCCCTAAGCGCCTGGGAAGCAGCGTGGCTCAGTGGAAAGAGCCTGGGCTTTGGAGTCAGAGGCGATGGGTTCGAATCCCAGCTCCGCCACTTGTCAGCTGTGTGACTGTGGGCGAGTCACTTCACTTCTCTGTGCCTCAGTTCCCTCATCTGTAAAATGGGGATGAAGACCGTGAGCCCCACGTGGGACGACCCGATTCCCCTGTGTCTACCCCGGCGCTTAGAACAGTGCTCTGCACATAGTAAGCGCTTAACAAATACCAACATTATTATTATTATTATTAATACAACAACAGACGGACGCGTCCCCCGCCCGCGACGAGCTCACGGTCTACGGGGGTGGAGAGAGACATGAACAGAGATAGATAAACGAGAGAGATCCGGACGTACGTGGTGCGGGGCCGGGGGGGGGGGTGGACGTGGACGTGGACGAAGGGAGCAGGTCGGAGCGACGCGGAAGGAAACGGGAGAAGGGGAAAAGGGAGCTCGGTCAGGGAAGGCCTCTCGGAGGGGACGGGCCTCCTCCGATGAGGCTCCGGAGGTGGGGAGAGTCTTCCGTCGGATTTGCGGAGGGAGGGCGTCGCGGACAGGAGGCAGACTGGGGACTGGGACCAGGTCCGTGAGTTCCCCGTCACGAGGCCCGTGCTGCTTCTCTTCTCCATCCTCCAGTTGCCTTCCCTAAGCGGGGCGCTGCTTCCCATTTTTTTTTTTTTTTAATGGCATCCGCTGAGCGGTTTCCACGAGCCGGGCACCGGACTTAAAGCGCCGGGGTAGATCCGAGCTAATGGGGTTGGACGCGGCCCCTGCCCGACGTGGGACCGGCGGCCCTCGTCCCCGTTTTCCAGGTGAGGTCACCGAGGCCCGGAGGCGCCAAGCGGCTCGCCCCCGGGGTCGCCCGGCGGACGGGTGGCGGAGCGGGTCTAGAGCCCCGGCCCGCCCGACTCCCGAGCCCGGGCTCCAGCCACCGGGCCGGGCCGCTCCCCCGTCGCGAGACGCCCCCCCCCACCCGGCCCGCCGACCTGAGGCGACTTGGGCCCCCTCCGCTGATCCTTTCTCCGCCCGCCTGAGGAAAAAAAAATAATCGCCTAAAAAGGGTCCCCGGAGCATCCCGGCAATAGCCGCTATTACCCCACAGGCACGTCCTACCGCGTCCCGGCCTGTACGGGCGACGCTTCTCCGTCGTCAATTCGAGAGCGGCGACCTGGTTCCTCTTCTCATCAGAGCCCTCCGTGTCGAACGGGCTCACCGGACGGTCGCCCGACACTGGGAAACGGAGGCGGCTCTCTTCCCCGCGACCCGCTCGGGATCGAGGACGTCGGGGTCCCCTCCCCAGGGAGGCAGGGGAAAACGGAGAGGGGAAGGAGAGGCGAAGGCGGGGACCAACCCCCTGGGGTACGGGCCGCAAGAGGAGTCCGTCTCTCCACGGCCCCTCCCTCTAACGGTCTCCTCCCTCGGGGGTCTCTGTTAAGCGCCTACGCTGGCCAGGCGCCGGACCGAGCGCCGGGGTAGGCACGGGCTACTCGGGTCGGACGCGGTCCCGGTCCCGCGCGGGGCTCCCGGTCTTCATGCCCGTTTGGCGGATGAGGAAACGGAGGCGCGGAGGATGGAGCGACCGGCCCCGGATTCGATCCTTTCCCGTGGCAAGGGAGGGGAAGATCTTTCAGGTGAGGGAGGGTCTGCTGGGCGAGGGGGAAGTTGGAAGAGGGCAGGGACTGTCTCTCTCGTACTGCTGGGCCGTCCCCTCTCGAGCGCTCAGTCCAGTGCTCTGCACGCAGTAAGCGCTCGACAAATACCACCGGTGGGCAGAGAGCGCAAGGGAGCGGGATCTCCCCCCTCGACCTCGACCTCGCCCACGAAAGGGCCGGTTCGGACGAACTCCGAACGGCAGCTCCCATATCTGGACTTCGGCGGCGGCACGGGAAGCGGGGGAAGGGGCACGGCGTAGTGGACAGAGCCCCCGCCTGGGAGTCGGGGGATCGCGGGTTCTAATCCCGCCACTCGTCCGCTGGGTGACCTCGGGCAAGTCACCTCACTTCCGCCTCAGTCACCTCAGCTGCGAAACGGGGAGGAGGACCGTGAGCCCCGTGCGGAACAGGGACAACGTCCAACCCGATCTGCTGGCATCCTCCCCAGCGTTCAGCCACAGCGACCGGCCCGCGGTGAGCGCCGAACAGACACCACGGTTACCATCGGCAGCGCCGGGAGGCAGGGGGAGAACTAGGATCTGACGGGATTCCGACTCCCGGCCGGGCTTCCCGCACTCTGCTTCGGGCCGGGGTTTCTAGGGCGGTTGGGGGGGGCGCAACCGCCCTTTCCCGGCGGGTCACCGGGATGGGGCTGAGGGAGGCGGAGACTAGAATTTACTTCCAGCCCGAGGGTAGCGGGCCGGGGCCGCGGGGGCGGCAGACTTTTACGTCCAGCCCATCCGAGACGCCTCCCGGACCCCGTCGACGAGGCGCCCACCCGCTCTCGCTCTCAAAAATAACCTTTCCCCCATCTCCTCCCTCCCCCGTTCCTTTCCCGCGGCAGCGGATTCCCTCGAGAGCAGGGGAGGCACGGGTCATCCCCGCCTGGGGGTCACTCGGCACGCCTCCCCTTCCTCGCGTCGCCCTCCCCCCGGAACCGGAGCGGGTGACGGATGGCCGCCGGGCGGGGAGATCGCCGTCGTCGCCCCCTCTTTCGACGCGGACCGGCTCGTTCTTCCTCGCTTCTGCCGGGGATCGGAAGAGGCTCTTCTCCTGGTCGCCGGTGGATTCCCCGTTGGATCGCCCTGGCCGACACCGAGGGGCGGTTGGCGGACACCCAAGCCGCTCTCGATAACGCAGCCGGCAAAACCCTCAACCGCGCCGGGCGGCGGCCGCCCCCTCCTGCGTGTCCGAGACGTTTCGGCCCCGAATGATCTCTGTCTCATTTACCGTCCACTTGCCCGTCGGTGAAAAGGTGGTCACCGTTATCGGCTGTCAGACGGCGAAACGATCTGAAACGGGAGCCGCCTACACCGGCGTCCCGGCTGCTCGTCTTCCCGCGGACTCCAGGCTCCCGGAACAGGGGATCGTGACGTCTTTTCTACCCTCTCGGGGAAGCGGCGCGGCCCGGGGGGAAGAGCCCGGGCCCGGGGGGTCGGGTAAGATCCCCGGTGTTCATCGGGCACCGGACCGGACCGTCGGCTCGTCCCGGGCGGGGAACCCGTCCGCTGATTCCGTCGCGCCGGACTCTCCCAACCGCTCGGTCCGGTGCTCTGCAGGCACGAGGCGCTCGATAAGTGCGACCGGCCGGCCGACCGCGGGCGCGCGGACGGGTCCAAGAAACAGCCGGGGGGGGTCTGGGCCGTCCTCCACGGTTACTCGGGGGAGACGGGGGGCGGGGGGGGACCGTCCGGGGGTTCCGGCGGCTACGGAGGGGAGGTGACGGATCCGCTACGCCGGAGGCCCGCCGCGGGGAGCCGCCGCGTCCGCCCAATCTGTCGTCCCGGACGATCCCAGGCGCTTGGCCCGGCGCCCCGCCCGCGGGAGACCGGCAGCTCTTGACGGCGGGGATCGTGGCTGCCGACTCCGCCGTACTGCGCTCGCCCCAGCGCTCAGTCCGGTGCTATCCGGCACAGCGGACTGTCAGCTCTGCGGGGGCGGGGATCGTGTCTCCCGAGTCCGCCGTACCGGCCGCCCCCCGGGGATTCGGCGCGGCCCTCGACACGTTACGGACCGGCCGCTCCCTGGGGGCGGGGCCCGTGTCCACCAACTCCATCGCAGTAGACTCTCCCGAGCGCTTAGTCTGGAAGCGTCTGCTCAGCGCCACGGACTGATCGAGCGAGGGACCGACTTCAGGGGTCTGCGAGCCCGGGCAAGAGAGGCCGGTTTCTCACATCCCCGCGGAGGTGGAGCCGGAGAGACGCGGGACGGACATCCTAGCACCTTCTGCCTGCCAGGATGCCCTCACCGGGGGCATCTTAAATGCCGAGAACTGCGACCGGCCCCCCCCGAGATCGCTCCGCATCCGTCCCCCGGCTCCCTTTCCTAAACGCCGTGACTCGGGGCTCTTTTTATTGGTTTTTCGGTTTTTATGGATAAAAACGCGCGGCCTAGCGGAAAGACCCGGGCCCGGGAGTCGGAGGACCAGGGTCGGCAACAACAGTGTTGGTGTTCGTTAAGCGCTTACTGTGGGCAGAGCGCCGTTCTAAGCGCTGGGGGAGATACGGGCTGATCGGGTCGTCCCACGTGAGGCTCGCGGTCAATGCCCATTTTACAGATGAGGTGACCGAGGCACAGAGAAGCCAAGCCACTCGGCCACGGTCACGCAGCTGACGCGCGGCGGAGCCGGGAGTCGAACCCATGACCGCTGACTCCGGAGCCCAGGCTCTTCTCCACCGAGCCACGCTGCTTCCCGGCTCCGCCGCTTGCCTGCTGGACGACCCCGAGCAAGTCGCTCCGTTTCTCCGGGCCTCGGTTCCCTCACCTTCCCCCAAAGGCACCGATCCGGGCCCCCCCAAGAGGACGGGGCCTCTCTCTCGGCGGCTCACCCACCTTGTTGAAGACCCAGATCTCCCCGTTGACGGTGGGCCTGGGCACCCCGTGCCCGTTGTAGTGGAAGAGAACCCGCTCCTCCTTGGCGTTGCGACGCAGGGACGTGCAGAGCTTCTTGACTTCATCCACGGTGGGATCGAGGCTCTGCTTATACCGGGGCCTGGAGCGGAAGAAGACGTCACACGGTTACGACGGGGGTCGGCTGAGGGGAGAGGCTCCGCCTCCCGCCTCTCGGGCGGGGTCGTGCAGTCGACCCTTGGGATCGGCTGAGCGCCGCCGCCGTGCGGGGCACGGCACTCGGCGCCCGGAAGAAGGTAACGGGACAGCGTCGGCGGGCGCATTCCCGCCCGCCGCGAGCCTGCCGATCGGGGGGGGGAGACGGGCGCTGATACGAATTCATCCGTTCACCGATTCAACCGCGTTCGTCGCGCGCTCACTGTGGGCCGAGCACCGTACTGAGCCATCGGAACGTACAGGCCGGCGACAGGCAGAGACGGTCCCTGCCCTCCGACGGGCTCACCGTCTGATCGGGGGGAGACGGGCAGACACCAACGATGGCAGTACGTGGAGTCGAGGGGAAGAGAACGTCTCGTCGAGACAACGGCAGAGGCACGGAATCGGGGGGTGACGTACGGCTCACTGAACGAAACAAATATGGGGGATGAAGGTGCATACGGTTGAGCGTCAACAAACGACGGTCCCGGACGCAGAGCGCGGCGGGGCTGGGGGAGGGGTGAAGGAGGGGGACGGCTCCCCGGCTCCGGAGCGACATCCGCCGCGGGGTGAAAGCCCGCGCTGGGTGACCTCGGGCAGGTCGCGTCCCGTCTCTGGGCCTCCGTCACCTCGTCGGTTAAAACGGAGCTGGAGACCGTGAGCTCCGCGCGGGACGGGGACTGGGCCCGACCCGACCCGCCTGGATCAACCTCCGCGCTCGGTACAGCGCCTGGCCCACGGGAAGCGCTCGGCAAACACCACGCTTATCAAGGCACCGACAGTCCGGGATCCCTCCGCTCCGCTGCAATGTCGGAGAGTCACCTTCCTCATCGAAAGCCCCTTGCCGGGACCTCCCCACGGAAACCCCCGGGTCCCGGTGGACCCCGACGCCGAAACCGCGGTCCCGAGGGCAGCCCACGTTGACTAAGGTACCCGCTGAGCGCTTACCGTGCGCCGGGCTAGATAGGAATCCGTCGGGTCGGACGCACCTGCGCGGACCCTCCGACGCGCAGGAATTCCACGCCGGGGGCAAACGGCCGTACGGGCCGAGGCTTTCTCGTTATCCAGTCCACTCGAGGTCTGAACGTTAAAATCGTATTTCCAAGTCTGGCTCCCGCCACCCGGGGCACGCCCGAGTAGCTCGCGCCGAAAAGCTCCGCGCCCGTGGAAGGCGATCCCGCTTCCTCCCTACCTGTCCGCTAATGTAAAAAATGTCACTTCATCTCCCCGGGGGCTCCGCTCCCTCATCCGTCAAAAACCCCGAGCCCCGACTGCGGGGGACGGACTGCGTCCGGCCTATCCACCCCAGCGTTTAGTACAGTGCCTGGCGCCGAGCGAGCGCTTAACCGATACCATTAAAAAAACCCCCATGTAATGACAAGAATGATAGAGGTGACGGTATCTGTTAAGCGTTCATTATGTGCCAAACGCCGCTCTGAGCACTGGAGCAGACGCAAGGTAATAACACCACCACCGACGGCGTCGGTGTACGCGGAGCACCGTTCTAAGCGCCGGGGCGGAGTACGGGTCGTCAGGCTGTCCCGCGCGAGGCTCACGGTCTTCGTCCCCGTTTCACAGACGAGGGAACCGAGGCCCAGAGGAGTGGAGTGACTTGCCCCAGGTCACCCGGCTGACGAGCGGCGGAGCCGGGATCCGAACCCACGACCGCTGACTCCCAAGCCCGGGCTCTTGCCGCTGAGCCCCGCCGCTGCTCCCGCCACGCACCCGGCAAGGAAGGAGCCTGTCCGGATGATTCCGGCTCCCTCTCGCTTTCTGAACGCAGTCGGTTCCCCGCCGGTCCCACCTTCCCGAGAGACGGGGCGTGACACGCCGACGGTGGCTTCACTCGGCATCTGTCCCGAACCATCTCGTGTCCTCGGAACCCTTCGCCGGCAAGAGAGCCGCGCTCCTTCCCCGGCTCTTGGGGTCGGAATCCATACGGGGCCCGAACGGGTTCCGCTAAAAAACTCCCTCGGGGAAGCTCTCGTCCTTGTCCTGTCTAAGGCGCGCCCGTTGAAAGGCGGCCTGAGACGGCAACTGCGTCTGTCACTCCCTTTCTCAAAAAGGGGGGGGGGGGGGGACACCAACGGCGGCGGAAGAAGGGAGCAGGGGAGGGGAAAGCCCTCCCTCCTATCGAATTAAGGGCGGCGGGCGCCCGGAGTCACCTGAACTCACCCCCTCCGAGATGGGCCTCTGGACCGTCAGCCCGTCGTGGGCGGGGGAATGTGACTGTTCACTCCTCTGTCGGACTCTCCCGAGCGCTCGGCACGGTTGCTCTGCGCACGGCAGGCGCTCAAAGGACAGGACCGGATGAACGCACGGTTCACGGCGGCTACTTTCCGGCCACCGCCACCGCGACCGGGGGCGCCCCGCGGGCGGGGAACACGTCCACCTCGGATTGCCGTATCGTCCTCCCCGGGCGGCCCGGTCCGGGGCTCGAGAAATACCGCCGTTCGGGTGACCCGCGGGCAGCCGTTCTCCGCCCCCGTCCCCACCCGGGGGGTCTGTTAAGCGCTGGCCCCGGGCGCGGGCTTAAACGCCGGGCGGAACCGAGCCCATCGGGTCGGACGCGGTCCCCCGTCCCGCGCGGGGGCTCGCGGTCTTCCTCCCCGTTTTCCGGGATGAGCGGGCTGAGCCCCAGAGGAGTGACCCGACCCGTCGGGGACACACGGCAGCCCCGCCGACGGAGCCGGGATCAGAACCCAGATCCTTCCGGTCCCGGGCTTTATCCACTAGGCCCGTGCCAGGCGCTGGACTGAGCACGCGGTGAGCTCTCGATAAATACGACCGAACGAACCCAACGAAAGCTGCCGGGGGAGATACGGGGATGATCGGTCCCACGTGGGGCTCCCGGCCCACGAGAACGGGCTCCCGGACCCCCCGTTTTGCAGCCGAGCGAACTGAGGCGCAGAGAAGTGTGGTAACTTGCCCGAGGTCATCCGGCAAGTAGCGGCGGAGCCAGGCCTACCAAGTCCCCAGCACGGCGCCCCGCACTCGCTAAGCACGGACCGGGTCCAATCTGATAAGCTCGGATCTATTTACCCCAGCGCTTGGTCCAGTCCCCGGCACAGAGCGGGCCTTAAATCCCATTGAAAAAAAAAAAAAAAAAAGGACCCGCGGGTAACGACCTTGATCTCTCCAGAAACGTTCTCTCTCCAGACTCTCCCTCTAGCCAAGCTGGCACACGACTAAACGCACTCTAGCCTGGGGAGCTGACCTCCGATCGATTCCAACTGGAGTCTCGATTCTGTGTCGGCGTCCTGAGGTGCGAGCGCGGGCGTGCGTAGTATTCACGCAAGGCACGTTTTTACAGAGGTAAACCCCCAATCCAGGTTGAGCCTATTAACCGTCACGTGCCCGGGAAGACAAAGGAACGGGCGAATCCGCGCCCGCTCTCCGATCGACGTACGGCAGCGGGGGGAAAGAGAGCCGGGGGGAAAGAGAACGGGCGTGGGCACTTGCGAGCCCGACGGGGCCGCACGTCGGAAAACCCGTCGGGCCGGGCGGCCCTCCGGCAAATCACCTCCTCGCTCTAGGGGCCGGAGTTTTCGAAAATACGATCACTGATTAGTCGAGGACTTTCTCGGTTCCGAGCGCTTAAGCACCGGGGTTAGAGACACGGTCACGGTCGGGACGGCCCGCGGCTGCAGACGGGGCCCGCGGTCTCAATCCCCGTTTTCCAGACGAGTGGCGGAGGCCCGGCGACGTCGAGTGCCTTGTCCCGAGGTCACCCGACGGCGCGAGCGGCAGAGGCAGGATCAGAACCCGGGTATTAGGATTCCCAGGCCCTTGAGAGCGAGCCCCTTGGGGGATAAGGCCCTCGCCCCCCTCCCACCTCATCTCGCCACCCTCCTACTACGCCTCGGCCCGCCCACTTGCTTCTCTGATTTCCAACCCGCTCCCCGCACCTCCATCTCGTCTACCCCCCCACGGTACGCTCATTTCGGGTGGGGAGCGCGCCTGGCCTGGTGTTCAACGACCGACTGACTCTCGGTCGTCTGCCAAACCGGCAAGGACACGACGGAGCCCGAAACCACTCCCGCGCGGGGCCCACGGTCTTCGTCTCCATTTCCCAGATGACGTCACTGAGGCCCGGAGAAGGGAAGTGACGAGCCAGGGTCTCGCGCCAGACAGGTCGCGGAGCCGGAACCCGGGTCCTCTGACCCCCCCGAGCCCGGGAGGTTTCCGCCGGGTCCCGATCCTTCTCCATACCGACGTCATTACGTACTGTATTTTCCCAGATGCTCAGGAGAGCGCTCTGCGCACGGTGAGCGCTCGGTAAATACGACTGAATGAACTACGACGGCAGGGCCGCCCTCAGGCCCGACGGCCACCCGAGGAGTGGAATCGCGGAACGATCGAAACCGCCTAGGCCCTCGCTTTATTTCCTGTGTCCGTCCCGCCTCCCGCGAGAGACGGCACGCTACGGGTAAATAAAACATCCGCTCTTTGACTGATGTCAGATAAAACGCCGAGCTCTCCGAGATCGATGTTACCGGCGGGGAAGACAACACGCTGGCTTCCTCTGTGTACTGGGTCCATCGCTCTCTGGAAGAGGCTGAGAATTTACTAGTCACATTTGCTGATCCGCTCCCTCAAGGGGCCGAGCCCCGGCCGGGTCCCCCCGCCTCGTAACGACGATAACGACCGCGGTACCTGTTGAGCGCTCGGTCCGCGCCAGGTACCGTCCCAAACGCCGGGTGGATACAAGGCTCCCGCTCGGGGCTCCCGGTCCCGATCCCCATTTTCCAGACGAGGTCACGGCCGAGGAAGCGAAGTGACCTGAGCAAGGTCGCGCCCAGCAGACAAGCGGGGCGTCCAGGTCTTTCCGACCGCCCGGGCGCGGGCCCCCTCCACTAGGCCGGGCTCTTCCCGACTACGGTCGGTCGGTCGGTCGTATTCATCGAGCGCTTGCCGCGCGCAGAGCCCCGTACCGAGCGCCCGGGAGAGGACAGTACGGTATGAGAGACACGTTCCCCGCCCCGCGGCGAGCTTCCGGTCTAGAGGGAGGCGAACACGTCCCACTGGAGGCGGAAACGCTCCACGCGCCTCTCCTCCCAAACCCAGAGGCTGATTGATATTCCGGACACCGGCCCCCACTGGAATCAGCTGAGGATGACGCGCCGGTCTCCCGGCTGCGCTCCCTGGACCTTCCCCGGATTCATCTCATCCGGCTTTACGGTTTCATCCCGTAAAAATAAAATCGCCCCTCCCTCCGATCCCGTCGCCTCGCTCCGGAGCCTCCGTGATCCCGTCCCCGTGATCCGCGGCCTCCCTCCGGCGTCGGCGAGACGCGAGCCCCGCCGCGGCGAAAGCTCTAGGGCTTTTTACAACCTCGCCTCGACCCGTTTCTTTCCCGGGAATTTGGCGAGGCTCGGATTCCGAGTCCCCTCTCGACGCTCGGCTCCCGTTCGGTTGCCGGGACGTGATCGGCGAGGGCCTGCTGCACGTCAGGCGCCGTACCAAGCGCGGGGGAGGGCGGAGGCTGGCGAGGTTGAACGCGGTCCCTGGCCCGCGCGGGGGTCGGTCTTTTATCGTAACTGGCACCTGCTAGGGGCCTCCCGTGCGCCAGGCCCCGCGCTCGGCGCCGGGACAGATGCGCGCTTATCAGGTTGGACGCAGTCAGTCCCCGTCCCTCGTGGGCTCCCGGCCCTCGTCTTTCTAATCGCATCGGTTACGTGCGCGCTACAGGCCACGTACCGTACCGAGTGCTGAGACAGATACCGGCTCATCGGGTCGGACACAATCCACGCCCTCACCCTCGTTTTACAGGCGAGGGAACCGGGGCCCGGAGAAGTCAGGTGACCCTCCGAGGTCGCACGGCAGACGGGCGGCGGGGCCGGTTTAGAGCCCGGGTCCTCGTCTCCAGGGCCGGGCCCTACCTACTAGACCGCGCCGCTTCGCCGTCGGTCCGTCACCGGTACGATCGACGACTTATCGTACCGATGGGGACTTATCTTGATTCCTCTCCCAGAACGAACGGGTTCTTTTTTGGTTTTTTCACGTACTGCATCCGTAAGCGCCTACTGGGTGCCGGGCACCGGACTGAGCACCGGGGTGCAGAAGAGCTAATCGGGTCGGACACGGTCCCCGTCCCACACGAGGCTCCCGGACTTCATCCCCAGGGCCCGGATACCCTAAAAAAGAAATCCGCCACCCACCCCCGCACCGCGAGGGGCTCACGGGCGGGGAGGGAAGGTCGGGGGAGAGGACTTATCGGGGACGGAGCACTGTCCCGAGCTCTCGAGAGAGTACGGCGTAACACGCTGACCTCGCGTTCGGCTCCTCCGGTCGGCCCGGGGCCGCCCCAATGACCGCGCTGCTTCTTAAGCGCGAACCAAGTGCCGAGCGCCGCCCCGGAGGCTGGGGGAGAGACGAGATCAGCGGGCTCCCCCCGTGCGGCCCGCGGTCTACGTAGGCGGGCGGCGGGAACTGGGCCCCGCTTTGCGGACGGGGCCCAGAGAGACGATCTGCCCAAGGTCACCCGGCAGGCAGACGGCGGGGCCGGCGTGAGAACCCGGGTCCGTCCCCCCCCCCCCCCCCACCCGCCCGCCTCCCAGGCCCGGGCCCCCTCCACCCAAGCCGCCTCCGGTTCTCGGCCCAGATTCGGGAGACGTCCTTCTGCTTTCGGAGTCAAACGCGCCGTTACTGCTTTTGTACTTGATGCTGCCGGGTCCCGTTGGACATTTCGTTTCTTTTTCCCCTGAAAGCTATTCGATTTGCATAATTTCGGCGCGCGCGGGGGGGGGGGGGGGCGGGCAGAGGGAGGGGGTTGATTTGATTTTCTCCCGGCCGAGGGAGAGGGCGTCCCGAGCCCAAGCGACTCAGCCGGGCCTCGCTCCCCCGGGGCGCCCGGCGAAATCAAGACCCCTCTGACCTCCGGGGCGGGAGCCGGGCGGATCCCCCCCCCCACCGGGCACGGGGCCGAGGCGCCGCTCACCTCGGGGGTAGCGGCGACCCCTTCGGAAACCTCACCCCTGCCCGTCGGAAGACCCGTGGGATCTCGAGTGGGCCGCCTTCAGCGGAGCCCGCGCGTGGGGAAGCGGCTGCGGCGCGGTGGGTGGGCCGCGAGCTCGTCGCGGGCGCGGAACCTGTCCGTCCGTTGTCGCGTAGGACTCTCCCAAGTGCTCGGTACGGTGCTCCGCCCACGATAAACGCTCGATAAATCCGTCTGAACGAACGAACGAACGAACGAGAGGCTCACGCGTTTGGTAGTCAGAAAGTCGCGGGTTCTGACTCTACCCCGGTGATCTCGGGCCTCGGTGACCTCGGCTGGAAAACGGGGATTGAGAGAGTGAGCCCCACGTGGGACGGGGACCGTGTCCCACCCGATTCGCTCGTATGCACCCCAGCGCTCGGTACGGTGTCCGGAACGTAGTGAACGCTCAACCTACACCGCAGTTATTATTATAAGTATTATCCCGTTCCTGGGAGGCGGGCAGAGTCCCTTGGAAAATGGGAAATCGCCTCGATTCCACTTAGTCGCCACTGTTTTTACGAGACGTTCTTCCCTCGACTCCATTCATCGCCATCGTTCCCGTCCGTCCGCCTCCCCCGATCAGACCGGGAGCCCGTCAAGACGGCAGGGACCGGCTCTACCTGTTGCCGGCCTGTTCGTCCCAAGCGCTTAGTACAGCGCTCTGCACACGGTAAGCGCTCAATAAATACTACTGAACGAATGAAGTGGCCGTCGGCGCCGAAAGGAAATGGGGTCTGCCTCGGGTCCTCTCCCCGGCCTTCCCTCCTCGCCCGTGAGCCCCTCGCGGGTGCGGGGGTGGTGGCGGATTTCCTTTTTAAGGTATCCGGGCCCTGGGGATGAAGACCGGGAGCCTCACGTGGGACGGGGCCCGTGTCCGGCCCGATTAGCTCACACGCACCCCGGTGCTCAGAACGGGGCCTGGCACCCAGTAGGCGCTCACGGATACGGTACGTGAAAAACAAAAAAACACGAACCCGTTCGTTCCGGGAGAGGGATCGAGACTGCCAGCTTCCCCTGCCTTTCATTCAGCGGCATCTACTGAGCGCTCACTACGTGCAGAGCACTGTACTACGCGCCCGGAACGGACGGATGGGCAACAGACGGGGACGGTCCCCGCCCTCTGACGGGCTTCCGGTCTAATCGGGGGAGACGGACGGACGAGGACGATGGCAAGAGTCGAGGGGAAGAGCCTCTCGTAAAAACAACGGCGGACAAACAGAATCGGGGTGATGTACGTCTCGTCGAACAAAACAACGCAATAAACAGAAGCACTCTTCGGGGTACTTTGGCCGAACAGGATAAGGAGAAGAACAGCGCCCGTTAAGCGCTTGCTACGTGACAGGCGCTGTTCTAAGCGCTGGGGCAGACACGGGGTCGGACACGGTCCCTGCCCCACGGTTTACAGACGGGGGGACCGAGGCAGGTAACGCGGTTCCGTGGGGGGGGCCGCTACAGTTTTGAACCTGGACTCGTATTTACCGGCCTCTCGAGACTTCGCCGTCTCTTACTCTCCTGCTTTACTCTACCTCATCTCCCCCTCTGGACTGTCAAGTCCTCGTGGGCGGGGAACGCGCCTGCCGTACCGTCATACGGTACTCCCCCAGCCCTCGGCACGGCGCTCCGCGCCCACTAAGCGCTCAACGAACACGACCGACTGCTCAAACTGCACGGCGGCTCCTCGCGGCAAACGTAGCCTCCGGGTTCCCTCCCTCGAGCCCCCTCCCGCCCGCCGACGGCGACAGACGGGAGGGACGCCTCGGGCGCGAGGCACCCGTCGCCCCGACCCGTCGTCGACGTCGCGTTTCCATCTCTTCGGGAAGGAAGCGGCCGAAAGCCAGAGACGCCCTCCGGTGGCCGAGAGTGAGCCCCGAGTGCCTTACTCGGCCTCCTCCTCCTCTTAAGTCGTCACGGCTCTGCCGCTGACGCAGTCGTCCGTGTAGCCCAACGGTTCCCCTTTCTCCTTCCTTTGCCATCGCATTTCTCACGTTGATAATAAAGATCGGGGTACGCGTCAGGCGCTTACCGCGTGCCGGGAAACGAGGCCCCGAGAAGCGGAGTGACTCGCCCGAGGGCGAATGACCGATCGACCCCGTTCGATGGTGAAGTCCGCCCTCCCCGGGGGCTCCCTTGGGACGACTGGGAAGCAAGGGAGCGGGTGGGGAAAAAAAGGGAGAGGGAACGCGGGGGAACTTCGTGAGGGGGCGGAGCGCGCTTTCATCGAGTTGAGCGTCACGTGTATCGCACCACCGCCTGGGTATTGGGGGCAGGAGGCACGACAGTGGGGACCCTCCCGTCTCACCCAAAAGGAAGTCGATTCTCTTTCGGAAGATGGCGTACAGAAAGAATCCCTCAGCCCCATCTGGAGGATTTTCAGACGCTGCCACGCCGAAGCGGTGAACGCCTCCAACCTCCTCCGTCCGCATAACAGCGATGGTTCGGTCGAGATGAATTCTGCCTCCGCACCCGAACGGGAGCGGCGGGGTCTAGAGGAGAGGGCGCGGGCCGGGGAGTCCGGAGACCTGGGTCCGAAGCCCGGCTTTGCCCCTCGCGTCGACCGAGTCGCTTTGCTTCACCGGGCCTCCGTCTCCTCATCCGGAAAACGGCGGCCGAATACTCGTTCTCCCTTCCCCCGGGGACGGGGAGCCCCACGTGGGACGACGTCTGTGTCCACCCTGACGATCCCGTGTCCTCCCCGGCACTCGGGACGGTGGCTGGGTCGAAGTAAGCGCTCCACCACCGACCACAATCGTCGCCCTTCTTGCTCTGTCACCACGGCTAACGACGATATCTCAACTGGGTAAATACGGAATCTAGCCCAAAGGTTTCTCCGCCCGGAGGGTGGCCAGTGCCCGTTCCCCCCCGGACCCCTATCATTCTACCTCGCCGGTTTCATTCCACCAAAATTTTATCCATCGATCGACGGTATCTACCGAAGACCTAACGGCGGCGCAGAGCACCGTACTGGGTGATGACGATAATGGCCTCTGTTAAGCGCTTACTACGTGGAAAGCACCGTTCTAAGCACTGCCGGGGGCGGGGGGGGGGGGGGGGGATATACAAGGCGATCAGGTTGTCCCACGCGGGGCTCACCGTTCTAATCCCCATTTTACAGACGAGGTAACCGAGGCAGGGAAGTGACTCGCCCAAAGGCATCCAGCTGACGAGCGGCGGAGCCGGGATTAGAACCCACGACCTCCGACTCCCAAGCCCGGGCTCTTTCCACCGAGCCACGCTGCTCCTCGTGAGTCCGATGAAACGGAGTCGGTGGGGGCATTCCCAGTCCCCAACGAGTCTGGCTGGGGAGGCGGAGATTAATATTCATTTACAGTATAGAGAATGATTGAGAATGCCCGAATCTTTTAGGGATTCCACATCGAGGGATTTTTGGCCCTCACCATCTAGAAACACATACCAAGAAAAGCACAGAGAAGGAGTGTGGCCCGGTGGCTAGGGCCCGGGCCCGGGAGACCGAACCCTCGGGGCAAGCGGCTTCCCTCCTCTGTACAACGGGGACGGAGACCGTGTCCAACCTGATCGGCTTAGATCCCCTAAACCGTAAGCTTGTTGTGGGCAGGGAACGTGTCCGCTACCTCTCTTGCACCGTAATAACCACCACGTTGGTATCTGTTAAGCGCTTACTAGGTGCCGAGCACCGTTCTCAGCGCCGGGGAGATACGGGGGCATCGGGTCGTCCCGCGTGAGGCTCACGGTCTTCACCCCCACTTTACGGGTGAGGGTCACCGAGGCCCGGAGAAGTGAAGCGACCTGCCCGCAGTCACCACGGCTGACAAGCGGCGGAGCCGGGATCTGAACCCCCGTATTCGTTCATTCCGGTATATTTGGTGAGCGCTCGCTACGTGGCAGAGCACCGGACCGAGCGCTTGGAGCGGAGACAAGTCGGTAACGGACATGAGCCGGTCCCCGCCCTCCGACGGGCTTACGGTCTAATCGGGGGGGCGGGCAGGCAGAGGACAACGGCGACGAACGATCCGCCGAGGGGCACGGACGAACGTCTCATTAAAAACAGCAGCAGACGGAATCAAGAATCAACCCCGTGCTCTCTCGAGCCCTTAGTACGGTGCCCCGCGTGAAGTGAGGACCCGCTCAATACCAGACCGAGTAGCCGATCCACACAGGGGGCCGCTGACTGACGGCTGGCTTTTAATCCGAAGAGCCGAGAAAGAGCGCTTAACTACCGAGTGACAGACTGTCCCCTACCTGTCACCTGTCTAGGGATTAAACTTCCCAGTACAGAGAAAGGACATTCCACAGGACGCCCACGCCCTCCCCGATGAACTGAACGCACCCCCGGCGGCGGGAGAGCGGGGGCCCCCGGGTCCGTCGCCTCGGCCAAGGCACCTCGCTCCCCTGGGCCTCGGTTCCCGCAGCTGTAAAATGGGGCGGTGAAGACTGTGAGCCCCACGCGGGCCGGGGACCGGGTCCATCCTGCCTCGAATCGAACCCCGCGCTCAGTCCAGTGCCTGGCGCACAGTAAGCGCTTAACCGATACCGTTTAAAAGAAGAACAGGGCCGGCAGGCGGGATCTCGGCCCCGGGGGGGGGGTCTACAATCTAGAAAAGGTGCTCAGCCTTCCCCGAATCAATCAGAAAACGGTATGTCCTGAGCGCTTACTAGGCGCAGAGCACCGTACTCGGTGCTTGGGCGAGTCCGAGACCACAAGAGACGCTACGGATGTCCATCTACTTGCTTCGTTCCGTTGCCCTCCTCCCCCTTCTAGACCGCGAGGCCGCTGTTGGGTAGGGATCGTCTCTGTTGCCGAACCGTACTCTCCAAGCGCTCGGCACGCAGGAAGCGCTCAACGAATGCAGTCGAACGAATGAATGACCGGCGTCGGTAGACACGTTCCCTGCCCTAAAACGCCTTTCATTTCGATCTCGAGACTTCGCCCCATTCCCTTTGGCGATCGAGTTTCCCGGTCTCTCGAGGGGTCGATCTGGTTCGACCGGCTTTCAGGTGGCATCCGTTATGGGTTTACTACGCGCCGGGCGCTGTGCCGAGCGCGCGGGTGGATACGAGAAATCGAACTGGACACGGCCCCCGCTCCGCCAGGGACCCGCCGTCTCGAGCCCCGCCGTCCGGACGAGGCCACCGAGGCCCGGAGCGGCCGAGGG